>NC_064642.1:228480079-229105079 GCF_023864345.2 Schistocerca serialis cubense
AGTATACATAAAAATTTGTTGATTTACATATTTTCAATTCTGTTTGTACACATTGCCACGTTTCCGATACTTTTGCATCATTATCATTCGTAATCCCCCCTCCCCTCTTCTGCTCATCCACCTAATGAACAGATGTGAAATATCGGGACTAGCGCGGATAAGTCTACCACCTCCCAAATTTACAACTACATCTACGTCTACATTCATACTCCGCAAGCCTCCTGACAGTGTGTGGCGCAGGGTACCCTGAGTGGGTCTATTGGTTCTCCCTTCTATTCCAGTCTCGTATTGTTCGTGGAAAGAAAGTTGTCGGCATGCCTCTGTGTGGTCTCTAACCTCTCTGATTTTATCCTCATGGTCTCTTCACGAGATGTACCTAGGGGGTAGCAATATACTGGTAGACTCCTCGTTGAAGGTATGTTGTCGAAACTTCAACAAAAGCCCGTACCGAGCTACTGAGCGTCTCTCTTGTAGTCTTCCACTGGAGTTTATCTATCATCTCCATAATGGTTTCGCCATTACTAAATGATCCTGTAACGAAGCGCGCTGCTCTCGTTGGATCTTCTCTATCTCTTCTATCAATCCTATCTGGTACGGATACCACACAGGTGAGCAGTATTCAAGCAGTGGGCGAACTGTAACCTACTTCCTTTGTTTTCGGACTGCATTTTCTTAGGATTCTTCCAGTGAATCTCAATCTGGCATCTGCTTTACTGACGATTAATTTTACACGTTAATTCCATTTCAAATCACTCCTAATTTATGGAATTAGCTGCTTCCAGTTGCTGACCTGCTGTATTGTAGCTAAACGATAAGGGATTTGTTTTTATATGTATTCGCAGCACATTACACTTGTCTACATTGAGATTCAATTGCAATTCCCACCACCATGTGTCAATTCGTTGAAGATCCTCCTGCATTTCAGTAATATTTTCCATTGTTACAACCTCTCGATATACTACAGCATCATCCGTAAGAAACCTGAGTGAACTTCTGATGTCATCCACAAGGTCATATATATATATATATACTGTGAATAGCTACGGTCCTACGACACTCCCTTGCGGCACACCTGAAATCACTCTTACTTCGGAAGACTTCACTCCATTGAGAATGACATGCTGCGTTCTGATACCTAGGACCTCTTCAATCCAATCACACAATTGGTCTGCTTGTCCATATGCTATTACTTTGTTCGTTGAACGACTGTGGGGAACTGTATCAAAAGCTTTGCGGAAGTCAAGATACGTGGCATCTACCTGGGAACCCGCATCTATAGCCCTCTGAGTCTCATGGACAAATAGCGCGAGCCGGGTTTCACACGATCGTCTTTATCGAAACCCATGCTGATTCCTACGGAGTAGATTTCCAGTCTGCAGAAAAGTCATTATACTCGAACATAATACGTGTTCAAAAATTCTACAACTGATCGACGTTAGAGATATAGGTCTATAGTTCTGCACGTCTGTTCGATTTCCCTTCTTGAAAACGGGGATGACCTGTGCCCTTATCCAATCTTTTGGAACACTACGCTCTTCTAGAGAGCTACGATACACCGCTGAAAAGAAGGGGGGCGAAGTCCTTCGCGTACTTTGTGTAAAATCGAACCGGTATCCCAACAGGTCCAGCGGCCTTTCCTCCTTTGAGCGGTTTTAATTGTTTTTCTATCCCTCTGACAGTTATTTCGATATCTACCATTTTGTCATCTGTGCGACAATCTAGAGAAGGAACTACAATGCAGTTTTCCTCTGTGAAACAGCTTTGGAAAAAGACATTTAGTATTTCGTTCTTTAGTCTGTCATGCTCTGTTTCAGTACCATTTTGGTCACAGAGTATTTGGACTTTATGTTTTTATCTACCTAACTCTTTGGCTTAAGACCAAAATTTCTTACAATTTTCTGCGAAGTCAGTACCTAGAACTTTATTATCGATTTCGTTGAACGCCTCTCGCATCATGGCTTTGACTATGTTCATGTTTGCTGTGAAGTTCTAGCAGTTTTCTTACTCGATTGTTGTAGCACGGTGGCTCTTTTCCATCTCTTACGATCTTGCTTGGCACATACTCATCTAATGCATGCTGTACCATGGTTTTGAATTTTGTCCACTGATCCTCGACACTATCTGTACTTGAGATGAAACTTTTGTGTTCGGCTGTCAAGTACTCTGAAATCTGCTTTTTGTCACTTTTGCTAAACCTAAAAATCTTCTTACCTTTTTTAATATTTGTATTTATGCCAGAAAACACCGATGCTGTAACCGCTTTATGATCACTGATTCCCTGTTCTGCGTTAACTGTTGCAAATAATTCGGGTCTGTTTGTCACCAGAAGGTCTAATATGTTATCATTACAAGTTGGTTCACTGTTTAACTGCTCAAGGTAGTTTTCAGATGAAGTACTTAAAAAAATTTCACTGGGTTCTTTGTCCTTGCGACCCGTTATAAACGTCTGAGTTTTCCGGTTTGCTAAATTAGAATCTCTACCAAAAACTATAAGGTGGGCGGGAAATCTACTCGAAATTTTTTTCCAAATTTTCCATCAGGTGTTCTGCCACAACAGCCGTTGAGCCAGGGGGCTTATAGAGACATCCAGTTACCATGTTTGAGCCTGCTTTAACCGTGACCTTCACCCAAATTGATTCTCATTTCGGATCTCCGTCAAATTCCTTCGATATTATTGCACTTTTATCGCTATAAATACGCCTCCCCTTCACTGTCCAGCCTGTCTCAGCGGTATACATTCGAATCGGAGTTTAGAATTTCATTACTGTTGACATCTGGTTTCAGATAACTTTCCTTCCCTAGTACTATGAGGGCATTGTGACCGTATATTAATGAGAGCAGTTTTGGGTCATTTCTATACTCGCTCCTGCAGTTTACTGTTACCACATCAATGTTGTCATTCCATGTCGTGTTTTGCCTACTGCTGCCTTGTCGCGTCTCAGGAGGCGTCTTGTCGGGCCTAGGGAGGGAATTCTCTAACGTAAAAAAACAACATGTGCAATCCACACTGGTACTCACCTAGCCTTGTAGCCGCTTCATAATTGTGTTATACTTAAATTCATCCCCTTCACTTATTCCACATCACCGCTAAGTGTGTCAACTGTCCCTTCAAGAATATTTAGCTTCCACCAGAGTAGCGGCGTTATGATTATATGCCATCGTTTTTAAATCCACAACCACTGCAAATAGGTGTGCTACGTAATGTTCTTGGCCCACAGCATTTATCTTCTTTTCATATGAGCTAGAGAGACAATCTGAGTTCATAGTAATGCTGTATCATAATACTTCAGTTAATAAATAGTCGATTTTGTGTTGTGTTTTTCTTACCTGTGAATTGAAATGCATGTAAATGCATTAGAAGGTATACTGAGTACATCGAAAAAGATATAATTGAAAGAGGTGCTCAGTTATAATGTTGAAGGAAATGTGACCAACGGATTACAAATATTCATCAGCCTGAGAAAAACAATAAGTGAAAGTACTCTGAAGTGAATACATTTATTTGGTGAATTTCATATATTCCTCACATAGAAGCGTTATTTTATTTGTCACAATTCAAAGTGATGCAGGTTGTATATCCATATATTCAGTAGACCGTTACACGCAGATTTCGTCTAAGGATCTCCATTAGCTCCACGTTCCACGAGAAATTGTTCCTACACATGAATCCAAATCCATTTATTGTATCTAAAAAAGAAGAGACAAAACGATCATTATGAAAGAAAGAGAAATGTTTTGTAGGAATTTTTCATGATTTTTATGTCTGAAATCGCGCTCGAAGGGTTTTAATTGCTGAGACATGTGTGCGATGCCTCGGCATACACAGCAACTAGCGACAAACAATCGTTTTTTTTTTTAAATTATGTTAGGAATCCGAAGGCGTATTCTGGAGAGGAAAAGAATTTTGATTAACTTTGGTACTATTGTATTTATGATGACTGGATTACATTGGTAGCTGTTTCAAAATGCAGCAATTTTTGTTCGTCAGATATCCAGATAAGGAACGTTTTTAGCATCTGAATTTTTGTTAGGACAGAGAAATGGATTTAAGAACTAGTTTTGGGAATTGTGTGTAACGAGAGATTATACTCCTGAAGTTCAATTTTTGTAATTATTAGAGTGTTATTACGTGATTTCAGGAAGGCTTCACAGTTTTTGGAATTTCATTAAATTTCATCAAGTCAAACGAAATGAAACTGGAAGTGGGTTCATTTATACCAGAGTCACGGTCCACATCCCAAGAGTTGATTCATTATCATTTTATTTAAAACCAATAGCAAAAATTATGGACCAATAATGATAGTAATGTATTTAAAGCACGCATTACACCTCTGCGTATCTCTGTGGTTAAATTGTACACCTCAGTTATACAGACGTACTGTGGTTACGAGAGTAGTTTGCATCCAGGTAACACAAACTGGGTAGTGAACATATTCTTCCCTTCACTAAACTTTTCAGGGACTGACTTTACTTTCACAGTAATCAGTTTTCTTTTATCAAAATTAATATCCAGATTTTGAGATTACAGTACGTTCGAGACACATAGCATGATTTTCGTAAGGTTTTCGAAGTTGAATTTTTGTCATCAACTTGTAGCGTCACGCTACTTACATATTCCGATTCTCCTTCAGATCCACTTTCATTTACAAAAACGAATTGAAACTGTAACTTTCACTTGGTTCCAGTTTTTCCACATCCAGGGGTCGGAAGTCTGCTGATATTTTCTTGAAATTGTCAAATCAAGTGTACTCCTCTCGAAATTTTTCGGAAAAGCGGCAGTGAATGAAAATACAGACAATCAAACAATTCATCACACAACTGTTACCACGAATTATTCGTAGAAAAACGATCTTGCCCTTATGCTTCAGCATTTGTTACAAGAAAACTACAAATTAATTGAAAAAAATACAAGAGAGTAACAAAATATTAGCTAATCATTTATCAAATCCCCTTGAAACAAAGTCACAAGAAAACAACAAAATAACTAGACAAAACTATAAGGAAGTAACAAAACATTGGCAAATAAATTATCAAGGCACCATTGAACAAAATTACACGGACATGGCAAAATATTTGAAGCAAAGCAAAAAGAAACTATTGATTCAATCGTACAGAATGTGACGACATTCATCAAAACAGAATTAAGTAAAATCTCCACAGCAACAGAAGAAACTGTCAAAACACACACACTATCACAATTTTAGTTTTCTCAGATTGTGGCTGAGGTTGATAGAAAATTTAACGAAGTTACAGATACATACCGAAAACACAAAATTAAGTTATTGAACACAGCGACAACTATTTACAAGTGCCAAAGTCGGTAAAATACAGCGGAAATTACAAAACTATGCGGAACAGTTACAGACTTTGGAAACAGAAACAAATAAAACTGTCACCAGAGCAAAAGTAAAATTTGAAACACTGAAAGCACAATTTGATGAACTTTCAAACTTGAGCAATTCCAAGTAAACACAGACGATTACCCAGCAGACACACAACGAATACACTGCAAAATAACGGAAACATTTCAATCTTTAGAGCGTTTAAGGAAGGACTGACGACAGTAAACAAGCAGCACAAACAGGAAATAAATTGGTTACACACTCATCTAGCTGACATTGAAAAGCATTTGCCACAAGACCAAGAGACACCTGATTGTAGTGAGAGCTGTCACAGATGAGAAAAAGATTTCGTGCAATAACAACATTTTGGCCGACTCAGACGTGAAAGTACTTTGAAAATGAGCGCGAACAGTCACAAACGTATTTAAACCACACACAAATTTAATGACTTAAAAAAACACGACGGATCTGACTACCAAAATTTTTTATCCGTTAGGAAATTTTATGTTTCTCGCAATGGCATCAATGATGTACATCCTTTAGATTGGATACAACAGTTTACCTTTTCTTCAACACCTGCTTGGTCAGTGACATACGAGTCAGGATATATTTGCAGTTGTTTGGAAGACGAACCAGTGGCGCGGATGCGACCCACAGGAAGACAAAACTCTTCTTTAGATGAATTTCAAAATGCATTTCTTGCAGCGTACTGGTCAGAGACCACATAGTGTCCAGTTGAGGACATACTCATCAGTTTGCCATATTTTTAAAATTCAGAATTTCCCACTTTAACGCATTTCTTCGATTATGTGGTACTGCAGAACCAATATTTAATAGAACCGTTCTGCCAACCTGCTTTAATCCAACTTTGTATTTCTGAAATTCCTAGATCTTTATGTGTTTCTTTGCTGACAGGATACCAGAAAGGAAACATCTATGCATTCCGTGACGTTCTGCAGTTGCTTGAGATTCGAGTATCCGAATGTACGTAAAAAAGAAATTTTTATCAGAACAACCACAACCACAATGACAATAGGAATCGGTGACATTTCGGATCATCAGTGACTACAGAGACAGAACATACGGGAATAAACAACAGTGCCAAAACCCATATCAGGGAAATAACAGTTTCAATAGATCACCGCAATACAACCTGCAAAAAATTCCGAATTTTTATCGCAACAACCAGTGCTTTTATAATGCGATGGGCAACATCACAGTCCTCCACAGCAACATACCAATTTTTAAACAATTACATACAAAGGAATAACAATTTGCTACAATAGGCAGCAACCATATAATCACAACTACTACGACAACAAAGCCACAATTTCCGAGAAATTTACAGATATGGGAATACGAGAAACGAAAATTGCAGACAACAGCAAAATTTAGTTTTGAATGAATCGGACAGTCGTTACACCCACGACAAGATAATTCTAATCCTGCAGAGCAGACAATATCTGTACAAACAGTTGAAGATTTGCAAGCTACTTCACACCAATGTGACAGAGGCGAAGAAGAGTGACTAGAGGAGAAGACTACAGAAGGTTTAAACACAGAGACAACAAGACGAATTACCAGTCCTGCTGACATTACTGAAAATATCATTTGTTTGGAAGATCTCATGCACACATCGTTACAGGAAAAAGGTGAAGTTCAAAATCGAACTTATCATCCAGTCATCTGCATAAAAATAGACACGCACGTATTAAATGCCGTTTTAGATCCAGGCTTTCCTGTTTCAGTAATCATTGATGCAGAATTCAATAAACATAATTTGGATGAAACTTAATCTACTTTACCATTACATAGACCAAAATCTAGAGGAGCTCTTTCGGGGAAATTTTCTATGTAAAATCCAATACACATTTACAGTTTTCCATATTTATTTATTTAATTTCTTCTTTTTACTGTACAAGGTAACACTTTCTATGCAAACTTCAGGATCGTTCGACTACTAACAACAGAGATTACGCTTGGCATGGATTTCTTAAAGAGACGATAAGCAGTACTGGATTTTGATAAGTCATGTATATTGCTACAAAACAATGTTGCGCTAGTTACATTGCATTTTGAGAAGAATTTTTCATTGGAGGAACAGGAAATGAACAGGCTACATCAAGCTAAAACATCAATTAATTTTGTAAAATAATTCTTATTCTTCCTCTTTTTTGCTAGTTGGTACACATTTCTTAGCATAGTCATGTTTTGATACATGTGATTTTCTCATTAATGAGGGCATATAGAAGTTAAGTCATAAACCAGTTCATCCTGCGTGTATGTGTAGATCATAACTTTTTTTCTTACATAAGGTAATAGAGGTTTTCCATTTCTTTGTATTTGTTTCACTTTATGTATATTAGTTAATATATGACCTTTACTGTTTCAGATGTAAATTACAATGTCACTAATAAAGAAACTTTCTAGCTGAGTGTGTCTCACAAATATTTAGGCAAAACTACATTCCAAAGAAAGAAGCACCAACTTTCAAACGAGTAGAGTTGTGCAATGGAAGAAAACTATGAGTGTTGGATGTTAACATAGGGTACTGCGTTCAGTAATGGAATTTTTCTTGGGGATAACTCACTGATACATGCAACAACGGGATGTTTATGACAAATGTTGTACAAAACGGATTTGTGGAACAGACAGAGTTTTTCTTTGGAACTCTGAACATAATAACACGTAGTAGCACCTGTAAGGACTCCGTCTACGAACTTTATTTCTTTTTTATTATATAGTGTGTGATGGAAGTAATTCGAAGTTTGTGATGATGAATTAGATGATTTTTTGAACTTCGTATTTGAGGTGATATGTTCCAAGATTGCAGGAGAAAGGGAATGAGACTATGGCCTGTTAGGTATTATGTGATGATTTGGTTGCAGTCCACTCTCTGAGTTGTTGGGGTTATTATACTCGAACGTAATAGTTGTTCCAAAATTCTACAGCTGGTCGACGTATGAGATATAGGTCTATAGTTCTGCACATCTGTTCGATGTCCCTTCTTGAAAACGGGGATGACATGTGCCCTTATCCAATCTTTTGGAACACTACGCTCTTCTAGAGACCTACGGTACACCGCTGCAAGAAGGGAGGCAAGGTCCTTCACTTACTCTGTGTAAAATCGAACTGGTATCCCATCAGGCCCAGCGCCCTTTTCTCTTTTCAACTATTTTAATTGTTTTTCTATCCCTCTGTCATCTATTTAGATATCTACCATTTTCTCATCTGTGCGACAATCTAGAGAAGGAACTACAATGCAATCTTCCTCCGTGAAACAGCTTTCGAAAAAGACATTAGGTCTTTCGGTCTTTAGTCTGTCATCCTCTGTTTCAGCACCATTTTGGTCACAGAGTGTTTAGGCTTTTTGTTTGTATCCACCTAACGCTTTGAAATAAGACCAAAATTTCTTAGGATTTTCTGCGAAGTCAGTACATAGAACTTTACTTCCGATTTCGTTGAACGCCTATCGCATTGGCCTGCTCAGAGTACATTTCGCTTCGTGTACTTTTTGTTTGTTTCGAAGGATTTGGCTATTTTCATGTTTGCTGTTGCGAAGTTGTAGCAGTTTTCTAACTCGGTTGATGTACCACGGTGGCTCTTTTCCATCTCTTACGATCTTGCTTGGCACATACTCATATAATGCATGTTTCACGATGGTTCTGAAATTTGTCCACTGATCCTCAACACCATCTGTACTTGACAAAAAAGTTTTGTGTTGAGCCGTCAAGTACTCTGAAATCTGCTTTTTGTCACTTTTGCTAAACAGAAAACTGTTCCTACCTTTTGTAATATTTCTATTTACGCCTGAAATCACCCACGCTGTAACCACTATAAGATCGCTGATTACCTGTTCTGCGTTAACTGTTGCAAATAGTTCGGGTCTGTTTGTCACCAGAAGGTCTAATATGTTATTGCCACGAGTCGGTTCACTGTTTAACTACCCAAGGTATTTTTCAAATAATCAAAAAAAAATGGCTCTGAGCACTATGTGACTTAACATGTATGGTAATCAGTCCCCTAGAACTTAGAACTACTTAAACCTAACTAACCTAAGGACGTCACACACATCCAAGCCCGAGGCAGGATTCGAACCTGCGACCGTAGTAGTCGCGCGGCTCCGGACTGAGCGCCTAGAACCCTAGACCACCGCTGCCGGCTTCAAATAATCCACTTTAAAAAGTTTCACTGGGTTCTTTGTCCTTGCCACCCGTTATAAACGTCTGAGTCTCCCAGTTTGCTAAATTAAAATCTCAAACCAAAACTATAACATGTGAGGGAAATCTACTGGAAATATTTTCCAAATTTTCCATCAGGTGTTCTGCCATAACAGCTGCTCAGCCAGGTGGTTTATAGAGACATCCAGTTAACATGTTTGAGCCTGCTTTAACCGTGATCTTCACCCAAATTAATTCACATTTCGGATCACCGTCAATTTCCTTCGATACTATTGCACTTTTTATTGCTATAAACACTCCTCCGCCTTCACTGTCCAACCTGTCTAAGCGGTATACATTCCAATGTGAGTTTAGAATTTAATTACTGCTTACATCTGGTTTCAGATAACTCTCCGTCCCTAGTACTATGTGGGCATTTTGACCGTTTATTAATGAGAGCAGTTTCGGGACATTTCTATAGACACTCCTGCAGTATACCGTTATCACATTAATGTTACCATTCCATGTCGTGTTTTGATTACTGCTACCCTGTCGCGTCTCAGGAGGCGTCTTGTCGGGCCTAGGGATGGAATTCTCTAACCCAGAAAACCCACATATGCACTCCACACGTACTCCACTACCCTTGTAGCCGCTTCATAATTGTGTTATACTTAAATACATCCCCTTCACATATTCCACATCACCGCTAACTGTGTCAACTGTCCCTTCAAGAATATTTAGTTTCAACCAGAGTAGCGGCGTTATGATTATATGCCATCGTTTTTACATCCACAACCACTGCATATAGGTGTGCTACGTAATGTTCTTGGCCCACAGTATTTATCTTCTTTTCATATGAGCTAGAGAGACAATCTGAGTTCAAAGAAACGCTGTATCATAATACTTCAGTTAAGAAATAATAGTCGATTTTATGTTGTGTTTTTATTACCTGTGAATTGAAATGCATGTAAATGCATTAGTAGTTATACTGAGTACATCGGAAAAGATATCAGGGAAAGAGGTGCTCAGGTTTAATGTTCAAGGAAATGTGACCAACTGTTTAAAAATATTCATCAGTCTGAGAATACATTTATTTGGTGAATTTCATATATTCCTCACATAGAGGCGTTATTTTATTTGTCAAAATTTAAAGTGATGCAGGTTATATATGAATATATATTCAGTAGACCATTACACGCCGATTTCGTCTTAGGATCTCCATTAGCTCCGCGTTGAAGTTGTTGCTACGTCCAAATCCAAAGCCATTTACTGTCTCTAAAAAAGAAGAAACAAAACGATCATTAAGAAACAATGAGAAGTGTTTTGTAAGAATTTATCTTGTTTTGTACGTCTGAAATCGCGCTCGAAGGGTTGGAATTGCTTATACATGTGTACGCTGCCTCGACATAGACAGCAACAAGCGACAAGCAATCGTTTTTTTTTTGAATTATTTTATGAATCCGAAGACGTATTCTGGAGAGGAAAAGAATTTTGATTAACTTTGGTACGACTGCATTTGTGAAGACTGGATTACAGGTAATGACAAAGATTGATTTATTATTGGTAGCTGTTTCAAAATGCAGCATTTTTTGTTCGTCAGATATCCAGATAAGGAACATCTTTAGCATCTGCATTTTTGCTAGGACAGAGAAATAGATTTAGGAACTAGATTTGGGAATTGTGTGTAACGAGAGATTATACTCCTGAAGTTCAATTTTTGTGATTATTAGATTGTTATTACGTGATTTCAGGAAGGCTTCGCAGTTTTTGGAATTTCATTAAACTTCATCAAGTCAAACGAAATGAAACTGGAAGTGAGCTCATTTAAACCAGAGTCACGGTCCACATCCCAAGAGTCGATTAATTTTCAGTTTATTTAAAACCAATAACAAAAGTTATGGGCCAATAATGATAGTAATGTATTTAAAGCACGCATTACACCTCTGCGTATCTCTGTGGTTAAATTTTACACCTCTGTTATACAGACGTACTGTAGTTACTAGAGCAGTTTGCATCCAGGTAACACAAACTGGGTAGTGAACAGAATCTTCCTTTCACTAAACTTTTCGGGGACTGACTTTACTTTCGCAGTAATCAGTTATCTTTTATCAAAATTAATATTCAGATTTTGTGATTACAGTAAGTTCCAGACACACAACATAATTTTCTTAAGGTTTTCGCAGTTAATGGTAGCTATGCTTGCTCGCAGCTGAATTTTTTCATCAACATTAAGGGTTACGCTACTTACATATTCCCATTCTGTTTCAGACCCACTTTCATTTACAAAAACAAATCGAAACTGTAAGTTTCACGTGGCGACAGTTTTTCTACATTCAGGCGTCGGGGATTATGCTGATATTTTCATGGAACTGTCAAATCAAGATTACTCCTCGCGAAATTTTTCGGAAAAAGCGGCAGCGAATTAAAATACAGACGAACAAACAATTCATCACACAACTGTTACCACGAATTATTCGCAGAAAAACGATCTTGACCTTATGCTTCAGCATGTATTACAAGAAAACTACAAATTAATTGAAAAAATACAAGAAAGTAATAAGATATTAGCTAATCGTTTATCAACTCCCCTTCCAACAAAGTTACAAGAAAACAACAAAATAACTAGACAAAATTACAAGAAGGTAACAAAACATTAGGAAATAAATTATCAAGGCACCATGAAACAAAATTACACGGACATGGCAAAATATTTGAAGCAAATCGAAAAGAAACTATTGATTCAATCGTAAAGAATGTGACGACATTCATCAAAACAGAATTAAGTAAAATCTCCACAGCAACAGAAGAAACTGTCAAAACACACACACTATCACAATTTTAGTTTTCTCAGATTGTGGCTGAGGTTGATGGAAAATTTAACGAAGTTACAGATACTTAACGAAAACACAAAATTAATTTATTGAACACAGCGACAACTATTTACAAGTGCCAAAGTCGGTAAAATACAGCGGAAATTACAAAACTATGCGGAACAGTTACAGACTTTGGAAACAGAAACAAATAAAACTGTCACCAGAGCAAAAGTAAAATTTGAAACACTGAAAGCACAATTTGATGAACTTTCAAACTTGAGCAATTCCAAGTAAACACAGACGATTACCCAGCAGACACACAACGAATACACTGCAAAATAACGGAAACATTTCAATCTTTAGAGCGTTTAAGGAAGGACTGACGACAGTAAACAAGCAGCACAAACAGGAAATAAATTGGTTACACACTCATCTAGCTGACATTGAAAAGCATTTGCCACAAGACCAAGAGACACCTGATTGTAGTGAGAGCTGTCACGGATGAGAAAAAGATTTCGTGCAATAACAACATTTTGGCCGACTCAGACGTGAAAGTACTTTGAAAATGAGCGCGAACAGTCACAAACGTATTTAAACCACACACAAATTTAATGACTTAAAAAAACACGACGGATCTGACTACCAAAATTTTTTATCCGTTAGGAAATTTTATGTTTCTCGCAATGGCATCAATGATGTACATCCTTTAGATTGGATACAACAGTTTACCTTTTCTTCAACACCTGCTTGGTCAGTGACATACGAGTCAGGATATATTTGCAGTTGTTTGGAAGACGAACCAGTGGCGCGGATGCGACCCACAGGAAGACAAAACTCTTCTTTAGATGAATTTCAAAATGCATTTCTTGCAGCGTACTGGTCAGAGACCACATAGCGTCCAGTTGAGGACATACTCATCAGTTTGCCATATTTTTAAAATTCAGAATTTGCCACTTTAACGCATTTCTTCGATTATGTGGTACTGCAGAACCAATATTTAATAGAACCGTTCTGCCAATCTGCTTTAATCCAACATTGTATTTCTGAAATTCCTAGATCTTTATGTGTTTCTTTGCTGACAGGATACCAGAAAGGAAACATCTATGCATTCCGTGACGTTCTGCAGTTGCTTGAGATTCGAGTATCCGAATGTACGTAAAAAAGAAATTTTTATCAGAACAACCACAACCACAATGACAATAGGAATCGGTGACATTTCGGATCATCAGTGACTACAGAGACAGAACATACGGGAATAAACAACAGTGCCAAAACCCATATCAGGGAAATAACAGTTTCAATAGATCACCACAATACAACCTGCAAAAAATTCCGAATTTTTATCGCAACAACCAGTGCTTTTATAATGCGATGGGCAACATCACAGTCCTCCACAGCAACATACCAATTTTTAAACAATTACATACAAAGGAATAACAATTTGCTACAATAGGCAGCAACCATATAATCACAACTACTACGATAACAAAGCCACAATTTCCGAGAAATTTACAGATATGGGAATACGAGAAACGAAAATTGCAGACAACAGCAAAATTTAGTTTTGAATGAATCGGACAGTCGTTACACCCACGACAAGATAATTCTAATCCTGCAGAGCAGACAATATCTGTACAAACAGTTGAAGATTTGCAAGCTACTTCACACCAATGTGACAGGGGCGAAGAAGAGTGACTAGAGGAGAAGACTACAGAAGGTTCACGCACAAAGACCCCAGGGAGACATTGTTACAGGAAAAAGAGGAACTTCAAAAACGAACTTATCATCCCGTCATCAGCATAAAAAAAGCCACACACACTTTAAATGCAGTTTTAGATCTAGGCTTTCCAGTTTCAGTACCATTGATGCAGCATTCAATAAATATTATTCGGATGAAACTATTTCTACTTTACTATTACATAGAACAAGAGTTATAGGAGCTATTCCACATTTACAGTTTCTTTATTTTTTTTTACTGTACTAGGTACCACTTGTTATGTAAACTTCAGGATCGTTCGACTACCAACAACAGAAACTATGCTTGGCGTGGATTTCTTAAACAGACGAAAAGCAGTACTGGACTTTGAGAAGTCACGTATATTGCTACAAAACAATGATGCGCTAGTTACATTGCATTTTGAGAAGAATTTTTCATTGCAGGAACAGGAAATTAACAGGCTACATCAAACTAAAACATCAATTAATTTTGTAAAGTAATTCTTATTCTTCCTCTTTTTTGCTGGTTGGTACACATTTCTTAGCACAGCCATGTTTTGATACATGTGTTATCTCACTAACGATGGGATATAGAAGTTAAGTCGTAAGCCAGTTCATCCTGCGTGTGTGTGTAGATCATAACTTTTTCCTTGCCTAAGGTAATAGAGGTTTTCCATTTCTTTGTATTTGTTTCACTTTATGTATATTAGTTAGTAAATGACCTTTACTGTTTCATATATAAATTACGTCACTAATAAAGAAACTTTCTAGCTGACTGTGTCTCACAAATATTTAGGCAAAACTACATTCCAAAGAAAGAAGCACCAACTTTCAAACGAGTAGAGTTGTGCAATGGAAGAAAACTATGAGTGTTGATTGTTAACATAGGGTACTGCGTTCAGTAATGGAATTTTTCTTGGGGATAACTCATTGATACATGCAACAACCGGATGTTTATGACAAATGTTGTACAAAACGGATTTGCGGAACAGACAGAGTTTTTCTTTGGAACTCTGAACATAATAACACGAAGTAGCACCTGTAGGGACTCCGTCTAAGAACTTTATTTCTTTTTTAATATATAGTGTGTGATGAAAGTAATTCGGAGTTAGTGATGATGAATTAGATGATTTTTTGAACTTTGGGATTACGTATTTGAGGTGATATGTTCTAAGATTTCAGAAGAAAGGGAATGAGGCAGTGGCCTGTTAGGTATTATGTGATGATTTGGTTGCAGTCCACACTCTGAGTTGTTGTTGTGTAGTGATTTTTGTCTAGAGCAGGAGACCTCTTATCAAAAGAGACGAGATGTATTGGGAAATTTATTACTTTAAATGAAACATCGTAATGAGAACTTTTGGCCTGTGAGAACTTTTCTGTACGAGTGGTGATATTTGTGGTGGCTAACACTTCCGTTCATGGGCTTGACTTGACAACTGTCTGGTTCTGCTTGACCTAACAACCCTTCTCTGTCGTTTAACTGGTTATTGGCACTTTCTACATTTTGAGCTCAGCTTAACGGACTGGTTTACGTTTACTAACAGTTAGCACAATCATTTATCTTACTTATGTATAGCTGCAAGGTATTTTTGGTACCATTTAGTCTTTCTTGCATTTTCGGGGAAGCAAAGCATATTTGTAGATAATAGTGATAATATAGCATCTGTGGCCACATTTTCGCTTTCATTTGATTTCTTTTGACAGGTACAGCAATAATTTTGTGCGCAAACCGTTATTGCCTCATCCGATTTCCTTCTGAACTGTTGAACGAGCTATTGGATTTTATAGAAAATTGCATTATGTTTTACGATTACTTGATAGAGTATCTACGACAGCTTTTACTTTTGTAGCTGTCTTACAGATATTTGTACTAAAATGCTATAATTTTTATCCTCAGTTAATTCCTTTTATACACACGATGTTTTTCTGGTCTTTTCTTACCTAGAATACGGTGTACCACTGATGTAAGAATCACATGTAATGTTGACATTCAATCTTTATGGTAATTTGTCAGCCTTACCTGTATGTTGTGGATTGGTCTTGAATACAACCAACTAACTCTTTCTCTTAAGCAAACTAACTTTAGATGTTTCCATATGGTAACATACACACATTTCGATTTTTATTCTAGCTGAAGTACTTTTTCATTCGTATAATTGTTTGCATGTTATATCTTTCGCTGAATCAGAAAATTCATGGGCGTATTTGGACATTCTCTTCTACGACATGAAACCCTTTTGTAACGTGTGGATGTATTTTTACAATAACGATTTGTTAGTTCATGTGAACTGGATTTTATTCTTTTTATTTCAAAAACATTTGGTGAGAAAATGCTACTATACTATGGGACTTTACAGTGCTACTGTGAGTGACTTTGGCCCTGAGACGTCATCCGAATATTTATAGACCAATACTGCATTTTCTGAGTCTACGCTTTGCCTCACAAATAATCCAGTACAGTGATGTAAATGATTTTGCATTCAGTCCTTCCAAACCTTGTTTACTTCAAGACACACTTCGATGATTTTTTTAAGGGATTTACTGGGAACACTCAAGTTTAAGATGATTTTCACTGAGTACATGTAGTTCAACGATAGCTACATAGCTTATGTATTGGTGTATAAAACACTAATTTTACCGTATTTGTTTTCCTACTGACGCTTTGAACACACAAAGTTTTATGGACTGCTGCTGATCCTGTACACGATTACTTAAAGCAATTTGTTGTGGACTGTTTATGCGCCTGTGCACAATTTAAACCAGTATGTGATGGACTGTTAGTGTGCCTGTGAACGACAATTGAAAACAGTTTGTAACTTCTGGAACCTGCAATCGCTTTACACCATTTACAGTTATCATTCGTTTATCTATACTTATGAATTTTGAATTTTAATTCCGTTAGCGAATTTTGCAATCTAATCTCTATTAATTACAAATCTCATCCAGCAAAATTCGGCCAGAGAGGTCGAGGGACAATGAAAAGTATGTATGTTAATTTTGTAGGAACTTTTCTTGTTTCGGACGTCTGAAATAGCGCTCGTAAGGTTTTAATTTCTTAGACATGCGGGCGCAGCCTCGATAGAGATGAATCAAAGATAATCATTTCTCTATGAAGAGGCGCTGCAGAGTTACCACTCAATCGCAAGGAGAGAAGAGGAGACAGTTAGTTGAACTCTGTTGCTAGATGTGAACAGTTCGGTTTTGAATTGGTACCAAAAAGAGACAAATATTATGAATCAGCAGAAGATTTACTCCAGATAGAAAAAAATTGATTTCACTTTGGTACTATTATATTTGCGAAGAGTGGATTACAGATAAAGATGAAGTTTGTTTCATTAGCGTATCAGTTTAATAATGCAGCATTCCTGGTTCGTCAGACATCCACATCCAGAAGCTTCTTGCTTTTGATTTTTTGTTATGATTTACGATCATTGAGAGAGAAATGGATTTAAGAAATAGATTTTGAAATTATACATGTGAAGTTCACATTTTCTAATTCTTAGATTATTGCTACGCGAGTTTACGGGCAGCTTAACTCTTTTTGAACTTTCATAAATTTATTAAGTTACAGGAAATGAGAGTGGAATTGAGTCTATTTAAACCAGAGTCATTGTCCACATCCAAATAGTCAATTAATTTTCAATTTATTTGAAACCCATAATCAAAAACTGTGAAGCAAGAATGATAGCAATGTTTTAGAGTGCGAATTGCAATCTCTGTAGTTAGATTTTGCAGTTCTGTTATCTAGACGTGCAGTAGCTATGAGAGCCATTTGCACCCAGGTTAGACAAAATGTGTAGTGAACAGATTCTTCTATTAATTAAATTTCACAGGGACCAACTTTACTTTCAATGTTATTAGCTTTTTTCAATCGAGGTTTATAGATCTTGTGATTGCAATAAGTTCCAGGCAGAGCTTGGTTTCCTTAAGATATCGAAGTTAGATTTATCCATGCAGTCTCACAGTTTAACTTTTGTCACCAACAGTTAACATTAAGCTACCTACAGAATCAGATTCACTGTCATACCACCTCTCATTATCAGCCACAGAAACAAATCGAAACACCTAACTTTCAGCAAGAATGCTCGAATACAATGAGAGGGACAGGACAGAAAGTAAGAAATGCTTCTCAGACCCCATAAAGAGTATGTGTGAACGAGAGCTGGAAAGAGAGCTTAATAGTCATTCGCAGCATTTGACTACAAAATAGTGAACGTCCGTCTTCGATTCCACTTCTTCCATCAGTTCCCTACAGTGTTCACATTATCTCCTGTGCAGTACGACCGAAAGTCATGAATCTGATATGCACGACAATGATCTGGTGACATAATCTTCGCATTTCTAGTATCAAATGCTGTAGCGCCGTTAGATTTTGGAACGTGCCTTCACAAAATCGTCTAAGTTGATCGCGTTTTCTGACAGTGTCAGATCTTCTACTTCTGCCGCTCATTACAGTTTCCACTATTTGTCTGCCTCATTCCATGGACGAATTAGACCAACTGTTGTCCCATCTGTTGGGTGGTCGTCCAGGCAATCGTTTCCCTTGCAGTCGTCCATGTTTTCCAATTTTAATTAGTCTTGTGCGGTTCACATTTCCATATTATCCTCCCAATTTCTTTTTGTGTCAGCCTCAATTAATTTATATCTTGTATTCCACACTGGTCCAATGTAGATACATTTGTTCTCTTGTCACGCATGGTTACTGCCAGGATCTGTCTTACTACTTTCATTTCCATTGCCATTAACTTTTGATTTACATTTTTTTCTATTTCCGCTCTTGTTTATGCTGAATATATCACAACAACATGCACTATTTTCTTAATTGTTTTTAGTTTTCCGTCAGTTGTTTCTTCATACAGTAAGCGTTAGTTGAAGCTCATCACTTCTTACATTGACACACCATCTACTTCTAATTTACACTTTAAATGTGCTTTTCATATTACCATACCCTATGGTTTTTTAGATGAGATTTCCGTGTTATATTACCTAGCAGTTTTCCTGAATTGGTTAAGCAATTTTTGAAAATTATCTTCTCTATGAGCATACATTATGGCATTTATCACATTTGTTTCCAGTTTTATATCCTGGTTTCTTTGTTATGGCATCAGTTATATCGTCTACTGTTAACTTAAACAGGAGTGGGTGTAATGACTCATCACACTTGTTGTGACTCATTACACTTGTTTAGCAGGCCGTTGTGACTGAGCGGTTCTAGGCGCTTCAGTCTGGAACCACGCTGCTACTACTGTCGCATGTTCGAATCCTGCCTCGGGCATGGATGTGTGTGATGTCCTTATGTTAGGTTTAAGTGGTTCTAAGTACAGGAGACTGATGACATCGGATGTTAGGTCCCATAGTGCTTAGAGCCATCCGAACCAACACTTGTTTATCTGTTATAATTTCATCTGTCCGTAGTTCGGGTCTGGTAATTCTCGCTTTGTGTACTGTATATAAACTGTCGCTAAATCTATTGAGATTCTCTTGACAATTAAGGTTTGAATTTTATCCTTTTCCTGTTCCTTTTGACAAGCCAATGAAAAAAACGCATAGGCTGGGTCATTAAATGGCTCTGAGCACTATGGGACTTAACTTCTGAGGTCATCAGTCCCCTAGAACGTAGAACTACTTAAACCTAACTAACCTAAGGACATCACACACAGCCATGCCCGAGGCAGGATTCGAACCTGCGACAGTAGCGATCGCGCGGCTCCAGACTGTAGCGCCTATAGCTGGTCGGTCACCCCGGCCGGCGGTTCATTAGAATCTATGGATATTTCCACAATCTGTCCTACAGAGAAAACAACATATATCGTGCTTCTGCTTTCCTTAAATCTTTGATGTTGTTCTGCTGTTTTCATATTATTCTGTATTCTGTCTCCAATTACTGATAGCAACTCTTTTACGGTTGTAACTGTCAACTAATTATCTATTACTTACTGATTTTTCTTTTCTTTGTATGGTTTTTTTTTTTTGTATAGTTTTGTTTACACTCTATAGGTACCCCTAAATAATACTCTTAAAGAAAGTTTCAAGCTGTTAATGTGTTTGTCTGTATACCCTCATTGCTTAAGATTTCTTAATTCTTAGAGTAAGATAACAATATTTTTCCCAGGCATTGATTCTTTGCTAGTTTGTCTGCATTCGCAATACGTTCCCAGTGACGTCACCTCTCTTCAAACAACTTCTTTGTCTACAGACAGCCTCTTAGGGCTACAAACGCTATCGATAAGGTCATTGAAGTGTAGACTGTAGCAGATAAGACACCTCACACTGAAGGTATAAACATAACGATAAAATACATCGAGTATCTGTGTCTTTGGTACAGTTCGTGTGATTACCTGTGCCCTTGAAGCCCATTAGACTGTGCTCTGCTGTTATGCTGACCATATGACTTCGTGGTGAAGAAAATGAGATAATCTCAGTGTATAAGTAGGTATGAGTCTTTCATGATGGAAATCAAGAAACTTTTAAAGGAGTGGTGTGATTGCATGCTCAAAGACACTCTGTACCACGCCCTCATGATGTGTATTTGCATCATCAGCCTCATCATTATTAATTTTCCGGTATGTCATCAGGTCCTCTGTGAGTCTTTCTTCTTGTGTCCATTGCTTCCTTCTAATATTGCTGTAGGCGCTGTCATCCATCATATCACTCAGGATCTCAGATCTCTTTCGCTACTGTCGCAGGTTCGAATCCTGCCTCGGGCATGGATGTGTGTGATGTCCTTAGGTTAGTTAGGTTTAAGTAGTTCTAAGTTCTAGGGAACTGATGACCTTAGAAGTTAGGTCCCATAGTGCTCAGAGCCTTTTGAACCATTCTCAGATCTCTTCCTTCCTCGCCACATCTTCCCTTCCACATACCCCTCTAACACTCTTTCTCTGATCCGCTTCTTCTCTGTTAATACGTGTCCAGTATAGCTAGTTTTTCTTATTTTTGTTACATACAGTCATTCTCTCTGCTCTTGCACTTTTCTATTATCTCTTCAGTTTTCACTCTATTGAAGATTTTCATTCCGTCCTCCACCAAGTCCACATTTCACAGGTCTCCAGCCTTGTTCTGTCTTTCTTCCTCAGTGTCCAGAGCTTCAGCACCATCAAAACCACAGCCCATAGGAAATACATTATTTTCCAGACATCTTTGTCCATATTTCTGCAGAAATACCTCCTTATCTTATAAAACACCTCTTTCTCCTTTGCTGTCTTGATTTTAATTTCTGTACTGCTCTTCCAGTCGGTTTCTAACATGCTCCCTAGGTATTTAAAGCTTATCATGTTCAAATATTTCTCCATGCAGCATTATGTTTACCCTTTTATTTGCAGCCAATGTCGTTACTTCGTTATTTATTCTTCAAATCTTTGCAATCACTACAACAACAAAAAACACAACACTGCAAGTTTTACTTAGTTTTTAATATACCTCGTTGCTTATCGTTCATTTTCAGTCATTAAAAATGTCATGGTAATGCAGATGTGGTTATTAAAACGCAAGAACTAAAAATAACACCATCTGATAAGCGAATGAAAACTAAAGTTTTATTGATTGTCATTCATGTCACTGTGACACAACTTGAATATACTGGTTGGATCAGCCAAAGGAATGTTCTGCAAGCATTATGATACAATGCATTAGACGAGTTCCACATTTTCTTCTATCAGCTACTTCACGACAGTTTTCAGATTAGGTTACAGTTTGTGATGTTTTAAACTCGTTGCATGAATGAGAATAGAGACAGACAGATCACAGGTTCAATATGGCAAAGGCCGTCGGGCCTGAAAAGTACGCGCTAAAGAAGGTAAATGTTAGTGAGCTGGAAGGATGTGCTAAGTCCACTCCTGGGGTGCAGGTGGCGGGGACCGCTGAATGAAAGCAGGTTCCAGAAGGGACAGTTGCAGTGACGCATCAGAAACTGCGTCGGGGACCAGTAGTGGGTAATAGCTTCCGTTCTGAATGCGGGAAGTACAGAACAGATCGAATAATGTTGCGGAAAGATATAGTAAACATATGCTACCGATACGATATGTAATAAATAAGTATACTGTGTTACAAATAACGCAGCAACACAATTATATACACAATAGGAGACAGTAATGTACAATGGAACTTCTAAAATGAATGATACAAAAGCTCTTAGAACATTTTAACAAACTAAGTATCGTGGGATATACCTGACAGTAAAAACAATCTTCTGTGTAATGCAACGTATAAGAGATAGTACCATACACGAAGAGGACCCCACAGTGTAAATTGAGCCTCCAGAGTCGCGCAACATCGCTATGGTCAGACGCCACAGAGGGCTCACAACACTGACTATGTTATGCATCTGTCTGATTTCACCTGAATAGTTCTCAAGTGGAATTCATGTGTCAAATTCGAATACAATCCGCCGCGCTACTCCACTGAGAGTGTACTAAAAGTCTGTTACAATGCAGAATGTGTTCATATGTGAAACATAGCGTCTGGTCGAAGGCAGCATTTGAATGGCACTTGCACCATGAAATGGCGGCTGGACGTGGTGGAGCTGTGTGTGTGTGTGTGTGTGTGTGTGTGTGTGTGTGTGTGTGTGTGTGTGTGTGTGTGTACCAATATTTTAGTAGGCACAGACTTTCTGGCAAACTATTCTGGTAGCATCAGTTACCAAGACGGATATATTGGACTGAACGTTGGCACTAATCGGAACCACCTTCGTTTCAAACATTCACTTTGTGGTGAAACGTTACTAACTCATTTGTACACAGATATAAGTTAAGATTTTTTGGAATTTATTTTGTATGTATGTTATGTATGTTTTACTTATGGTAAGTTTTAGTGAAATTAGTCTTGAGGATTAATTCTTGGTGTGCGGAGGTACATGTAACGGTGTTTGGCCGATTTCATGATATTTAATAAAATTTATTTAGATTTTGTGCCGTCATGCTCAAATTTTATGTAGAGATAGTTGGTGTGCCAGTTTATTTGCTTGATTGATTGATTGCACCAAGAGTAACTTAACTGAGGCAAAGGTGCCGTTCTCTGATGGATGCAGTAATTTGGTCGCTGTTGTTTCTGCGCAAAGACACTGATCACAGAATCTGAAGTACAAAACTGCAGCCGGCCGAGGTGGCCGAGTGGTTCTAGGCGCTTCAGTCCGGAACCGCGCTACTGCTACGGTCGCAGGTTCGAATCCTGCCTCGGCCATGGATGCGTGTTATGTCCTTATGTTAGTTAGGTTTAAGTAGTTCTAAGTTCTAGGGGACTGATGAGCTCAGATGTTAAATCCCATAGTGCTCAGAGCCATTTGAACCATTTTTTTGAACAAAACTGCAGTCACGCGTCTTGTTCTCCATACTGCGGTGGGACTGGTCTGCGTTTGTCCTAATGAATTTTCTGCTATGTGAGTTTGGTCTGTCAAGGGTGGAACTCACATAGCCATTCCTGTGGGGGCTCGTTTGTATTAAAGGATCACATAGCTAATGGGTCGTGTTCGTTTCTGTGATAGAAAATGAGAGCCATCGAACTTAATTGACAGCCCAAAATATTTTCTACCCCTACCGTCGCGAGTCGGACAGTATTAACACCATGCCTCAAGACAGCAATTGTATATATCCATCGTCGTGGCTAAGAAAAGTCCAAATGGACGTTCTGCAGAGTGGTTATGATTAAACTTTCGCTACTTGAGAGGACCCTCATGAAAAAAGAATCATAGAAGGGCGATAATGTTTTTCGGAAACATTTATAAGTCATACTAGAAAGATCATTGTTTGCACCACACTTCGGACGGTGGACCTCGGAATGAATGTTCAGCTGTCGTAACACAGCTTGTGGACTGCTTGCAGATCGCATATTGGGTCTATCACTCTCAGCTGTACAAACAATAACCTCTTCAGCAAAACGTGGTGCAATTGGTAGTCGGCTTCCCTCAAGAGCAGCTCCAAAATCACCAGTTAAATCGAATCTCTGAATCATGTTCCTCAACTCCACCTCTCCATATTCCTTTAATGCATCCATACACGCGAAGAGCAGAGAATTTCTGGTGTTTTAATCAAATAGTTTTACGTGTAATGCCTTGCTGATCTTGTACACACCCATACTGACTACCTGCAACTGTAATACACGTTGGACTAGACCAGTGTTCAAAGCTATAACAGTGCAAGTGAACTTTTAACCACATTGTCAAGCATCATCTTCACACTTAAATTCGTCATGTTTGTTTTTCCTTAATCATTTATTGTAAATTGTTGTTATTCTGTACTTCCTCCAGTTTTATCGTAATAGGAAGTGCGAAGAAGATGTATAGATTCTACACGTAAGAATGCAATTTCATAACAGCAATTACATTCGGTGGTAGGGAGTTATCTTCCTACGATTTCGGTTTTTGACGCCAAGTGTATTTGGTGAATACAACGAAATCACTACAGTTTATCAAAATTGCAGTACAATTTAGGCAGACTACACAAGAGTATTTTAGTGCCCGAATTCACTAGTTTGTGATCCATTACTAGTAAAAGAATTAGAAAAAGTAAAAAAATAATATGATTAATAATAAAAAATAAACAGCGAAGGAAAAGTGCAATATGTCACGGATCTGAATGCATGTCTGGAAACAGGAAAAAATTTCCTATAGTAGCGACACTGTACATGGGTCTGTGGCACATACCGCTGACTGGGCTACTGGTCTGCCTGTTAGCGGTATACAGTCATTTTTGCTGCTGCACTAGAATGGGGCGGGTTCTGAGACAAGTTGACCGCCACCTGTACCGCAAGAGAACATTCCCGGTAACCGGGTGTCTCCTCCGATTTTCCGCCGGATTGTAAAATCAAAACGGCTCGATATTTCGGCGCCCCACATGCCCAGGATCTTCAGGAGAATGCAACTGTTGCTGAATCCTGCCGAAAACTGATGCCAAGGCTGCAAATCGTCGTCCAATGTAGACCACTGTACCACACACAGCGCATGCGTCATCCATCACATTTGCTGCCCCTGAGAGAGGGTTGGTGACGGTCCTCTTAGTAGAACGGTGGCGGCAGCGATATATCGTACTCAGTACGCGCGGACTGGCCGCACCAAAGAACATGGTCTTTTGAGGTGTTTAGAGGAAAACCCGTGTCTTCTTTAATTACATCGTCTACCTCTTTATAAACACTGTTCCAGGTACCGGAAGTACTGGCAACTATGAGTCTCGTCAAATGTTATCCTTTGGCTGTCGTTTAAACTATATTTCGATGAAGCCGTTTTTTCAGACAGTCGTAACTTTGCGTGAGGGCAATGTCTCAGGAACCTGCGAATCCAACGGCGATGTAAAGTTTCGCACACTGGCATCCTACGTAGCAAATTGTCCCTAGCGGAGCCAAGATGTACCCCAATCTTGGTAGATGGGCGGAACACACTGTTAAGGTTGAAATTCCTCAACATTCCTCCAGTTTTCAGGGATATGCCTTAGCGGAAAGAATAAAGGCCACAGATCGGTGCTACGCTTGATGCACCTCTGGGATTGGTCCAAAGGCTACGACGTATCTGTTTCTCAGAGAATCCATTTTGGTGAAACACAAGCATCAAATGTGCGCGATTCTGCGTTAAAATGCTTACCAGAGTCCTAAGGACGCTCTTTCATTGGTTCAGTGGGTGGCAAATCTTAGCATGCAGTTACCGACTTGTATGAATCAGCTTTAGGTTAACTATATGTCCTAGAGTACCGCCACGTATTCTGTAAACCGTGACGTCCAGAACTGAAAGTCTCTTAACACTTGCGACCTCGATGGTAAATTTTATGCCGGTATGAAGACATTTTAAGTAGTCTAAAAGTCAGTTAAGAGTATGACGTGCATGATATCAAATAATATAGATATGATCTAGAAACATACAGGTTGCAATACTGAAGTCCTCAGTTCTCTGTCCTCTATGTCCTCAGTGTATAAATTGATGACTACGGGCGAGAAAGGACCTCTCCGTCGTTCTGTTCGTAAATGTTAGCAGTAGATGAAAAGTACGTGGATGTCAGCAAATGACGACAAAGCTTCACCAACTCGTCATCCAGTTTTTTACTAGTCAGACTGAAGGACAGTTGCAAGCGGACTCATGTGAATACAGATATTGTATCAAAATTCGCAAATAAATCCGAAGGCTTCAGCCTGAAAGACTTCAGCCGTCGAAAAAAATTCACCGAACTGTAGGTATGGTGTCCTCTCTTGGCAATGTATGGATTCTACGTGGGTGCATCAACGAAATTAAAAAAAAAAAAAAAATCTTGTCAAGTAGAATAAAAGGTTTTATTTTTCCAGTTCTAAATGAAAGATTTTGATTATTATTTTTACTCAATTAATTGGTCTAAATGTAATCTTACTCTTATTTTTCTTCCTGTCATTATCTTTCCGTTTTAAATCTGCTTGTCTGGCCCATAATCTGCAGCTGAGTGGGAACCAAAACTGCTCGTCGGTTGGTTAATGGGAGAGCCCGTGAAGCCAGTGTGAGGATAGTCACAGGTAATCAATGACCACAAGAAATTATAGTAGACTTCTACCGCTGAAATTGAGATTTTAATGTCCCAGTTGATCGATGAAGAAGGAAGTACATAAATGTTCAGGGAAATTCAGGAATAAATCAATACAAGTCACTGAGGAATGAAGTAAATAGGAAATGCAGGGAAAATAAAAGGAAATGCCTGGATGAAAACTGTGAAGAAATCGGAAAGGAAATGATTGTCGGAGGGGCTGATTCAGCATATAGGAAAGTCAAAAATTCTCCGGTGATATTAAAAGCAACGGTGTTAACATTAAAATGTTAGTGGGGAACCAACTGTTAAACGCAGACGAGAGGAGGATAGGTTTAAAGAGTACATTGAAGGACCCTGTGAGTGGGAAGATTTGTCAGATGAGATAGAAGAAGAAACAGGAGTCGATTTAAAGGTTGTCCAGGAAATCCACTATTAGAATCATAATTTAAGAGAGCTATAGATGACTTATGAACAAATAAGGCAGAAGGGTTAGATAACATTCCATTAGAATTTCTAAGATCACTGGGGGAAGTGGCAACAAAGTGACTGTCACATTTGTGGTTAGAATATATGAGTCTGGCGACATACAATATGACTCCTGCAAAAATATCATCCACACAATTCCGACGACTACAAGGGCTGACAAGTGCGAAAATTATCGCACAAGCAGCTTAACAGCTCACGCACCTAAGTTGCTGACAAGGATAATATACAGAAGAATGGAAAACAACATTGAGGATTTGTTAGACGACGATCAGCTTGGCTTTAGGGAAGGTAAAGAGAACAGAGGGGCAATTCTGATGTTGCTATTGATAACAGAAAGAGGACTAAACAAAAATAAAGACACGTTCATAGCACTTGTTGACATGGAAAAAGCGTTCGACAATGTCAAATGCTGCAAGTTGTTTGAAATTCTGAGACAAATTTGGGTAGCTATAGGGAGGGACGGGCAATACACAATATGTACAAAAACCTGGAGGGAACAATAAGAGTAGGCGACCAATAACGATGTGCTCAGATTAAAAAGAGTGCAAGCCCAGGACACAGTCTTTCGCCCCTACTGTTCAAACTGTACATCGAATAAGCAATGATGGAAATAAAAGAAAGCTTCAGGAGTGAAATTAAAATTCAAGGTGAAAGGTTTCGCTGATGACATTGCTATACTGAGTGAAAGTGAAGAATAATTATTTGATACACATCAGATGACTATGCAATTGCGAATAATGACTACCATCAGCTGTAGAATGGAATGACAGGTGATGAACCTAACATCAGGATTGATGGTCACCGAGTAGATTTTAATTGAGAAATTCTACTACCGCGGTAGCAAAATAACCAATGACGGACAGAGCAAGGGCCGGCCGCGGTGGTCGCGTGGTTCTAGGCGCTCCAGTCCGGAGCCGCGCTGCTGCTACGGTCGCAGGTTCGAATCCTGCCTCGGGCATGGATGTGTGTGATGTCCTTAGGTTAGTTAGGTTTAATTAGTTCTAAGTTCTAGGGGACTGATGACCACGGCAGTTGAGTCCCATAGTGCTCAGAGCCATTTTTTTGACAGAGCAAGGAGGATACAAAAAGCAAAATAGCACTGGTAAAAAGGGCATTTCTGATTAAGAGAAGTATACTGGTATGAAAGATAGACCTTAATTTGAGGAAGAGATTTGTGAGAATGTACGTTCGGAGCACAGATTTGTGTAGTAGTGAAACATGGACTGTTGGAAAACAGGAACAGGAGAGAATCGATGTATTTGAGATGTGGTTCTACAGATGAATCTTGGAAATGAGATGGACTGACAAGGTAAAGAATGAGGAGGTTCTTCGCAGAATTGTAGGGGAAAGGAATATGTGCAAAACACTGACAAGGAGGAGGGACAGAGTGATAGGACATCTGTTAAGACATCAGGGGATAATTTCCATGCTGCTAAAGGGAGCTGCAGACGGCAAAAGCAATAAAGACGGAGACTGGAATACATCCAGCAAATAATTAACGATATAGGTTGAAAATGCTTCTCTGTGATGAAGCGGTTGGCACAGGAGAGGAATTCGTGGGGGGCCTGCATCAAACCAGTCAGAAGACGGATAACTGATGAAAAAGAAGAGACCACCACAAAAGCGTTCTGATATCCTTAATGCTGCCCCTGTCATCACTTGTCCATCCAACATTACGGGACACTAACCTCCACCGATTTAGGGAAGAACGTTTTGTCATCCATATATTTTCTCAGGCCGAATGTGTGACATTTAAAAAATTATCAGCAAAACAACTGGAATGCTGCCGTTCGAAGCGAAATCTATGTCGATGCCTGTCGGTAGATTGGCGTTGACACCGTCAAGTGTCCGGAAGTAGAACGAATGGACCATCTCTTGTAGGCATTTACCCCAAGTTTATCAGACTGGGTTAGGGGTGCTGCGATGTGGCATTCTGTGGAGGACTTCACGCACCATGAATTGGCAAGAAGATATCGTAACTGCCTCCACAATTACACGTAACTAAGCCCTTAGTTCACTAAAGATTCGCTTTTATAATACAGTTACGATGTGTCTCCAAAGAGCTACGACGTGTCACCATTATCGCTTTTCCAACAAGACGGATATCTGCTGCATATGGTTACCAACTTTCGACACCTTGTTTATCCATGATAAGACTAAGTGAACAGCATATTCATTCAAATAGCCACTGTGAAAATATACAATGAGATGACGAATGTCATGGGATAGCGATATGCACGTATACAGATGGTGTTAGTTTTGCGTACACAGGGAATAAAGGAGCAGCACATTGGCGTAGCTCCTACTTGTCCTCGTGAGTACTGACGCGTTGCAGGAACTGGCGGACTTTGAAAGCAGAATGTTGACTGGAGCTATACCTATGAGACAGAGATCCACAGTGCCAACTGAGTGCCGAGAAAACCATTTGTGGAATTACCTCTCACCACAGACAACGCAATAGCCGACGTCCTTCACTTAACGACCGAGAGCAGCGGCGTTAGCGTAGAGTTGTCAGTGCTATCAAACATGCAACATTGTGTGAAATAATCGCGCAAATATGCGTGGGACGTACAGCGAAAGCTACCATTAGGACAATGCGACAAAATTTGGCCTTAATGGCCTATGGTATCAGGCGACCGATGCGAGTGCCTTTGCTAACGGCACAACGGTGCTTGGATCGTCTCTACTTGGCTCGTGATCATATCGGCTGGACACTAGGGACGACAGGAAACGTAGCCTGATCAGATGAGTCCGATTTCACTTGGTAAGAGCTTATGGTTGGGTTCGAATGTAGCGAACACTCAACGAAGCAATGGGCTACAGTAGTCAACAAGGCAGTGTATGACCTGGTGATTGCTCCACAATGGTGTGGGCTGTGTTTACATTAAATGGACTTCGTCCTCTGGTCCAACTGAACCTATCATTGATTGTAAATTTTTATGTTCGGCTACTTGGAGACCATTCTCAGCCATTCATGGACTTCATGGTTCCAAATAACACGAACACCCACCGAACATTTGTGGAACATAATAGAGAGGTCAGTTCGTGTACAAAATCTTGCACCGGCAACGCTTTCGCATTTACGTACCGCTAAGGCGACAGCATGGATCGGTATTTCCGCGAGGAACTTGAACGACTTATTGAGTCCATGCCGCGTCGAGTTGCCGCACTACGCTAGACAAACGAAGATCCGACACAAGATTAGAAAGTATTTCATGACCTTTACCACAACAGTGTACATCATGAACTACGCCTATCCACGTTACGTACAAGAAAATGATGTAATTTTGAGGTTTGACAGTATGTGTACTGGAAGAGCCAGCACATGGGTACTACTAAATCATTATTTAAAGTGGAGTAAAGGACTAACAACCAGAAAATAGAAAAACAAATCCACTTACGTTTCAGCTTCAGATGGTGGTTTCAAAACTTTCAGCATTGTGAGCCAATATTTTTCATTCGTCCCTGGCCAGGGTTTGCATGGGAAACTCCTGAAGCCTTTCTCCTGGAAGGAAAACACCAAGCATTAGGAATGGGCAGATATGCTCTGATAAATCTGTGTTAGTTTCTATTGCCACCAGTTGCTGGTTGACTGTTCTACCATTTAAGATAATGGAATTATTGGGGCAGTATCTTAGTGGATGCTCACTACAAATTACATGCAAAGATATTGACGATGTACGTGTTGCTATAGTGGCAAGGAGTTGATCTTGTGCAGAATTATTATAGTTATTGTCTAGTGACGCCAAACTGCGTGTTCAAACTGTCAACAAGATGAGACATATCTGCATATATTGTTAATACCATAAAATCGTTGCCTGGTGTATAAGTACAAGGGCAACTCAGCATTGCGGGGTCTTCCGCCTTTAGCGGCAGTTCGCCATTCCAACGGTCATGAGATGCCCCGAACCTCTATCTGCTCCTCCGCAGCCTAGACAAAGCCGTTGGAAGAACTACGGTGAAGTCTTAAATGGGAAGAAGCGGTAATAACTGGTACAATAGGAAGTACCAACTTCCGGCCCTTCACAGAGGTTCACTAAGTATGACTATAGATGTAGATCCTATAATTTAGTTATTTGTCAAATATGCTACCCTAAACCACACTAATGTATCTGATATTAACTGTGTTATCACTAAATTGTACGATAATCGAGGCATTCGCATTCCAAAAATTGGGGGGGAGGGGTAAGAATGTAGGGGATGGTAGATGATGGATGGAGGGAGTGTGAGGTAGCTCTGATTGGAAGAGGAGGATGTATGCAGTTCAAACGAAAACTCTGAAACAGTCTACTTCTGGGTTTGTAATAGTGGATAGTTATGGAAGAAGACAAATCAACATTACAAGCTGTAATACATATTTTCTCATATTTATATCGTATGGCACAATTTTTAGGGCAATATATCCCTTGGAAAGAGCAGTTCAGGTAATGTACGTAGTTCACCTACCATCATACTACTGACAACTCTTGAAGGCATTAGACATTTTATTCTCATTTCACAGTTCATTCACTTGCTAATAAAACTACAAAAGAACAGTCTATTTCTGTTCATAGTTACTACACTAGTAGAAAAAAGGCAGGTTGGCATCAATCAAGACGCCAGCATCATCCGACAATTTCGCAAGTATAATAAATGTCTTAGGCATGACTTAATGTGAACAATATGTCAGGTATACTTCAAGTGAAGAATATTGGAATTTTTGCTGTATCAGGTGACGCTTTAATATTCAGAAACAGTATCAAATACACGAAAACCTCCTGTGGAATTTAATTGTACTAAGTTAGGTAAATATTCTTTCTTACCTTGTAATAAAGTGGTTTACTATTTCATCTGTTGTAGAATGTCGGAATATCTAGCACAATTGGAGGCTGATTTTTCTGTAGACAACAAAACGTGTATGGACTGCAATGCTGTCTTTTTGTCGCAGTCAGTCTACCGCTCTGTGTTACACTGTGTTCAGACTTAAGTCCCGAATTAGTTAAGTAGGAAAACCTTGTTAAGTTACTGGATGAACGTTATGATAGTCAGGTCCATGTCATAGCATCGACCTATATATTTTTCATCTCAAACAGCAGCTTACACCAACAATAAACCACTGGATTAGAGTACTAACCAGGCATCGTACGTTTAAGTGTTCTTGTGCTGTCAATTACAGTAAGATCATGATACATTACTGTATAACTCATAATGTATCAGATACGTGCATTAGTGCTGCAATTCTAAAACTATCAGGTACTTATTTAAGAAGAGTGCTGTCTACTTTGGCATCTGTCACTATTGTACAGCCGATAGAGGTTGATTTTGAGGCACCATGTATTTCTGTTGTTCAGTGCTCATTCTAAAGTACAAGACAAGGTTAAAGTGATAAAACGTAGTGCTCAGGTACACAGTAAATGTAGAAGTACAAACCTTCAGTCTCAAAGTGCGCTACAAAATTCTGGGGGGCAGTCTTCTACTCCGTGTTTTTCGCATCATGACCAGACAGTTTGCCCTTGTCATGATGCAAAATGCTACCAATGTGGACAACAAATTCACATTTAAACAGTGTCTACGCGGCAACCCTCACTCTGGCAACTAGGGCCACCAGGAAAACGCGTGGCTATAGCAATGCTGTCAACAAGAGCACACAGTTATGGGGAAGCCATTAACAATGGAACAGGCCATGCCGCGCACTTCCACGTCGCATTATCTTTCACTATAGTACGCAGGCAGGCAAAACATAACTTTGTTCATTTATTTGTGGAACAAAAACAATTAAATTAAAATGGATATGTGTACTTCTGTTTCTCTAACTGACAAAGACACATATGGCTCAATTGATACTCTACCGCTACAGCAGCCTACTTCTATTTTGTCTGCCTACAACAGACAAGAAATTCTAGTCCTTGACGTGTGTATTTCGCCTACAACTTTTCATGGAGTGACAGAGGGTCTTCCGCTTCTTGTTCTTAGTTCTAGAAACAGTGCGAACACATTTCGGTTATACACTGAAGGGTGAAAGAAATTGGTATAGGCATGCTTATTCAAAGGCAGAGACATGTAAATAGGTAGAATACGGCGCTGCGGTAGGAAACGCCTACATGATATGACAAGTATCTGGCGCAGTTATTAGATCCGTTACTGTTGCTACAATGGCAGGTTATCAAGATTTAAGTGAGTTTCAACGTGGTGTCACAGTCGCCACACGAGCAATGGGCACAGCATCTCCAAAGTAGCGCTGAAGTGAGGATTTTCCCGTACGACATCAGGAATCCGACATAACATCAAATCTCCGTCATCGTTACGGCCGCAAAAAGATCCTGAAAGAACAGGACCAACGACGACGGAAGAGAATCGTTCAGCGTGACAGAAGGGCAATGCATCCGCAAATTGCTACAGATTTCAATGCTGAGTCATCAGTAAGTGTCAGTGTGCGAAACATTCAACGGACCATCAACGACATGTGATTTTGGAGCCGAAGTCCCACTCGTGCACCCTTGATGACGGTATGGCACAAAGCCTTACGCCTCGCCTGGGCCCGCCAACATCGATATGAGGCTGTTGATGACTGGAAACATGTTGCCTGTTCGAAAGAGTCTCGTTTCAAATTTTATCTCATGAATGCATGGGCACTGTATGTCAGCAGGGGAATGTTAGAGCTGGTAACGGTGGGACGTGTCCACCTGGAGTAATATGCGACCCCTGATGCGTCTAGATACTACTCTTACAGGTGATACGTACGTAAGCATCCTGTCTGATCAGCTGCATCCATTCATGTCCGTTGTGCATTCCGACGGACTTGCTCAATTCCTGCATGACAATGGCATACCACACACCTCCAGAATTGCTACAGAGTACCTCCAGGAACAGTATTCTGAGTTTAAACACTTCCGCTGGCACCAAACTCCCCACACATGAACGTTATCGAGCATATCTTGGATGCCTTACAACGTGCTGTTCAAAAGAGATCTCGACCCTCTCGCATTGGGTCGGATTTATGGACAGCCCTGCAGGATTCTGGAGTTAGTTCCCTCCAGCACTACTTCAGACATTAGTCGAGTCCATGCCACGTCGTGTTGCAGCACTTCTGCGTGCTCGCGGGGTTCTACACGATATTAGGCAGGTATATCAGTTTCTCTGGCTCATCAGGGTACTCATTTCATTTGTTGAACCATTTGAATACAATTCAATGTTTCATGGCCTCACAGTAACGTTTAAGAATTGAGTAGTAAATACGAGGAATTGTTCGAGCAAGGTTTAGCAAGGGTACAGTCTTTGAAGCGCACATTACTGTGAATGACAATGCGCAATCAAGATTTTTTCGCGCACGGCCTGTCCCCCCATACAATACGTGAGGAAGTTGCTGAAGTACTGTAAATATGTAAAGACAGCTGGGCTGTCCATCCCGTTTCTGCAATCTAGTGATCATCGTCCTTGGTCATTCTCAGGAATTCAGGTGGTTTACGTCTGTGTACCGATTTTAAAGCATCACCAAACCAAAAAACTGCCGTGGATTCTTTTCCTATTTCACGTTTGGAGGAATTTACGGAGAATCTGGGGCAAGGTCGATATTTTTCAAGTAAAGATTTGTGTGAGACGTATTTTCAGCTGCCACTGGACGAGCAGTCCAAGCAATACTTCGCGATAAGCTCTCACCTGGGTTGTGTTCCAGCATAAAGACTACCGTTTGGTCGAGCTTCACCTTAGGAAGAACTGTACTACTTAGGTCATTTAATTAATGCACAAAGTATTCATTCTACTACATCACACTTGGATGCGTTTATAGATCTGCGAAACATTAAGGAGCTCCAGTCAGTCGTGTGGATGCATGCATACTACATCAAATTTATTGCTAACTCTGTGTAAATTGCTGCATCGCTCAACTGCCTGCGCTGCGAAAATGTTCCTTTCGTGTAGCTCAAAGAGCTCCAGAACGCATTAAACGAAGCATTGTTCAGTCCTCGACGTTTCATTCACTTCGAACCAGCTAAGCAGGTTGTGTTAGCTGTAGATGGACCTTCATGCAGGATCGGGGCAGCGCTCTCCCATAAAATTGTTTATTCCAGTAGACCTATAGCTTTTGTCTCGATAACTCGTAACAAAACACAGTGTAACCACAGCCAGATTAGAAAAGAGACACTCGCCTTATCTATGGTATTACAAAATTCTACCTACATTTCTGCCGTCACAACATCTACTTGCCGACAAACACCCACCTGCCTCTGTGTCTGCGAACTATTCCACAACAGTACTGGCCTTGTGACATGACGCTTTGTATTGTTGAAAAATGTCACTGCCATCGGGAAAAGTGATCGTCATGAAGGGATGTACGTGGTCTCCAACCGGTGAAGGGTACTCCTTGGCCATCATGGTGCCTTAGCACAATGGAGAAGTCGCCAGTTTGTCCATAACCCGAAGTACATGTGTCAAGGAACTGTTCCCCTGGAAGGCGACGGACTCGCGACCTCCACTCGGCATGAACATTATGACGAAAGAATCGGAGTTCATCGGGTCATGGAGTGCTCTGCCACCAGTGCCGATGGTCGCTTGCTCATTTCAGTCGTAGTTGTCGATGTCGTGTTGTTCACAGCGGCAAAAGCTTGGGCCGTCGGTTACGGAGGTCCATCGTTAGGGGTGTTGGGCGCACTGCGTGGTCACACATTGTTTTACTCTGCCCAGCCTGATGTTCGTTCCGACACAGATCGCCGCCTTTCCTGTTATATAAGTCTGCCAGTCCTACGAAGTCTGAACGTGTTTTCACATGGTTTTCGCCACGTGTTGAATACACTCATGCAGTACTCCTCGATCTCCCAAAAAGTCGTACAGTTTCCGAAATGCTCGTGCTGAGCCTCCAGCCATCACAATCTGGCCTCGATCAAACTCAGATAAACAACACACCTTCCCCATTCTACACACGGACAGACACTCACTGATACTACTCGCACCATGCATGTGTTTGACTTCCACACATTCCTCGCCAGGTGACTCTGCTCCCGCCTGGACGTTTATATAGATAGTAGGTCTGTGATCATAATGTTCTGGGTGATCGGTGTATGAATAATAAAGATGAGGATGGCCAATGACCTCTTTAGTGCTGATGCACACCATGTTCGATGTCTTGTGGGAATAGTGGAAGTACCGCGAATAAAAAGGGAAATGAGCAATGGGCACTACATCAGAAGTTTGTGGGCAAGGTTAGAATTTGGGTCTGACATGAGGCGTACTAACGAAGTGTGCGCAGTTATGCTGACCACGGTCTCTTAGTTGTCAGAGCATCTGCTTAGTAAGCAGGAGACTTTGTTTCAAATTCCTGTCTGGCACGAATTTTGACATTCCCTACTGACGTAAATCCATGCCCACTGACAGCCATTGCCGTCAATTCCTTTGTGCCTGAAGTAATATTGATTTCGCGAGTCCATTCTAGAACACACGATTGTTGTTAGAGGTAGGCACATAAACAATGTTTCCTTTTGTTGTCCCCAAGACATCCGGATTTGTTTTCTTTTATTTATCGTGAATATCTTCCAGAGGTCATTGTCTCAGGCAATGGATCACAATTAACCTCAACCTATTTCCAATAGTTTTGTTCCACCAATTTCATACACCATTTGACTACTGTACCTTTCCATCCTCAGTCTAGTGGTGAAGCTGAACGTTTCGTTTGAACGTTAAAACTTCACACGGGAATACTCCATTTCCCCGCATATGGGAGCAAGCTTTACAGATTTCCTGTCGTCCTACCACACTTTGCAACATGTCGAGTCGTCGCCAACTGAATTGTTACACGATCGTAGACACCTTACCCTGTTGCATCTTATGCGGACACCATGGAAACAAAATTTCGGCTGCAAGGTGAGGTGTTCTACAAAGGATTTGCGCAGAAACAGTGTTGGTACCAGCGAAGGGTTGCGAGAGCCTTCCAGACGAGCTTCTTACTTCACACAAGTTAGTGTAAGACTGCAGGGGTGACACTGAAACCAGATATGTTCTTCTTCAGAATGAGATTTTCTCTCTGCAGCGGAGCGTGCGCTGATATGAAACTTCCTGGCATATTAAAACTGTGTGCCGGACCGAGACTCGAGCTCGGGACCTTTGCCTTTCGCGGTCAAGTGTTCTACCAACTGAGCTACCCAAGCACGACTCACGCCCCGTCCTCACAGCTCTACTTCTGCCAGTACCTCGTCTCCTACCTTCCAAACTTTGCAGAACCTGTCCTGCGAACCTTGCAGAACTAGCACTCCTGAAAGAAAGGATATTGCGGAGACATGGCTTAGCCATAGCCTTGGGGATGGTTCCAGAATGAGAGTTTCACGCTGCAGCGGAGTGTGCGCTGATATGAAACTTCCTGGCGGATTAAAACACAGTTTTAATCTGCCAGGAAGTTTCATGGTGTTCTTATTCGCATATTATTGATTTTGCCGCAGAATGCCTATCCTCAGACCGAGTACGTCGGCCTAGCCCACACCAGCAATCGCATTTGTCTCTCTGCAAGTCGCAGGTGGCACAATCCACATTGTTGCTCATGGAGGTAAATGGCTCACAGCCGCCCCTGATGTCATCAATTTGGGCGCCTGTCCAGCAGGCTGAATCGATGTCCACACCCAGAAGTGTCTTGTGCCGCCACAGATGGCCATATTGTTGTTCAAGACACCACAGTGTCTGCGTGTCTGGATGCAAGTGTGCCATCTGCTACTGGTTCATCGTCCAGTGTTCCTGGTCACCACAATGTGGTGTGAACCCTCTTTACCCTCGCTGTGTTCTCCATTGTGTCAGCATTCAGTTATCACCCCATCCCCCCCTCACTCTCGTCAAAGCCACATGCATGCTCCCTGCACGACGAAGGTGCGAAGGTGCGGTTGGCGGGGAGCGGCTGGGACGTGATGTCGTCCAAAGAACAGGGCGACAAAGCAAGGTTGGCACCTCGCAAGGAACCCATAGAAAACAATAGTTGCTGCATGCCGTCTCTTCAGGTCGTACCAAGGAATGATGTGTGTCAGCGTAGCGACACCTCCTAGAGATATGCCACGCCACTGGATTCGATAGTCTAGTTGCAGCTAAACAGGGGGAAGTTCACCGCAAATCTCAGTCACCGAGCAAAACGACACCGTATACTTTTCCAGTATGTTAGATATCTTAGACAGAATGAGTTTCGTGTCGGCGCCAAGTTTCAAAACATCCAGAGAGTCACAATGGTATTTCCCAAAATATAAGAAACTTGTGGAGATAGCAAAAATATACGTATAAATAACTGTAAATGAACATTTATGCAGTATGCTGGAAGTTAGTCAAATTTCATATCTTACAGTTCCACCGAAAGCAAACCAAAGAACGCACCATTGAACCAGGGAACGTATTTTCTCTCGGCACAACAATTAAAGTTTTCGGTGGCCGAAAAGTTGTTCGACATTGCGCAGGGTGGCCATGCATATGTAACCTGTCGTTTAGAATATATCTTAATTTTCCACCTTTCACTGTATAATTTCATCTTGCCCGCTTTTTGACGTCCACTCCTCCCACTTACATCTTGTGTAATAAATTGCTAATGAACTGAACCTATCTGGCAGATTAAACTGTATGCCGGACCGAGACTCGATCTCGGGACCTTTGCCTTTCGCGGGCAGGGGCTCTACCGACAGTCGGTAGAGTACTTATCCGAGTAAGGCAAGAGTTCCGAGCTCGAGTCTCGTTCCGGAACACTGTTCATTTTGCCAGGTAGTGGTTTCACTCTCATTTTGCTAAATAAGTGATTCAACTTTTTTCCATTGGCTGAAAACGTAATAAAAAGCAAAACAAATGTAAAAACTGGCCGACAATCATTTCTCCTTGACCACTTCATCTCTCCTACAAACAAATTTTTAACTGAAAGTGGATCACATGAAGAAAAAAAGTGCAAGAATGAAATGTGAGTGTACCACTGGTTACACGAGCAGTATTCAAGACATACACTGCACCATGTAGGACGGCTTGCTTATGTTCCCCTGCGCCAGTGATTTGGATCTTAGCGCTGTGTTTGGCACTCCTGTTAGACACGTGACCGAAGAGACCACCGACGTGGCGGTGCTGAGGAGAGGCGCGAACGGCGGCAGTCAGTTGGACTGAAGTAGAGGGGACAGACACCTCCCGGAAGCTAGCGCCGAGTCTGTAGGAGGGGCTGTCTGCACGCCGTCGAAATTCAGCGAGGGGGAACAGAGGGCTATGACGGCCACCGACTCTGGGAGCTCGACCGGTGATTAGAGATGGACAGTGAATCAAGGGACCTTCTGGAGAGACCCCAAGAAGAGCAGTTCTGATGGTACGTGAGTCCAAGACTCTAAGTTGGCGTGTGTAGCGACACAAAAACGGACGTGGTCAGCACGGGCAGCACCGGAACTGGCGTGTGGACTGCAGCCTGTTGGAGGAGGTGCCGAGAGGTCTGAGGCGGTGCAGTCATGGGATGTGCCGCTGGTCCTAGCTGGTCCTCCCTCGGGCATGAGTGTGTGTGCTTGTCCTTAGTGTGTAAGCTTAGGGACTGATGACCTTAGCACTTAAGTCCCATAAGATTCCACACGCATTTTTTGGAGCGGGTGCTGTGTTCTTCAGTCACATGAACTCTGTTGGTGGTAGGCGAGGAATGGCTTCAGCAGATTGCAAGGACCTCAGCGAGAGTGCTTTTGAGTTAATCTCGGCAGCCTGATGCTTTTGTATTCAAGTCGAGTGACAGAGTTACATACAAATGTGACGTCAGTGATAGCCCACTTCATCCAGAAGTTGCGATCGCTGTGGCTTGATTGGCCTATTGTACGTGAGACAGTGATAAGAGGATATTGTGTCGAAAGCAAACTGGTTCAAATCGGTGCATGCAGTGCTCGTGATTATTCAAAAGTAACTTAGCATCTTGTCACAACTGTGGATCTATTCCATACTCCTTGGTTATTTTGTCGATTCACTACAGATCCTGTAATTGAACCTGTGGTTCATCCATGTACACTGCGAATTTCTATATTAATATATTCTCAATATGTATTCTAAGACAAACAAAAAAGAACGGTTCACTGCGGAATCGGTGGGTGCGATGTGCATGTAGACATAAACATATGATTATGATTTCAGAAAATTTTTATGATTTATTCAACAGAAAAGGTTTCACAGTTGTGCTAGTTAATAACACATGGGTCTACCTCTGGCACTTATACAAGCTGTTATTCGGCTTGATATTGACTGACTGAGTTATTGGGTGCCTATGTGAGGGGTATCGTGCCATGTTCTGTACAATTGGCGGTTACATTGTGAAAATCCCAAGCTGGTTGGAGGACTCTGCCCACAACACTCCGAAAGTTCTCAGTCGGGGAGAGGCTCGCCGACTTTGCTGGTCGAGGTATGTTTAGGGAAGCATGGAGATACGCACTCAAAACTTTCGCCATTTGCGGGCGGGAATTACATGCTGAAGTTTAAGAACAGAATGGCTTGGCGTGATTGGCAAGAGCGCAGGGCGTGGAATATCGTCTACGTAGCACTGTGTTATAAGGGTACCGCAGATGACAACCAGAGGGGTCCTGCTACCAAAGGAAATGGTTTAAGAACAAAATGGCTTGGCGTGATTGGCAAGAGCGCAGGGCTTGGAATATCGTCTACGTAGCACTGTGTTATAAGGGTACCGCAGATGACAACCAGAGGGGTCCTGCTACCAAAGGAAATGGCACTCCAGACCGTAAATCCTGGTTGTCAGTCCATATGGCGGGCAATATTTAGGCTGGTATCCCACCGCGTCGCACGGTGGGCCATCAACGGAGACCACTCAACTTCAGCCAGTGAGATTCAAGTTTTCTGTTGTACATAAATGAATATTTACTTTTACAAAAAGGTGATATTGTCATAACAGTTGGAGGCCACAGACTTTCTAATGTAGTGTATTTGGATTTCCCATTTGGGACTATGTATGATGGTTTTATATTAATTACCGTCAGCATTTGAAGAAGGTATATCGCATTAACCATATTTTGTTGAAGTTTATTCGGGCCTCAAGGAATATTTTGTTCATAATACTTTTTTAGATCTGGTTAAAACAGTTTTTTCATTGTGAAAACAGGGGTAATAAAAATACTGAGTCCCATGTCTGCACAACCCCAGTCCGAACACCTCAATCACCACGTTAATACTCATTATATTGCATCTAGAGCACTATTTCGAGACCTTTAAGTGGCCAGTACTAACAAAAATATCGTGTGTAGTTGGCCTCTAAACTGACGCGGATTACCGATTTTGATGAACCTTACGTACGAAAGACAAGAATAAAAATTAATTAAATGTGTGTTAAATCTTACGGGACTTAACTGCTAAGGCCATGAGTCCCTAAGCTTACACACTACTTAACCTAAATTATCCTAAGGACAAACACACACACCCATGCCCGAGGGAGGACTCGAACCTCCGCCGGGACCAGCCGAGACGAGAATAGGTAAAATTTTTTGCTCACCACAGTTTCCTCATCCGGGTTCCTCAGTGGCAGGCACCTCCTCGAGCCGAGGTCGTAAGTCTCGAGCCAGTTGCACTTCTCTAACAGCGGCGACACGCCTACGCGATCGCAGACAAAGAACAATTCGCAGGCGAACCAAGCGGACGCCACACCTTCCTCGAGGCACTCCAACCTTCTGACCCTGGAACAATATAAGAGAGGACGACATGTGTTGTTGTTGTGGTCTTCAGTCCTGAGACTGGTTTGATGCAGCTCTCCATGCTACTCTATCCTGTGCAAGCTGCTTCGTCTCCCAGTCCGTACTGCAGCCTACATCCTTCTGAATATGCTTAATGTATTCATCTCTTGGTCTCCCTCTACGATTTTTACCCTGCACTCTACCCTCCAATACTAAATTGGTGATCCCTTGATGCCTCAAAAATTCTCCTACCAACCGATCCCTTCTTTTAGTCAAGCTGTGCCACAAACTCCTCTTCTCCCCAATTCTATTCAATATCTCCTCATTAGTTATGTGATCTACCCGTCTAATCTTCAGCATTCTTCTGTAACACCACATTTCGAAAGCTTCTATTCTCTTCTTGTCCAAACTATTTATCGTCTATGTTTCACTTCCATACATAGCTACACTCCATACAAATACTTTCAAAAACGACTTCCTGACACTTAAATCTATACTCAATATCAATAAATTTCTCTTCTTGAGAAACGCTTTCCTTGCCATTGCCAGTCTACATTTTATATCCTATCTACTTCGACCATCATCAGTTCTTTTGCTCCCCAAATAGCAAAACTCCGTTACTACTTTAAGTGTCTCATTTCCTAATCTAATTCCCTCAGCATCACCCGAGTTAACTCGACTACATTCCATTATCCTCGTTTTGCTTTTGTTGATGTTCATCTTCTATTCTACTTTCAAGACACTGTCCATTCCGTTCAACTGTTCTTCCAATTTTTTGCTTTCTCTGACAGAATTACAATGTCATCGGCGAACCTCAAAGTTTTTATTTCTTCTCCATGGATTTTAATACCTACTCCGAATTTTTCTTTTGTTTCCTTTACAGCTTGCTCAATATACAGATTGAATAACATCGGGGAGAGGCTACAACCCTGTCTCACTCCCTTCCCTACCGCTGCTTCCATTTCATGCCCCTCGACTCTTGTAACTGCCATCTGGTTTCTGTACAAATTGTAAATAGTCTTTCGCTCCCTGTATTTGACCCCTGCCACCTTCGGAATTTGAAAGAGAGTATTCCAGTCAACATTATCAAAAGCTTTCACTAAGTCTACAAATGCTAGAAACGTAGGTTTGCCTTTTTTTAATCTACCTTCTAAGACAAGTCGTAGGGACAGTAATGCGTCACGTGTTCCAATATTTCTACGGAATCCAAACTGATATTCCATTCGTCTGTAAATAATTCGTGTTAGTATTTTGCAGCCGTGGGTTATTAAACTGACAGTTCGGTAATTTTCACATCTGTCAAAAACGGTTCAAATGGCTCTGAGCACTATGGGACTTAACATCTATGGTCATCAGTCCCCTATAACTTAGAAATGCTGAAACTTAACTAACGTAAGGACATCACACAACACCCAGTCATCACGAGGCAGAGAAATCACATCTGTCAACACCTGCTTTCTTTGGGACTGGAATTATTATATTCTTCTTGTAGTCTGAGCGTATTTCGCCTGACCCATACATCTTGCTCAGCAGACGGTCAGAGCTGGCTCTCCTAAGGTTCAAATGGTTCTGAGCACTATGGGGCTTAACTTCTGAGGTCATCAGTCCCCTAGAACTTAGAACTACTTAAACCTAACCAACCTAAGGACATCACAAACATCCATCCATGCCGAGGCCGGATTTGAACCTGCGACCGTAGCGGTCGCGTGGCTCCAGACTGTAGCGCCTAGAACCGCTCGGCGCTCTCCTAAGGCTATCGGTAGTTGTAATGGAACGTTGTCTTCACCCAGGGCCTTTTTTCGACTCAGGTCTTTCAGTGCTCTGTCAAACTCTTCACGCAACTCAGGTCTTTCAGTCCTCTGTCAAACTCTTCACGCAGTATCATATCTCCCATTTCATCTTCATCTACATCCTCTTCCATTTCCATAATGTTGCCCTCAAGTACATCGCCCTTGTATAGACCCTCTATATATTCCTTCCACGTTTCTGTTTTCCCTTCTTTGCTTAGAACTGGGTTTCCATCTCATTTCTTCATATTCATACAAGTGGTTCTCTTTTTTCCAAAGGTCTCTTTAATTTTCCTGTAGGCATTATCTATCTTACCCCTAGTGAGATAAGCCTCTACATCCTTACATTTGTCCTCTAGCGACGCCTGCTTAGCCATTTTGCGCTTCCCGTCGATCTCATTTTTCGTTTTTGCCTGCTTCATTTACTGCAATTTTATAATTTCTCCTTTCATCAATTAAATTCAATATTTCTTCTGTCACCCACGGATTTCTACTAGCCCTCGTCTTTCTACCTGCTTGATCCTCTGCTGCCTTCACTACTTCATCCCTCATAGCTACCCATTCTTCATCTATTGTATTTCCTTCCCACATTGTTGTCAATTGTTCCCTCGTGCTCTCCTTGAAACTCTGTAGAACCTCTGGTTTAGTCAGTTTATCCAGGTCCCATCTCCTTAAATTCCCATCTTTTTGCAGTGTATTCAGTTTTAAGCTACAGTTCATAACCAACAGATTGTGGTCAGAGTCGACATCTGCCCCTGGAAATGTTTTACAATTTAAAACCTGGTTCCTAAATCTCTGTCTTACCATTATATAATCTATCTGAAACCTGTCAGTATCTCAAGGATTCTTACATGTATACAACCTTCTCTTATGATTCTTGAACCACGTTTTAGCTATGACTATGTTATGCTCTGTGCAAAACTCTACCAGGCGGTTCCGTTTCCTACCCCCAATCCATATTCACCTACTACGTCTCCTTCTCTTCCTTTTCCTACTACCGAATTCCAGTCACCCATAACTATTAAATTTTCGTCTCGCTTCACTATCTGAATAATTTCTATTATCTCATCATACATTTCTTCAATTTCTTCGTCACCTGAGGAGCTAGTTGGCAATAAACTTGTGCTATTGTGGTAGGTATGGGCTTCGTGTCTATCGTGGCCACAATAGTGCGTTCACTATGTTGTTTGTAGTAGGTTACAGGGAAACCTATTTATTTATTCATTATTAAACCTACTCCTACATTACCCCTATTTGATTTTGTATTTATAATCCTATATTCACCTGACCAAAAGTCTTGTTCCTCCTGCCACCGAACTTCGATAATTCCCACTATACCTAACTTTAACCTATCCATTTCCCTTTTTAAATTTTCTAACCTACCTGCACGATTAAAGGATCTGACATTCCACGCTCCGATCCGTAGAACGCCAGTTTTCTTTCTCCTGATAACGACATCCTCCTGAGTAGTCCCCGCCCGGAGATCCGATTGGGGGACTATTTTACCTCCTGAGTATTTTATCCAAGAGGACGCCATCATCATTTAACCATACAGTAAAGCTGCATGGCTTCGGGAAAAATTACAGCTGTAGTTTCCCCTTGCTTTCAGCCGTTCGCAGTACCAGCACAGCAACGCCGTTTTTGGTTAGTGTTACAAGGCCAGATAAGTCAATCATACAGACTGTAGCACCTGCAACTACTGAAAAGGCTGCTGCCCCTCTTCAGGAACCACACAGTTGTCTGACCTCCCAACAGATACCCCTCCGTTGTAGTTGCACCAACGGTATGGCTATCTGTATCGCTGAGGCACGCAAGCCTCCCCACCAACGGCAAGGTCTATGGGTCATGGGGGGAGGACGACATGTATAACAACTAATCAAAGTACTGCCAACATGTTGAGCAGACACTGAGGAGAGCTTCCCTTACAATTAAAGACTTTTAGTACGAGATCTAAAAACAGAAATAACCCTTTCCTCGTTATTGTTTATTATTCCACAACCACATACGTTCCTCTCCCTTACAACTGCATCAACAAATATTAAGATAAAGAGATACTTTATGATAATATGCCTTGAGCAATTTTTCATTTTACGTTACTGGTCACCAGTTTGGAATGCCGCATCAATGATGGTGTTAGTCAATGACGTCTGAGAACTTGGTTGGGAACTTAACCACATGTTTATTTTGGGATGTATGGAGATCTTCGTATCTGTGTTAGTTGCCAGTTGACCAAATAATTTTAGATCCTCTCGTGCAGCCCCTTGAGAGTAAAATGTCTGGACTGAGCCGATGAGTAAGAAGTTCATTAACTCATCTTTAGTCTTTGTGGCACACAGCAACAGAAGTCACTGAATTACATTACAAGGACCTTTATTTGTCTGTATGAGTGTACCCTTCATCCTGTCAATTCTGTGAACATATGCTTGTACGTGAAGATTCTTGTGAGCGATTGGAATTGCTTTGGCGCTGCGGAAGTGATCTTCTTGTTTCAGGTAGCTTGTCCTGTTCATTAGTTTGCTGACTAAAGATAAGCAGGGGGGGCGCATCTACATACGGGAGATGGTACCTTCCCACGGCGAGAACTATTGTAGGCTAGCCCCCTCGTACGCAACCACAGTCCGTGGTTAAGCAGCCCCATCCATTCCGTGCCGCCTGCACGTCATACAGAGTGAGGTATTACAGATCATAAGCAGTGACCCAAATTACGCATGTACCGAGAATTTATATAATGGAATCCTCTTCGATACTCTTGTAGAGGTATTCAAAGTACTCGCCACACGACTTTACAATGCCTCGACACACTCGAACAAACCCTTCAATCTGAATCTGAGAAACTGCTGTCATACCCAGAGGTGGAAGTATAACCGCTCAACAATTCTGTTCCTTAGGGAAAATTGACCATCTATGGAGGGCTTAAATTAAGCATACAAGCTTTGAAGCTAAATGATAGGCACCGCCAGCTGTACAATTCAACGATTTAACACAAGCAGGGACGTGAAACGTTCCGTGCAAAAACAAAGCCCACACAACTCTATGCAACAAGCGGCCAGTTTTATAGTCAACTTTAGTAGTAATATGACGACTTGGTAAGTTACAGATACGTACTGTTGGTGGCCCAAGAGATTTCCCCAAAGATAATTTACACCGGTATCACCTGTCCACTAAAATTTTCCAATCCCCAAGCATGAGTTGCCGCTACTGGCACAAATTTATCGGCAGTCCTATTTTCCGCCCAGACAATTGCAGAGGTCTCTTTTCCCAATCGACTTAACGTAGCGCTTTTTCCGACTCTGCACTTAAAACTGCTAGCCTACAGTCACTTTCCGTCTAGTGTCTCCCTGAAGTGATCGTATCAATGGGTATCGCACCCAGACGTACAGGTGTTACAGACCCGCTTCCTGTGACTCCTAGATTCGAATACTAACTCGTAGAGGTGACAGTAGAACGTCCTGTGTTGGTCACCATGATAGTGCTGGCGTGATGTGGCTCCACTACTTGTTAAATAACAAAGAAAAAAGCCTTCATCGTGTTTTCGTGACATATTCATGGGAAGAAGCAATTAATTTGTTGACTCTACCTGGAACGTAAGTTCTCGGAAGCTGACGTTGGCTTAGCATCCTCCTGATGCTTACGAATTTGCTAAAAGAACCTCCAGCGAAACACGTTACTCTTCTTTCAATCTTTTCTGTTTCCTTAATGAATCCTATCTGTGCGGAAGAACCTTCAGCGAAACACGTTGCTCTTCTTTAGATCTTCTCTGTTTCCTCCGTGAATCCTATCTGTGCGGATCCCAGACTGGGGAGCAATATGCAAGTACTGGTCGAACGGGGTTTTGTAAGCTACCTCCTTATGGGTGGACTATAGTTCCTGAAGATACTTTCATCGGATCTTAGACTGTCGTCTGCTTGCTTACAGTTTGCTTTAGTATTGTTTCAGATATCTAACGGATGCGACTGTTTTCGATGATTATGTTGCAATCGTGTAATTATAAAAATGGATCTTCCTCGTTATTTATACGTAATAGTTACATTTTCTTGTACTGATATCACAATCTCAGGCTCCTGAAAGAAGTGGTTACGTAACTTCAGTGTATTACCACACTTAGTTGCTGTTTGTTGTGTGGTCTTCAGTCCAAAGACAGGTTTGATGCAGCTCTCCATGCTACTTTGTCGCGTGGAAGTCTCTTCATCTCCGAGTAACTGCTGCACTCTATATCCTTCTGAATCTGCTTACTGTATTCATCTCTTGGTCTCCCTCTACCATTTTTTACCACCTACGAATCCCTCCATAATAAATTGTTAATGATGTCTCAAAATGTGTCCTACAAACCGATCCGTTCATCTAGTCAGGTTCTATTTAGTACCTCCTGATCTACCCAGCTAATCTTCAGCTTTCTTCTGCAGAAGCTTTCAAAAGCTTTTATTCTCCTCATGTATGAACTGTTTATCCTCCATGTTTCACTTCCATACGTGATTAACCTCAGACATATACTTTCAGAAACGTCTTTCTAGCACTTAATTCTATACTTTTCGTTAACACATTTCTCATAATCTTTTCTTGCCATTGTCAGTCTACATTTTATATCCTTTCCACTTCGACCATCATCAGCTATTATTCTGCACACATAGCAAACTCATCTACTGCTTTAAGTGTCTTACTCCTTAATATAGTTCCCTCCGCATCAACTGATTTAATTCGACTACATTCCATTATACACGTTTTGCTTTTGTTGATGTTAATCGTTTATCATCCTTTTAAGACACTGCCGTTCCATTCAACTGCTCTTCCCAGTCCTTTGCTGCCTCTCACAGAGTTACAATGTATATCGACAAACCTCAAACTTTATCTTTCCTCTCCCTTCATTTTAATTCCTAACGCACACTTTTCTTTTGTTTCCTTTACAGCTTGCTGAATATACAGATTGAATAACACCGGGAATAGGCTACAACCCTGTCACACTCCCTTCTAAATCACTGCTTCCCTTTGATGCCCCTCGACTCTTATAACTGCCATCTGGTTTCTGTACAAACTGTAAAGAGCTTTCGCTCCCTGTATCTTACCCATACCACCATTAGAGTTAGAAAGAGAGTTTTCCAGTAAACATTGTCTAAAGCTTTCTCTATGTCTGCAATTCCTATAAACGTAGGTTTGCCTTTCTTTAACCTATCTTCTACGAGGAGTCGTAGGGTCAGTACTACCTAGCGTGTTCCGGAATCCAAACTGATCTTCCCCGAAGTCGGTTTCAACCCGTTTTTCCCTTCATCTGTAAAGAATTCGTGTTAGTATTTTGCGACCATCACCTTTTAAACTGACAGTTCGGTAATTTTCATTTCAGCGTTTTAGCGTTTTCATTTCTCCACACCGCAAAGAATAAAGGACACCAAGAAAATTTATTGGGTAAGTTATTACTCAACTTCTCTGTAATTTGGCTCACATGGAAAACTGCAACTTGTGCTGAAGTCGTTCCATCTTGGTTTGGGCTTAGGATGGTATGTAGAAGGAGCTTTCAGTTTACAGCCCTTAATAATTGACAAGTCTCGGAAAGATTCATTGTCCATCAGTCACACCTCGTTGTAGCGTTGCAGATGTTCGAACCCAGCATTTGAATGCATGAGGCTTGGGGACACGAAGAGCATTTAGACAATATCACATAACCAGTGCGTGGCAGGCCAGTGGACTCAAGACTACAGTAAGACATACCTTAAGTTGTCAGTCTGTGCTTCTTGAAACCAGCAAAATACTTCGTGCACCGATGAATTTCTTCGTGTTTATGGAGAAAAAACTCATCCTGGTGGCAGTTCGATATAATGGCCATGTAACATTTTAACAAAATATCTACCCTCCCTTGCTAGAAAAGACAGTTGGATGTAAGCATTTACATAATTAAAACAATGTGGAGTCAAGTGGTCTTCTTTATTCTCCCATCATCTGGTAAGGTGTTGTGTAAATCCGTGGAGTTTCATGGCTGGTTGATTTCTTGCCCAAATTTGTAATGCATTGCAAATATCGGCTCAAATGTGCAAATGACGACATTACACGTTGTGTGTGTTCTATGGAAACTAACTTGTTTAATTTACTAAACGGCATTTGTGTACTCGCGGGTATACAGCCCAGTTGTTGTTCAATTTTCAGAATATGTTTCGACGAGTTATGCAGCCGTCGTGTTCAGGTGTTGCAAGTTGCGGTGCTACGTGCACTCGCTCCATGTACTCCAGCCACACTGTTAACCAATGTTGATACCGCTCCGCTGTTTGTAGTTGATTGTGTGTTCGACTCCCGACGCCCTGTACGCACTTTGATGTTCTTTCGTTTTTCAGATCCCGTATAGGCACAGGCATATTCTATCAGTCTTTTCCAGCTGTGATGGATGTGACAGCCGTCGAGATCTTAATAAAGCGCCAGACTTCAATCATAGTTCAAATTGCAGCCTCCCTTCGCGTCTATTATATTTTGCATAATCTTCATTTAGATATATTACTTAAACGCTCTCTTCCACGAACTTGGAGTTTGCACTGCAATACTGATCTCCCCGTATTTCATATTATAATCGTATTTCAAAGAGTGCTTGGCGATACCAAATGGTCTTGGTTGTTTTAGACGGGTGTGTCGCTAATGTTCACTGTATCTCGCCTCGACTTCTCTAATTGTGTGCCCCGTGTAAGACGCGCCGCATTCGCATGGAACACGGTACACACCAGGCTTTCGGGTAATTCGATCGTCTTTAACATTATAAAACACTCCTTATATTTTTATATGAAACAGAAGATGGAGAAAGAATGTGAAAGGAAGTATGAGAATTCGTGACTTCCAGCCGCTTAGGGTATTGTGGTAATGCAATGCCGAAAGTCGAATTTGTGCGATAGCGGGACTTGAATTCTGATGCTCCACGTCCGTAGAACGGTTTCCTTAACTTCCTCTGCTATCCGAGCATGCTTACCATCCGACCCAAATTCTCAAATTATCGTACGCTGCAATGCAGGGTCCCTCGTCCATTAATTATCTTGCACGTAAAAGAATGATTCTCGTAGGAGTGTAGACTGTACTAGTGCACCTGCACTGAAAATAACTTCAAGGAACCGTCACACTGTTTCAGAAAAGCATATATTCGACCATCAAACATAGCTTACATCACACAGATCTACACTTTTTATCTTCTTTGACGGGAGCGAAACCCAGCAAATGTCATTGTTCTCTAGAATTTTACCAATCTCGCCAGAAAATGGGGTGGGCGTCACATAGATTAGAGATTCGTGGCTTCTCTTTCGGAGCGAGTGCACATAATATCGCAACTCACAGCACCTGAAGAAGAGGACTGGGTCGTCAAAATATTGTGTAAAGAAATGTAAGCTCATCATTAATCAGTGACACCGAGAAAACGTGAAGGATCTCGTCAGTCACGGTTCTTGCCACTGCCAATAGGAATTTTTTCCTTCTATGCCCTCAAGCTTGCATTCGCTGCTGCTCGGATTTCTCTTAGGTTTGCTTTCCCATTAACAGCGATGCACAGCAGTATATACAGTTTTAGTAGTGAAGAGTTGGCCGTTATCCACGTCGTGGTTGTGTTCGGTGCTGACCTGTTCTGGCAGCGACGTTCGGCACGTTGCAGTGCTTTTGTCGCTACAAGTTTTGCAACTCATGCAACACAATCACAGGAATTATTTTCATCAGAAGGAAACGAGTCGTAGATGTCTGTCTGGGGCTAGATCTGTTTGGGTTCAGGAGAAATGCAGTAAAACGGTAGGTAATATTGACCTATGACGTATTTTATAGGAGAGATTGATGAGAGAGAAACCTCCATTCATAGCTTTAGTATGTCATATATACTATATGTCAAGTCAACATTCCTTTTTCTCAACACATAATAATCGTACAGTGGTTAATTAAGTACCGTTAGAAACTCATTTAATCGGCTTCTGAGATTGTATAGCGATTTTTTCCTAAGACTTACTATTTGTGGAAAATTTTAACATCAAATAGACTATTAACTAGCACAGGAAAAAGGGCGTCATGGATGCCCAGCTTCGTACCTGTTGTTTACGAAGGTACCTTATTGACAACAAATTAGAGACTCCATTTCCAAATTATGTTATTACGAATACCATTTCTTTTGTTTTAATATACTTATTAACAGGATAATTTGTAAAGAATCGCATTCGATAATAACCGTGACCAGTGCGGTTGTTCGTAACTCTGCCCATCGTACACGTTGGCTTTTCTAAATAAATATATTTTCCAAAATGACTAACACATTTTTCATGTCGCCATGAATTGTGATTTACCTACTGCTACTATGGCCTAATGTGCTTCTGTAACTGAAAACCGCCGTCTGCTTCACGTCTGCTGTGCAGCGAGCTACCTTTATTTAAATATTAACTGAATTTTTCTTAGTTGTCACTTCCTCTTCCGTGTGTTTTTGCTTTTAGGAAGCTTTATTTGTCGAGTGCTACTAATAGTGTTACATAGATTTCGTGTTTGTTTTGAATACAGTCAGAGAGAGTCCCTTTAGTCAACCATAGTGACAGTAGTGCTAGTGTTTGTTTTCAATACAGTCCAGAGACAGGTAGTGTTATTTTCTTTGTTTTCTACAAGAAGTGGCTAGCAATCACAGTTTAGTCAATAGTCGGATGCCTTTAGTGAATTAGCAGTCTAGTTAAAAGTTGATTAACTCTCTTCAGTAAATTGATTCCTTAGGATGGATAAGATGTGTGACTGCTGTGTACGGACGCAGGAGGAGCTGGCCACTGTTCGCGAACAGCTGAACGTGTTGATGGCCGCGTTCAGCCGTCTTCAGGCTGCTGCCTCGGAGTGTAGCGACAGTGGGGAGTCCGGTGCGTCGCAAGGTACACCCCAGGTGTTACATGCTTCACCCAGTGTCCCTGCTGTCGAGATATCTTCGCGGGTACCGGGCGCGGTTGGGCCACCCTCTCCCCAATGGGAGTGGCGGGTTCAGCGGCGTTCGCGGCGCACGAGGCGGAGGGTCAATGTGGAGGCTGGCCGTGTGGCATCGCCCGCTCTACCTGTGAGTGGACATGTGGCTGCTCCTTCAGCGAGGTCCGAGCAGGCATACGGGGGGAGGGGTTTATTAGTTATTGGGAGCTCCAACGTTAGGCGGTGATGGAGCCCCTTAGGGAAATAGCGGAAAGGTCGGGGAAGAAGGCCAGTGTTCACTCTGTCTGCTTGCCGGGGGGTCTCATCCGAGATATGGAGGAGGCCCAACCGGCGGCGATAGAGAGCACTGGCTGCACCCGACTGCAAATTGTTGCTCATGTCGGCACCAATGACTCCTACCGTCTGGGTTCAGAGGTCATCCTCAGTTCGTACAGGCGGTTGGCGGAATTGGTGAAGGCGGAGACCCTCGCTCGCGGGGTGGAATCAGAGCTAACTATTTGTAGTATCGTTCCCAGAATCGATCGCGGTCCTCTGGTTTGGAGCCGAGTGGAAGGATTAAACCAGAGGCTCAGACGATTCTGCGGAGATATGGGGTGCAAATTTCTCGACCTCCGCTATCGGGTGGAGAAATGTAGGGTCCCACTGAATAGGTCAGGCGTGCACAACACGCCGGAAGCGGCTACAAGGGTAGCGGAGTACGTGTGGAGTGCACATGGGGGTTTTTTAGGTTAGAGAACTCCCTCCCTAGGCCCGACAAGACGCCTCCTGAGACGCGGCAAGGTAGGAGTAGGTAAAATGCAACAGGGAATAAAAATATTAATGTGCTAATAGTAAACTGCAGGAGCGTCTATAGAAAGGTCCCAGAACTGCTCTCATTAATAAACGGTCATAACGCCCATATAGTACTAGCGACAGAAAGTTGGCTGAAACCAGACGTAAACAGTAATGAAATCCTAAACTCAGATTGGAATGTGTACCGCAGAGACTGGCTGGACAGTGAAGGGGGAGGCGTGTTTATAGCGATAAGAAGTGCAATAGTATCGAAGCAAATTGACGTAGATCCGAAATGTGAAATGATTTGGGTGAAGGTCACGGTTAAAGCAGGATCAGACATGGTAATTGGATGTCTTTATAGGCCCCCTGGCTCAGCAGCTGTGGTGGCTGAGCACCTGAAGGATAATTTGGAAAATATTTCGAGTAGATTTCCCCACCATGTTATAGTTCTGGGTGGAGATTTTAATTTGCCGGATATAGACTGGGAGACTCAAACGTTCATAACGGGTGGCAGGGACAAAGAATACAGTACAATTTTTTTAAGTGCTTTATCTGAAAACTACCTTGAGCAGTTAAACAGAGAACCGACTCGTGGCGATAACATATTAGACCTTCTGGTGACAAACAGACCCGAGCTATTTGAAACAGTTAACGCAGAACAGGGAATCAGCGATCATAAAGCGGTTACTGCATCGATGATTTCAGCCGTAAATAGAAATATTAAAAAATGTAGGAAGATTTTTCTGTTTAGCAAAAGTGACAAAAAGCAGATTACAGAGTACCTAACGGCTCAACACAAAAGTTTTGTCTCAAGTACAGATAGTGTTGAGGATCTGTGGACAAAGTTCAAAACCATCGTACAATGTGCGTTAGATGAGTATGCGCCAAGCAAGACCGTAAGAGATGGAAAAGAGCCACCGTGGTACAACAAACGAGTTAGAAAACTGCTGCGGAAGCAAAGGGAACTTCACAGCAAACATAAACATAGCCAAAGCCTTGCAGACAAACAAAGATTACGCGAAGCGAAATGTAGTGTGAGGAGGGCTATGCCAGAGGCGTTCAATGAATTCGACAGTAAAATTCTATATACTGACTTGGCAGAAAATCCTAATAAATTCTGGTCTTATGTCAAAGCGATAGGTGGATCAAAACAAAATATCCAGACACTCTGTGACCAAAATGGTACTGAAACAGAGGATGACAGACTAAAGGCCGAAATACTAAATGTCTTTTTTCCAAGCTGTTCCACAGAGGAAGACTGCATTGTAGTTCCGTCTCTAGATTGTCGCACAGATGACAGAATGGTAGATATCGAAATAGACGACAGAGGGATAGAGAAACAATTAAAATCGCTCAAAAGAGGGGAGGCCGCTGGACCAGATGGTATACCAGTTCTATTTTACACAGAGTACGCGAAGGAACTTGCCCTCCTTCTTGCAGCGGTGTACCGTAGGTCTCTAGAAGAGCGTAGCGTTCCAAAGAATTGGAAAAGGGCGGAGGTCATCCCCGTTTTCAAGAAGGAACGTCGAACAGATGTGCAGATATCTCTAACGTCGATCAGTTGTAGAATTATTGAACACGTATTATGTTCGAGTATAATGACTTTTCTGGAGACTAGAAATCTACTCTGTAGGAATCAGCATGGGTTTCGAAAAAGACGGTCGTGTGAAACCCAGCTCGTGCTATTCGTCCACGAGACTCAGAGGGCCATAGACACGGGTTCCCAGGTAGATGCCGTATTTCTTGACTTCCGCAAGGCGTTCGATACAGTTCCCCACAGTCGTTTAATGAACAAAGTAAGAACATATGGACTATCAGACCAATTGTGTGATTGGATTGAGGAGTTCCTAGGTAACAGAACGCAGCATGTCATTCTCAATGGAGAGAAGTAAGAGTGATTTCAGGTGTGCCACAGGGGAGTGTCATGGGACCGTTGCTGTTCACAACATACATAAATGACCTGGTGGATGACATCAGAAGTTTACTGAGGCTTTTTGCAGATGATGCTGTGGTGTATCGAGAGGTTGTAACAATGGAAAATTGTACTGAAATGCAGGAGGATCTGCAGCGAATTGACGTATGGTGCAGGGAATGGCAATTGAATCTCAATGTAGACAAGTGTAATGTGCTGCGAATACACAGAAAGATAGATCCCTTATCATTTAGCTACAAAATAGCAGGTCAGCAATTGGAAACAGTTAATTCCATAAATTATCTGGGAGTACGCATTAGGAGTGATTTAAAATGGAATTATCATATAAAGTTGATCGTCGTGAAAGCAGATGCCAGACTGAGATTCATTGGAAGAATCCTAAGGAAATGCAATCCGAAAACAAAGGAAGTAGGTTGCAGTACACTCGTTCGCCCACTGCTTGAATACTGCTCAGCAGTGTGGGATTCGTACCAGATAGGGTTGATAGAAGAGGTAGAGAAGATCCAACGGAGAGCAGCGCGCTTCGTTACAGGATCATTTAGTAATCGCGAAAGCGTTACGGAGATGATACATAAACTCCAGTGGAAGACTCTGCAGGAGAGACGCTCAGTAGCTCGGTACAGGCTTTTGTTAAAGTTTCGAGAATATACCTTCGCTGAAGAGTCCAGCAGTATATTGCTCCCTCCTATGTATATCTCGCGAAGAGACCATGAGGATAAAATCAGAGAGATTAGGGCCCACACAGAAGCAAACAGACAATCCTTCTTTCCACGAACAATACGAGACTGGAATAAAAGGGAGAACCGGTAGAGGTACTGAGGGTACCCTCCGCCACACACCGTCAGGTGGCTTGCGGAGTATGGATGTAGATGTAGATGTAGATGTAGATGTAATCAGTTAGCAGTGTTTCAGAGGTACCTTTGTTCTGAAATTGGTACTAGCATTTGATTAATGCTGATACTTCTTATTCGACGCAAATTATGTTATGTGTATTATTGGCCCTACTGGTTAAAGTGTAAGACTTTCATTTTTTTTTTTCTTTATTGATTTTCAATTCCCCCCGAAGGGGGCGGGCTGGCAGCAGCTTACTACGCTGCTCTACAGCCTACAGACTTTTTTTAAATAAAGGAAGAAGAAAGAAACAAGGAAAAACAGGCGATAAAATGATGATTTAAAGTGTAAAATGGCGTAAAATTGCGGAAAGTTAAAACAGAAAGCAAAAGGGGTTGGCAATGTAGATAAAATACACAGGAATCAGACAATTAACATAGTAGACACACAATTAAAAAACATGGCGACAGTCTGGTTTCTGTTCGCAAGAGATAAAAGGCACACCCAGCGACAGTATGATGGCCGTTCGCAACAAGTCCCAAAAAACAACACGGAACACTCACTGTAAAACACGTACTGTAGAACACTCACTGTAGAACGCTGCACGAAAGTGGCAGCACAAAGACGACACTCCCGAGCCAAAGGCAGATGGGGGGGGGGGGGGGGGACTGCAGGAGGGGAAAAACAAGGAGGGAGGAGTGGAAAAAACGAAAAGGGGGGGAACCAAGGAGGGAGAGGACTAATAAAGGGGGAGAAGGGCAGATGCGAGAGGGAATGAGAGGAGGCCAAGGAGGGAAATGGAAAAGGATGCAGGGAAGAGAAGGGGGCAAAGAGAGGGGAGGTGGGGAAGAAAGAGGATGGAAGAGGGGGGGGGAGCCGGGGAAAAGGACAGAGGAAAGGAGGGGGAGTGAGGATCAGAGTTGATAGGAGGGGTAACTGGAGGGAGAGAGGGCATCATCCGTGAGGGGGAGTTGATGGAAGCCACCTTGGGAAAGGAGATGTAGGGTGTAGAGATGGAGGGTAGAGGGACACAACGGTGAAGACGTGGCAGGGGGCGGGGATCGGAGAGGAGAGGAACCAGGGGGTGAGGGGGTTCAAGACGCTGGGAGGTGTAGAGGATGCGTATATGTTCGAGGAATAGGAGCAGATGGGGGAAAGGAATGAGATCATAGAGGATCCGCGTGGGGGACGGGAGGCGTATACGGAAGGCGAGGTGGAGCGCATGACGCTCAAGGATCTGGAGGGACTTATAGAATTTGGGGGGGGGGGCAGATATCCAGGCAGGACTGGCATAACAGAGGATGGGATGTATTAAGGATTTGTAGGTGTGGAGGATGGTAGAGGGGTGCAACCCCCATGTCCAGCTGGAGAGGAGTTTGAGGAGTCGGAGGCAGTTGTGGGCTTTGGATTGGATGGAACAGAGATGAGGGATCCAGGTGAGGTGACGGTCAATGGTGAGGCCAAGGTAGGTGAGGGTGGGGGTGAGGCGGACAGGACGGGCACAGACAGTAGGGGAGAAATCCAGGAGGCGGAAGGAGCGAGTGGTACGACCTACGATGATTGCCTGGATCTTGGAAGGGTTGAGTTTCAGGAGCCACTGGTTACACCATGCAGCAAAAAGGTCAAGGTGATTCTGGAGAAGGCGTTGGGACCGTTGGAGGGTAGGAGCGAGGATGAGGAATGTGGTGTCATCAGCATATTGCAAGAGGTGTACTGGAGGGGGGGGGGCGGGGGTTGGGGCATATCTGCCGTGTACAGGAGGTAGAGGAGAGGGGAGAGGACAGAGCCCTGGAGCACACCTGCAGAGGGGTAGAAGGTGTAGGAACTGGCATTATGGATGATAACATAGGAAGGGCGGTGGGAGAGGAAGGAGGCCACCAGACGGATGTAGTTGATAGGAAGGGCGTAGGTTTGGAGTTTAAACAGGAGACCGGGATGCCAGACACGGTCGTAGGCCTTTCCGAGGTCAAGGGAGACAAAAATGGCGGAGCGACGGGAGTTAAGCTGGAGGGAGAGGAGATGAGTGAGGCGGAGGTGTTGGTCATCAGCAGAGAAGGAAGGTCGAAAGCCACATTGGGTGTTTAGGAGGAGGCGGTGGTGATGGATTCGCCGGCAAAGGATGGATTCCAAGAGCTTGCTGAACACCGATGTGAGACAGATAGGACGATAGGAAGAGGCATCGGATGGAGGCTTGTTGGGATTGGAGAACATCAGGATACGGGAGGTGACTTTCATTGAATACGAACAGTTTAAACCTTACCTGGAACCAGTATAGCCCTGCGAGAAGAACAGGACCTGTAGAAGTAAAAAGTACGAATTAAAAAAATATAGCAGATTATCATAAAAGAAAAGAACTACTTAGTCATATACAGGGTGGTCCATTGATCATGATCGGGCCAAATATCTCACGAAATAAGCGTCAAACGAAAAAACTACATAGAACTAAACTTGTCTAGCTTGAAGGGGGACACCACATGGCGCTATGGTTGGCCCGCTAGGTGGCGTTGCCGTAGGTGAAACGGATATCAACTGCATTTTTCTTAAGAGGAACCCGAATTTTTATTACGAATTCGAGTAGTACGTAAAGAAATACGAATGTTTTAGTTGGACCACATTTTTCGCTTTGTGATAAATGGCGCTATAATAGACACAAACGTGTAAGTACGTAGTATCACGTAACATTCCACCAGTGCGAACGGCATTTGCTTCGTGATACATTATCCGTGTTAGAATGGACGGTTTTCCAATTGCGGAAGAGGTCGATATCGCGTTTATGTATGGCTATTGTGCTCAAAATCCCCAACAGGCGTGTGTATGTATGCTGCTCGGTATCCTGGACGACATCATCCAAGTGTCCGGACCTTTCGCCTGATAGTTACGTTATTTAAGGAAACAGGAAGTGTTCAGCCACATGTGAAACGTCAATCACGACCTGCAGCAAATGATGCTGCCCAAGTAGGTGTTATAGCTGCTGTCGCGGCTAATCCGCACATCAGTAGCAGACAAATTGCCCGGTCACCATCAATGGACCACCTTGTGTAAATACGCAGTCTACAACACTGATCCTAGGAACACGGTATCGAGAGATAAATCCTTATATAGCGCAGGCACACACTCTGAAAATTCGATGGAATCGTATAGCAGCTGAAGGAAAATACTGTACAGTCTTACTACTGGAGCGATGCTAGACAGGCACTCGTTTCAGTTTCACAGCGAGAGACGAATACTGAGCTAGGATAAGGCTCTGTCAAAACCTAAACAAATGGAAGACAAACAAGTAAACAGTTCATTATTTCAAAATTAATCGCCGTTACCGTTAACTGTTTTATCCCACTGTGAGAGAAGGTGGTAAGTGCCTTCAAGGACTACTTTTAGTGGTTTCCTAAACCAGTAGATCGAATAATTAATTAGCAAGTACCGAATCTAAATGGGGAAAAAAGAGATTTATAGTACAATTACGGTAAAGGGAAGGAACGGTTCATGGGCCAGGCCGTATCCTGGTTAACTATGAGCTGTTGCGTCTCTGTAAATGTCACTTTCTTCCCTTTTTCGTCTATAAGTAATGTCTTACCACCAGTGAATTTTTCCTGTCAACATGACGGTGGCAGCGTTACACTTCTTACCTTATTGAAGGGCTCCTGCCCGACATTGCTGTGTGGATGTATTCGGACAGGTGGGACATTTAGAGACAAGAAACAATTAGCAGAAGTTTAGTCTGATTTAACTCTTCTTCACTACGTAACAAAGTTGAGGCAGCGTTTCAAATTTTGGCAGCCACTGATTCACAATACCGATTTATTAATGAAAATAGCCCCATTACTCTTGGTAAGCTGACAGAATAGAGAGAGAATTGAAGACAGTCAACTTGGCTCACTCCAGCCTGTGTCACGTTACAAATACAACAACAATATGGCAACTGACCAATCAGCTACGATGCTTGCTTAAAGAGACAGGGGCTGGTTAAACTCAATATTCTGCAAGATATATTAATTTATTAATTAAACCTGTTTTCGGCTTACAATGTCACATTATCGTCGTAAAAGAAGTTGCGACATTTGTAGATAACATTGTAAGAGATGTTACTCATCCAGAGTGAGGTAAAAACACAGAATAAATATTATTTTTGACATTGGAATCAAAGATAATGCAATTATATTATGAAAATGAAAGGTGCCACTCACCATGGAGCGGAGATGCAGAGTCGTAGACAGGCAGAACAGAAAGCCTGTCACAAATAAGCTTTCGGCCAGCAAGGCCTTCGTCAAGAATAGTCGACACACACACGCACACACGCAAACGCAACTCACAGACACATGATTGTAGTCTCTGGCAACTGAAGTCTGTCGTCTATTCTCTGTATTTTAAGGTTAGCAGAACCAAGTGCTATAATTTTTCCATAAAACGACGGGTGCATTAAATTTCACTCTAAACAGGAGTAGATTTTTCTCGAAACGTAGAAACAGATTAGAGATGTTTTATAATATAAATGGGCACAAAACTTGTGTTGCCGAAAACTGGCCGCAAACATCCTGACTCGGAGTATGAAGCAATGACGTGGTCAAATAGATGGAAGTTTCAGATGTAGTTCAACAAACAACCATGGTTAGTTCTAACCAACTAGACTCTTCACTAATCATGCAGTGCTGGAATACGTTGTAGTAGCTGAGTTTCAGCACAATGTGATTCTACGGGAGTATGTTTTATAGTCTGTGAAACTATCATCTGAAACGTCTGTATGTTTTGAACTTTCTCAAATGTCTTCCTGTAGCGGATGACAGTAACTATGCTTAGTTGAGCTGTTCATACAGGGTACATTAAGTTCTTCACATTTGGCTCTGAGCACTATGGGACTTAACATCGGAGGTCATCAGTCCCCTAGAACTTAGAACTACTTAAACCTAACTAACCTAAGGACATCACACACATCCATGCCCGAGGCAGGATTCGAACCTGCGACCGTAGCAGTCGCGCGGTTCCGGACTGAGCGCCTATAACCGCTAGACCACCGCGGCCGGCTCTTCACATTTCCTGGTGTACTGCTCTTAGGACACCATCGAAAGAATAGGACACAATTGTTCCGAAATTTCGGATTTAATTCATTTAAGATGGGATACTGGAACTGCTGGGGACTTTTTCCCATGTCGGTTAAATCCCAGGTTTAGCACTCATTTGAGCACAGAAGACAGATCGTCATTCATGCCGTCGATGACCGTTTTGATGTATTCCGGTGTGGAATTAAGATAGGGATGAAGGTTGTTGGCGCAGAATTTATAGTTGCTTGTAGGAGCACAAAATCAGCTGCACGTCACTGATGTACAAGGAAAAGAATAGTGGTCTCAGGATTAAGACTTGTGGCTGTGCTGAGAGGATATCGTTCCAGAACGGCTCCTCATCCCATGTCTGATTTGCAAATGACTTTCAAAACACTACGGCACACTATCTGAATAATTTAGCTGGTGCATGTTTTCTAACATATTTAGCAAAGCTGGCAGTGTAAAATGCTTTTCTGAAGTGCAACAGTGTCAGTATTTGAGCATCACGGTTGCCCGTAGCTTAATTCAGGTCATCAGTTACCTTAATTAGTGTAGTGTTTACGAAGCGTAGCCTGATATTTGTCGTGTAAGTTGAATTTCCGGAAGTATTCAGTCAGATGATAGCGAATAATATATTACTGGGCTTTGGACATGGAGGGTAAGAAACTGGTTGAGCACAAGTCACAAATTTATAGTGGAATTTCATTCTTAGGGACAGGCATGACCGCACTACTTTGCAACTGAGATGGTTATCTACCGCTCACGAGTCAAAAATTCAATGTATGTCTTTTAAGACTAGGAAGAAAAGACGCAATCTAATCATAACTATCTGGCCAGTTGTCAGTGAATTCTAATATGGGGTGCTCCATCCCTGACGACGGCTCGAACGGTGATGGGGACACTTTAAGGCAGGTGTTTGAATGTCTATGGAGGAACGGTAGCCCCTCTTGAGCCGAGTGGTAATAGTGACTAATGTACGTGCATGTAGGGTGCCTCTACCTTCGTTCATTAACAGAGAGGGAGTCCATTCTCTTTTACCGAGGAACAGAAAAAAACATCTTATGTTTTTTAATCCTGGAAAATCAAAAATACATTACGGTAGGTGCGTGCTCTACTCTGGGCTACCGCTTCACCTTTTCTCTTTGCCTTTGAAGAAAACGAAAACATAAAAGCAATAAATGCGAAAGGTACATCACAGAAGCCACTGCATAAAAAGATGTTACGTTTATTTTCTTTTGAGAAATGAAATGTGCAATTAATCTTGAAGTTTAATGTACAGATCATTTTGGACTCCTGCCACCGACCACTGCAACCTCTCTCCTTCCTTGTTTGCGTCCGTGCTGACTTCCACAGTAGCGACGCAACACTCTGTACTTCAGTAATGGTGCTGCACAAATGGCAGTTAACAACCTAAAGGAATTCGCCAAATCTGTAATCTACCCTCGCACAACCATAGGGTGTAGCGTGTTAAACACTGCAAATCTCTTGTTTCAGGTTATTCGAAATCCAGTGGCGTCGCTCTTTACTATTCCTCTATCTTTTCTTACCCCTGACCACGGCAGAGTGCAGAAAAAGTGGAACTGATCGACCATTGTACCACATTCACTACTGGCCATTAAAACTTCTACACCAGGAAGAAATGCAGATGATACACGGGTATTCATTGGGCAAATATACTATACTAGAACTGATATGTGATTACATTTTCGCGCAATTTGGGTGAACTGATCCTGATGAATCAGTACCCAGAACAACCACCTCTAACCGAAATAACGGCGTAGATACGCCTGGGCATTGAGTTAAACAGAGCTTGGATGGCGTGTACAGGTACAGGTGCCCATGCAGCTTCAACACGATACCACAGTTCATCAAGAGTAGTGACTGGCGTATTGTGACGAGCCAGCTGCTCGGCGACCATTGACCAGACGTTTTCAACTGGTGAGAGATCTGGAGGATGTGCTGGCCAGGCCTGCAGTCGAACATTTTCTGTATCTAGAAAGTCCCGTACAGGACATGCAATATGCTGTCGTGCATTATCCTGCTGAAATGTAGGGTTTCGCAGGGATCGAATGAAGGGTAGAGCCACGGGTCATAACACGTCTGGAACGTAACGTCCACTATTCAGAGTGCCGTCAGTGCTAACAAGAGGTGACCGAGACGTGTAACCAATGGCACCCCATACCATCACGCCGGGTGATACGCCAGTGACGCGATGACGAATACACGCTTCCAATGTGCGTTAACAGCGATGTCGCCAAACACGGATGCGACATCATGATGCTGTAAACAGAAACTGGATTCATCCGAAAAAATTATGTTTTGCCATTCGTGCACCCAGGTTCGTCGTGGAGTACACCGTCACAGGCGCACATGTCTCCGATGCAGCGTCAAGGGTAACCGCAGCCATGGCCTCCGAGCTGATAGTCCATGCTGCTGCAAACGTTGTCGAACTGTTCGTGCTGATGGTTGTTGTCTTGCAAACGTCCCCATCTGTTGACTCAGGGATCGAGACGTGGGTGCACGATCCGTTACAGCCATGCGAATAAGATGCCTGTCATATCGACTGCTAGTGATACGAGGCCGTTGGGATCCAGCACGGCATTCCGTATTACCCTCCTGAAGCCACCGATTCAATATTCTGCTAACAGTCATTGGATCTCGACCAATGCGAGCAGCAATGTCGCGATACGATAAACCGCAATCGCGATAGGATACAATCCGACCTTTATCAAAGTCGGAAACGTGATGGTACGCATTTCTCCTCCTTACACGAGGCATCACAATAACGTTTCACCAGGCAACGCCCGTCAACTGCTGCTTGTGTTTGAGAATTCGGTTGGAAACTTTCCTCACGTCAGAATGTTGTAGGTGTCGCCACCGGCGCCAACCTAGTGTGAATGCTCTGAAAAGCTACTCATTTGCATATCACAGCATCTTCTTCCTATCGGTTAAATCTATCGTCTGTAGCACGTCATCTTCGTGGTGCAGCAATTTAAATGGCCAGTAGTGTACTTTTCAATGTGCTAGCTTGGCTACTCAAACCACTTTTCAACTCACGAGTGATTTCTTCTGCTGATTTCATGCGATTTCTTACAACGACTCTTCGGCATGTTCGACGCTGCCAGTCCTTCAGTACAGAGGTCTGCCCGGTGTTGTTTATAAGTAGTTTGTTCCTTCCTGTTTCAGCTTTACTGCCACATCACCAAAGGTCGAATGCGCAGCCGTATAAGGGCTGAATGTCCCTGACATATTTGTTACACAGGGGACATAGAATTGCGAGCCACATTCGAAGCTACTGAGTCCTTCTGACTGAACCAGTCTGCTGCTACTACTACGCCCTCCTGCAAACACAGTAATCACCACGTGCTTTTATTCTGTCGAGTACAACTCTCATGCCATCTATCGATGAATTTCGCATTACATTGGGTTGTCCGGATACTTTGATTTTGATCGGTTAGTGTAACTAAAGACTTCAGTTTATTCGCAGAGCGTGTGTTTAGCATATATTACAGGACAACAGTTAAGTGTCCTGCAAGATGTGTTAAATACATAAAATCAAATACTAGAAAATGGCGTAATAGGCCGAAACGTGGATTGTACTTAAATAAACAACAGAACAGTCACCTGCTGGTGTGGCCCTTTGAAATAAGTTTGTTGGTAGGTGTGTGGAGGTGTGTGACATTATATGCCTATGTACAGGTGTTGTAATTCGCGTAAATAATGGGCCGCTGATTTGCGCACGTGGTGATGACGCCCGACAGTGACCTAGAGGGGTTCCACAGGCATAAGGCGAATCTGGCCGCCGAGGCATCAACGTGAGTTAACTACAATGCTCTTCAAAGCACTGTACCACGGGTCTGTCTCCGAGACACGGACAATTATACTTCTGAATTATGACATCGCCGTCGAAGAAGACATCAAGCATGAAGCAGGTGGTTCGCAGCTGCCAGCGTGTTTTCGATTACTGCCACAAGCCCTATGTAACAGCAGCATGATGTCCAAGGTCAAGTTGTATAGGTAAATACATGGACTCCACATAAATATGGAAACGCAGCGAGAAATGCAAGCTTGAAAATATACTCAGATGCTAGCCACTCCTGAAAGGTGCACTGTAGTATTTTACTTGGAACGGCTCAGGTGCAATGTCCTCAATGAGTTACAGATGTTATTCGTGGTCTGGGCAATATCACGTGTAGTTGTGAGTGCATTACGTCGGAGCTAAGCGAATTCGATTGTGGACAGTTATTCGTGCTCGTATCGTGGGCGCCTCTGTAGCCAAGGTAGGTTGGTATTTCAAGAGGCGGCGTATCGAAGATATAAATCGCATTCAGGGAAAGCGGAAAAGCGCCATCCCCTAAGTTACGACGTGGACGAAAATGTATGTTGAGTGATTGTGACAGACGGTCATTAAAGAGGACTGTGACAAGAAATAAAAGGACGACGACTGTGAAAGTCATTGCATAACTGAATTTCGTGCTCGTGGATCATGCTTGCACCGAAACAAAAAAGTGCTCCCCAAGCTGGAAAGTACTGACTGAGCTCGATTCCTAAACCACGCCGTAATAGGGAAATGCGGTACCGAGCCATAAAATATGGCATACGCAGCAACGGGGAAAAATTCATTTGGTCGGATGGGTCTTGTTTCATACGGTTTCCAACATCAGACCGAGTTTGCGTCTGGCGTACGATGTGACCAGTTTACGATGCACACTGCTTGCTGCCAAGAGTGAAACATGGTGAGGCTTCTGTGATGATTTGAGCGGTCATTTCATGTTATTCCATGGTCATATGGTTATTCTGCAAGGTCGCATTACTGCTAAGGATTTTGTGACCATTTTGGGTGATCACGTCCTTCCCATACCAGTGTTTGTTCCCCACTGGTGATGCTGTGTTCATAGGAGACAGCGTCCCAGTTCACAAAGCACGCATCTTACAGGACTTCTTTAGTGAGCACGAGGATGTATAGCCGCATCCACCGTGACGACCTCAATCGCCAGATCTCAATATGTGGTCTAATTTAGACAGAAGTGTATGTAATCGCTATCACCTCCATCATCACTATACCAACTAGCCATCGTTTCGCAGGAACAGTGCTATAAGAGTCCCTTGAAACCTTTACAGAATCTATATTCACTATTTCCTGACAACTGGAAGTCGTTTTGAATGCGATATGTTTTTATCCATCGCATTAGGCAAGCCAAGTATTTTTGGTCGCTTCAGAAGAGGTTCTCATTATTTCTTTCACCGTCGATATCCTTGTAATGCGCGTTAGGTGGAAAGTGTGAGAGTTAGTTCTATAACCCGGTGATTTTCTCCAGAGCTCATAGTTGTGGAAAGGTTACTGACGGGGCTAGAACGGAGATCCTTCCACAGAATCGCCGTTGTCGTCTCGCTGCACGCAACACAAAAAGCGTACCTGATTTTGGCACTGCGGAGTTATTGCCCTACGCTGTTTCCTGCATTCTTTATTTTTCGTGGTGTTGTGCCTTTAAATTTGATTTGAAACGTTTTTGAGATGCGCCACCAAAGAAGGAGGAAGTTTTCTTACTATGACTGTATGGACTGTTGAATGTTTGTCGTAGAGAACCGCTAGCTTATCAGTAACTTCCTTAGTATTGCCATCTTTCACGGGTACCCTGATTATTTGATGTCATTGTGATGGTGAACCCCATTCTGTGCAGATTTAGCGAACGTAATTTGAAGAGAAAGTTGTACAGAAAATTATTTAGTTACACAAACGTGTCTATTTACCCTTTTAACATCAACAGCACGACAACGGTAAATGGAATTTCATCATTCTCGCTTATCAATTTAGACTGAATCTTTCCCGAACGACAGATCTCTGCCTGACAACGATACGGTTTTCTCTCCGTCATCCAGTGAAAAGATTGTCCAACCCGGTTACCGGGATTAGTAACCGACGCCAGTGAAAAGTGATAGGTTAGAATTGTCGAACAGAAAATAAAACGTCACTTTACGAAAATCTGTCTTGAAGATTCCGCCTCGAACAATGAGCAATTTGTTATTTTTTTGGGTTTCGTACAACATTCAGTGCCAGCGGAATCATTATAGGAATTCTTCGCAGTCTGTTTGTCTGTCTGTCTTTTCGTCCGACTGTTCAGACCACGACATTCGGAAATGGGACAGGAAGGGGGAGAGCGACGTACAGTTTCACCAGTAGCGCCCTCCGGTGCACACCGTAAGGTAGCTTGCGGAGTGTGGATGTGGATTTAGTTCTAGGACACTCTTTGCAAACCACTATGTATGTTGTGCGGAGGTGACGTCTCAAAAAACTTGTTACGAAATTCATGAAGACTTGCAGAAAATCAGTGTCTGTTACAGGGAATAGCTGTTAACTCCGAACTCAAAGTACTGTAATATAAAGCTTATAAATATAATGTGTGATACAATACGTGTAAATAACGCGACTGGCGGTCAATTAATGCAAACAGTCACAAACTTCAAGTATCCAATTTCATTTTCCCGACCCATTCAAGGTGTTACTACACGCCAGTATGTTCTTGGGGGAGGCGGACACCAGATTCAGGTTTGATAGCATAATGTCTTTTTTCCTTAAGTCACTAGCCTTTTGACCGGTTTGATGCAGTCTGCCACGAATTACTCTCCAACGTCTTCAGCCAACGGACTTGCCTCAGAGGTAACACTGGTTCCCGTCAGATTACCGAAGTAATGTGTTGTCGGGCTTGGCTAACACCTGGATGTCTGACTGTCCGGTCTGCCAAGCGTTGTTAGCAAGCAAGTTGCACTCGGCCCTTATGAGACAAATTGAGGAGCTACTTGATTAAGAAGTAGCGGCTACGGTCATGGAAACTGACAACTACCTGAAGAGCGGAGTGTTGGTCAGACGCCCCTCCATGCCCGCAACCAGTGACGCTTACAGGCTGTGGATCACACGGGGGTTGGTCAGTACCTTAGAGTCTTCCGAGACCTGTTCGATCGGAGTTTAGTTTTAAGTTATCTTCTTCATCTCAGATTAGCATCTGTACCATACATCCTCAAGTATTTGTTGGGTATGTTCCAATCTCTGTCTTCCTGTACAGTTTTTACACTCTACAACTTTTCTAACAGTATGTACAATAGAAGTTACTCCCCGACGTCTTAACACATGTTCTGTTATCGTGTCCCTCCTTTTTGTCAGTGTTTTCCATACGTTCCTTTCCTCGCCGATTCTCCGATGAAATTTCCCATTACCTACGTTACTAGCATCCATAATTATAAGCATTGTTCTGTAGCATGACATCTCAGAGACTCTGATATTCTTTCTCTTCCAGTTTTCCCAAAATCAGATATTTACTGTGCTACAAACGTACATTCTTATAAATTTCTTCCTCAAACTGCAGCCTATGTTTGATACTAGTACACTTCTTCTCTTGACCAGGGATTCCCTTTTTGCTAGTGCTAGTCTGCTCTTTATGTCCACTATGCTTCGCCCATCAAGGGTTATTTTGCTACCACGGAAGCAAAAAAAAACAGAGTTCCTAAATTTCGTCTAATTCGGGATCACAAGTTTTCATGTTACACGATGTATGGACTGAACACTAGGAGCGAAAGACTGCATACCTGTCTTACATACTTCTTAAGCCGAGCAATTCGTTCTTTGTCTTCTGGTCTTCATTTTTTCCTCTTGGTTCCTGTAAATAATGTATACAAAATGTGTGTTTCTCTGTAGCTTACTTCTATTTTTCTCAGACTTTACATCTTGAACTATTTTACGTTGTCGAACTCTTTTTCGAGGCCGGAAAATCATATGATGATGTCTTGATTTTTCTTCTGCACAACGTCAGGACTGCCTCTCTGGTACATCTTTCCTAAAGCGAAACTGTTTGCATCTAAAAAATTCACATTTTTCTTTTCCCTTCAAATCTAGTTTATTTTTGTCAGCAACTTAAGTTCATGAGTTGTTACGCTGATTACGCGGTAGTGCTCTCACTTATCTGCTCTTTTGGCTCAAATGGCTCTGAGCACTATGGCACTCAACATCTGAGGTCATCAGTCCCCTAGACTTAGAACTACTTAAACCTAACTAACCTAAGGACATCACAGATATCTATGCCCGGGGCAGGATTCGAACCTGCGACCGTAGCAGCAGCGTGGTTGCTGACTGAAGCACCTAGAACCGCTCGGCCACAACGGCTCACTCTATCTTCGGAATAGTGTGGCCGAGATTTTCCCTAAAATATGATGGTATGTCACTGGTCTCACAAATTCTACACATCGATATGAATAGTTCCTTGGTTGCCACTTCCCCAGTTATTTCAGAAATTCCAGTGGAATCTTATTTAATTCTTGTGCCTAATTTGATGTTAAGTCTTTCGAAGCTCTTTCAAAATAATGGTTCTAGTACTGGATCCCTTAACTCTCCGTGTCGGCTCCAGTGCGAAGTAAGTGAAATTCAACAGATAGAAACGATTCAATTAAGAATGGCACGGATCGTCACGGGCTTCTTATGCAAGAATGTATCACAGAAGAGAGGCACTTACGTGGAAGATGTGTGACATTTCAGAGATCCTTAAAAAACTCTTAAATAATTCTTAAATAAATTTTTATATAATTCTGAAATAAATTCCGAAACAGGTAGAGAACCAATCTACTTCCTGCATATTATATCTCGTGTAATTTGCCACGACTTTTTAATTAGACACATTCTGGCCGATTCAGAGGGGTACCACCAACAGTATTTTTCTGACGCAAGATCGGTAAATGTATTCGTAGGGGGAAACCACGCCCGTAAGCACTGCAGAGTGCAATTGTAGATGTAGATGCATGTGTAAGATTTCATCCATTATCAAATGTTGGCGTCACCATAACCCCGAAACAGTGACGGATCTCTACAGTTAAAAATAGTGAACATAATCTCCAGTTACTGAGAAAACAAGGCGACAGATGCTCTGAGCAATGACTTACCGCTAAGACAAAGGAGAGCGCGAAGTATGCGGGTGGTGACTTCATGATCGTAGCAGCCAGTGCAGATGGCGTCACCAAAATTCAGCAGCGCCTTCGTTTGAGTGTTTATTCTGAAATGAGGTGACACAGAACGTAACAACTGTATAAATCAGATTTCAGGAGTTTATCATCGAAAGAACAGCTGAAGAATATAAAGAAAATGAAATTATATGAGAAGATGAACGATTCAGGCGGATATGTTGCTGAAGAACTGAAGGACTTACCTGTTTACCTGCGCTGGGTTATGTAGTAGAGTTGTTTCTGCGCTAAAAGTTTCCGCACCTGCACCCCGTGCGGAATGACTGTTCTGGGTGCCGCGCCTGCTTATATTAGGGTTCTGAGTTCTTACATGGTAGCGTTCGGCACACGGCGTAAAATTATCCAAATAAGAAATTACGCCACTGGGTTTATGGCACCCTTTGTTCTTTATTTAGACAACGGACCACTGCCTGCACGAGTGAAAGTCTTTCGGTTCTAAAAAGCTGCCATATAGCTCGAAGAAAAAGAGACATTGAGTAGAACAATCCAGTATAGTTATGTTTGTGAGCGAATGTTAACTTCTCACAAAGGGGATTGTTCTCAGGTTACGCTCACGAGTGCCGACCGACACACTTCTTTTAGCCCTGCATGCTTTCTGTGTTGTTAATAACTCATCTGGTACAATGGCGGCATCGTGAAAAGATGTTCCATAGAGGCACAGATTTTCGTTATACTATACTACAAGCACAAAATTATACACAGGGATCGGTCTGCATATGGCCCACATTTTCTACATTTTTACCCCGCAAGCCGCCGTACAATGTGTGGAAAAGAGTTAGTGGTGTACCAGTGTCATTCACTTCTTCCACACCCATCCACGCCCCCATTTCCACACACTTATCCTTTTTAAGGTGATATGTGGAAAAAAAGACGATTTGTGCCATTCGGTATTAGCCCCAAATTCCCTAATTTTAGTGTTTTCGTCATTAACCGGCATGTACAGGGTGAGGCAGCTAAGACAGCCAACTCCACATATATCCAGAATGAGTAAACATATCGAGGTGAGGGCAATACGGCAAATTTCCCGATGTTTGTAAGTAAATTCCATTGTTTTTAGTCGTCAGATTACAACGACTTTGTTTCTTCTAATGTAACTATACAATTTTTTTTCTGGGCATCTGAAAGAAGCTTTTAATAGAACTTCAGAGACATGACATGTATGAGAATTGATCAAAAGTATCAAGATAACAGCGCCGTAAATCCACTGTTATGCCGTCAGCAGAAGAGATTCCACAGACTTCTGCCCTGTTATAACAAATGCACACAAAAACGTAAGATGAGATGTGGTGCTTGTGTTTACCTGTGCATTTGAAGCCCTTCAGCATGTTGCAGCAAACAAATAACTTGGTCTTAAACCAGCAGAGAAAATGAATGTCGTTTATGACGAATGTCTCAAAACTGTTAGAGCAGCACTAAGGTTTTCTGCTGAAGAGTATCCAGATCGCGCCAAGCACTCACGATTTCATTTTGCTACTATTAAAAATTTTAGATTCTAGAAGTGTGGAGAGTAAAATATGCCAAGAAAACCGAACAGCAACTAACGGAAGAAATGGTACTAACATCTTAACAGCATTAACACACAGTGTAAATGACACTAAGAAGCACCTCGAAAGTTCGAGTGAGATTCATATATCGCTGCAGATACAGATTCATGGCAATTTACATCTTATTTTGGTTGCAGATCTTCGAATGTTATCTCCGAATAGCGCAAAATAATGCAGCATACAAAAATTTTTTAAGGAAAATGTACCGATGAGCGATAATGCTCACCGCATTGCTGCAAAGAATAGTGAGAAATATTAGACAATAAATACTTTCTTACGAACACTTGAACTGTCATACCAAGAAATAACAGTAACAACAAATTTAATGTGAATGTGAACAGGGGTCTGAGGATGACTCTATCGGTTCGAAACCGGTATTGGCGCTACTTGTTTAAGTAAGTAGTCTTGTTAACATCAGTTTCCCTCCCCAGTCAGAACATGTGCGTCTTGATGTTGAGTAGAGCCCGTAGATTTATTAAAAATTGTGACTGAGGCAATGATTAAAACATTCATAATGCATTCCTTATAATTTCCATGTATTTTCATGTTGGTTACATGGATAAGTCACAAACTGCAACTTTTGAGTGCGCTGTGTGGGTGACAATACTTGTGGTGGCTTATTCCTTGCATTTAGTAAGAATGGGTATATTAAAAAAAACGGGAGTTTAGTAATTCAGCGTATGACTCCGATTGGCACGTTATTTTCGCTGTTCTATTGGTAAACAAGTCTTGAAAACTATTGTAGCGATGTTGGATATTGTCTGCTGTCAGCTGTCAAAAGGTTTCACGTATATTCGTAGCATCGACAATTATTATTTTGCGTAAAAACGGATTACAGTACTTGCGTTAAATTTTCTTATATAAAAGTAATGAATTGCAGCTATGTTCGTTCGATCAACCAGATCGTTGCCATGGCAACCATCGAAGAGGCTTTGGCACTCTTCACAACACAAATGTTGTTCTGGTCTCTCTACAGATACCACTTCAATGTGGTTGTTCCTACGATACGGCTGTTTGCATCGTAGAGGCACATTGACCACCTCACCTCAGCGAAATCCACGTTTTGTGGAGTAATGACGGTAAATTTACTCTGTAGGAAATGAATACAGGGCAGCAAAGTTTTAGAAATCTGAAATGTTGCTTTTATTGAGTGCTTTAAATAAAACAAGGCCTTACATGTGTTACAAGCGTTTCGAAGAAGACCGTGGAGACCTTAAAGACGACGGGCGCTCATGACGTCCCGCTGCATCATCAACCTATGATATCGTGTAAAAATTAAAGAAATAATTTTTAACTATCGCCGAATCATTTTCAGAGAAGTAGCTGATGATATGGATGTATCAGTTTGCTCATTACATATTTTTTTCGAATGTTTTGGGTACGAAAAATGTGGCAATAATATTTATTCCAAAATTGTTTAATTTCGCTGTGAGAACCTGTTTTATTCATCCACACGTCTGCAAACTCTATAATGTCACGTCTGTTATTATAGTAAACATCTTTTCACTGTACTTGAAATCATCTCCAGATGGCAGAAATTACTTTAGAAGCATATGACCTGACTGGGGCCACATGGAAACAATATAAAGGACAGATGGTTCAAATGGCTCTGAGCACTATGGGACTTAACAGCTATGGTCATCAGTCCCCTAGAACTTAGAACTAGTTAAACCTAACTAACCTAAGCACAGCACACAACACCCAGCCATCACGAGGCAGAGAAAATCCCTGACCCCGCCGGGAATCGAACCCGGGAACCCGGGCGTGGGAAGCGAGAACGCTACCGCACGACCACGAGATGCGGGCTAAAGGACAGATGACCAATACATTACACACTAATCAGCACATTCACATTGACCTGGAATTTTCTACTTAGGATAGATATCGATTCTACGCCAAAGTTACGTTCCTCAAATAAGGAAATGGTTAAGAATACGTGGAGGGTCGGTCCAATTGATCAACTTTACATCACACGATGCGACATTTCGAGTCGTATTTGCCAGACGAGATACGTTTGCTAAGTTTGACAGTAATACTCAGCACTATTTAGAGACAATGTTGTCATCATAGACCAAGTGGTCAATGGTTGAGTATAGCTGCGATACGTGAATGATTGCGAGGTTGCGACCGTGCTGTTATACGTTTAGTTATGAACAGTATCAAGACATTAGAACTACTGTATGTCGTTGTGATGGGAGGCGGTGTGAAATACTTCGAGATATTTACAATACATGGCCAAAAATGCTGTAAGCCCTTTTATCTGCTGGCGTCTATTTTGGTAGCTTATCAAATAAGCGCAGTACGTAGAGATAAATGGAGACAGAATTGTAACCTATCTCCGATTTTATTCAGTCTTTATGTTAAGCAAGCTATAAAGAAAACCAATGAAAATTTGGGAAGGGTATTAATGTTCAGGGAGAGAAATTAAAACTTTGAAGCTTGCGGAAATCATTATGTAAAGCCAGACATCTCAAGACCTACGAGAATATTTGACAGAATGATGACGTCATTAAGGGATATTATGAGATGAACATCAAGGAAAGTAACCCAGGAGTCGAATGTGATCGTATTAAGTAATTCGATGTTGATGTAATTACATTAGGAAATGAGTTGATATACTGGAATACCTGATGAGTTTTGTTAACAGGCACACAAAATACGTCACGGTGGTCTAAGTAGAGAGCATATAAAACACACACTGGCAAATTAAAGAAAAGCCTTTACGAAAAGAATAAATTTGTTAACATGAAATAAGCTACATATTTAAATATTACACTATTCTTATGGTATTAGTCTGGAATTTAGTCTTGTCCAGAAGTGAAAAGTGAATAGTCCAGACAAGAAGAGAATAGAGACTTTTTAAATGTGATGCTACAGGAGAACGCTCAAGATTATAAGAGTAAAATGGATAACTAATGAAATGGTACTGAATCGAATTGGGGAAGATATAAATTTTAGGCACTTACTTAAAGAAGGGCTAGGTTGATGCTCTGGCTTAACCCCAAGCGCTGGAACGAAGAGGAAGAACGCAAGACCAGACAACGCAGTGAGGTGCGTCAGCCAAAAGCCCGCTGACAAGGACTGCGCCACGACAGGACAACGTCTGCAAGAAGTGAATGTAAGCGCCATCCTCGAGCGATCATTAGTGGAGTATTAGTACGGCCTTGCAGGGAGTGCTACTAGATCAGTTAGTAGTGATCCATACCCATTACTTGTTTGGACTTGGTCTATAGCGAAGATCATTACTGTTTGCATGTCTCTCATCGCTTGCAACACTTGCTGTAAATTCAAGTTAAGTACCGTCAAATCTGATTTATTGAAATAAAAATATCAATATTATTTTTTTAAATTGTTGTATAGCATTCCGAGAACGCAGCATCCTGTAGGCATCCTGTACAAGATCAGTGAGCAGGATCCCACAGTTCGTAGCACTCATTCTGTGGCATCCTCGGATCTTACCTGGTAACGTTGGAAACTGCGAGCGCAAATATTACCAAGGAAGACCAATGCTTCTCAGCAGCAAATTGGGTAAAATAAGATAGGATGCAGTAGTCACAGGGGGAGGAAGATATGTCCACATAACATATTTTCTTTCCTTGTGTGTGAGGAATGTTTCCTGAAAGTTTGGCCGTACCTTTTTGTAACACCCTGTATATGGCGTTGCCATTCATCCATCCGCACCGACAAAAATTCTAGAGAGATAAGGTCTGGAGTCCTTTATGGCCAAGAGTCTCTAACATTCCTGCCAGTTCATCATCCGGGGAATGTTAGGTTTAGATGACGTGTCACTTGACTACTAGAATGCGCTGGAGCCCCGTCATACGAGCAGAACATAGACATATTTTTAGCCTAAGGAACCGCTTATTATAAGGCTGAAGAAACCTCTAGGTAAGTGTTCTATGTAAGACGATGCCGCAACACAATAAGCCCAGTTAACTGATTGTCCGTCACACCACAACTCACACTAACTTAGAAGCATTCTTGAAAACAAAAGGCCGTAACATGTCGGACCACCAACGCAAGTTCCATGTGTTATTGAAACTGTCACGAGTGAAAGCTTCTTCCCCAGCGAGCAGTACTAATGGGACTGCTAGGCGATTTGCAACGTCTCTCAACGATAAAACTACAATGATCTTATTTAATCTCATTCTCGGAGGTATTAAATCCGCTGTAGGGGATGAGAATAAAGGCCGTACATACGTAACATACCCTGAAATCTTGCATGTGCAGTTGAGAAACATGCAGAAATTTGGCTTTTTCTTGCTGAAGGTCTAAGTTCTACAAACCGAATAATCACTTCTACTTCACTTATACTCTGTTCATTTGCATGACTACTGACACTGTCCCTGTCTTACAGAGTTTAGTGAAAAAAGTAGATAATCTTGAACCTGCTACTCTCTTCTTCTTTGAGTCATCAATCTTCTGTCTGGTTTGATGCGACCCTCCATGAATTTCTCTCCTGTGCCAACCTCTTCACCTCAGAGTAGCAGCTGCTACCTGCATCCTCAATTATCTTCTGGATATATTCCAATCTCTGTCTTCCTCTACAGGTTTTGCTCTCTAAAGCTCCCGCTAGTACCACGGAAGCCAGTCCCTTATGTCTTAACAGATGTCCTGTCATCGTGTCCCTTCTCCTTGTCAGTGTTTCCCACTTACTCTTTTCTCTCCGATTCTGCGCAATACCTCCTCTTTCCTTACCTTATCAGTAGCCCAACTAATTTTCAACATTCGTCTGTAGCACCACATCTCAAATACTTCGATTCTCTTCTATTCCACTTTTCCTACAGTCCATGTTTCAATACCACACAATGCTGTGCCCCAAAGGTATATTCTCAGAAAATTCTTCCTCAGATTAAGGACCATGTTTAATACTAGTAGATTCTACTGGCCAGGAATGCCCTTTTTGCCGCTGCTGGTCTACTTCTGATGTCCTCCTTGTTCCGTCCGTCATTGGTTATACTGCTGCCTAGGTAGCAGAAGTCCTTAAATTTGTCAAGATCGTGACCATCAACCTGATGTTAAGTTTCTCGCACATCTCGTTTCTGCTACTTCTCATTTCTTTCGTATTTCTTCGATTTACTCTCAATCCATATTCTGTACTCATTACACTGTTCATTCCATCCAGCAGATCATGTAATTCATCTTCACTTAATCTCAGGATACCAATGTCTTCAGCGAATCATGTCATTGATAGCCTTTCACCTTAAATCGTAATTCCACTGCTGAAACTTTCTTTTATTTACATCATTGCTTTTCCGATGTACAGATTTAACAGTAGGGGCAAAAGACCGCATCCAAGCCATACGCCCTTCTTAATCCGAGCATTTCGTTCCTGGCCGTCTGCTCTTATTGTTCCCTCTTGGTTCTTGTACATATTGTACATTACCCGTCTCTCCCTACAGCTTACCCTATTTTTCTCAGAATTTCAAACACCTTACACCATTTTAAATTGTCGAACGCATTTCCTAGGTCGTTAAATAGTATGAACATGTCTTGATTTTTCTTTAGTCTTGCTTCCATTATCAACCGGAACGTGAGAATTGCGTTTAGCTGTTCTAAAACCAATCTGATCGTCATTCATCACAATCTAAATGTTCTTTTTGATGCTTCTGAATTTTATTTTTGTCAGCAACTTGGATGCATGAGTTGCAAGCTGATAGTGCGATAATTCTCGCACTTGTCAGCTCTTTCAGTCTTCGGAAAATCGTCTACAGTATTCTTTATAAGCAACAGCAGTGTTTCCATTACGTAACAAGACTAGAGACACTGTGCCTTTTTAAATACACTACACAACAAATTAAAGGAATACTTTTTCAGAACACCGTTATTGTCTCCCTTTTTGATACGTAAGTTTCAAATGTGGCTAAAGGGTGCCTACAACTCTCCTCTTAAGTGGCTCAAATGCATGGCGCCCTCTGACACCACTCTCGTTTTCGGCGACGCTTCAAACAGCGGGATGTAGAGACATGCGGCAAAAAAAACTTCAGAGCACATAAGTGAGGTGTAACCTGGGTTAATGATGTCACATTGGCACCAAATTTCTCAAAAAATGTTGTTAAACGCCCCAGTGGACGTCGCACACGTGTAAAGGACCATTAGATCCCATCTTATCCTCATTAACACCTTCATTTGACGCCTCTGCGATGGAGGTCAGAACCACAACATTCAGAGCTGAAATCACACGGTTTTCTTATGGGTTGTCGAGAAAAGTCTCTCATATACTTCAACGGTCAGGCTCGATAGGAAAAGACCTGAGGAGGTGGCATATAGGGTGTCAATGAAACTACCCCTTCTCGTGGGGCGTTCATTTCCACACATTTTCCGGTCGAATACGGCAGTTCGCAGGTGCGATGAGCAACACTATGGCGTTCTTGACGACCTTTGACACTGCTGATACCTCAAGAACTCTGCAACCTATCACTCAGGACATCGTGGATCGGCAACCCCACTGAACGTGATTGCACCACTTTGGATTGCAGTACGGCCGCTATTTTTGTTCCGATTTAGATGCTGGAACCACTATGACCTTTCAAAACCATTAGAAGAAATTTAAAGGTGATCTGGAGCAGCGAAAGTTGCTTTTATTTTTCAGTCCTCCTGTTTCACACCCTCCAGTGGCGTAATTTCCGCGAGGTGTGACATTGTCACATGTATGATAAAACGACAATGGTCTCTCCTAGACCACTCATTTCGGTAACATCCTCGGTGTGACCCTCTCACTTTCGTTGAGCACTTAAAAATTTACCTGAACAGAGAACATCAGTGACGAAGCCCTGGGCTCTCGCAGACAGGCATGCCTCCAACAACAATTCCGCATGGTCTACTGACAGGCGCAAGAGCTTCATCATATCCAGCCAGCAGACGGACTAATGTCAACGGTTCTGTCTGTGCAAGGACATTTTGAAGGAGCCCAGCAAGGACGGATGGATGTCACCGAGGGTGTTGCCGTGTTGGTTGGTCCTAGAGGGACCCCTTGCCATTTTACTCGTGCATGTGTCAGTGTTGCACCCCTCCGTGATCATGTCACAGTCGTGCGCGCAATAGATAGGCTGAAAAAACATAAACATATTTTGCTGCTTCGGAGCACGTTCAAGTGTCGTCGAATAGTTTTGGACGGTCCCTAGTGTTTCCACCTTGTACACCAGAGTAAAAATTGTAGTCACAGTGCACAGCGAACTGTCGTTTTCCAATGCAAAGTGTGCGGGAATCGACGTCCGCAGGAAGAAGAGGTTTCACTGTCACGATCTACGCCACAACCTTAAGTCTTTTCGTGTCGATTTTGAGCGGCGGTTTGTCTGAAATCTTTCCTCAGCTATCCATAAGGAAACAGCGCGATGTTAGCTCTGGGAGTTGAGGACCTGTGTCCATCGCAGAGGTGTCAAAAGAAGGGTTGACTGTGGCTAAGAGGTGATGTGATGATTCTGTCATGGTGTGACCTGTCAACTATAGAATTGCACAGAATGTTATGAAATCTGGTGCCAGTGTGATATCATTAATCCACCATACATGTCACTCTTCTGAGTTCTGGACGTTTTCTCGAATGTGTCGGCACCCTGCCGTTAGAAGCGTCCTGGAGACCGAGGGTGATGTGGCAGGGCGCAACGTATTTGCACCATTAAATCGGAAGGTTGTCTTAATTTGAAACTTATGCGTCGCAGTGGGACACAATTATGGAGTTTCGAAAAAGGTATACTTTAATTGTGTTGCGCAGTGAAAATAAACCATGCTTGAAGCGATCCATTAAATTTGAAGTATGTATTACACCCACAGTTTAATAAATCAGTCATATCAGCTCATGCACAAATTCGCAACTAGAACTACAAAACCAAAATGACAGTGGATAATATACCCACAGAAACAGGAGTACTGTCACGCGATATGAAAACTTCTGGTATGTCTGTAATGAATAAAGCTTGGACGCATGTAATATGTTTTCTGATGCCATCTGTCCGCCTTGAATCTGGTCATTTACGTCTTCCGCTAGAGTCCTTTACATGTTCAATTTTATTTTTATTTTTCCACCTAAATATTCCTAAAGTGCTGCTCTACAAATCTTGCTCAGCAATCTCGAATCCTGTAGGGACTTCACATGAAATTTCATGCATCTCTGTGACAAGTCGAAGTAGGTGCTGGCACTTTCATCTTCAGAGACATCGGAGGCTTCGTTCTGAAAAGAATTATTCGTACAGCTCCAGTTTCAATTCATTTATATGTTGAAAAAACATTAATTGTCCTATTTTCAAGGAAAACCATTGTCAAATGTTTCTTGAAATGGTTTAGGAAATACATTGAATGCCACGAGGACGATTTAGGTTATGATTTAAAAACAGAAAAATCAATTTCTACTGAACCTGTTATATTAGCAGTTTACGGTTGTGTATCGCTCCACCACCTCTTGCGATGAAGAAACAGAGTGATACTGATTAAATCTGTACTTAGTTTACTACAAATATTCCACACCAAATTCCCTCTTCTGTTTATTTATTCTGGTGTCCATCCAGACGTTGTATTCAGCTAGGCTAAGTAAAAAACAACTGTTGAGCTGTTCCTCTGACGCTATACGAAATACGAGCGCAACTTTAGCACACCCCGTCGCTGGGAATAACTGTCTGCTAACTAATAGAGAAACTTTTGTGAAATAGCTCAGATAAATTAGTGCGTTTTATCGGACACCTGTTGCGCAGAAACATGGCCGTATGTGTGAGACTATAATACACAGCAGGATGATTGAAAGTAGTGTATTATACCAACTAACTTAACACAACTGTCGATATTGTTATACTATACACAACGACACTTTCGAAAGCATCTTGTTGTATTCACCAAAAACAATTGGTGTCACGCCTTAAAACGGAGTGACCCAGAAGTCCGTTAATATTTGAAAATGCACTAATTCGAGGCTTAATGTAGGTAGAGAAGTAAAAATTGACATACATGTCTGAAATGACATGATGGTTTATTGAAACAAAAACAGGTGCAAAAACGGACAAGCAGAAAGCGCTGCGAAGTACCACGTCAATGGCACTACATTAGGATCGTGTATAAAATCAGCTGTAGTGAGGGAGGAAGTCAGATGCGGCAGCAGCCGCAACTTATTAACTTTACCAGACACAGGTACTGCTGCTTCTTCGATACTTCAGAAAGAAACAAGGAGAGGATTCATCTCAGCATGGTGAAGCCAGCACTCGTGAAGTCACACGTCGCAAAAGCATTCCAAGCACTGCTGTTTGCAGAACGCTAAGGTGTAGCCTACAATTCTATCCATTCACAATCCAGCTTTATCATGAACTGCTACCCACCGATTTTGAGACGCGAAGAGCATTTGCGTTGTGGACACTTCAAAAGAGACGAGAGGATGACCATTGGTTGTCTAAAGTGTTGTGGACTGACGAAGCGCATTTCACACCCACAACTCCAGTATTTGGGCTGTCTCAAATTATAGAAGTGTCGAGGAAACCCCATTACACGATGTAAAGGTCACGGTGTAATGTGGACTTACGACTTCAATCATAATCTGAATATAAATGTTGTAATACGTTTCATTGATTTATGGGGATAGATCCATTGGCAGCGGTAGGAACTTTAACCTGGTCACTTGCGGAATAGTCAAGGCGTTGAGATCAGTGTGTAAACCAGCCTGCTGAAAATCTAAGAGTACCATACCTGGACCAGAACGTTATTCCAACAGATTATGAAAAACACTGAGGTGGCAAGACTCATGGGACAGAAGTATTTAATACACAAAGTATAGAGGGGCAGTGCACTGGCAGAGTTGTAATTTGTGCCAGATTATACATGTGAAAAGTTTCCCGACGTGGTTATGTCCGTCAGGACAGTGCAATGAAACATTGTGTTAGTGGGCTTTGGTAGCAGACGACTGACGCGAATGCCATTGCTGACAGAATGACATCGCCTGCAGCGCCTCTCCTGGACTCGTGACCATGTCTCTGGGACCCTAGAGTACTGGAAAGACGCTTGGCCTGATCACATGAGTCCTGATTTCACTTGGTAAGAGCAGGTGGTAAGGTAGGGGTGTGACGCAGAAGCCATTGACACAGGTTATCAAGAAGGCGTTTTGAAGCTGGTGGTTGCTCGTAATGGTTTAGGCTGTTTTTACATGGATTGGACTAGGTCTTATGATTCAGGAGCACCGATCATTGACTTGAAATTGTTATGTTCGGATACCTGGAAATAATCAGCAGCCATTCAACGATGGACTTTTTATGGAAAACAGTCAGCCCTGTCACTGGGCCGCAACTGGTTACTCTGTCTTCGTTTATACATCTATTTAAATTTTTAACTTTTTCCTTAATTTCGTACCAGCATCAAAGGGTTAGTTCCACCATCGACAAAAATGTACATAAGCGAATTTCGACTTAAGAAACTAATGTTGATATCATATTGGTACTTCTGGAAAGCGTTTGTGCCGGCCGGAGTGGGCGAGCGGTTAAAGGCGCTACAGTCTGGAACCGTACGACCACTATGGACGCAGGTTCGAATCCTGCCTCGGGCATGGATGAGTGTGATGTCCTTAGGTTAGTTAGGTTTCAGTAGTTCTAAGTTCTAGGGGACTTATGACCACAGCAGTTGAGTCCCATAGTGCTCAGAGCCATTCGAACCATTTTTTTAAAGCGTTTGTCAAACAGGTGAAGACAGTAGATAATAAATTTGTAGAAAATGTAATGTTAAGTAACAACGAAACCAGCACACTAGAAAATAATTTTTCTCTCCTGTACAAAGAAGTTAAAAATTTGCCCACTGGTATACTTAATAGAAACTTGCTAACAATTTTAGTACTGTGTTTTGCTACATTCCAGTCAGAAACTTTTGAGGTGAAGGTGGTTTACATCCTGTAGATTTTCTGCGACGTTGTAGATATTATTTTGTGTCGAATATGACTGATATGAAAATAGGGTTTATTGAGAAGTTTCTCAAAGGTGATGCATTAATTTTTGCTAATCAGTAAACTAGTGATGACACAACCTATACAGAGTTTCAGAAAGTATTTTCAGATAGATTTTGATTAGAAACTGAACAAGCAAGAATAAAATGTCTATTTCTCAATAGATCAAATTACAGGGAAGAGCTTATTAGCATGAAACAGTTTTGCATCAACTTAAAAAATTAGTTCATTTGAGCAAACATTTCCATGAACTCTTTTAGAGCGATGCTTTAAAAAGAAGATTACAGTTGACGTACAGTGGGACTTAGTGTATGGGCCAGATGACACAGGTGGCTAATTCAGGAAACATCTATATAAATTAGATAGAGTTTTGGAAAAATAAACACGGAAATACAGCCACAACAGGTTCACTCATTTTGAAAGAGGTAATAATCCAAACTGCCACACTAATAATCAGAACAGGGGGGAACATCATAGCCACATTGGTAACAATTATCATAAGCAGGAACATAATAGACTAAATAGTTACATTTTTTTTATTCTGGAGAGCAACATGGCAATAGCTGGAACAGTTGGAATATAGATGATAGCAGAAACACAAGGAAACAGGATTGGGTGATAATTCAGGAAACGAAAAATTAATTTGGACCCCACAGTCGATCTGAAAGTTGGTGGCTCATGAAACAAATAACAGACTACAAATTACACAAATACTGACACACAAGAAAAACACTGTAATGAAGCTATCAGTAGCTATCTTAAATATGTGTGCTATCCTGTTAATATTACGTCTGTTGAGAAGGAAGTATGTTCACCAGGTAAGGCAAAATATGCAAATAAGGTAAGCGAGCACACAGAAATTGGAGAGAGGGTAAACAAGAATTAATTTATCAGAATTCAGAAACTGGGTAGAGATTAGTCATTTCTTAAATGCTGAAGTAATAGATTTCAGTGATGAATTTTGTTTTTAGAAATTAGTAGAAGAACCAGGAAAGAAAAACCTGAATAATGTATTCATAAACAGCAACTCAAGTGAAACTGGGTATTTAAACAGGAATGATGATTTGGTAATCTGTGTGATGATATTGACGATGTTTGTGGTATTATTGAATATAATAAACTGAAGGTCAGTGATGGTGTGAATAGTAAGAAGAAAAGTATTTTGTTTGTTTTAAAGAAGAACTGGAGGGATTAGGTATTAGTAAGGAAATGAGGAGTAGTGGCTATGATGCTGTAGAGGTACACAAGGACACTGTTAAAGGATTAAGCAAACAAAACTCTTGATTTAATTACTAGTAAAGATGCATGTATAGATGATCATACTAATTCAGTTACGAGTTATGACAGTGACAGGAAACTGCTTAATGTCGTGAAAGAAAATGAATCTTTTTTATGTAATATGCTGTTAAGTGATGATGCTGTTGAGAATGATAAAAGCTTTAGAATCATGATAAGAATCTGTGATCTACTTTATATTCAGACTGGTGGCATAAAATCAAATGTGTTATTGTAAAGCAATTTATAGATAATGCGGATCTACATGAAACAAGTAAGTGTACATAGACTGAGGAAATTCCCAGTGACAGTGATTATGATGTCAGTGATAATTTAATGAAAGTGTGCCAAGGCAATGGAACTGCTAACAACAACAGTGATTTTGAAGGCTTTAGTTTTGAAGAGATAGAAGATGACCTGTTTTATAAGGATGTTGAGGCTGATAAATGTACTGATGTTTGTTGTCTGTTGTTTAAAGCCGGAATAGCATCATGGGAAGGCAGGTATCTTACTGACACAGGCAGCCTGGTTCCAGGAGTGTCTGAATCGTTAAGTAAAAACTAAGACATATTGGGGACTGCTGTAATCTGAGTATGAATTAAAGGTGCAACTGTGGACGTAGTAAAGATGTTAAAAGTCAGGCTTCAATAACTTCCACAACTGAGGGAACATCTTTTACACATGGATGTTTAACAAATCAAGATCTCAGTGAGGATCTTATCCTCAGTATGTAATGGATAGTTAATGTGATTGCAGATTTTTATTGGGGAGAATGGAAGTTGATTATCAATGCACCCCATTGGGATTCTACTTGTACTAATTTAATAAAGTCAACTGTATTTTATGAGGAGGATAAACTAAATAGTGTACAACTTTTAAAAGATAGTGGCTTTGTAGTCAAAGATAAAAAATTAGATATAGATGAAGCACAATTTAAAAAACTTGTAGACACTTAGATTTCAGGAGGAAATGGGTTAACTGATTATCAGGAATGGGCTTTGGAATCATTCTTGTGGGAGTATATTGACGTGTTTAGTAATATTTCAGGTAGAATGAGAGGATATCAGTGTACCTTACACCTAAAACAACACGAACCATTTTTCATAGAGCCATATTGTGTACATATAGCTAGTAAAGTTGAAGCGAAGAAGGAGTTGCATAAGATGGAAGCGTGTGATATGACTGGGAGAAGCGTTAGCCCATATAAAATCCCAATAGTCAAAAAGAGACTGAGAAGTGACATTGGCACTGGGTTCTATGCATTTGAACAAGTATTTGCACAGAGAAGCAGATCACGTCAAAAACAGTGATAAATTTCACACAAATATAAAAATATTGAAAACATGTCTAGTATGTACTTAACCTCTGGATTTTATCAAGTACCATCAGCTCCATGATCATGTAAATAAACTTTCTTTACACCAGTAGATTCTACCAATATTGTGTAGCACCTTATGGTCTGAACTCATCTGTAGCTAAAATTATAAGAGCATTAGATTATGTGTTTTACCAAGATCTAGTTCGAAAACTTAATGTTTATGTAGATGACATTTTGGTAACAGGACAAAACTGGGAAGAGCATTTTGAATTGTTGAAGCAGGTATGCAAAAAATTTTGACAAGGAGTTATGACTCTTAAGACATAGCAATCAAACACTGTCACAGAAGAAGAATTATTAGCTGCTTACTGAGAATGTACTAAATTTGGATCTAATTTGTTGGGACATAAAGTAATTGTATATTCAGACCACAAAGCATTAAGTTACCTGCAGGACTATAGAATTTATCACAATATACTTACCGGACGGGCAATGTATTTGCAAAAATTTGATTAGGAAATTAAATATATTAAGTGATCAAACAATGTTTTTGAAATGCTCTGTTAAAGAGGTCATTAGGTGTAAGTGTTACACCCAAAATTAGGAAAAAGAATTTAAAATCAAATACATGAAGGGTATACATTATAAGAAAATTATTAAGACCATAGGTAACACAATTAGAAAGAATCATAACTGTGATTCAAATTGGATGTTAGTAAGGAGTTTTTTAAGCAAAAGAGGCTATGAAAAATTGGATGCTTATTGTAAAGTATAAAAAGGAACAGTTTTCAGGAGAATAGATGTGGATTGTAACCACTGGAAGCTATGTTGGCCAGAGAAACAGCCTGGGAAGTTGATTAACCATATATATGAGAGTTATGGACATTGTGATATTCAGAAGTGTGTACAAAAGCTACAAGAAAATATTTATTTCTATAATATGGCTAAAAATATCACCAAAAATTGTCTACTTGTGACAGGTGCTAGAAAGTCAAGGTAAGTAACAAAACTTGTCAAGGTGAGATGCAAAATATGATATGTGACAAACCTATGGATTTAGTTGCTGTGGATTTTTAAGGTAATTTATCAAATTTCTAATTGGTTATTGTTATATTTGTGTCATGGTTGATGTTTTCTCCAAATATTTAAAATTATATCCTGTCTGAGATGATACAAGTAAGAAGATTATTGATAAATTTAAGAGATAATAATGGATTATATACACTTTTGGTGTATTTGTTTAAAAAGACTTTGGAATCTGAAATACAGCCATTACAACATTTTTTATGAGTCTGAAGTGTGAGGATGGAGTAGAAGGTATGTCAGTTGTGTTAGCATAGTGGTTGGTTATAATTTGTATTGTGAAGTGTAATGACTCAGTGTATATGTATCCAAGAACAGAAACTCCGCTAGTGTTCATATTATTTAAAGAAAATGATGCTGAGCATCCTCTAGATCAATATACAGAGCTGCATTTCAGAAAGGACTATGAACCCAAAACTCAACAAAGAAGAAGAATAAAAGACGAGTATTACGAAAACTATTTATACAAGTTCTTCCATTGCTACTTCTCCCTGCAGGGTGTCCCTAACTCACCATGCCAAGTTTTGTAAAATTGTCACCAGCTGCCCAATTATTAACTTACTTCAAAATTAATAAATCAACTTTGGGCTACAAGACAGTGGTGACCATTAGAGTAGGTAACCACAAACATTTTTCCATGAAGACTGTGACAGCCTTGTCTCAGAGTGGGATAGATGTACTAACAAGTGCAGCTATTACTTTTGGAATAACAAACAGTTAACTTACTTTTTCCATCTGTCTTGTTTTAATTCAATTGTCCGTTGTATGTGTATGAGAATAAAAGACTGGCACAGAAGAGGAAATCACCACGTATTATGTCAAAACATTCGGTAGAGTGATGGGGGAGGGGGAATGATTATATTAATAATTTAAAAATTTGAAGAGGAAAAAATTAGGAGATGGAGTATGTCTCTCACCAGCTAGGCGACAAAAGAGAAACACTATACAGTAGCTAGATATGAGTAAAATGCAACACTCATAGTTTCCTGTTTTGACGGAATTTATCACCCGGTTCAGGACCTAGGAAAGCCCAGAAACAGAACGCTGGTAGGCAATACTGGGAACAAACGCTCCAGCTACTTGTAGTAGACTTTCAAGTCGAGGGCAGCACAATCAACCTTCCCCTCCAGCACCCCCTCCCCACCCTCTCCTGAAATGTGCGACTGGCTGGTATAAACATGTGCCCTGCACGTCTGAGCACATAACGATCGTTTCATTTATGAAACGTAGCGTCGGAACTGTACACTCTGCACTTATCGTGCACTGACGTATGACCACAGCTTTGATATGATGATCAAACGCCATTTTTGCTTGGCGTACTTTATCTTATATACACACCATCAAGTCAAAAGCATCTAGATACATATTACTGTCCACACTTCGTCCTAATGACGTGTTTAACTCTCAATGAGATGTCGGAATGTCTGTGGAGGGACGACAGGTCATTCTACCTCAGGAGTCAAAATCATAGATGGTACTTGTGTGGACGTTGGGATCTGGACCACAGTCGATGTTCTCATCCATTGGGTTCAGCTTGGGACTATTGGCAGGCCAGTGCATTTCTGGAGTCTTATACTCTACACAAATTATTGCATGACATATATTGCTGTATGACAGGGTGCATTGTAATGCTGATGCAGTCATCATCTCAGAACTGTTCCTCTACTGTACAAAGCACATAGTTCTGTAAAACGCTTTCATATCATCCCACACTTAGAGTTTTCTTGTACGTAATAAAATGAACTCACACTAACCATGAAAAGCACCCCCATACCATAACACTACCTTCTTTATACTTACCCTTCCATCGGACTGCGACCGGACATATCGCTGCTCATCACACCAAATCACTCTTTTCCCATCGTCCACTCTCCAAGCACCTCAAGCAAATCTTAGCACTGACTACAGAAGTCTGCAACTACAGTACTTCTTATTAACTCCCTGCACACTGCGTCGCAGGCACATTACCAACAATCGACCAGAGAAACTTTAGAGGGGTTGAAATCTCCCAGATGAATTTGTGGCTCATTGTGACATCCAATGACTAGTCCACAACAGAAGGCATTGAGCTCTCCTGACTAAACCATTCTGCTGTTTTTGCTTCTCTTCTGACAATGTAACTTCGTTTGCAATACTTCCCACTTCCTTCTCTATCGACAAGTTCTCGTCTCTTGGAATCTAGTCGTCCTTTCCATATTGCGTTTGGATGACCAGATGCTATTGATCATATATCGTAAAAAGAATAAGAGAACTGCTTCTCAGGTTTTTTTAAAGTGTGATGCCACTTTCCATTGCATTAAACATGTACATGTGCTGTACACCTCTACATCTATATTCATCGAACTGCTGTGGTTTTGTGACATAGTGGCCTTCTACCGTTCCATTTATTGTTCCTTCTCCCTGTTACTTTCCATTTTGCAGCATAGGAAGATTCATTACTTGTCTGGCTTTTTGCTAGCTGCTATGTGTCTCTAATTTAATATTTTTAATCCTTAATGTATTCATTCGGCCTGAGCAATAACCCTAATTCCTCTATGATAGACAGTTCTGGCAGTTCTCCAAGGAATTTCTCGTGAGATGTACGGTGCATTTCTCCTAGTTAAGATTTTTCAACATTCGTGATACCTTCTCCCATCATTCACACAATACTGAGACAATTCGCTATGAAATTCTACTTATATGCTCTGTAGCTTTTGTTGGTTCGACTTATACCAGTCTCACATACGTGAGCAGTTATCTATTACCAGCATTAAAACTCTTTTGTTTCCAAGTGGACAAATTACAATTTACCATATGCTAAGGAGATGATTTTCAGTGGGTCTGAGTCCACAGTTCCCTGCAGTAAAACACTATCAATTGTTTTCTATTTCTGTCAGCAAGTTCGTTAAGAGTGTCCTATAAAATTAAGTATAACATGTTATTGAGGGAATGCCACTTAAAATACAATGTATATTATCAAATGAGAATATACACTATGTGATAAAAAGCATCCAGACACCCTGAAAAACAAATGTAAATGTTCTTGGTTTATTACAGTTGAACAATGGAGAGGAACTTCGAGTAATGAGACTGTAGCATCTTCAGGTTTTTCGAAACGGATCACGCCACAGTAAACCATCATTATTCGGCGATTTCAAGACCACAGCACTCCCCACGTATTAAATTGCCCCTTTTGCTCACCTCATCATATAACTACCAGCAATATATATTGCCTGAGTTCATTCGAGGCAATTTAAATTTTCTAGTTGAGTTGTCACTAATCGATGCTGTAACGTTACAGTTATAGAGTACGTTTGCTGAGATTAAAGAACTCATGTGATACCTGCTAATATCTTGTCGGACGTGCTTTTACCCAGAATAGTGCAGCCCATGTGCCATGAACTCAACAAGCCTCGTTCAAAGCCGTCTGCAGAAACATTGAGCCATGTTACCTCTAAAATAATTCATAACTCTGAAAACGTTACTGGTTAAAGATTTTCTGCACGAACTGATCTCTCAATTATGTCCCATAAATGTTAATTGAGGGATCATATGATTCACCCTAATTTCTAAAATTATCTTCAAATCTATCGCAACTAGTTGAGGCCCATTGACATGATGTATTGTCATCCATAAATATTCCATCTTTTCTTTCTTTAACATGAAGTTCATGAATGGCTGCGTATGGCGTACAAGTAACCAAACATGAGCATTTGCACTCAATGATCGGTTCAGTTTGACCAGAGGACCTAATCAGTTCTATGTAAACACAGGCCACACCATTTTGGAGCCACTATTAGCTTGAACAGTGCCTTGTTGACAACTTTGGTCCACAGCTACAAAGGGTCTACGCCACATCCAAACCCTACCGTCAGCTCTTACTAAATGGATTCGGCACTTTCCCAGTCGTCTAGGCTCCAACCGAAATGACTAAGAGTCCAGGAGAGCTGAGAGCTGAAGGCAGTGCCCTGGTGCTGGAAAAAGCCATCACCTGCCCTCATACCCCATTAATCCCAAATTTCGCTGCACTGTCCTAACGACTATGTTCGTCATACGTCACACATTGATTTCTGCGATTACTTCACGCAGTGTTGCTTGTTTCTGACAACTCTACACAAACGCCGCTGCTCTCGGTCGTTAAGTGAAGGCTATTCATGACGGCATTGTCCATGGTGAGAGGTAATGCCTGACTTTTGGTATTCTCTTGACACTGTGGCTCTCGATATAATGAACATGTTAACGATTTCTGAAATGTAATGTACTGTGTGTTTAGATCCAACTACCATTCCACGTTAAGAGTCTGTCAATTCCTGCTGTGGCGCCATAACCACATTTGAAACATTTTCACTTGAATCACCTGAGTACAAAAGACAGCTACGCCAATGCACTGCCCTTCTGAACCTTGTGTAGTCGCCATTACCGCCGTCTCTATAAGTGCATATCGCTATCCCATGACTTTTGTCACGTTAGTGTATACACGTCATTTACCTTGCACTCTTTTTTAGTTTTATTCCATTATATTTAGTTGTCGTTTACTTGTGTCTGACAATTCGGCTAAAACGCTGAAAATATCGTGCAAAATGGATTTATGTGGATAGCTCAAGAGCAATGATTGACGATGAATAATCTGTGAACTGTGACCAGCATTTAAATGGGCAGACTGTTGTCCGAGTACTATGTACAGAAATCATATGCTTGTAGTTGCAACAACATGTGAACGGCATTAATACAAACAGCAGGAAGAATGTGTTGAACTGTGACTGAATTACATACCGTGTTATGTAACCAAGTAGACAAACACACATTCGTAATTACTACATACTTACACACTGTCCGGGCAATAGTGTTCCATACATAACTATGCAACAAGTTGTAACGTTGTACAGGTCTTGAAACTGAAGACCTACAATTTTAAAGTGTCGATAATGAAACCGTGAAGACATCTGAATTGGTCAGATATATGTTAGATAAGTTAGCGGTTTCTTGTAAGTTAAAACACTTATAGTACTATGAAGTAATATTACTCTATCATAAATTTCGCTGTATTTCAGTGGGTTACTGCATTAACTGCCATCAAACACTTCGATCACATTTCCACAGGTGGCAAACTGTTTTGGATGTTTCGATGAGAGTATATGGCAAGGCTAGGAACTAGGTTCGGTGGCTTTTGAGTGAGACAATAAGTTAATTTCATTTCTTTTACATGTGACATTACATTAGTAGTAGAAGAAAGCGGGTCCAGGTGCACTTCTGATATCAAATTGATGGGATAGTCACTTAACCTGACCAATTAAAACATCCTCCCCACTCCAAAGTAGTTGATGTATTAAACCCTGGGGATAATCAGTCCTTCTGAGACATGTCACATCCCTATCCTTCTTCCTCCCCCTCCCCTCCCCCCTACTCCACCCCTCTGGAAAAAGGGACACATGTTCATTTCTAAGGCACCTGTTCCCCTCTGCAGAAATCCCCCAGCATACACTAACCCTTCTTCCACCTCCCTCTCCCATCTGCCCAAAGTAGCAGAAAAATATTTCACTCTGTGTTGGAGAGGAAGGATCTTATGTCATATAATTCACATAAATGTCAATAACAGTAATATATTAATGCACATCTTTTATTTGATCATTTTGTGCGAAGCATGGCTCCCCCCCCCCCCCCCCCCCCCGGTTGGAAATAGCTCAGTTTTGGTTCCTTCACTCTTTTGACATCACCTAACATCTTATTGGTGGATACTGGTGCAGCTAGGTCAAAATCCTTACTGCATTGAGTCCATCACCCATCAGTTATGCAGAAATATTGAGGCAATTTTGATTGATCACTTGCATATTTGATGGGAACTCTCTCATCAAATTGATTGAAAGTGTAGAATATTGCAATTTTCAGGAAAAGTACTCATCATATATCTGAGATCTTGTACACAGTGATGCGTGACTACACAAGCAAACTCCTCCACCACTGCAATCCACATCTGGTGAAGATGTCTTAGCACCAGTGACATGGTAGACATTCAGGGAACCACAACAGCCAGCAGCACCAGTGGCCTCTCATATTTCAGCATTTGCAGGTCGATAAAGACGACTGCATACAGGGCTATATCATTTGGCATGCACATCAGAAGTCGCCACAATCCCTGAACAAAGCATCATATGATGACAACGGTCTTTGTGGTTTAGTCATCAGGTCAGAGGTGGCAGGAAGCACTAGCTTTCAGCTGCCACAAACATAAGACATGATGTCCTGCTCTGATTACACTGCTACAGATTGGAAGTTGGAACAACATATCGCAGAAAACATCGACAATAAAGACTTGAGCATCCCACAAAGATCACAAAAAACCCTCCTAATACATATACCACAAATAAACCGTATAAAATACACACACACACTAACAGCTTGAACAGATGCATGGTGATAGACAAATTACTCCCTTATTTTCCTTTGCTGGGAGCCTTGTAAAGACACATCTGCTTCCTACAGTGTCCTGAAGCGTTGTACGCAGGCCTGTGGACAACATTGACTTAACCAAAGTGCCTCAAGTGCAATTGGTAAGAACTATTGACTGGTGAGCACATCACTAAGAGAGACTTGTTCCATCCCCATGTATATGGAAGAAGAAACCAAATCACACAATTAAATTTCAAGAATTCTCACGAAGCATTGGGGGTTTGGAGGTTATGAGTGGAGAGTTCTTTGAGAGCACATAAATTACTTACTAGAACAATAGGTTAAGCGGAGTGTGGTTCAGTTGATCAAATTAAGTAATCAACCAATCAATTTTGTATCAAAAGTGTCCCAGGATCCACTTGGCCCTACTACTTAACTACAGTTTTTCTATGTATTCCATTAGGATCATTTAAAAGAAAGAAAAAAAAAACAGGTTAGCTCACACAGTCAGACTGTAGACAGTGCGATATATTGAAATTCGAGTGAATTTGGAGAGTGTGTATAGATAACCACTGATGTTAATGTGCCACAAACATAGCTAATAGCCAGGAAATTCGCAGTCAGTGAATTAATTTCGAAACTATTTCATACATCTGCGAGTCATCAACAATGTAGGTTCTTTCAGACAGGATGAAACTATATTACTTCGGTTTCCGTTGAATTTTTGGCCTCAACACAGTGCCAGGAGGTACAATAACAATTTAAGTTTTGTTAGAGAGGCTGTCCCAGAATTTTATGACAAACACTTATGCAGTGTGGAATGTGTTTTGAGGAACAAATTGAGGACAGGGACCCGTCTCCAACGACGCTACATAGCGTTGAAGTTTCAGACCTAGGAGTCTGCTACTAGGCCAGCCCCTCAGCAGCAGATGTGACTTTGTAAGTTGACGAACGTCTCTCAGTGTAGTTTTTTATCGTCACTGGTTGCGGCGATAGACAGTGCAGAAGACAGGACTGCCTTCTGCGCTAGCAGATTTTGCCTTCTATGAATGCAGTGCTCTACTTTCTTGGTGGATGACGGTTTCGGACATGGGTTTCCATCTGCAGTTTCCTTTCCTCCTGGAACACTCTAAAATCTCCAACGTTTTACTGTATACAAGAGAAAAATGAAATGCAGATGGAACCCGTGTCCAAAAGCGTCATCCACCAAGGCAACACAGTATTGCATTCACAGGAGACAAGGCCTGTCTACACAGTATTCTCCACAGGCGTTCATGGCTATCAGTATCGATGACTGAGTAGCAAACTACGTTGCAAGTCGGTCTCAACATTTCTATGACACTGTGTGTAAACTGAATAGTACGTGAATCGTTGGAATATCATGGAAGTGACTCGAAACATTTCTTCTGTGACCATAAAGGGAGAAGAAGAAGAAAGAGAGAAAATGGTAGATATAAATTTCATAGGCGCCAGATCATGTACCGTGAACGTACTATACAGGGTCAAGAAAAGTTGGCGCACTCGGACTTCGCAGTGCGATTCCTTACTTACTGGCAATACAAAAATTTGTGTCACAAAATTTCGTCCTGCGCGTATTTCCGGCAGTAAATGGACGTTAAGTATTGGCAGTCCGGCAACACTGTAGTCATATGTACGATAACTACTTCTGTCAACAGTTACAGCAGTCCAGGGCAATTGGTGCAGCGGCTAGCGTTTTGGGTTAGCCTGCAGGAGGCCGAGGGATCGATTCTGGGTGGTGGCTTATTTGTTTCTATTTGCTAAAAGTACTCTGCGTGGTACGATATCTGGGGTGTTAATTATCATACAGAGGTTACAGTGGGTCCTCTACAAAATATTTGCAGTTACGTACTACAAACACAGAAATGGAACTACATTCATTTTCGTTTATCAGCTTTTGAGGAAGCTTTTTGCAAGTCTTGGACATGAATTGTTTCGCGCCAGTGCATCTGCTAGATTCCAAACCTGTTTTCTGTATACCCTCACCCAATGGTCCCGAAGAAATTATTTGCATAGGACGTTGCTAGCCCAACTGGTGAAAGGTCTTAAAGAATTAATGAGCCTGAACTTGGCAAGAATAGTAGTTGGTATGAATCGATGGGACCATTGGGGGAGGGTAAAAAAAAAAAACAACGTTGGAATCTAGTAGATGCAGTGGTGCGAAACAATTCGCGTCCACGATGTGCAAAATGTTTTATTAAAAGCTGACCAATGAAAACAATTGTATTTCCATTTCTGTGTTTATAGTACGTAACTGCAAATGTTTTATAGAAGAACCACTGTAATAGCCGTATGACGATTAAGACGCTAGGTGCCGTACCATGCACACTACTTGTAGCAAATAAAAACAAATAATCCTCCACCCAGAATCAAACCGACCACCGCCTGCATGCTAACTCCAAACGCTATCGACTGTAGCAACTGCACAGCACTGCTGTATCTGCTGACACAAGTAGTTACTGTACAGGCTATTACAGTGTTGCCGGATTGCCAGTCATTAACGTTCACTTACTGCCCGAAATATGCTATGGGTGAGATTTTGTGAGGGACATGTTTATATTGCTAGTACGTGAGGAAGTTCGAGAGCGCGAATTTTTCTTCACCCTGTATGACAGGAAAGAGGCGCGATCATGATTAACTTAATCGAAGTTCCTACGATCTAATGCGAGTATGGGACGAGCTTCTTGAATTGATGCGCGACTTTATAGCAAATAGAGTTCAACTCCTTGTTCTTAGCTGAGAGAAATCGACGAACTTAGAGGTAATTTCATACATATCCAAAGAAGCTCGAAACTTCCACTCCCATTCCTGACACCATGCTCCCCCCTCTCTCTTTTAGCGTTTCATGGACCACCAGAGCGGCAATGTTGTCGGTTCTCTTACACAACCACTGTAAGAGCTGGGTGGCTACTGGTGGTGTCTTGGGTAGGGCAGTACTGGGGTGTGGCCCACCCGACCTCGTCCCCCCCCCCCCACCCCCACTTCCCATCCCTACCACCAGCTATCACTGCAAGTGGATGGCGCCAGCCAGCTTTAGTGGTAGAGGCAGGGCGAGGCGGCACAAAACTCAATTAATGAGCGCCCGGGCCAGGCTGCTGCTATTAGCGCTCCAGCCGGCTGCAGATGTAATTACGTTCATTCCATTGTTCTTGAAGCGATTCCGAGCTGAGTGAAACTAAGTGAATCCCTGTACTCTGCCGCCGCATTAGACCGGCAGTAGTGTTCCTCTGGTTAGAGACTGGAAGGCCTCACCCACTATCCGGGCTGGCCGGTACTGGAGCGCCGGTGTTGTAACGACGTGACGTAACAGATACGTCAGCACAGCTGTCTCCTACACAGATGATGGGTGCCACTAAACAGAGGAGACACCGAATCCTAGTGCCTTACTATTTGAACGCACTTTGGTATAGCAACATCTGTAGCTTGGGGAGTGTGCTGGGGTTATTTCTGCTACCACCTATGAACATCCTATAGCCGTGACTGAGGCGAAACTCATCTGTGGTACGCGGAATGCATATTTCAAACCGAGGACAGTCCATCTACGTTATCACAAAACGTAGTCGAGTACTTAGACTTTATTAATTACATAAGAGGTATCAATAATCTTGATTCCGCTGCGCTTTCGCGGTTGATTAACATGAACGTTTAGAAACCACAACAGCTATTCTTCTACGTGCATTTACGAAGCCAGGAACGGTTTTGCTCTATACGACACTTTTCAGGAGACTAAATGGCAGAATTGTGCGAGCGACGTGATTCAAAAACGCTTAACCGCCAAGTAAAACATAGAAAGACAAATACTTCGTTGATTGTACGTACACCGAGCTCTGTCAATGAAAGCGCCATTGTATTTCTCGTACTGTAACACCTACTTTTCACCGTTTTTCTACATGATTTTTGTGAGCAAGGTTGTCATTCCCCGTTACACGATACCGAGCTGTAGACAGGCTAACTGCGTGTTGGAGCTGCCACCTTTAGATATCCTAACACACCAGTTTTTCTTTAAGGGTTGTGTCACCTTAGATGGTCGTCTTCTCTATGGCTATAGATCCATCTCTTCAAGCTTTGTAGGGTGCCACTTTTAAATAATTTTGATTAATGTTGTCTCCTCTAGGAAGGTCGGTTTCTCTAGGTCTAGCGCACAAAATTACACTAATATATAAATTCATAACTAAAAAATTATTTCCTCAAAAGTTTCTTTACCTCGCTTTCGTCCTACCGAAGTCCTCTATCACGTTTCGCCAGGAAGTCAAGAGATTGGTCACCTCATGTTCAACTCACAACACGGCGAGTGCCGAAATGCGTTCTTCTTGCATTGTAACAAGTAATTCTTTTCGATAACGGTGAGTCTGGACAATCCTCTCTCAGATTCACAATTTGCAACTGATAGTGGAAGGAAAATTCGGTAAGCAATCATCACATTTGGAGAAACATCGCCAAGATCATTTTCAACCATTAATTTATACAATTCGATTGGTGAAATGTTTATTTCTCTGAGGGAACACTTCACATAGACACTATAATGAAGCATCTAAAACGAAAACTTTCTTCATCGAGAACACCTCGGTATTTTTCACGAAGTTTTAACGCTTATATTAAGAGTTCTTTAGCATCCTGCTTTACAATATTGTTTGCTAAACGTATTAAAATATCGACTACTTCGCAATTCTTTCCTTCTCACCTTTTTAGTTCTGCTTGTAATTTATCAACAACTGCGATAAAAGCCACATGAAATTTATCACGGCTATTGAATTCTTATGATTTTTCTCCATCACGAAATCTTCTTATTTTGTGTTTCCATTGTCGGTATATTCTTTGTACACATTTTCACTTAAGCTCCTCGATTGGTTTCCATATTGAACAAAACTTATGCTAACACGACTCAAAAACGGAATCAATGATCGCAACGATTGGCAACCTCTAGTTAAGTCCTGTCCAGGATTTTCCAAATATTTGTTAGTTTTGCCCATTCGAGACAATATGTCATCACAACTAGCGTCTGCCCGGGTAGCTGAGTGGTCATCGCGACAGACTGGGAATCTAAGGGCCCGGGTTCAATTCCCAGCTGGGTGGGAGATTTTCTCCGCTCAGGGACTGGGTGTTGTGTTGTCTTAATCATCATCATTTCATCCCCATCGACGCGCTAGTCGCCGAAGTGGCGTCAAATCGAAAGACTTGAACCAGGCGAGCGGTCTACCCGATGGGAGGCCCTCGTCACACGCCACAAACAAAAACAACCAACATTGCAACTGCAGCCTCCAGTTATTTTGGTTTTGATCGAAACGATACTGCCTCATTCGTTGTCACAGCTTTTTCTTCTTCGCTCTCGACAATTTCCTCAAGTGACACTGCACCAAATTTCTGTCGGGCAGCTGGTATTGCTTCTTCATGGCACGACCATCTACACTCCTGGAAATGGAAAAAAGAACACATTGACACCGGTGTGTCAGACCCACCATACTTGCTCCGGACACTGCGAGAGGGCTGTACAAGCAATGATCACACGCACGGCACAGCGGACACACCAGGAACCGCGGTGTTGGCCGTCGAATGGCGCTAGCTGCGCAGCTTTTGTGCACCGCCGCCGTCAGTGTCAGCCAGTTTGCCGTGGCATACGGAGCTCCATCGCAGTCTTTAACACTGGTAGCATGCCGCGACAGCGTGGACGTGAACCGTATGTGCAGTTGACGGACTTTGAGCGAGGGCGTATAGTGGGCATGCGGGAGGCCGGGTGGACGTACCGCCGAATTGCTCAACACGTGGGGCGTGAGGTCTCCACAGTACATCGACGTTGTCGCCAGTGGTCGGCGGAAGGTGCACGTGCCCGTCGACCTGGGACCGGACCGCAGCGACGCACGGATGCACGCCAAGACCGTAGGATCCTACGCAGTGCCGTAGGGGACCGCACCGCCACTTCCCAGCAAATTAGGGACACTGTTGCTCCTGGGGTATCGGCGAGGACCATTCGCAACCGTCTCCATGAAGCTGGGCTACGGTCCCGCACACCGTTAGGCCGTCTTCCGCTCACGCCCCAACATCGTGCAGCCCGCCTCCAGTGGTGTCGCGACAGGCGTGAATGGAGGGACGAATGGAGACGTGTCGTCTTCAGCGATGAGAGTCGCTTCTGCCTTGGTGCCAATGATGGTCGTATGCGTGTTTGGCGCCGTGCAGGTGAGCGCCACAATCAGGACTGCATACGACCGAAGCACACAGGGCCAACACCCGGCATCATGGTGTGGGGAGCGATCTCCTACACTGGCCGTACGCCACTGGTGATCGTCGAGGGGACACTGAGTAGTGCACGGTACATCCAAACCGTCATCGAACCCATCGTTCTACCATTCCTAGACCGGCAAGGGAACTTGCTGTTCCAACAGGACAATGCACGTCCGCATGTATCCCGTGCCACCCAACGTGCTCTAGAAGGTGTAAGTCAACTACCCTGGCCAGCAAGATCTCCAGATCTGTCCCCCATTGAGCATGTTTGGGACTGGATGAAGCGTCGTCTCACGCGGTCTGCACGTCCAGCACGAACGCTGGTCCAACTGAGGCACCAGGTGGAAATGGCATGGCAAGCCGTTCCACAGGACTACATCCAGCATCTCTACGATCGTCTCCATGGGAGAATAGCAGCCTGCATTGCTGCGAAAGGTGGATATACACTGTACTAGTGCCGACATTGTGCATGCTCTGTTGCCTGTGTCTATGTGCCTGTGGTTCTGTCAGTGTGATCATGTGATGTATCTGACCCCAGGAATGTGTCAATAAAGTTTCCCCTTCCTGGGACAATGAATTCACGGTGTTCTTATTTCAATTTCCAGGAGTGTAGCATCGGACAGTGTTTTAAGTCACCCATCATTCTTCACAAAAATGTGTCAACGATAAGTAGAAACTACAAAAGAATCATATAGTCCTAGCAAAACTTGAAAAATAAAACCAGCTGATTTAACGATTCCTCTGCATTGTTTTGGACCACGAGGTTTAACAATAGCGCAACATAGTACACATACAAAGTTAATGAATTCAGTTCCTTTACCTTTCCACTTAACACTGAATATTTCCCTTTATGTTACTAGCACTGGCATAGAATTGAGAAGGACGGTATTCTACCCTAATACTGCATTTTCCAACGAGATCTAGAATAACTTTCCTAAGACTGTCTCTTCTATGACTGTGTATGTGAACAACATACAAACTCTTTCTTGGATTGTTCCCTCAAAACAGTACCTTACTGCAACAGCTAGTTGATATTCATGTGATGTGTCTACTGGTGAATCTACAACTAGACCGTAATATTTTGCTGACTGAATTTCATCAACTATTTTATTCAGTACCTTGTTTCCCATACGGCCGATGAATTCCTCACAAATAGACTTGAGGAAATATAACTGACGGCCACGACTTTTAGAGCCATGCTCTTGGATGTTCTAGGGAATCTGAATAATTACCTTTATTTCGGTCTCCAAAAATTTCATTATCACCACGAAAAGCATGCCTTGTTATTGCCAAGTGTTTAACAGATGCTACCACGCGCCAACCAACAATTTTCCTCTGCTTTAATCATATGCTGAAATTCACTGTCAACCACAGAAGCCACGTCACAGAATTTCTGCAATGATGAGCGCTGTTTTCGTGAGACGTCCCTTTTTCCTCTCCTTCCAGTCACGAAATCCACAGGGCGAGAATGGAGCACTCTTCTAGTCTAAGTCCATGCTGTCAGAGACAAATTTATAGAAACATACTGTCAAATCAAACACTTTTCAGTCGTCGAATTTCCAAACTGTTTGTTTATTTGGCTACGGGAGTTTACTACGCCATCTCCAGGCACCCTGATGGACGTGTGGGTAAACAGGGGCCAGCATTCAAAGACCTGCACCCGGCGAATGGTCTACCCGACGGGAGGCCCTAGTCACACGACATTTTACATCAACCATCATCAACTGACTCAGCAGCAACTTCGCTCTTTACACGGTCTTAGCTGTTGCTTGGCAGTGACTACATAAATGTGTGGCTTACGAGGGGCTCCTCGGCCATTGTGTCCCATTCTTTTTAACTACCTATGCATAATGTCTTTGTTACCTGGACTACTGGTTTAGGAACTCACGACGCTTTCCTTCCACCGTTTTCATGTGCCTTTTTACAACCACATTCCCCAACGATCGGTGGTCCCTGTTCACCAGTGTATGAGGTTTGTCAAGTCTCGGATTATCTTCAGTTATTATTTCGCGTTTCCACTCTGGAACGACATCACCGACAATCGGTTTAGGTAGCTTTACAAGAGGTGAAATGTCCCTGACAGATTTGTTATTCAGGTGATTTGCCGTGACTGGTCCACGTCCGAAGCCACTGAGCTCTTATGACCGACACATTATGCTACTACTGCTCCTCTGCTAACATCATAATACACAGCGCCTCCTTATATAGTGATGGGTTTGGCTCTCGTGACATGTAGTGGTCAATTCCGTATTACTTTGGGTTAATCTCTAGTAAACATGGGCTGCAAAATGCATGCCATAAGGAATATTTACTCGTCTTTGCTAGCGTTAAAAACATCTTGTCCACTGGAAGCTCTGCTTTCCGTAATTTGAGAGAGGTGAGATGATCAAAACAAGAAAGAAAAGTCCAGCAAACGTTGGATCTGAAAAGCATACGTTAAGAGCCCTGAACACTTGCTCATTATTATCTTATTCTCAGGATTCCTCCGCTAGGTGCACGATGGTGACGGAAGAACTGCCGCTCAGCCTTCCCAAACATCAGTTCGTTAAATTTGTTCAAGTGGGTTTCGCTAGAACAGCGTCACTTTTCCTTGTAAGAAACCCATTTAACCTTGCCGAGCACCTCTGTTACACTTTTATATAAGTACCGACCTGCTGAGGTCGTAGCAGCGCGTATTTGTTTTCATATTATTTTTGTTACCATGCGTACTTCGTAAGGAATATAAACGATTTTGCAACAATTCAGAACTGACCGCAATAGTTTCTAGGCAGAATTGGCAATGAAAGTAATATATGCAAAACACTGACAAAGCGAGGGACAGGAGTGTAGGGCACCTGTTAGGACATGAGGGAATGACTTGCATGATACTAGAGGGAACTGTAGAGTGTAAAATCTGTAGAGGAAGCAGATACTGGAATTTATCCATAAAATAACTGACGATGTAGGTTGCAAGTGCTGCTCCGAGATGAAAAGGTTGGCCCAGGAGAGGAATTTGTGGTGTGCCGCATCAAAGCTGTCAGAAGACTTATGACGAAAAAAAAAGAAAGTCTTGTACGCGATTTCATTTACAAATGCCCTGAACGAACTCTCCCAGAATGCTTCAAACAGATCTGTCTGGTAATCGGTTTCCTTCGGCGATCTTGCTATTTCATCGACTTACCACTAATCATTTATACAAAAGAGACACGCGCCAGTTCTTCTCCACTGATCTTACAATTGAATATCACACACAAGGCTCTTTACCATAGTCATTGGCTTGCAGTCATCCACAATCTAACTTTCTAGGTTGATGGAACAGAAATGTCCCACTAAAGTGAAACGCAGTTTCGAGCTTCAGGATGTCTATATCCAATATCTGGCCAGTATTACCACCTAGCGATGTGCTCTCGGAACTTCGAGAAAAATACTACGGACCGTGAGGTGGCCAGGCCTTCGCGAAAATCAAATCATATCACCATCTTGTAAGAATGTCTGAGATAACTGGCTGTCCTTATGCGTCATAGATGTTGTTGTACAAAATATTAGTAAATGACACAGGCATATTGAAATTTTGTGCTGAAAAATTGTGTGTTATATTTCGTGTTTTTGACAGTCAGAAGAGAAAAATAAGTATTGGTGGAGTGGCCGAGCGGTTCTAGGCGCTACAGTCTGGAACCGCGCAACCACTACGGTCGCAGGTTCGAATCATGCCTCGGTCGTGGATGTGTGTTTTGTCCTTAGGTTAGTTAGGTTTAAGTAGTTCTAAGTTCTAGTGGACTAATGACCTCAGAATTTAAGTCCCATAGTGCTCAGAGCCATTTGAACCATTTTTTGTGTATTGGTACTGATTTGTTATGTATTTTTCCGTATTTATAGTCCAGCTAAAATCACACTACAAACAAAAATATATCGTTCAAAATACTCGGTTCACATGTGATCATAGACCTAATTAGGTTCGTTTGCCACATGTGTCCCATCTCCAAGATTCTCAAAGTCGGTCAACTTAAATTTCATCCGGCGAAAGGTGTATTGCTGAACCTAACGGAAGACAGTTTTTATACCTTTCGTGTCCAAACATGTGCAAAATACATTTTATCGGAAAACGGTTAAAATTACCTCCTCTGAAGGTTCAAATTTGTTACTGCACCCTCACTAATAGTCAAACATTAGCTGTTCGTTTCGATGTACAAAGCCACCATTCATTCAATTTCTATCGGGGGACTAAACTAACGGTAAACGACGCACTCTTCAGTGCCCGTCATTTGGAGATCTATCATATGCCGATACGATTATTACCAAAATTTAAAAGAAAATAAAAACGTTGTTTGGCAAATCACATAGATAGTTGCCTATGGTTTTGAGACCTGTTTCCATAGCAGCAATTTTGCAAGTACTATAGGACTTATCCCGAGCGACTGGAAACAAGCGCAGATGACGCCTGCATATAAGAAGGGTAGAAGGACGGATCCCCAAAATTACAGACCAACATCCTTAACATCGGTTTGTTGCAGGATTCCCGAACATATTCTCAGTTCAAATATAATGAATTTCCTTGAGACAGAGCGGTTGCTGTCCATGCAACAGCATTGCTTTAGGAAGCATCACTCTTGTGGAACGCAACTCGCCTTTTTTTCACATGATATCTTGCGAACCATGGATGAAGGGTATCAGACGGATGCCATATTCCTTGACTTCCGGAAAGCGTTACCCTCGGTTCCCCACTGCAGACTCCTATCGAAGGCACGAGCATATGGGATTGGTTCCCAAATATGTGAATGGCTCGAAGACTTTTTAAGTAATAGAACCCATTACGTTGTCCTCGATGGTGAGTGTTCATCGGAGGTGAGGGTATCATCTGGAGTGCCCCAGCGATGTGTGGTAGGTCCACTGTTGTTTTCTATCTACATAAATGATCTTTTGGATAGGGTGGATAGCAATGTGCGGCTGTTTGCTGATGATGCTGTGGTGTACGGGAATTTGTTGTCGTTGAGTGACTGTGGGAGGATTCAGGATGACTTGGACAGGATTTGTAATTGGTGTAAAGAATGGCAGCTAACTCTAAATATAGATAAATGTAAATTAATGCAGATGATTAGGAAAAAGAGTCCCGTAATGTTTGAATACTCCATTAGTAGTGTAGCGCTTGACACAGTCACGTCGATTAAATATTTGGGCGTAACATTGCAGGGTGATATGAAGTGGGACAAGCATGTAATGGCAGTTGTGGGAAAGGCGGTTAGTCGTCTTCGGTTCATAGGTAGAATTTTGGGAAGATGTGGTTCATCTGTAAAGGAGGCCGCTTATAAAACACTAATACGACCTATTCTTGAGTACTGCTCGAGCGTTTGGGATCCCTATCAGGTCGGATTGAGTGAGGACATACAAGCACTTCAGAGGTGGGCTGCTAGATTTGTTATTGGTAGGTTTGATCATCACGCGAGTGTTACGGAAATGCTTCAGGAACTCAGGTGGGAGTCTCTGGAGGAAAGGAGGGGTTCTTTTCGTGAATCGCTAGTGAGGAAATTTAGAGAACCAGTATTTGAGGCTGACTGCAGTACAATTTTACTATGGCCAACTTATATTTCGCGAAAAGACCACAAAGATAAGATAATATAGATTAGGGCTCGTACAGAGGCATATCGGCACTGATTTTTCCCTCGTTCTGTTTAGGAGTGGAACTGGGAGAGAAGATGCTAGTTGTGGTACGAGGTACTCTCCGCCACGTGCCGTATGATGGATTGCGGAGTATGTATGTACATGTAGATGTGGATCCCGTCTTTGTCGACGGTATAAAATCTCATTTGGACTAGACACACTCCACCTTCTCTACAGCATCTGCAGTGGTCACCAAAAAAAGAAGTGGTGATTCGCGGCCCGTTTATAGAAGAAGGCATGTAAATAACATAGAAACAAAGCAAAAAAATAATTTTAAACGAAAGAACTCATGATGTAATCGTTCGAGCGACTTAAAAATTCGAAAGTCGCAGTGGGGCTAAAGATGCTTTAAATAAAGTGTTGCGCATGTGCTATGAATAAGAAAGTAGACTACATTTATTGTTTTAATAATAGTAATATTACATAAAACATATATGGTACATATAGAATTCCGCGTTAGGCCATCCTGATTTAGGTTTTCCGTGATTTCCCTAAATCGCTCCAGGCAAATGCCGGGATGGTTCCTTTGGAAGAGCACGGCCGACTTCCTTCCCCGTCCTTCCATAATCCCATGAGACCGATTACCCCGCTGTTTGGTCTCTTCCACCAAACAACCCAACCCACCCCATATAGAATTGGATGTCAAGAAGATTCTGAAAATATTACTGTATACACTGGCGTGAGACAGGACATTGCCGTCCGCAGCTCGTGGTCGTGCGGTAGCGTTCTCGCTTCCCACGCCCGGGTTCCCGGTTTCGATTCCCGGCGGGGTCAGAGATTTTCTCTGCCTCGTGATGACTAGGTGTTGTGTGCTGTCCTTAGGTTAGTTAGGTTTAAGTAGTTCTAAGTTTTAGGGGACTGATGACCGTAGATGGTAAGTCCCATAGTGCTCAGAGCGATTTGAACCATTTGAACCAGGACATTGCCTTCTCACCTCCACTATTCGTCCTCATGTTTGAGGAAGGAATCCAACTGTAGGGTGAAAACGTTTCTGAACACATTATGTGGGTGACATTGCTTTAACAATTAATTAATGACAGAAGTAATCTGAATGGTGAGAAACAGTCATAAAAATTTATATACTACCAGGATAAGATTTAATGATGATAAATCTCATTCTGTACGACTTGCGTTGTCTGGCGGGAATAGAAAAACCGTTGACTGCTGCTGAAGAGAAAAATAGAGTTAATAATTTCGAAAATGAGATACGCCAGCAATTTTTGGATGGGATCGTTAGTCGCAGCACACAAAAGGGATTTCCATTAACGAGAGTGGTACGGACGAGCTATTTTCTACTGCAATATTTCATGAAAAAAATTGTAGTCTCGCCTTACATCGGAAAGTAGGAGGTTGAGGTCGTCTTTGATGAGATGACGTTGAGAAAAATATTATTTCTTTTATGTTTCGACAGTTAAATTAGAACGATGAAGCCCGCAAGCTCTTTAAAAGGATGACAATTACACTCTTAACTTTTACGTACCGCACAAGCAGTCATTTTGACGAAGTCCAATCCAGCAAAGTTTTAATCCGTTCCACTTACCTCCTTTTACAGCCTCGAAGAACAACTAAAATAATTCTCCTTCTCTATAGTAAAAGGTGCAACAGGTGTATAATAATAATTATGTGCACTGATTTATTCTTCTGAATGATCATTATTAAACAATGAACAGACATACTCTCCTCTTGATGAACTCCATTCAACAAGTAATAAAGTACAGATTCCAGAATGTGGCACAAAAAGGTCAATCTTAACATATCTGCTGTTTTTATACAGAGATCATAATATTCCATCTGTGATCAAAATTATTTATTGTAAAGTTTCACCCTCCCCGTGGGTGAAGTCTATGTAGTTCACACTCAGACGACTGAGCCCAATTATTCACTTTATAAAACGTCTGTTACGTACTGTCTTCGACTTTGGCAAGAATGTTCTGGGGTATTTTAAAATCGTAGTATTTATAACTGTATTGTCCATGTCACTTTGACCTTGTATGTGGTTCTTTCGCATATCAGTTTTTATAGTAATATCAATTGTACTTTCGCTCTACTCTTCCAACTACAGAAACTCACAAAATTGTCTTCGGTCAGAAAAATCATTCTAACTTATTTGATTACATCGCATAACTTACCTCTTATCTCCTTAGTTTCATATAAGTCGATTTCTCTCTCTGTAGATGTTTTATAATTTCACATTTCAATAATAAAGTAAAACCATTCTTTTTTAGTAAAACAGTTACAGTTCCTCGGGCCTGAAAGAGAAACAAGGAAAAAAATACAAGATACCTACACAGGTAATTCTCTTTTCGGGTGACTTATTGGATGTTAAAGTTGTAGGATGAATAGGAAAGGATTGGTTAATAGGACTGACCTTTGATTCATCTGCGAAAAGGCCTTCAGAGCGTTGTTTTTTGGTACCAGCGACTCCCCGTGACACCCCATGCTGTCGATGAATGTGCACTTCGTTCTAAAATGATAGGTCACATGAAACAAATATTTCAATAGAAATCCGATAACATGCTACGTACATATGTACCTATACACAAAAGAACTACTTTCTCCTTTATTAAATTATCATTTCATTCTCGGTAATCTGAGGTGCGGTGTCTCGAGATTTCTCCTTCTGCGTTAACACATGAGCTTTTAGTGAGGATACATTTATTCTTTGTCTACAAATTGCCTCAATATGCACTTGCATAAATGTCTTTGTAAAGTTCGCTTCCTATTTTTAAATTCACATTGTTCCTCCCTCATGGAACAGCACGTTCTGGCGTGTACTTGAATGCACTCGCAACTATCAGTATTGTATCACAGTTGACCGGTGCAGCACACTTTATAACCGCACGTGTGGTAACGAGCGTGGGTTTACGAGTGCTTTCAATTCAGCTTTACGTGCACTAGCCTCCACCACACCCAGAGAAAGATGACTATGCTCCATCACACCCACAGAAGGGTAGCAAGGTTCTTGAAGTATTCGGGAGTCCTTTTCTTACTACTAGATGCACTATGCTGCCTTTCCATACTTTTATTGTCCACCGTTTCAAGTCCAGATCAACTTTTCCGCCACAACGGGAACAAAACTTACTTAAATCAAAGTTTTCACTTCATTGTATATACACTACACGAATGTAGTCACTCCGCTTATAGTCAGTTTTTAATTTAACTTCATGATAATCTTCCATCCTTGCTCATGAGCATAATCCTTACTTGTTTGAGAACGTCACCAGCCGCTTGCGCATTTATCTACAAATTATTATTTACAATACAATTACCTGAGAAATTGCTCCCTGTCACTGTTATTCAGGACATAAGCAAAAACGGGTTACATGAGACTGCCTTGTGCTTCCAGCATGCCCAAACGAGAATCGTGTGTATACGATGGTCGTCTGAAAAGCACGCCCTGTAATGTTACAGTACTCATTTTCCTCATTGTAAATGCGCTTTCCTTCATTGTTTGGTTACTAGCGCATCAAAATTTCGGAGGAACGCCAGGTGCTCGGAAAAGTCTGAAATTGGACATGTGATTTACTGTTTTTGACTGCAATGGTACTGTAGGAGAGGGGATGAATCCCATTTCCACGGGACCCAGAGCGCAACTCCTGGGTAATAACTACCAACTGATAGCTTCAGAAGTTTATACAAACACTAACAGAAATAAAAAATTTATACAATAGACAAATATAGAATATAGGAGATTATCTTTCCTTTCCTTATTCCTTCTTAATGACATCTTCATATATTTAGCTTCAGGCCTAAGTGAGTACCGTTTATTTTTCTTGTGCTTGGTACACCGTATCCGCTGATCTGGTTGTGTGAGTTATGTTTGTGGCCCGTGCTCATAACATTCTGTCATTTACTTACCTTTATGATAACTCGCCTTCCGCAGCTTGCTGCTTGGATCATTCCCATTAAATAACCATAGTGTGTGCTAAACCTGATCTCTTGTGTGCTGCTACATATATTTATGTCGCTTTATTCGTTTGTATGCTTCTGTCAGAGCAGCATGTTTGTGTTGCTGTGATTTTGTTCTTTAATCGTGTGCTCCCAACTTTAGCATTGCTGTCTTCTTACAATTTTTTTCCTACCTTTGCCTTCACAAGCGTTGCCTCTCCTGTTAGTTTTCGTTACGTTTTCCTATTAGAAGTAATTATTCAGGTCGAGATGTGCGTAAGAAACTTACCTTCCGCTCTGTGGGTGTGGGGGTAAATAGCTTTCGTTGTGCGGCACTCGCACAATGCGAAAAGGACCGGTCTACATCAATTGCAATTTATTATTTTTTTTTTGTAACAATGATGGTTTACAGTTTACTGTAGGCTTTTAGCAGTACACTTTCCCCCGCAGAGAACTGATTAACCCTGCGCAGCTGCTTTACATAATAAATCTTTCACATCGTGGCACTTTCTGTTAACCTTTTCTGGTAGAGGTACTTCCTTCCTACGCATCGTTGTAACCCATTCGTCCTTTTCCTTGTGTTTGTGTATATGGTGTATTATATTCGTACTGTGGAACGTTGTTGACGACCTGCTCATACACTCCGAAAAAACTCCACTCATTTAGACTGTTTCGTGAATGTACTGAATTCGCGATAAATTCTTGCGCTTGGGTTAGACTGAGAACTAAATTTCGCAAATAAAATTACTTAATTTGCCGATTCCTGAAAACCTCCTTCCATGTATTGCAGATAAAGCATGACACGTTATCTGACAACATAGCCAAAGGCTTATAGACCACGGGAAAGTAATAACTTGAATGCGCTTCACTACAGGCACGGCAGCTGTAGATTTTGTAGCATATCATTTAAAATATTTAGAGAATACATCGTATAATCCAACTATATATTTCACTCCTCCCTCAGCAGATGGCAGGGGTCCTGTTACGGGAATACAAACAAGATACAAAAGGTTTCTTGGCGTTATTGTAAGTAGCTCTGTTTTACAATCCTGATTTGATGGCTTAACATTTTGATAACTGATGCAAGTTTTTAATGTCTGCAATGTACTCGGAAAAATGCTTGAGAAGTAGCAGCAAACACTAATCTTCTGACAGCATTTGCGAGAACCGTAATGTCCCCCGGTGTAGTGTGTATGCCAGTATATATACAAACCAAAGATCGTTACTTAGATTCTTCGTATAAAACGGTATGTCCCGATATACTGTGCAATTATGTGAAATCTTTGGGTGATTCTGTTCTTTCAGAATCGATCTTCCATTGGGGATCCATATATTGTGGGTACTTCGTATCTTTCATTAACAAAATTCTGAATTCTGATGTTCCTGCCAATTCCACGAATTCTGATAGCCCTTGCAGCAACGCGACAACTCATCGCCTATAACATTATCTGTGACTCTCACATGAATTATTTCAAAATCATACGATTGTAGGAACATACTCCATCGTACCAACCGGTTGTGTAATAGTTTGCAACATAATAAGAAACAATACCTGAGGGTCACAGCATACGTCAACATGCTCTACAAATATATTTTATATATGTTATGAGATTTCCCTCTACAAAAATGTTTTCCTACAACATAACAAATAACCGGTAATTATTACTTCTGTTAAGTAAGATCTTAATTTTTCTCCTCAGGATGTACCTCCGTGTGTTTCGATCTCGTATATCTTCTTCCTCTGCGAGAATTCTTCTGTTTTCTTACGTGTTTCAGATTAGTAGCCCATGTCTCCACTCCATACATAACTATGATCTTTAGTATATATATATATATATATGAGTCTTTTGGTTCGTTTTATTACATTCCTGCCCTTTGACGGCTAATTCTGTCATTAATTCCCACCTCTGAATTTTCCTCCATCTCTAAAGTGGATCCCCAAATAAAAGAACGTATCAACCTTCTTAATTATCTTTCGCACTATGTATAAGTCATCTGGGTCATCAGTGAAGTATTCTGTTTTCTCAAAATTAATCTTCAATCTCCAGTTTCTGCATCCTATTGCTAACTGATTACACATATAATCTCCATCCTCCCCGTCTTTTCTGTAACTACTTTATCAAGGAATAGTAAGTAAATAAAGACCAACTTTAATTTCTAACCCCATTGCATTTACGAGACCATGTCTTAAGACTTACGTCTATACAGATTTAAAAAATATTGGTGTCGCAGGGCAGCCTTGTAACCTAATTTTCTCGGGATGGTTATCATATGCTTTTTCTAAATCTATGAAAGCTCTGAAAGTATGGTTTCTGGTTGTTCCCTATGTTTCTCTAAGATTTGCAGTGATGTGAAAAAACGCTGTACGCATAACCTACCAGCTGGGACGACACGTTATTGTTCCCGGGTTTCAAAGTTTATTTCCACCTCATATTTAATTATTTTCCCAAAATTCTCATTAATATGTATATACCACAAATTTCTTGATGGTTCGATCAGCTTTTGGGATCCCCTACTCAGATATGGTATTAATATATCCCATCTTCATTTTCTTGGGTACAGAAACTCCATGTAACGTATTATTGAACAATCGTGTTGCTAGTTTGACAGCTGTCTCACTACCATATTTTAAGAACTCCAGGTTCACACTACCTTGTCGACTTGATTTACCATCCTTGTCTGTTCTTAATACCTTACTCATCTCGCTTTCTAAAATTGGGATCTTATCCCCTTCTTTTTCCTTTCCTTCCATTGATCCTTCCTCCAGATATTCTTCTCTATACTCATTTAATAATTTCCAGAAATATTCTTCCCATTCATACGGTGATATCAGTTGAAGATCGGTATTGGCTTTCGTCTTTTGTCGAAACTATTGTTATTCTGACCACGCTTCTTTCGCTCTCTCAAACACCAATTGGCTACTGACATTTTCACATGTCCTTTTCTATGCTTCATTCTTTGCTGTCCTTATTTTTATCATCACTTCATTATTATTTTCCTTGTATATTGTTATTATTGTCCCCGATTTATCATTCAGCCACTGGTTGAATGCGTTCCTCTTTTCTTTAATTGTCACCTTTATTTCCTCCAACCACCATTCTGCTGTACAACTGTGGTTGCTTCCCCTTATACCCACCATGTATTCATATATTTCCTATGTAGTTCTTTCAAATGATCCTTCCAATGTCCTTTCAGTTCTGGCAGCAAAGAATGCTCGTGTACTTTCGTCTTGAGGCTGTCAATATTGAAGTGTAGATTTTGAGCTTTCTAAGCACGATTCGTTTTATTGTTGTTAATATTATTCTTTGCATTCTTAAGCGGCGAAGAACTCTCCATTTTTGTTAGATAATGGTCTGATCCACACTGGGCTCCTCTAAAAGATCTAACATCTGCTGTCTTGAAACTGCTTGTTTGTCTAGTGATAATATAATCTATTACAGGACGAAGTTGTCTAGTATTCTGTTGCCAAGTATATTTATAAATATCCTTATGCCTAAAAAAATGTGTTGGTAATCTCCAGATCAAACTGCTCACAAATTTCAATCAATCGTTCTCCATTGTCATTACATTGCGTCTCTCTGTGTTTTCTCACTACCGTACTTGATTCTCTCATTTCTGCTCACGCATTCATATCGCCCATGATAAGCAGCTCCGCCCACTTTGGATTTTTCCTGTAGTCTTCCTAAAGGTAGCGCAAAAAGTATCTTTCTCCTGGTAGCCTACAGTATTAGTGGTTGCATATACACCGGCAGTCACAATTCCCTGGCATTAGAATCATTTTCATCATAATTAACGTTCATTAATAAATTCCCAATTTGTGATTACCTTTGTCCATGCTTTCTTTATCATAATGGAGACTCCTGCTTTGGCTCTTACTGCCTTGTACACCCGACCCCATATGTACATAATTACGAAGTTCTTCTTCTGCTTTACCTTCCCTCTTGGTTTCAGATAGTACGGCAATATGCATATTTAGTCTGTCAAGTTCTGTTGGTAATATATTAAATTCTCTGGAGATACCTTGGACATACCATTGTCAAAATGTCATGCTCCCATTTTCTTCGCCAGTTCGTCGTCCAATATTCCAGTTTTCCCGGGACATATTATTAGGTTTTTTTAGTATTTAAGTTTATTTCACGTGAGTGAGGAGCTGGCCCGCTGCACAGTCCCCAACCTGGGGGATAGGTTCAGTTGCAGAATAACGTCTCCTCCATTCCGAATGTCTTCTGATGGCAAAACTAATAACTAAAAACATTAAAAATGTTTCGCATCATCCCGGTTTCCAGAACTCCTGAAGATAGACGTTGACTGTCGATATTGTATCACAGACAGAGTCCCTTTGACTGTTCAGAGATGTCACTAAACCCACCCAAAGATGTAAACAACCATGCATGAGTAGCGCATATTACGCGGAGGCGGACCGACAGCAGATCATTTCCAATCATTCCGCCGGGAACAAGGTACACGGCTCGTGTTGTCTGTAGTTCAGCCATGCCTAGACGGTCAACACCGCGGTTCGATAGCGTCCGGAATTTTACTTTGCGTCTGGAAGGGCTCTCAACAAGGAAAGTGGTGAGGCGTCTCGGAGTGAACCAAAGCGATGTTGTTCGGACATAGTGGACATACAGAGAGACAGGAACTGTCAATGACAAGCCTCGCTTAGGCCATCCAAGCGCTACTACTGAAGTGGATGACCGCTGCCTACGGATTATGGCCCGGAGAAACCGTGACAGCAACGCCACCCTTGTCGAATAATGCTTTTCGTGCCGCCACGGGATGTCGTGTTACGACTCAAACTGTGCTCAACAGGCTGCATGGTGCGCAACTTCACTCCAGACGTCCATGGAGAGATCCATCTTTGCAACCACGACACCATGTAATGCGGTACAGATGGGCCCAACAACATGCCGAATGGACCGCTCAGGATTGGCATCACGTTCTCTTCACCGATGAGTGTCGCTTATCCTTTCAACCAGACAATCGTCGGAGACTTGTTTGCATGTAACCCGGTCATGCTAAACGCCTTAGACACACTATCCAGCGAATGCAGCAAGGTGGTGGTTCCCTGCTGTTTTGTGGTGGCATTATGTGGGGCCGAGGTAAGTCGCTGGTAGTCTCGGAAGGCGCCACGCGAATGCCATCCTCCGACCGATAGTGTAATCATATCGGCAGCATACTGGCGAGGCATTCATCTTCGTGGACGACAATTCGCGCCCCCAGCGCACATATTGTGAATGACTTCCTTCAGGATAACGACTAGAGTGACCAGAATTTTCTCCAGACATGAATCCTATCGAAAATGCCTGGGATGGATTGAAAACGGCAGTTTATGGACTACGCGACCCACGAACCACTGACGAATCGACGCCGAATCGCGGTCGAGGAGTGGGACAATCTGGACCAATAGAGTCTTGATGAACTTGTGGATAGTATGCCACGACGAATACAGGCATACATCAATGAAAGAGGACGTGGTGCAGGGTAATAGAGGTACCGGTGTGTATAGCAGCACCTCTGCAAGTCTCGCTGTCGGCTGGTACAACATGCAATGTGTGCTTTTCATAATCAATATAAAGGGCGGAAATGATGTTTATGTTGATCTCTATTCCAGTTTTCTGTACAGGTTCCGGAACTCTCGGAACCGAGATGATGCAAAACTTTTTTTTGATGTGTGTATAATATGGTCCAGGCCCCCATCTTCAGGCACTAGGAACAGGCACGTTACCAGTCCAGAAAACGACTAGTGCAATGCCACACAAAAATCTGGTTTCATGTCAGACTGGCTTAATGTCACTGCGTGCTCCAACGTCTATTTTATGTTCTCAAAATCCTTCTCGCATTGTGGTGGGCAAACCATTGTTTGGACTTTTTCAGTAACCCCCAACAAGGCCTTTCCTGTTTAATAGCTGGTCTGGGACGAACTTTCGAAAAAATTAACGTAATCCCAAGAAAGCCTTTTGCTGTTTTCTCGTACGTGGGACTGGAAAGTTGTTAATTGCAATTAGCTTATTTGGGTCAGGTGTTATTCACTCCAGCGTCATAACATGTCCCGGAAACTTAATTTCACTCTTTAAAAATTTTGATTTTGCCAAGTTAGTTGTCACACCTGTTGATGAAAATTATCCGAGACCTTTCCAATAATTCTTCATATTCTGGCCAAGTAGACGTAGCTACTAAGAAATCATCTATGTACACCATGATACGGTCAAGCAGATCTGAGCCAAGCGCAGTGTCGAGAGCTGTTGGAAAGACACCAGCGCCGACATTCAAGCCAAATGATAGAACACAGTACTGATAGGATCTACCAGCGAAAACATAGAAGGTATACTTCCTACATCCTTTTGTCACAGGTATTTGACAATAATCCGCGCGGAGGTCGATATTAGACATGTACTACAAGGAATTTCTGCAATTGTTCTTCTAGATAGTCCGTACCAGCATTATGATTTTGTATATCTCCCGTTCACCGAACACAAGCCGTGTCGTTCTGTCTGCCTTGGGTACAGCTAAAAGCGGAGATAGTGATGTCTCTATAATGTTGCACGCTAACATGCGTTTAATCTCTTTGCCCATGATATTGAGTATGTGCTCTTACAATACGTTTCATGGGGTTTAACCTCCTCGTGATGTTGATATGCTTTGATTATTCCTGGTTTCTCATTGAACACCCGTTTGTACTTTGAAAGTAGTTATCTTAATTCCCACTTTGGGGTACCTTATCATCAATGTCACAAATACTTATTTCCTGACAAAAGTGTGCAGGTGCCTCATCGAAGTTGGTTGCTTAGGTTTTATGCACGTCACCTATACTCTACGACAGAACTTCCCACGTATTCCCTTTACTTTAATCAGATCATTAGTACGTTCATACTCATTAACATTTAAATGGCATTTTCCTCTCTGTGTGGGTTAATCTTTGTGTTCCTTTCTTGCAAAAAAAGTGGCCCTGAGCACTATGGGACTTAACTGCTGTGGTCATCAGTCCCCTAGAACTAAAAACTACTTAAACATAACTAACCTAAGGACATCACACACATCCATGTCCGAGGCGGGATTCGAACCTGTTACCGTAGTGGTCTCGCGGTTCCAGACTGTAGCGCCTAGAATCGCCTGGCCCCTTTGGCCGGCTTTCTTGCAAAAACTCGAGTCCGGTTGGCAATGATCAGTTAATCCTTCAACTATTAAGAAAATATATTCGAACTTCAACAAGAATCTGAGTTTTAATAAGCTTTGATTTTCCTACTGTTACTCCTATGATGCAACATTTTTGAACCAGTCATGTAGGTAACCTTTTAATCTCATTAATTTCTTTGAACAAGTAGTTATGAAATTACGTTCACCATCGTTACTCACTCGAGCAGAATCCCATACTACTGCCTTGATGCTAGCTTGTACAGTCGCCACTGACTTCACTGAGCACTGATATTTGTCATTCAGCTCTTCTCTAACATCGACTGATTGTTATATCGTAACAGGTTACGTTTCACGTGTGGAGCACCCCACTCCCTTCAGTTGTCAGCGTCACCGGGCGTAATGTGACCAATTCTAGTTTACTGGTACCCACTGAATGCATATTATCTGTATTATTGGTGACCTTGACTACAATCACTGCTGAGTTTCGATTTCCTCTCTGTGGCTCCCCATGCGGATTCAGGCCCAGATTCGATTGCTGGTAAATGTTTCTCCCCGGGTTAAATTTTGGCTGGTTTACATGGTGCTCCTGCCACTGTGGATTCTGAAAATTGCTATTCGTACTGTACTGTGAGTAACTATTTACGGTAGTTCGAATAAGTAGGGCGGCACCTGTCATCATTTCTACGTCTTCTGTTATGGTTTGGAGAGCTGCCGCCGGCTGGGCCAGGCACTGACATCGGTGCAGCCTGCCGTGTGTCAACAAACGCGGGAAGCGCGTCAGGCGCTCGCCTGTGATTGTTGCCGTTACACTGTGGCCAGATGGGCGTAGCCAATCCTCCGCCCCACCCATTACGATACTAATTCTGGTTATTGTTGTTACTACCAGCCTGCACATTTTCGTTCATACGGTCCGTAGAATCGAGGACCGAAAAAAGGATTCGATATTAGTTTCTGGAACCTATACTAGTTTCTGTGTAATGTGAATTGGAAGTTTTCGTTTCAGAATGTGTAGAACGTCACTAAGGGCAACGAGCTCACTCCAGAAAGGAGTCTTATTCATCTACCCCTCGAAATATTTTCCGAACGATTCCTGCCTGATGTTGTCTCATTCCAGACTAAATATTTGTTTTCTTAATCTTTCCGCACACAACGAGACAAACATTTCGCAAGAAATGCCTTTTCAAATTGAGTTAATGTGTGGCAGCTCTGTACCATCTCGGATACCCAAAGTGCGGCCTCACGTCATATGTGACCGAACACATATTGGATCTGTTGTTGTTCAGACCAAACTGAAGACCACACTCTTCTAAAAGCTTTTACGAAAACAACTGGATGAACAGATTCCTTTTATGGGATGAAAACCTGGGACTGTCAGTTTTTAGAATACTTTCTTCTAGTGTAACTAATAAAGCGTGGTGTCCATGCCTGCATTTCGTGTAACAGTGTTTTATTGTAGTATGTCTGTGCTAGATACTGTTCATTGTGCACGTACATTTGTTTGTGAAACTGAAGTATGACATTAATTATTAGTCTTACCCGTATAGCTCTTATCATCCTTGCTTGCATCTTAATATTACTCAATTCTTCTTCTAAGTTCTCCAATTGTGTCCCTATTTGTGTTTGCCCATGATGTTTCCGAATGGTCCGAATGGCTCTGAGCACTACGGGACTCAACTGCTGTGGTCATCAGTCCCCTAGAACTTAGAACTACTTAAACCTAACTAACCTAAGGACATCACATACACCCATGCCCGAGGCAGGATTCGAACCTGCGACCGTAGCAGCAGCGCGGCTCCGGACTGGAGCGCCTAGAACCGCACGGCCACCGCGGCCGGCCCCTTGATGTTTCCACTTGTGTAGATGCTGTATAAGTATTCTTTGTATCTGACCTAACTCAGTTTGCATTTTAAATACTGACGTATTCTGCTCCGTGTGCACACCGGTAATCGTTTTCTCAACAGCCTTCTGTGTCTCTTTCTCTACCTATTATCAATTACAGTCTCATTACCTAGTAAGAAATCATCAACATCTTTTCCATTTTTTGTTGCTGCCATCTACTTGATTGACTACCTGTTGAACTGTGGGCTGCAGTGTTGTGTGTTCTAGCCGCATTGTATCAGAATCATTTGTCAGTTTTCTAATCTGTCCTGGCATGCCTTTTGCTGTAGTTTTCAGCTTTGAAATTTGATTAGCTTTTCCTTGTAGGTCGCCGCGTATCACTTCAGTGACGTAATTCGCAACGCCTGTTTTCAAAGTGTTCTCGACCTAAGTAAGATTCTCGACAGCACTAGTCAAAGCCTCTAATCTTGCTGAAGTGTTATCAAGTCTTTGATCGTTTTTGGTTCCAGAATGAGATATCCACTTTGCAGCAGAATATGCGCTGATATGAAACTTCCTGGTAGATTAAAACTGTATGACAGAGACTCCAAGTCGGGACCTTTGCCTTTTCCGTGCCAGTTCTCTGCCAACGCAGCTATACAAGCACGACTCCCGATCCCTTTGCACAGCTTCAATTCTAAAAGTACTTCATCTCCTGCCTTCCAAACTTCACAGAAGCTCTTCTGCGAAACTTCCAGAACTAGCACTCCTCTACCAGGTACTGGCAGAATTGAAGCAGTGAGGACGGGTCGTGAGTCGTGCTTGGGCAGCTCAGTTGGTACAGTACTTTCCCGTGAAAGACCAAGCTCTAGAGTTTGAGACCTGGTCCGGCATGCAGTTCTAATCTGCCAGGAAGTTTCAAGCTTTTGGTTGTTTTCGTCAAATCTTTTATCAAGCTTTGATTGTTTTCATCAAATTCTTGATTGAGTAAAACATCTATTCCTTGATATTGATGTATAAAATGGTCAGGTGTAGGGTTTGCTACTTCATAACTAGTCTTGCTCACAGGCCGTGACGTTGCGTCACTTGGTGGCGTGACAAAATCGCTACCATTACGCTTAACATTTTCAAGATTAGTACCAGGTACAGTGCTTAAAGTGTTCTCTTCCTCTGAACTTTTCATGGCTGCTGTTTCAAACTTAGTTTTAAACATATCAACCTGTGTGAATATCCAAAATTAGGCCAATTTCTCTTCCTTATTCGTATTATGTTCACTACGTGAGCAGTTCACATATGATACATAGCTGTAACTTAGTTGTTCTTCTAAAATTTTTTTTACAAAAAAATTGCGTCACACTAAGCACGTTTGTGCGCGACTGAATGAATGTTTCCGCCATCTTGTGAAGTATTTACTTAATGAAAAACTGCTAAAAAAATAATGAATTTTAAAATTATTCGAAAATAAACCAAATTCTACCGATAGGTAGCACAGAGGGTCTCGTAAAAAATAATTTCTACACCGACATTTAAGTTTAAGAAGCTCTGCGAATGAGTATTGATGTTCTTTACCTCACGTGCTGTTTTGCTGCCGTCGGGAAAATATCTCAGAATCGGTTTTTTTTTCCAGATTTTTCTGTTTTGGTTTTACTATCTCAGAATACTGGAAAATATTTTGTTATTACTGTAGTTTGCGCGGCGGTATGCACTCAGTTGTATATAGCATGAAACAAACATTTATGTACAGTAGTATTGCTGGTTTGTACATTCCGTATATAATAAATTTGACAAAAAGTGTATATTTACGATGTGTAAGCGGTCGCCAGTGTAAAATCTCCTTCTGTGTGACTTGAGTTTACTGACGGGGATAGAAAAATCGTTATTGTTAAGTGAGAGAAAAATAATTAAGTAATTTTAGAAAATAAGATACGCCCGCTATTTATGGATGATTCTCGATGGAATTGTTTGTCGCAGCATATAAAAGGGATTTACATTAGCGAGAGAGGTACGAACGGGTATTTCCTAGTGCTATATTTCATGATTATGGTTACTTTTACGACATAGACAAAAATAGATTTCTCGCTTTAGATCGGTATGCAAGAGGCGGAGCTGACCTGGAGAAAAAAAATGGTTCAAATGGCTCTGAGCACTATGGGACTTAACATCTATGGTCATCAGTCCCCTAGAACTTAGAACTACTTAAACCTAACTAACCTAAGGACATCACACAACACCCAGCCATCACGAGGCAGAGAAAATCCCTAACCCCGCCGGGAATCGAACCCGGGAACCCGGGCGATGGAGAAAAGTATTATTACTTTTACGTTTTGACGGTGAAATCGGAACGTCAAAACCTGCAAGCTCCTGAAAATGGAGATAATTACACTCTTAATTTTTGCGTACCGCACAAGCGCTCATTTCGACGAAGTCCAATGCAACAAGGAATTAATCCATTTTCACTTACCTCCTTTTACAGCCTCGAAGGACCGACAAAACTCCTTCGTCTTCCCTACAGCAACAGGTGCAACAGGACTATAAGGACAATTATGTGCACGGATGTCTTCATCTGAATGGCTGTCGTTGATTAATGAACGGACGTACTTTGCTCAACGCTAAAAAGTAAAGATTCCAGAATGTGACGAAGCAGGATGAGCCTTAACATATCTCTTGTTTTTCCACAGGGATCGTAATATTCAATCTGACACCGAAATTATTTGTTCTAACGTTTTAATGAGAAGAAGGCAGAATACATTATGACAGGTAAAAGAAACCGGAGTCATCCTCCCCTTGGCTGTAGACGGTCTGACCTCCGAAGGATGTGACAGCCTTAAGAATAGAAGTGGTGTAGAAATAGATGCTGCATCTGCTAACAGAACAATTTACCTGAAATGTAACTTCGTCACAATGAAGGGTACATTGATCAGGGGTTGTAGAAAGTGGTAGTTTAACTAAATAAACTCTTGCGACCCAAGACTAACGTTCATTCTACAAAAATAACACCTGATAGTTATGTCAATATCCAACCTCTCTTCATAAGAATATTGTATTACTTAGGTCACATATCATGGGGGTGGTTATCGATGAAAGATACGCGACAGAATGTCAAAGAATACCGATCAGTTGAAATACTAAGGGAAGTACATCGCAGACCGCCAACAACGGACCACTATAACTGGAGGAAGAAAATTTACCTCCCGTCGCCAGCGTGTTTTTAGTGATAGAATGGGTCATAGAGAATCAGTGTTGACACTGCCCGCTATTGCAGTACTTCCACGAGAGATGGATAAAACTAGAACTTCAGGGAACAGAGTACTCTGTCCTGGAGTATCAGAAGTAATCGAATACATACGCGAGCACCGAGCACTGTAACGAGCACAGCAACAGGCCCACTCTCTGCTCACCCTTCCCACAGGAACCCTCTACACCTCATTCAATAATCCGCTTATATACCACTATCCTTTACGCAGTTAAAATAAGAAGTGTATCTTTTACTCTAGTGACAGAAATTGCGTGAAATCCTACAGGAAACGCCTGACACTTTCTTCTTTCCCCTTATTACGATCGTTTAAAGGTTTTTGGCATCCTGTTCCGTGCCATAAAGCCATTTGAATCTCATGTGAATACTTCAGTTTTCGTCATATACCTCTCCCTTGTTTGATGCGTGTATTCCACGATAATGTTTTTTGCCGCTATTCGTTTGTCAACTTTATTTGTAGGCTGCTGCATTGTAACACATTGCATATGCATTCCACTCTCAATTGGCTGCTTTTGTTTTACATACACCATCTGGTCAAAAGTATGCGGACACCCCCTATGTTAGGTCGGAGTGGAGAGATCGTTCACTTAGAATATGTGCCACGCATCCGATATGACCATAGGAATAACTGCATGACGGACTTTTCAATCATAGCTCGACTGTTGGTGATGCTGCTACGTAGTGGAAAGATAAGGCACACCTCATGTATCCTGAGGGCTGTGGCCGCCTTCCGAAACAGGGCACCGCTTATGGCTCCTCGCCTTACGCCCAAAGCGGAAGTGCCGTGTATTCGTAAACAGCCACAAAAAAAAAAAAAAAAAAAAAAAAACATTTAGTGAGGAAGGCGACAGTCGAGCGTTTCTGGGGGTGTTCGCTAAAACTAGCGTGAAATCAGCTCGTGCAATCAGCAGTCTAGCTGGCACAATGAACATTCGTAGGGAGTTAAAAGAAAGCCGCATAGTGATAGAGCAGTTCCTCATAAGGCACTGTCTCAAGTCAGGGCTAAGCGACGCTCAAAATGGTGTAAAGAGCGAAGCCACTGTACAGTGCATTAGTGGAAACGAGTGATTTAGAGTGATGAATCGCGCTCTGCCCTTCAGTAATCCGCTGAAGGAGTTTTGAATACCGGAGAAAATTACTTGTTATCACGTGTAGTGCCACTATTAAGGTACAGATTTGATGGTTCCACAGCATTTTTTTTTTTGTTTTTACTTTGTCGTTGGTTCTATTTATTGGCTTAAGAATACAGAAGTGTGTGAAAATTTTTTTACAGAATTTTATACTGCTTATAGCACAGGAAAATTTCGGAACCGATAATTTTGTCTGTACCCTGCGCAAAGCAACATCTGTAACAATAGTTCATGGCCTATAACATTCCTGAAATACATTGGCTTGTCCAGAGTCTCGACCTGAACGTAATGGAACACCTTTGCAATGATTTAGAACGTCGACCTCGCTACAGACCACGGCATCCGACACTACTGTCTCTGGTGTCTACCGTCGAGGAAGAATGGGCTCCCATCCCTCCACAGACATCACACATTTCATTGAAAGTGTCGCCAGAAGAGTTCACGCTGTCGCAAAGACGAATGGTGGATACACGCCATATTAGCATTCAGTAGTAGTTGTCCGAATACTTCATATCACTTCCGTTGAGTGGAAAGGATATTCTGTCTGCGCTTAGTTGTTTTCACGTCAGCTCGTGGACTGATGTTTGACTCATTCACCATGGATATGTGAAAAATCTCACCCAGTGAATATCGCATCCAGCCAGAAATCTGTGAAATTCGTATTGCCGATGAATGGTTAAGACCAAGGACTGTATTGTGCTTAGTTCAAACGAGCATCGATGTGGGACACTGGATGACGCTCGCATGGAAGTAAAAAGGACGATGAATCAGGCGAAGTAGAGTTCATGGGAGGAAGAGACTTTGATTTCTAAAACATATACCGAGGACTTAGCCAACATGCACAATCGAGGGTATGATTTTCTTATGGAAATACTAGAACAGCATGGAATGAAGAGGATATTATAATGCAGCGGGCCAAATCACCTGGCAGTCAGAAAGACCCAGAAACACGCCTAGAAGTTGATCTTCAAGCAGAGTTACTAACCATGAATGACGACAGCAGTTTTCTCTTATGTGATGACGGCTTTGGAGATGGGGTCATAGCTTTTAGCGGAAAAACAAGAAGAGAGATTCTAAAGACTAAACAAGACTTTTTAATGGGTGGGACCTTCAAATTCTGTAGCAATCAATTTTCACTAAGATGTCCTCTTCATGGAGACATCGGAAGTCCAAAATACGAAGCAAACATCTATCCGATGGTTTTTGCATCCTTACCAAACAAAAAAAAAAAAAAAAAAAAAAAAAAGGAAACATATATCCATCTTTTCGCAATGTTGTTGATAATGTATCAGAATGGAAACCTAATAATGTCACCGTTTATTTGGCATCAGCTGCGATTTTTGTTCTAAATGTCGTGATCCCGTTGGTTCAAGTGCATGGTTGCCATTTCCATATAAAGAAATCTCTCTGAAGGAAAGTGCAAGACTTGGGACTTGCTTGAGAATACAGAGACACCGAGGAAGTAAGGCTGCAAAATCGCATGTGTGCTGCTCTGACGTTCCTTCGACCTGATGTATGCGATGCCTGGCTCTTGATACATTCACAACCACCGGATATCGCCAGGCTTTCTCAATTTTTCTACTCTTTTGTACATAGATAGTTGGGTAATGACGAAAACCCGATCAGTCTACAGACGAAGCCATAGTACCACCAACGCTGTAGGATGTCGGCACGACAAAATTAATAATCTTCTCGCAAAACCAAGTCCTAAAATTAAAGACTTGATCGAGTGTACGAAGACAGAAGCAGAGAACTGGACTTCTGCATTATTGAGGTCAGAATTAAGTATGGAAGGCAAACGAAAGAAAACAACTTATACGAAACTTGATGAAAGGCTGGAAAAAATAGAAGAAAAGTATGAAGAGGATGGTAACATCAGAGCTTGTTTGAAAACAATCTCTTATGTCCAAAAATTTGAATGAAGCCATATGTTGGTGTTGGACGGTAAATATGGAAAGGATGTACAAAATGTTGCTGGCAACACTATTGCGGCCAAACATTGCCGCAAAATAAGACATTTGTCTCTCCTACGTGCCGAACTGCTGTTCTGCCTGCAGGGCGGGGATCGGACAGAGAGACTAGAGGACCCTTCCTCGACCTTTTCTGGGTACATACACTCCTGGGAATTGAAATAAGAACACCGTGAATTCATTGTCCCAGGAAGGGGAAACTTTGTTGGCACATTCCTGGGGTCAGATACATCACATGATCACACTGACAGAACCATAGGCACATAGACACAGGCAACAGAGGATGCACAATGTCGGCACTAGTACAGTGTATATCCACCTTTCGCAGCAATGCAGGCTGCTATTCTCCCATGGAGACGATCGTAGAGATGCTGGATGTAGTCCTGTGGAACGGCTTGCCATGCCATTTCCACCTGGTGCCTCAGTTGGACCAGCGTTCGTGCTGGACGTGCAGACCGCGTGAGACGACGCTTCATCCAGTCCCAAACATGCTCAATGGGGGACAGATCCGGAGATCTTGCTGGCCAGGGTAGTTCACTTACACCTTCTAGAGCACGTTGGGTGGCACGGGATACATGCGGACGTGCATTGTCCTGTTGGAACAGCAAGTTCCCTTGCCGGTCTAGGAATGGTAGAACGATGGGTTCGATGACGGTTTGGATGTACCGTGCACTATTCAGTGTCCCCTCGACGATCACTAGTGGTGTACGGCCAGTGTAGGAGATCGCTCCCCACACCATGATGCCGGATGTTGGCCCTGTGTGCCTCGGTCGTATGCAGTCCTGATTGTGGCGCTCACCTGCACGGTGCCAAACACGCATACGACCATCATTGGCACCAAGGCAGAAGCGACTCTCATCGCTGAAGACGACACGTCTACATTCGTCCCTCCATTCACGCCTGTCGCGACACCACTGGAGGCGGGCTGCACGATGTTGGGGCGTGAGCGGAAGACGGCCTAACGGTGTGCGGGACCGTAGCCCAGCTTCATGGAGACGGTTGCGAATGGTCCTCGCCGATACCCCAGGAGCAACAGTGTCCCTAATTTGCTGGGAAGTGGCGGTGCGGTCCCCTACGGCACTGCGTAGGATCCTACGGTCGTGGCGTGCATCCGTTCGTCGCTGCGGTCCGGTCCCAGGTCGACGGGCACGTGCACCTTCCGCCGACCACTGGCGACAACATCGATGTACTGTGGAGACCTCACGCCCCACGTGTTGAGCAATTCGGCTGTACGTCCACCCGGCCTCCCGCATGCCCACTATACGCCCTCGCTCAAAGTCCGTCAGCTGCACATACGGTTCACGTCCACGCTGTCGCGGCATGCTACCAGTGTTAAAGACTGCGATGGAGCTCCGTATGCCACGGCAAACTGGCTGACACTGACGGCGGCGGTGCACAAATGCTGCGCAGCTAGCGCCATTCGACGGCCAACACCGCGGTTCCTGGTGTGTCCGCTGTGCCGTGCGTGTGATCATTTCTTGTACAGCCCTCTCGCAGTGTCCGGAGCAAGTATGGTGGGTCTGACACACCGGTGTCAATGTGTTCTTTTTTCCATTTCCAGGAGTGTATTTCACTGGGTGCGAACTTCCGGACGCCATTCGCCACTGGCTGCCAACGGCTGTCTGCAGGTCATCTGCAGCACGACGCGCCTCGCTGTACTTGTTACACCTTGCAGCTGAAATGCTCTTATCGGCGTTTAGGGTACAAAAAAAAAATTATTCTTTTACTTTTTTCGAGTGTGATTCTCAATATTGTAGTTTGCTTAACAAATGATCTTGAGCGTGTGAATGTAACGTTAAACTGCCCTAATGCAGAAATATTGTGTGCTGTTTTCATTACCGATCTGTAGGCAGTTTAATTTACTGCGGAGCAATGACAATTATGAAACTGTAATTGCTTGAAATTAATTGCCTTTTGTTCCTAACCAGCAGTAATTGGGACTGATTGTGGCCTGATGTATCACTGATTGCACGTTTCACATAGCAAGATACAGTAATCACACATGAAATAACTACAACGAAGTTATTACGCAACAATTTGAAGCAACTGAAGTCACTGAAGCCGCATTCCACAAAGAAATACAACGCAGCAAAGTTTCATCGCATGAAGCACGGAATACATAATGAAATTCGTATCATCACAAACACACATCAGGTACTTTTCCAAGTGGCAGAAACTAAAAATGCATAGTACAGTAACCAATCAAAGCACTTCATAGACCCCTGAACCAGCCAGTGAGACGAATTGTCACCATTCTTGAAGTGGTCTGAGAAACATGACTGTTGTCACAACAGTTGCGACATTTGCTAATTTGCAGGTTGATACCCTCTGCCACTTGGAGTGATACTAGCGCAACTAGAGGCGAGAAAGCCTGCCATCTATTAAAGTCATACGCGCCGTGAGAATTATGTTAGTTCCTTTTTCCAGCAACATTTGCAAAATAGATTAATGTGGATTTGCATGCAGTACTAAAGCATCTAGAGACATAAATTATCTGAAAATAAACGTAAACTTACCTTAAACTAATAAATGTAATGCCAGAAGTCAGCATGGTAAAGAAAGGTAATATAAACACTGTATTCCACGCATGGGAAGCAATGGAGAAACCATTTGACGTTTTGTTCTTCTCTGTAGTTAGTAGGATGACCATTGCCAAAGACACATCTTTCGTCTTATTATTCTGTGTGTTCTGAGAGTCTTTCAGTTATGTGCAGAAAAATAAAAGACAATGTTTGTTATAGTAAATGATCACATTACAGTTAGCTTGCATAACCTTGCTATGCGAGGGCTATTTTCTTTTAAACCTCTGTTCGGTCGTGAACTGGAAGCCGCACTGACAACTAAAAATATTTTATTTACAAGATTTAGCTACACTTGGAACGAAGTTTGTGTTAAGGGGAATCACAAAGAACATTTTCCAGAATGAAAACTACAAACCGATTTCGTAGCTTAAAGCCAAATGTTCAGGTTGGTATCCGAATAAAAAATGGAGAATAGCTATTAAAACGGCATGCTATGGGAGTCAAAAATGACGATAATAACAGTTAAATACTCACATAAATTACGTCATATGAGACGAAAATATGGGGATGGATAGACGACACAGCATTCACTGACCAAATAATAGTAATATGTCACGTGAACGTCAAATTGTAAATAGGATGAGTGGAGCAAAAAACTTGAAATCACGAATGCATCCTGTCAAAAATACAGGGCCGCGTGTGTGTATGATATGAGATGTGATTACTGCTCGAAATAATACCTGGAGTAGACTGGCAGGGGCTTTGATAAAAGGTTTGGAGAGCCTTTAGACCTCTCCAATACTAAGTCCACCATAAGTACCCACTTACAGGATCACTGACACTCCGTCACCAACGTATCTGACAACTGGAAGGTAATGCGCAGGGAAAATAAAAGGGCGTACACTGACGGAAAAAGATGTCGCAACACCAAGAAGGAGTTGAGCGACATAAACCAAAGGACAGCTCCGAGCCAGACGCTCTTTACTGTGCATTCCACTCACCCCAAACAACTGCTGTTTGCGACTTCCGAGGTGTCAAGTGATAGCTCTTTGGAGGCCAGGGTGAAGGTCTGTTGTATTTTCGAAGAAAGCTGGTTCTGGCTCCGTGTTCGTCATGGCAGTGTATTCGTTAGAAGGAGCTGCAACACCCTGTCTGCATGCTAGACACACTAGACCTACTCCTGCAGTTACTGTTTGGAGTGCGATTTCGAATGACAGCAGGAGAACTCTCGCGGTTGTCGTAAGCACCCTGATCGCGAATATGTATATCAATCTGGTGATTCGAGCGGTCGGCTACCGTTCATGTACAGCATTCCAGGCCGGCAGGTGTGGCCAAGCGGTTCTAGGCGCTACATCCTGGGACCGCGCGACCGCTACGGTCGCAGGTTGGAATCCTGCTTCGGGCATGGATGTCCTTAGGTTAGGTAGGTTTAAGTAGTTCTACGTTCTAGAGGACTGATGACCTCAGAAGTTAAGTCCCATAGTGCTCAGAGCCATTTGCACCACAGCGTTCCAGGGGGGGGTATTCCAAAAGGATAATGCTCGGCCACATACCATTGTTGTAATCCAAAATTCTCTATGGAGTGTCGACAGGCTGCCTTGGCTTGCCCGATCTCCAGATCTGACTCGAATCGAGCACATACGGGACATTATCGGACTACAACTGCATAGTCATTTCAGAAACAGCATTAACCGTCCCTGTGTTGACCGACCAAGTACAACAGCCATGGAACTCCATTCACAAACTAACAACCACCACCTGTACAACACAACACATGCACGTTTGTCTGCATGCATTCAACATTCTAGCGGTCACACCACTTACTAATGTACCAACATTTCACATTTGCAATGGCTTATCTCGCGCTAACGTTAATCTGTGATCTTGCAACGTTAACCACTTGAATATGTTACCTGCATTAATGCATTCTCCAAATTTCGTTACTCTACATTGATAACTTTTTAGTGTTACCGTTTTTTCCGTCAATGTTTATTGGAAGACGTCGTCAGAATGCCATGCATAGACCTCCTTCCCGAAATACACTCAGTGGACAGATAGAATTGAGACATCACGTTCTCTTTGTTATTTTTGATTGCGTTAACAGTGCACGTTAGATCCACATTCCCTGTTACACGTTGCTGCTAGTTCTGGTTTTCAGCGTGATTTGCCTCATACCTTTCCTAGGTACAGTTTTTGGTTAACCTCAGCCCCTTAGCGGCAATTGGTTATTGTTATTCTGTGGTATTTTCTGTTCTTATTATTGTTTCTTTATTTTTTGCAAAACCGTCGACAGTAGCTTTCACAGTTCCGTAGGGCTTCAAACAGATTGCTCTTGCCAAGTGGACGTATCCTCCCCCAATGTAATTGGTTTCGCGGTCCCCCTGTACTTACTTGAATTATCTTAGACGTAAGTTTTTTAAATTGTCGTCATTAAATATGAGTGAGTTTTCGTAGGGCGTGTGGCGGAGGGCGCAGGACGGAGGATGGGGTCTTTCAGGTAAATAGTAGTAAATTACACTATTAGCACAATGTTCCAATGTTGGTCAGACGTTTATTCAGTTACGCTGTTTTCTAAGTTAAAAATGTGTTGGACTGTGTCCGTTGGTAGCTTCATATCGTTGGATTTTCATCGTTTACTGATATAACGAATCTGGTTTTGTGAAACGGTACCGTAACTTTCTCATTCGGGACACGAGCGTGCGGTACGATGCTACGTGTAGTTCTTCTCATATATCCCCGGTAACGTGGTGCTTGCGTATCTGGTGCGCATGCGCCACGCTTTGATTGCTTGCTGTTTGTTCCTGCAAGCTCAGTGCTGATATGGTGCCGCTGGAGCTCACATGGTGCGATGACAGCAGTTTTGTCAACATGGTGGATGTGGTTTTTGCGGGTACATCCCGTCCATTCTACATTCTGTCCGATTTTATTGCAGGTTCCAGCTTCAGTTTGGGGGATGTTGATGACACCATTCAGTCTATGTACAGGGTGCGGCAGCGTTCATTTGCGTAATTTGACTTGCGTAGTACAATGACGTACTGCAGGAATGCGCTCCAGCTCGTGCCGGATTCGTGTTTCAATGAGCTGCCATTTCGAGTGTGACAGTGATTTGGAGCGGTGGAGTGCACAGCATCGTGCCTTTGCCTCTGAAACTTATTCAAAAATAACGACTCTGTTATAGCTATCCAGCGTCTATTTCGGCAACATTTCAACTTGGGCGTCATGCTAAAGTTCCAGATGGACAGACCATTGTGAGGTGGGTACGTGCATTTCGGACAACAGGTTCTGTTTGCTATGGCAAACCGGGCAGAAGTGAAAGCACTGTGCGGACACCAGAAGCCGTGGAAAATGTTCATGCCGCACTATCGCGTAGCCCAAAAAGGTCTGCTTGTCGTCATGCGCAAACTGTGCATATGTCCGATCGCTCATTCAGGAGAATATTGCACGAAGATCTTCATTTTCACCCATATAAGCTGCAAATTGTTCAGGAAATTAGGCTTCTCGATTTAGTATCACGCAAAACATTCTGCTTAACCATGCGTGATCTCCTTCGCCAAAATCCACAAATGTTGCCACCATTCTGATGATGTCAGATGAAGCTCATTTCGAGTTATGTGGTTCAGTGAAAAAACAGAATATGCGTTATTGGAGTGATGTGAGCCCGCATGAACTGCACATTAGGCCCTTGCGCAGTTCTCGTGTCACAGTGTGTTGTGGGGTTGCTTCCTTTTGGATTATTGGATGATAGCGGTGAAAGCTACCTAAAGAAGCTGCAAGACTTCGTTCCCCCACAATTAGGTATGGTCGATGTGGATGTGGAAAATTATGGTTTCAACAAGACGGAGTGACTCGCATACAGCCAGGATTTGCATGGATTTCTTGCGACAGAAATTTCTCGGTAGAGTAATTTCCCGTTTTGGTGATACTTCCTGGCCGCCTCGCTCACCCGACCTTTCATGTGCTGACTTTTTGCTTTGGGGCTACCTGAAGCAAGAAGTGTTCCGAACACGTTGCACCACCATTCCTGAAAGTTTCCAACACCGCCTAGATGAATGTGTAGTACAGAGGGAGCATCATGTGACAGGAGTCGTATTCAAAAAGTAATTTACGCAATGGACAATGACTTACACATTAGTAAATCGCATACCTTTAACTATTAATTGACATAATATGTAACAAATAAATTACAGTTACTGCCTGATGGTGTGATTTTAATATACTACTATGAACGCTCCGCACCCTGTACAATTTTACAGGAAGCGTATTTGTATTTCAAAAAAAAAAAAATGGTTCAAATGGCTCGGAGCACTACGGGACTTAACATTTATGGTCATCAGTCCCCTAGAACTTAGAACTACTCAAACCTAACTAACCTAAGGACAGCACACAACACCCAGCCATCACGAGGCAGAGAAAATCCCTGACCCCGCCGGGAATCGAACCCGGGCGTGGGAAGCGAGAACGCTACCGCACGACCACGAGATGCGGGCTATTTGTATTTCCGCCAGCACTTCCGAGGTACTGGAAGTACTGGCAGAAGTAAAGCTGTGAGGACGGTGCCTGAGTCGTGCTTGGGCAGCTCAGTTGGTAGCGCACTTGCCCGCGAAAGACAAAGGTCCCGAGTTCGGGTCTCGGTCCGGCACACAGTTTTAATGTGTCAGGAAGTTTCATATCAGCGCACACTCCGCTGCAGAGTGAAAATCTCATTCTGCAATTCATAATTTTTTATTTCATCTCCTCACCCAATTTTTAATATCGTTTATAGCAACTCAGCTGAAACGTTACGATTCTCCTCTTTCGGGATAGAGTTCCGGAAATCACTTTGCTACTCCTGTGCCATCTAGCGCATCCTGCAAACTGGACAAGTCAGACTGAACAGTATAACCTGTTCACTCCCAGGAGATAACGTAACTTTCTGAGCGCGTAATGGTATGTTCCGTGTTCTTCGTGTACGAAGGTACTGCTGAGCGGCGGCAGCAGACGTATGTCTCGGTCAGCCAACGGCACTATCTCACAGGCGCCTTCTGCACTTTGTAAAGTATTACGAAACCGGAGTTAAAAATGTTCCTGTCATAGCATGAAAGAAACGCGAATATTCTCCGGACACCATCAAAGACGTTTAAATCAAAACATCTCCACATATTCGTTGTTTTTTCCTCGTTAGTGCAGTCGATCTCAGAGGCTTCGATTCCTTCTGTTCCGGTTTTCCCACTGTCCATTTTTCACTAGTACACAATTCTGTGCTCCAAACGTACATTCTGAGAAATTTCTTCCGCAGATTATAGCCTATGTTTGAAAACTGTACACTTCTCTTTGCCAGGAATGCTCTTTTGGCCACGTTCGTCTGCTTTGTTGTTCTCCTTGCTTCGTCCGTCGTTCGTTATTTAGCTACCTAGACAGCAAAATTCCTTAACTTCACCTACTTCCAGAGCATCAGTCCTCATAGGTTCTCGCTCTTCTCATTCTGTGTACTTCTCATTACATTCGTCTTCCTTCGATTTAATCTCGATTCATATTCTGTACTTATTAGACTACTCGTTCCGTTCAGCAGATCCTGTAATGGTTCTTTACTTTCTCTGAGTATAGCAATATCATGGGGAATCGTATCATTAATATCCTTTCACCTTGAATTTTAATTCCACCCCAGAACCTTACTTTTACTTCTGTCATTGCTTCTTCGGCGGACAGATTCAACAGTAGGGGCGAAAGACTACATCCCTGACTTACACCCTTTATATGTCAAGCACTTTCTTCTTGATCTCCACTCTTATTATTCACCCCTGGCTCTTTTACATGTTGTACATTACTCGTCTTTCCCTATCGCTTACCGTTATTTTCCTCAGAACTTCGAGCACGGCTTGCACCATTTGACATAGTCGAACGCCTTTTCCAGGTCGGCAAATCCTTTGAATGTGTCTTGATTTTTCTTTAGTCCTGCTTCCATTATCAATGTTACAGCTGCCTTTCTGGAGCCTCTACATTTCCTAAAGCCAAAGTGATCGTCACCTAAAACATCCTGAATTTTCTTTTCCATGTTTCTGTACCTTATTCTTGTCAGCTACTTGGATGCATGAGCTGTTAAGCATAATACCCCCACTCGGGAGGTCTTGCAATGTTCGGAATTGTTTGGGAGATATTTCCTCCAAAAGTCAGATGGCATATCGCCAGACTCATGCACTCTATATACGAACGTGAACAGTCGTTTTGTTGCCACTTCCTCTCCTGATTTTCGAAATTCTCATGGAATGTGATCTATTCTCTCTCCATTATTTGATCTTAAGTCTTCGAAAGCTGTTTTAAATTCTGATTCCAATACTTGATACCCTATTTCTACTAAATCAACTCCTGTTTCCTCTTCTGTCACATCAGACATATCTTCCCTTACAGAGGCCTTATATATACCCTTTCTTTTTATCCGCCGTGTCCTCTGCCGTAAGTGTTTAATTTTCTGTATCACCACCATTACTTTTAATTTCACAGAAGGCTGTTTTGACTTTCCTATTTACTGAGTCAGTCCTTCCGACAAACATTTCTTCTTCGATTTCTTCACACTTTTCATGCAGAGATTGCGTCTTAGCTTCGCTGAGCTTCCTATTTATTTCATTCTTCAACGACTTGCATTTCTGTGTTCCTGAATTTCCCTGAATATTTTTGAACTTCTTCTTTAATCGACCAACTGACGTGTAACTTCTGTCACCAATAGTTTCTTTGCAGCTACCTTTTTTGTATCTATGGTTTTCTTTTTAACTTCTGTGGTCGCTCTTTCTAGAGATGTCCATTCTCTTCAATTTTACTGCCTAGTGAGCTATTATTTATTGCAATATCTATAGCATTTGAGAACTTCAAACGTATCTCTTCATTCCTTAGTAGTTCCGTATCCCACTTCTCTGCGAATTGTTTCTTCCTAACTAATCTTTTAATCTTCAGCCTGCTCTTTATCGCAACCACATTGTGACCAGGGTCAATATCTGCTCCTGGGTACGCCTTACAAACCAGTATCTGGTTCTGAATCTCTGTCTGGCCATTATCTAACCCAATTGAAATTCTCCCGCATTTACCGACCGTTTGCAATTACACCTTCTCTTCTTGTGATACTTGAACTGAGTATTCGATATTACTAGTTGAAATTTATAACATAACTTAATTGGTCTTTCTCCCTTCTCACTAATAGTAACAAGCCCATATTTTCCCGCAACCGTTTCTTCTACTCCTTCACCTACAACCGCAATGTATGTCTAGTAGATTTTCTTCTTCCCTAAAGGTACTGCATTACCCGTTCAGTATTCGGATATACTCTCTCTATCTCTTCATGCTTACCTTGCGGCGTCGGCATGTATACCTGAACTGTCGTTGTCAGTATTGGTTTGCTGTCGATTCTGATGAGAACGACACATCAATGAACTGTTCACGGTAACACACCGTCTGCGTTACCTACCTAATTATAACGAATCCTTCTCCCGTTATACCATTTTCTGCTCCTTTGATATTGCCTTCACTGGTATGACCAGATGTCCTTGTCTTCTTTCCATTTCATTTCACTCACCCCCACTAAATCTAGATTGAGTCTTTGCATTTCCCTTTTCAGATTTTATAGCTTCCCTACAACTTTTAAGCTTCTGGCATTCCACGTCCCTCGTTGGTTAATTTTTTTTCTTTTCGTCACCTCTGCCGTGGCAGCCCTCCCTGAGATCCGAATGGGGGACTAATCCGGAACCGTTTACCAATGAAGAGATCATCATGACAATTTTTCAGTTAACGGACACATGTCCTGTGGACACAACATATGTATCTTTAAACTAGTGGTTTCCATTGATTTCTGCATCCTCATGCCGTTGATCATTGCTTGTTCTTCCGCCTTTATTAGCAGTTTCCACCACGAGGGCAGTAGAGTGCTGCGAATCTCTGTCCGCCCTCTTTGATAAGGGCTTTGGCAGGATGAGGATGACTTCTTATGCGGGAAGTCTTCAGCGGGACAATGCTGATTATTATTGAAAATTTAAATTTTGGGAGTTCGAATGAGGGACTAATGGCGATTTGATTACTAATTAAAGACGCAAGCCCCACAACACGCGTTCACCGCTACATATATGTGACCTGTTATTAATTCGTTAGCTCACTTCTGGGTCTGTGATAAAATAGCATGCCTTGATTATGTAAACTTGTTATCAAAGATAATATTTTATTGCAGATTGCAGGTTTGAGATTTCTGTAAATTTCTTGTGCTCTCACGTAGACACATTAACCGCATTCTACCGTGTGTGCAAACTTCTTCATGGTATTGAGGTTTCAAGGTAGTGAGTCCCAGGTATTTAGGGCGACTGCTTGAATTTGTGTCAGTCCCAAACGTAGTGGCGCGGCGTAAGGTTTCCCCAAATAAAATTTATAATCGTAATGCAGGTCCAATTTGGAATACCCCTCCATGTAGTTAACGTGGGTTTTCCCTCTTGTATCTCGACTGATAAGTTTTTTCTGGGTCTGCCGCCAATCTTAGTTCGTAACGTACTTGCTTGCGTTAATTGTCCACGCTTTGGTCGTAGAGAGGTTTGCACTGGTCAGTCCGTACATCTCCGATGAGGAAGGGTCACCTAGACATCGGGCGACACACCTTGCCGTGTGTAACCATTCCAGGCAGACCCCGTCTGTCTATTACGCTGTTGCAACTAGTCCACGCAAGAAACTGGCAAAAAACGTCGTTATTCATTATGGTTGGAAAATGGCCCTTGAAGTAATAAAAGACCCGTAATGTTATAAATAAACCTTACTCGTTTTTCATAATCCATGAAGTTACTTGCTGTAGTGTTTTATGTTCTTTCACCTGATTTGTTACTATATTGGCCATCGGTTTTATGGGTGTAGTCTTCCCTTAATTATGTACTATTCTGACTCTTGTTTCTCTAAGGCAAAGTTATAGATAAAATGTTATTTAATTATGTAATTTTGATCCAGTTACTTCTCTTAATGGCTGCAATTTTTTATTCAGTTAGGGGTGCTTCTTTTTATTTTATTGTACTGTTGTAATCTGAGCGTCAGCCAGTCTACGAACCTTGATTCTTTTTTTATTAATTACTCACATTACACAGTATTGTGACTGCTAAAGCAAATTCTGGAATAACAGATGGTCTAAAGTAATCTTCTTTTAATGATTAATTGTTTGATTAAATTGTTGTTTCTGAATGCTTATGATGAATATATATTTGTGTTTGGAACTGAAATGTGAATGCTGTTGACGAGAACTAAGTTCCAGTACTTCTATGTGAGTGTTTTCTTGGAAATTCCGTGGGGTGTAATTTGCCCATCACACAGTATGATAGTTATATTTTGTCGTTTTCTGTGTATCCTGCCTGTCAGTTTATTTAATTTTATATGCCCGATATCGTGTGTAATAATAATAATTTTTATTGTGTTCCATGATTTGGACTTTACAATTTCATTTGCTGTTTATTAAATTTGTGTACCTTGTAAAATGACAAGGTTGATTTTGGAGTGGATGTATGTTCAGTCCCGTACCTCACTTTGCTGCCCTTTTGGGGATTTATCACCGTAAATGTTACACTGTGATTAGTTGCAAGTAACAATCAAGAACAACTGACAATTATATCTGATTGTCTGTCAACTGGTATTTACTCTTATATGAACCATATCAGCATCACTAAGAGATATTCCCTCGCCTGCAAAGGTAATTAATTGTCAGGTCCTTAGTTTAGCTTTTCCAATAACCCAACTGAAAGAATTGTTACGTGGAATGGTATTGGTAATATTTGCAACTATTCTTCATCGGTTCTTACATGATGTACCAAAGTTAGATTTGTGCACATGGAAAATTTCATCTCCAGTAAATTTGTTGCTCCTTTGGATCTAATTCTGTATTATTGAAACAATTGCGAAAATATTAGTAGTAGGACGTTGAGAAACATAAGATAAATTGGTACACAGTACAGTAATATTTAGTGTTTAGATTACGGATTCTCTCAGCTCTGTTATGTTCACAGGTATCTAAGCTACATATTCAGTCACTCGATGAAGCAATAGTTCAAAATATTTGACAGCAAAACAGCTTCTTCAGATGGAAGACTAGTGTCTATGATTCTGAAAGAACATACGTGAGATCACTTATTGTCAAGTTTAAAAACTCCCCCAATCAATAGCTTACATTGCTGAATATATTGGCGGTTCTCAATTACACTGCTCGTAACTAGTCGCAGGAGAAGAGTTTAATTATCTTCGTGATTCTCCAGATGCAGTTCACATTCTGGTTAGAGTCAATCTACGTATCCATCCACATTTAAAGAGATAATCGTGAAGATTTAAGACAACTCTTGACTAACTTATCTCGGCAGAGAAACTTCCGCAAAGAAACAAACCCTCCAACTAAGCGACATTGGAAAGTGCGAACGATTTTAAATTTTCACGTGAGTGTATTGTCGCGTGAAGAAGGCACATTCCAGTGGCGATGGGATAATCTTTTATGCTTCCAGACAGCGTACATGCCTTTTGTAAGAAATCTGTGGTGATCTGAAATAGTAAAAAATCATAGTAATTTTTTCCATCGCCATAAAGATGAGGATGTTTCAGTTCAATTCGTAGATTGTCTGCTGTTCAGTGCTTCGTGACTGTAAATGTTTGTTACAATTTTTGTACTAAAGGAATCTAAAAATTAGTGTAATCGGACTTTGACATTGCTGAAGATAATTTCTTTACCTAATAAGAGAATGATAAAAAGAGAAAAACTGGAGCTCGAATTGTTTTTGTCATTGAAGAATCAGGCTCCAACACACTGACGACGGTCTCCGAAAATCAAAAATAACACATATAGCCGGAAAATGTTATCCAGGTAGTGGAAGTAAGATATTCCATCTACACACATCAATAGAAGTTTTGAATCACCTCGGTTACGAGAGTTCTGTAACCTGTACAGAAAATTGGAATAGAGATCAACATAAACATCATTTACGCCCTTTTTATTGCTCATGAAAACCACACATTGTATGTTGTACCACCATACAGTGAGAACTTTAGAGGTGGTGGTCCAGATTTCTGTAAACATCGGTACCACAAATACCCACTAGCATGTCCTCTTTCACTGATGCATTCGTCGTGGCATGCTATCCACAAGTTCATGAAGGCACTGTTGGTCCAGATTGTCCCACTCCTCAACAGCGATTCGGCGTAGATCCCTCAGAGTGGTTGGTGAGTCATGTCGTCCATAAACTGCCCGTTACAATCTACGCCAGGCATGTTCGATAGGGTTTGTGTCTGGAGAACATGCTGGACACTCTAGTCGAGCGATGTCGTTATCCTGTAGGATGTCATTCACAAGATGTGCAAGATGGGGGCGAGAATTGTCGTCCATAAGACGAATGCCTCGCCAATACGCCGCCGATATGGTTGCACTGTCGGTCGGAGGCAGCCGTTATGGCGCCTTCCATGACCACCAGCGGCGTACGTCGGCCCCACATAATGCCACCCCAAAACAACAGGGAACCTCCACCTTGTTTGTCTAAGGTGTTCAGCCTGACCGGGTTGCCTCCAAAAACGTCTCCGACGATTGTCTGGTGGAAGCCATATGCGACACTCATCGGTGAACAGAACGTGATGCCAATCCTGAGCGGTCCATTCGGCATGTTGCTGGGCCCATCTATACCGCGCTGCATGGTGTCGTGGTTTCAAAGATAGACCTCGCCATGGACGTCGGGAGTGAAGTTGCGCATCATGCAGCCTCTTGCACACAGTTTGAGTCGTAACACGAAGTCCTGTGGCTGCACTAAAAGCTTTATTCAACATGGTGGCGTTGCTGTCAGGGTTCCTCCCAGCCATAATCCGTAGGTAGTGGTCATCCACTGCATTAGTAGCCCTAGGACGGCCCGAGCGAGGCATGCCATCGACAGTTCCTATCTCTCTGTATCTCCTCCATGTCCGAACAACATCGCTTTGGTTCATTCCGAGACGCCTGGACACTTCCCTTGTTGAGAGCCCCTCCTGGCACAAAGTAACAATGCGGACCCGATTGAACCGCGGTATTCACAGTCTTGGCTTGGTTGAACTACAGACAATACGAGCAGTGTACCTCCTTCCTGGTGGAATGACTGGAACTGATCGGCTGTCGGCCCCCCTACGTCTAATAGACGCTGCTCATGCATGGCTGTTTACATCTTTGGGCGGGTTTAGTGACAGCTCTGAACAGTCAAAGGGACTCTGTCTGTGATACAATATCGACAGTCAACGTCTATCTTCAGGAGTTCCGGAAACCGGGATGATGCAAAACGTTTTTTGATGTGTATAGATATACGAAATTAGACACCGTTACACAATTAATGTTAACTTACTATTCGGTAAGCAGGTCGTACAAATAATTGACATGTTGCTTCTACAGTGGCAAGACTGAGAGAGGTAAGTAATTACATGTCAAATGACTGTGAAACACAGGCTTCTTAAAACAATATAATGTGGCATATAGCTACCCTTTGCAGTTCTTCATTTTGGTCATAGGCACTGGTATTGATAAAATTGAAGTCTTTGGTCTTAGATACCGCGTACACAAAAAACAATTCCGTCGAGTATCGTAGTTTGTGTGTAAAAAGCAATTTTATAAACTCGCAGCTTAAAAGAGCCGTAACTGGTAATAGTCCAGCAGTGATCAATATATAAATTAATCACATCGTTATATTTTATACAATTTCTTTTCTTTCCACATAATAGATATGAAAGAATTTACATTTTGGCGGAATGCCACTTCGGCACTCTTGAGCGTAAATTTTTGACACCATATGTTTTGTCTTCTTATGTAAAAAATCGGGTGGTCACTTTCACAGAAGGGATTCAAATATTTCGAAAACTACTCACTGGAGCAAAGAAATTGAGACATAAAGTGTGTCAGACTCCCAGTGGGATAGAGAACGACACAAAAAGTTTTCTCACGACCTCTATTAGGGATAGAGTGGGGGAAGACAACTTTGAAATCCAAAGTTACACCTTTAATTTTTGTCGCAGAATCAGATTCCCCAGGACTGAATTGGCCTATGATTGTCATTTCTTTTACGTACACAGGGGTGATTTAGCTGCGCCTACTCGAATGGCTTTACGTAACCTGCAACACCCTCAAACGCCAAATGCAAGACTCATATTCTCTCTGTCGCTACATGCAAATTATTAAACTCTAAAGAAAAAATGAATAGGTCCTTTTTGTAGGAAATTTAACGTAAGTAAATTTCGTACTGGGATACGTTGACGCTAGAGACCATACTTTTCGTATTATTCAAGGAAAACGTACAAAAATGATCTTCGAGTGAGTTTTCCCTTGAATGTCTCGAAAACCCTGGCCTCCGGCGAAGACGTATCCAAGTCCAAAATTTAACTTATTTAAATTTCCTACAAATGATCCTGTTGATTTTTTTCTGTAGAACTAACAGTTGGCGCGTAGCGAGCGAGAGAATACGCAAATCTAGCATGTGGTTTTTGAAGGGATTGTGGGTTGCATAAAACCCGTATGTAGGTGCACATGAATCACCTTGCAAATGTTTTTCTGTCCTCGCAATTATTTGCATGCTAAATAATTTCTTTGTTTCGGATGTAAACACAGGAAGTAAAAATGGATGAGTGTTTCCTTGACTGTGGAAAATATTGCTCACATGTGTTAGTAGGCCTCAAATATTATCAGTGATATCAGCCATTGAACAGAGAGGTTCCAGTTATCACACCAGACTAGTAAAAGTCCTTAAAACGGCAGAAAGCTTAAATATAACTTGTCGAAATGTTGTCCTTTTTTACTCACACATGTCAAAAGCACATATTCAACTATTCTTGGAAAGACGTAGTGGCATATCCTGTAATAATCATACATCCCTTCATACAAGTAGAGGGGGACAGGTTGTGGACAAAATGTTTGAAGCGTTAAGAGTACCAGTAGCTACTTCTCATAAGAAGACGGGAAATCGTGAACAAATGCTAGATGCCCACGACAGGAAGAAAATAAAGGTTCTTAGAAATGCATTGCTTAAAACTTAAGCTTCCATAATTTTTTTAGCTGGCCACTGGAATCATGTACTGTGTATGGCAATTCGAGTGAAAAATTCGCTGTCAGAAGGTACGAAAATTCTTCTAAGAAAGGGAGCACACGTGTGTCGACACAGACCTGAGTTTTGGAATTCTGTACCTCTAGACCATTTTGGTGAAAAGACTTACATTTGTTCTGGGAAAGCAAAAGTGAGACTCGTAGGGGTGACGCCGTCTGCTGCTCAAACAACTGGATGGTTACTTTCACATCACGTATGTAATGAAGGAACCATATGAGTGCCCCTAATAATTGAAGCCTATTAATTGAATCATGAAGAGTACCAGTAGCTGTTTGTCACAAAAAGACAAGAAATCATAGACGAATGCTACGTGCCCACGACAAGAAGAAAATACAATTCGCTTTCTCACAACACTTGCATCCTTTGCTAGTTTAACAAGATATTAAAATCAATACCGTACCCCGTTGTCATTTTTGAGGACCGGAGTAATATGCGATAAGGTAACAAAGCAGTTCTTAGAAAAAAACTTGCTGTCACTGTTTCAATACAAAATTCTCCAGAGACTCAACCCATTGATAGCAATGCTTTGATCTGTCGTATGAAATGGCCAACTGGTTCAAACGTGTCCTTACTCCCGTCAGCTATTATAAATGCTGTGAAAGGATATTCTGACACGTATATTGTTCTGATACCCTCGAGACTTCATCTACCAGAAACCTCGAACGAGAAAGACGCCTGTCTGCTGGTGGTGTTAAACAATTACTCCTTAAGACACTACTTCGTACCCGACATATGGTTTTAGGCCAAATCCAAAATAAGTTGCATATTATTGATTTGCTATGCTTCATCGAATATTCAGGTAATAAAGTACACTTCGTGAATAAGAAGAAGAGGACCTTGAGCAAGTTGATGTTACACTACTTCCCCAAGCTCCATAAATGGTTTTCCAATTTGGCAAGAGGAACATTCATATAGTTAGTGACGATACATACGTGTTTGTTTTAATGCTGTACTTTCATTGAAGACGGACACGTACTGTAGTTTTCACTATGAAGATATGTAATAGGCATGCAACTGACACTGAAGGAAGTGCTAAGATTGTGGGTGACATGAGTAAGAATATACTTGCAGTAGGTTTTAATAGTATGTAATTTTTCCTCTTATCCGTTTCGGCAAGGTAAGGCTGTTGCGTGCAACTTGTTGCAGAGACATGGTTGTTGCTTAGCATTACTAGGCGACACTTCGGTCGTCATTAAATAATGAATGCTGGTTATCATTTTCTTTTTCTCTTTTGTATAACGATAGACGATGTGAATCAATGACCCAATTACGACGCTGCTTGTTTACAACCAAAAGAGAAATCTCGTCTAACTCAAAGTCACTTTAATCAACAAAGAAAGTGCTACAACCACATAAAACCTGCTCACTTTCAAATAATTTAGAGGAAGTCAGCAGAGTAGTTTTTGCCACCTACATCGTGTCACAGTGGGTATGATAGGAAAGTGGAAAATGTGTCACGCATACATTTAACTGGAATGAGTTCTGTAGACCCTCCTGAATTGGTGGAATTAGTAGCCTGTAGATGCACGACATGCAAGCGAAGTAACTGCAGAAGGTATTGTAAATGTGCATCGTCAGAGACTTGTATGAATATTTACACAGCCACCAGAAGTAGCTTGAATTGCATCAGCAGTGATATTGACAATTTCACATGTGACATATTTGAGGAACATTTTGACTAGTACAATAAAACAACGTGCAAAAAAGTAACAATAAACAAAACACATTAAAACCAGAGGTTTAACATATTATTTCATCTTTGTAGACAGAGTTCCTCATTTCAGATATATAATATTAATCTTCTGATGTATAAAAATGAAATGAACTTGTAAATAAAATCCTGAATAATATCTTTTCAACACAAATTATGTCGTAAAGATAATCCCTCATACGTACCAAAGTGGCACCCATCAAATTTAAGATCCCTGAGCATTCCTTTGTCGTATGGCTTTGTCATAAAGCTTCATATCAAATGTTACGGTCCAGGCGTGAAGTTGCCAATCTATAACTGACGTTTGCACGATGACTGTTGGAACAGTGTGGTATTGAAGTCATTGTGTGATCTGAAACGGATGATGAATCATTATGAAACTCACTGAGAGTGAATTATGAAAATTCCATTCTTATTTTGTTTAAGCCATTCCTTACTGCAAAATTTCGCTCCCTACAGTTAATGAAAATGACTGGCTAGAGTGTGATGTTGGTGCTCCCTCACCCTCGCCCATCTCCCCCCCCCCCCCCCCCCACCCTTGTATTTCTGGTTCTGGTGACAGATCGACTTTTAACGTAGCCCAAGGTCTTGGTTAGGACTTTTAGAGTAGCCCAAGAACTTGGTTAGGTTCTAAGGAGTTTTAAGTTTGGTAATTTGTAATGATTAAGTGACAAAATGGGAATTACGGATTTTTCAGTTAGACGTTGACACCGGGAATAGTAGAAGTGCAAAACTTGAAACAACACACAGATGTTTGCTGTGTATTTTAGTGCTGAAAAAGTATCCATCCTGTGAATACGTTATTGTTAAAAATTTGGCAAATGTTGCACAGTTGACCGCTCCTTGCATTTGCATTGAGTATGACATACCTGTATAAGACGCTTCAAAATACACGTCAGAAACTTGTCCATCGTCGAACATACCTCTTCTGAAATTTCCTTCTACCATAGTTTCAGTTTCCGTGAAGAAATGTGTTTTAAATATGTTTAAATGTGGCGCGAATATAAACAATAGGCTTTGTTATAAGTCTTTTTATAACCACAACCTTTATTTTTCATGCACTCTTGTTGGCATAACCAACTCTGAATCAAATTACCACCTTTCACCATGATCTAGACCTCGGACTGTTAACAGGAGGGTGGTGGAGGGTGCGCTATGAAACACTAGCCTAATATATCAGTGCTGGCGCCATGTGGAACACAAAGTATAAAATATTTCTCTGAGCAAATTAGCTTCTTGGTTCATGTCTTACACCACTGGTGCTGAATGTTAAGTACCGCTTTCAGCTGCTAGTTGAGACTTCTAGTTGTGACTGAAATCGCTGCCAAACACTGTAAAGTTGTTATTGTGAAAACACTAATATCTCGGTCACTGTGATTTGTGACAGGCAAGCGACATCTTGGCCACCCCTTCTACAGAGCGGCCACATGGAGACAACAGGTAGCATGAAGAGTCTGCAGCCAGTAGACGGACGTCTCGACTAGACAAGGGCCGTAGCTCGCGGGCATCTCTTGCACTCTGCAAAATTACTCCGTAATAACCGTATTTTTACGAAACAGGTTGTCTTCCGTCGTATCATATGAGCGGAAAGAAGGGAAGAGCAGTGAATCCTCTCGCATTATACACTCAAAACAAAATACACCAATGCAGGACCAGAGGCCCGCAAGTGAATAATGTACATTCGGTTTTCCCATAGTCTGTGGTTCACTGGCATACAATACTGAATTCCAAACATATGAGGGCAGTTCAATAAGTAATGCAACACATTTTTTTCTGAAACAGGGGTTGTTTTATTCAGCATTGAAATACACCAGGTTATTCCCCAATCTTTTAGCTACACAACACTATTTTTCAACGTAATCTCCATTCAATGCTACGGCCTTACGCCACCTTGAAATGAGGGCCTGTATGCCTGCACGGTACCATTCCACTGGTCGATGTCGGAGCCAACGTCGTACTGCATCAATAACTTCTTCATCATCCGCGTAGTGCCTCCCACGGATTGTGTCCTTCACTGGGCCAAACATATGGAAATCCGACGGTGCGAGATCGGGGCTGTAGGGTGCATGAGGAAGAACAGTCCACTGAAGTTTTGTGAGCTCCTCTCGGGTGCGAAGACTTGTGTGAGGTCTTGCGTTGTCATGAAGAAGGAGAAGTTCGTTCAGATTTTTGTGCCTACGAACACGCTGAAGTCGTTTCTTCAATTTCTGAAGAGTAGCATAATACACTTCAGAGTTGATCGTTTGACCATGGGGAAAGACATCGAACAGAATAACCCCTTCAGCGTCCCAGAAGACTGTAACCATGACTTTACCAGCTGAAGGTATGGCTTTAAACTTTTTCTTGGTAGAGGAGTGGGTGTGGCGCCACTCCATTGATTGCCGTTTTGTTTCAGGTTCGAAGTGATGAACCCATGTTTCATCGCCTGTAACAATCTTTGACAAGAAATTGTCACCATCAGCCACATGACGAGCAAGCAATTCCGCACAGATGGTTCTCCTTTGCTCTTTATGGTGTTCGGTTAGACAACGAGGGACCCAGCGGGAACAAACCTTTGAATATCCCAACTGGTGAACAATTGTGACAGCACTAGCAACAGAGATGTCAAGTTGAGCACTGAGCTGTTTGATGGTGATCCGTCGATCATCTCGAACGAGTGTATTCGCACGCTCCGCCATTGCAGGAGTCACAGCTGTGCACGGCCGGCCCGCACACGGGAGATCAGACAGTCTTGCTTGACCTTGCGGCGATGATGACACACGCTTTGCCCAACGACTCACCGTGCTTTTTTCCACTGCCAGATCACCGTAGACATTCTGAAAGCGCCTATGAATATCTGAGATGCCCTGGTTTTCCGCCAAAAGAAACTCGATCACTGCCCGTTGTTTGCAACGCACATCCGTTACAGACGCCATTTTAACAGCTCCGTACAGCGCTGCCACCTGTCGGAAGTCAATGAAACTATACGAGACGAAGCGGGAATGTTTGAAAATATTCCACAAGAAATTTCCGGTTTTTTCAACCAAAATTGGCCGAGAAAAAAAATGTGTTTCATTACTTATTGAACTGCCCTCGTACATTCCCAGAAATTTCGCTCTCAAATGGATGCCGATATTTGATAATTTCTTTCGTGCAGGGAATTCTCCCTTTACCTGTCCTAGTCTTCTTCCATGACTTCCTTGCATCGCCCGTTGTGTGCTCCTTTGTTTTCAAGATAGCAGAATTCCTTTACTTTGACTACTTCAGTTTCTGTGCTTAAAATAAATACGTGCAAAGTAAAATTGTTATACTGACATAATTCTTGATAGGGACGCTGTCTCAACTACAAACGGCTCACTCTCTCTCTCTGCAGGCTGGTTTTCTGTCTTCAGTTCATTTGGTTACTGGCTTTTTTGGAACCACATTTTACCCAGCAGTTTTTTTGACAGAACTGATTCTAGTCTACTACTTCCACTGCTCCCCTATGGACTTTCTCGAGGTCCTTTTTAACATGCTTGATACATGATATTCTTTATTTTTCCAATGTGTACCATAATCTCGTGTGTACGCCTCTTTGAACATGTCCATAAATTTTAAATCCACGTCTTCTAACGTCTGCTATCAGGTTCGATATTTTCTCTTTTGTTTTGGAATATTCCAATCTCTATCGTTCCTGTTTCCTGTCTGGGATGGGCCCAACATTTTTGTTATAATTTTCGTTCTTCCTTCAGGACGTTTTTCAGATCGCTATTTCTGATGAGAATCAAAATTTCGTTTTCTCACATACCTTCAAGATTGATCGCCTTATTGTCATGTCTGATCTCTGTGCATATGGACATACATGTTTGGTTGTAGATGTCACGCATTCTCCTGCTCGCTCTTCTGAGGTTTTGGAATCTAACTCTCAGTGATTCCTGTACTAGCCTCCTTTGTTCTGTGAGCACCCCTACGTTCAGCAGTGTCTGACCCATTTCATTTGTCGTGCTTCGTGATTAATTTCTGAGTGTTGAATTTGGTTAGATCAACTCAGGTGTTTTATTTCATTATTTTTATTTTATTTTTAACTTTTTAAGGGGTTTTCAGGCCAGCCTTTTCATCGCTTTCCTTGAGGACATCTATCTTCCTTGTAGCAAGTATCGGCAAATGTTCTGCGAAAGCTAAGCAAGAGATGTTAATGTCATCATTGTCTGTCCAAGCAAAATAGATTTCCATAGATTTTAAGTGTTTGATTCTTTTCTCTTTCCACAAGGACTTTATCTTAGTTCTTTACTGGCAGTCAGTCCCCTTGGTGACTTCGGCCGGCCGGAGTGGCCGAGCGGTTAAAGGCGCTGCAGTCTGGAACCACACGACCGCTACGGTCGCAGGTTCGAATCCTGCCTCGGGCATGGATGTATGTGATGTCCTTAGGTTAGTTAGGTTTAAGTAGTTCTAAGTTCTAGGGGACTTATGACCACAGCAGTTGAGTCCCTTAGTGCTCAGAGCCATTTTTGAACCCCTTGGTGAACACCTGTTTTAATTTCAGGGAGTTCTGATATTTCCCACGTCAATTTTAATTTGGATGTTATGTCCATGAGTGATTAATGTGGCTTACTGTCTTTGGGTCTAGTTCTTTCCCTTCTACGATATCAATGATAATCGGTCAGTCGAGTCATGTCTTCTTGATGTCGACGAAAGTGTAAATGACGTGTTAGGTTGAACATCTGTTCTACGCAAGAACAGCCTAGTAGAAAACTTGCTTTGTATTCTCCAATATTATGTTTTCGACGTGCTTTTGTTCAAATGGCTTGGTTCAAATGGCTCTGAGCACTATAGGGCTTAACTTCTGAAGTCATCTGTCCCCTAGAACTTAGAACTACTTAAACCTAACTAACCTAAGGACAACACACACTGTTATTCAGTTCTACAAAATAATTCGGGAGGTTATTCCGGAATCGGATTCAAAAGGGAAGAGCTTTGTATATATTTGTAGGGCATGGAGAGATGCTGACGCCTTCTTGTACATCGCGCTTACTTCCTCAGTGTAACTTAGATTTTCATCTATTATTTCTCATATACTCTTTGCTAAGGGAGGGAAGTTGATGTTTGTCCCATTTATGGTTAAAGATGGTATTGATTCCCGATAATTCGGTATAATGACCCTAGAATGACCAACAGGTATCAATTGTGTTTAGCATGTGTTGACCTTCAACCCCAAGCACTACGCCCATTCGATAGTGCACACAGGTCGGTACTGAAATTCCTGATAGCTGTCTTCCAGTTTTATTGGTTTTGCACTTAGATAAAACTGGAGGTCGAACAGTCTTCATGTGGTATTTGCAGTAGAACAAATCTGATTGATATACAATGAAAAGAGTGAAGGACCTAATATGGAACGTATTCCAGTGGTTGGTGTCTAGGTCGTTATTGCTGTTTACAAAGGGAATCGCTGTTGGTTGATGAGTCTGATAACGAATCAGATCATTTCGTAGGTTGAATCTTCTTTTTCTGAAAAGCTTATTTCTTCCAACCCTCCCCATAGATGGCACCCAATCAAGGAAAAAATGTACGTCCCCTTCATGACAGTGCTTTTTTTAAATGGCTTGTTCAACTAACCAATGTATGGCTTTCCAAAATTAATGCTGCACTTGTTAGTAGTGGGGCAAAGGGTATCAGGGCGATTTGTTAGTGTGGGTTGCATACATTCAGGGGCAGACTTGATTGTTTTATGCCCCTCCCAATCTTCTTAACCTGTTGTTGTTGTTGTAGTCTTCAGTCCTGAAACTGGTTTGATGCAGCTCTCCATGCTACCCTATCCTGTGCAAGCTTCTTCATCTCCCAGTACTTACTGCAACCTACATCCTTCTGAATCTGCTTAGTGTATTCATCTCTTGGTCTTGTTTCTGATACCATGGGGTTGATATATGACACCCTGGAGATAATATGCCCTTTCAAGAAAGTACTCCAGTGCCCTCTGGAAACTGCCAACCCTCCCCATCACTGATAAAAGCACACTTTCAGACCTGAGTTAGCTCCTTCCCAATCTATCAATTCGATTTACTAATCAATTAAATATATGAATTAATTAACCCCTCCATTGCTGGGAGATCACCTACCCTCCACAATCCCCCTGCACCTCGGAATGGCAGAATAACTCACTCAGTCTGTGTTGACGTTTCGGACTGATAGGATCTCATGATGTTAGGCTAATACAGTGTACCAGACATTGTTTGAACAAATTGTTGAATAACACAGTTTGTTTATTTCTGAAATTCCAAATCCTCTAGAAACTGATGCTGCTGTTGAAACAATTTAGATGATGTGTGGAATACTGTTTACTTGTTTCTAAAATCACAATACACCTCTAAATCGACACTGGTGATGGGGTATTTGTGTTGTTTATTCATAGTGTGGAATATTGTTTAAACAATTTAGAAAATGTTAAACAATTGTCGAACGGGCACCCACAGGGCTGCGCTAAGCACAGCCTGTTCTGCAAGGAGTACCCCACTCTTCCTCCTCCCCACGCGCACTTTCTTTCTTTGTGGCATACCGATCACGCAGTGTCTTGCAGGTAGCAGACCAGAAGCTACGCTGCCTTCTCCTCTGGGACACTTTACATGCTTTTGTGGGAAATGCACAACCCTTTCTTTGTGGCACGTTTTGCTTGCTTTTTGCAAGAAATAATCCTGGCACACTTTCTTTGTAGCACACTTGTGGGAAATAACCCAGTCTTCCCTTGTCTTTCAGCATGAGCTGCTTCAGGAGTTAAATCCACTTGAATATGTCTCTAAATACACTTTCAAAAAGATGGCTGCACAGTAGCTTACTTCAAGATGTGTCATAAATAAATCGTTAGACAGTTTGCAGGGATGGATGTAACAAACTGAATATACATTTGCACAGTAGGAAATATTAATGAGAACTATAGATTGACCTTGATTTTGAATACTTATGTGCATAAACCAATAAGGCAAAGTGTTTGCTGCTTTATGAAATTTGTTTCAGATACACTTCCACACAAAATAATGTACCATAGATAGAAAGAGTTATGTACCTGTACTGGAAATTGTCATGCATAGAGATCAAGCCAGGAGTCTTGGAATTCGTGGTGGCCCTCTCAACTGTTTAGTTCTGGTACCCACTTCCAGCGCCACTTGTGAACATAGCAGTCTTCGAGGTGCACGTTGAGTGGCAATATGTCGCGTAAAAATAAACGAACGCAAATACAATCGAAAATACATCGCACAGGAATATTGTTTATAAACTGAAACTGATATAAATAAGCGCAAATACATCGCATCGAAACTCTAAAGACGATCATACATCACTAAAAATACTGTTAAATACACTAGCACAGTAATTTGCTACACGAGGCAGTGTCGTAACCTGGGGCCCGTGAAGTGACTTGTCTGTCAGTGGCCGCAGCTCGCCTCAGAGTGAACTAGCGGCCAGAAGTGGGCTCTCCTGCCGAATTGACAAGCGTATCCAGAACACAGAACTGATCACTGGAATAATTGGGTATTTCCAGAGTGCTGCAGAACAAAAGCATGAGAACTTTTCCTGTAAGCTAAGACCAGCACTCATCAGTAGGTGAGGAGGAATGCAGCATGAGTAAGGCAGTCCTCACAAGCTGCTGATGAATGCTTCACCCCTATTGGCTTCCTGGGTGAAATGGTGAGTGGAGGAGGTAAATTTATACAAACCCTTGTCGTGGTGCAGTCACTCTCATCCTGCCACTGTCGGTTCACCTGTGTGTTGGCCTGTGTGTGTTTCCGTCAGCTTTTTTAGGGGAAAATGAAGCTCTCAAATTCCAGCTATAGCATCACCAGCGTTAGCAGCAGAGAACGCCTTTGCCAGGACAGCCTGTCATGTATGTTAATTGTTCCATTCATTCAACGTACCTCTATGCGCATAATTTTGGTATCCCTCGCAGCAACTGTTTAGGTTGTAGTCGGTAGATCCATACACGTGCAACACTGAACTTTTGACCAGGTTCTTGCTGTAATTTTTGTGTGTGACAGAATTTTTATTCTGTAGTAGGTATTAGAGTCCTTCTTCTTGTTTCTTGACGTTGCAGCATTCATCCCTGAGATGCTGGCTGTGTTATTTCGCCGTGTGGAAGCAGAGGGAGCACTGCAGCAGCCTCCACCAATATTAATTGAGCCGGGTCAAGACCACAGGTGCATTTATTTTGTTTCACAACATTTGGCTGTTGGAGATTCTTTTTCACATGATATACTGTGGTTCTAATGATGAGTGCGGGGAATGTATATGGATGTATTTGTCATAACATGTTGCATTCAGTTGTCTGAGATATATTATTTGCTTTTGTAGATGTTTCTATGGATGAACACTAACAAGAAGAAGAAGGGGTACATGTCGAGGCCTAAGCTTATAAGCCATCGATTCCATGTTGTAAATATCAGAATACGATTTTCAGATTCAGTGTGTGTGTTTCATATATAAGTAATTTCGGTGAACTAGAGAATACGATGTTCCGCTTGTATTTCAGTGAGCTAATGAATACGATTTTCTGGTTGTATTTCAGGATAATTATAAGTGTATGTCTGTAAGATTTTCAAGAAATAATTATATTAATGTTGTAGTCAGTGTCAGTGAGCTAGGTAGATGGCTCAAGGAGAGGGTGAAATGCGGGAGTGTGTACATGAGATATGGCCTGCTGAGGATGCTGAAAGGCACCACCATCTCACCCTTTTCCATTGGGTGGGAGAACTACCAGAAATAGAATTGCTCAATCCTTGGACCCAGATTGTAGAAGGTGATTAGATGCAAACGTTGCCATTACAGCATATAATTATTATTCCAGAATGTTGGTGTACTTGTTTACAGCGTATACTAAAAAGTCTTTAGCGCTGTACTTAACTTCTACAGCGGTAGTTACAGGGTGCAGGAATCAAACACGAATCCAAGAGGCATGCATTGACGTGCATGACGCTGCTCCTGCTGCGAGAGAAGCGACCACAGTCACCAAGGCATGCCCCCAACAACAGCCTGCCGCCACGGCTGCATCATCGCATACACTCTGGCCTCCGTTCAGTCGGAGGAAGAAGAAGAGTAACGACCTCCCTCCCAACCCTTGGGCTGGCAGCGGTGAAGCCTAAACCATGCAGCATCAGCATCAACCTAGATTCTCCCACTGGGCCTCACCATCGCCGCCTCCTTCTACTTCAGATGAGACTGATCGCCCTCGACGACGAAGGGTATTACATCGGCGCATATACCTCACCCCAGCAGGTGCTTCCTCCCCAACACAATCATCCACTGGGTGAACACAGTCGTCGGTTTCACCTACTCGTAGCTTTATTGATTTTGTTAATGATAATGAACCACTGGCAAGTGGCAGTTCCCTCTTCCGTCTTTTCAGTGAAGGGCATCAGATCAGTGACATCATACTGTAGTTAGAATACTCAGTGATTTCAGAAAGAAGCCTTCGAGGAAAGAATCTCGTACACGAGAATCCCACAGGAGCGTACCGTGACCTTGTTGCGTTGTTAAGAGCATGCATTCCTGTCGTCGAAGTGGAGCTCCTCAACGTCGTTGATGGTCCGCGGTATCTCACCATTAAATGTGGTGCAGTGCTCTGCATTGAACTGGCGCACACCCCCACCCCCACGCCCACCCGCCCCAATGTTGCCTCTGGCGTTGAAATGACAGGTCTCCATTATCTTTGGGGAGATAACAGCGTGATAATATGGAACACATCGATCACCGAGTGGTATCGCGAAGCGGACCCACCGTGAGAGTTATGGCCCGGTTTTCCGAGAAGAAAGTGAGAGAGCCAGCTAAAGCACTCAGCTGAATGCTACACCTGGACATCCGTACACATGTCTATGATCCAGCAAATGGAGGGTTCAGCTAAATTAAGCTCCTTAAGGATACAGATAAGAAGAGGGCATATATTTATATCAAAAATGAAAAGGATTTGGCATGTTTTTCATTGTCAAGTCAGGCTTTCGAAAGAAATATTAAGGACACTCCCGAGCGCACATGTCGATATGGTAGATACCTATGTATCCATAAGTGGTGTAACTTTGATGGTATCTTGTTCCATGTAAAGATCCAGGACATACGTAAATTTGAGGCACAGAATACCAGAATATAGGTTCAAGTTCATGGTGTGGAGAAATGCAAGCCAGATGAACAGAATGAACAAATAGTCGTTGACCTCCTCAATTTCTCAAAATTTTCCTGTGAGCTTAAGATGAATGTAAACATGCTCTTATTCTGCTATGAGAAAAATAAAGAGAAAACAATTATCATTACCTTTGGATCAAAGACATGTCCTGACTTCTATTCTCGCAGCTGAGTATCCACAAGTATAAAAAACATTTTTGCTTAAGATGTATGAACTACTTTTCCTCCGGCAAGTTTTTAGTAGCGCATCCAGGGAGCCGTACGACTTATTGTGCCTACTGATGTAAACAAATTCATAATGTTTGAAGACGCTCACCATCAGGAGCGATGCCCTTTGCAGTGCGCGCCGACTTTGAATGCAATGATGTATCATGTAATAAAATTGCTATGCATTAACGTGACAGTACGAGGGGGACAGAAAGATTTTACTTTTTTTCTTTTTTTTTTTTTTTAAATGGACTTGTAGTCCGGGGTGATATGTTACAATACAGCATCACCGGTCTATTGCGGTCTAACTGTGTTGATGAGGCAGTGAATTTCCACAGGTCAGTGACTCCCTCACTGCAATTCACTTTGGAGGTGTCGCGGTTGGACTTGTACTCCCATACCACCCTCTGACGGTGATGGTGCTACATGAGTCAGGCAGAAGAATTTTGCCTAATATGGGCAGGTGAAGGTGTGGCGGTGGGACTTGAAGTCCCGTACGCCAGGGCAGGGATGTGTGAAGTGCTGTTTCTACAACTATATATATGATAGAGAATCGCTAATTCATATGCGAGAAGAATTTCATTGACTGTAAAGTCAATAAAACTTTTTTCATTTCAAAATGGTGCGTGTTTTTTCCACAAACAACGTATACTCAAGTGTGATCTATTAATGAATACCAGCTCGAGAGCAATTCAGACGGGAGCGTTCAGTTCTAATTAAATAATTTGATGCTTTCTTCGGAAAAGAAGTGATTTCAAGGTTCATTTTTCTTCGCCACCAATGTTTCTAAGAACTGAAGACAAATCTGATTGCTATGCAACAGAGCCCCGACGAATACTTCTCAGCAACTTTGATTAACACTTTCAGATTCAAAATAGCATCTGCAGCAGCTGGAGCAGGTCGCAATAACAACGGAAGTTATAGTGTGAAAGCAGTTTCACCAATCGCCCTGTGTCCCACCAACGGTGTATATATTCACTACAACGGAGCACACACACAGACAGTCACTCATACATACAAAGCCACAACACAAGGTGGTGTGGGAAACATCTCAGTATAAAAGGCTCAGTATAGGCAAAATACAAATAACAGTAAGCGAAGATGGCTGAGAGATTTTATAATGCTTCCTCGCTCCTGGGAACCGCTGTCAGGGTGACCCCACGACGTCAGATACCACCAGTGCCGAAAAACACGTACCTTAGGCGGCAGTGTACCAAATTGAATCGTCCTATGATGCAAGTATTAACTGCTAGGAAACTTAAGTTGGAAATAACCGTTCGATTTGGCTGCTCACTAAAAACTTTCGTGGAAGGTCTATAAGGTTTACAGCGACAAAGTTCCCATGACCAAATCGAAGGAGAGTGAAGAACTGAACAATAACGTGGTTGACTGTCATCTTTTCAAGCTGCCGGTAGATAGAAAAGAGGAAAATCCTCGTAGCGACCACTGCCCAAGTTCCTTGGCACAGTCCACCATACATACAATTTGAAGTACCAGGCACTAATGCACATACCCATTTTCTTCCATTATTTAAGCTTTCTTGTTGCTGAGTCTGATATCTGCATTGAGAAAGATATGCTCAGTGTCCTTACCTGAGAGCGTTAAGAAATATTTCACACTTCAAACGAAAGATGCCGAGAATTACGCCCCGCGTCCTTGAAACGCTTGGTTTTATGCAGGCCCCACTCCAGAGACTCGTTGAAACTCTACCTCGGGAGGATATGCACATCAATTGAGGTATATTTCCCGAAGAGGGTAAGTGACTAGGAAGGTGGTTTTCTCATACGATTATCTGCGTAGCATGGTGAAACTCAACAAACAAGGCTACCCGACATAATTGTATTCTCCAGCAACCTTAGAGGCGATGGCATAACGGATGCAGAGTGTGAGCATACTGTGAACGTCTTATAGGAATTAAACATCTCCACTTTAGGGGAATATGCATGGCTTTACATGGACACAGACGTGTCCACTCAGTCCATGATAAGAAGATTGCAGCACTGCATTCATACCAATCGTCACCACTTCGAACACCTCTTGTAAAGACCTTTATGCCACCTTTGTGACCTTAGTTGTCCTTCAAAGACCTTACTGTTACATATAATTGGATTCATCTCGATAGCCGCTATCAGATAATAAGTACCAAAATGTAGCATCCCACTAAAAAAAAAAGGCTGACCTTCATATCGCGTGACGCGACTACATCTAGCAACAAAAAACCAACGTCACATTATGGTTCCCGTTGTCCCAGGCAACCTTTGTCCCACAGACGTTTCAGCTACTATCATACTTTTGGAGTTATTCTTGGTGGCAATAGTTAGTGACTCACCCTGTATAGATGCTTCTTCGTAAACGTTAGGAGTAACAAGACGCACAGTTGCCTGCACAAGTAAATAGTAAAGATTTGGTAGCGAAAAAAACTGTAGAACACACGTCTTCTGTCAGTGAAATATCGTTATAACTCTTATGTCTGCCGGTGGTCTCCAAATGAGTCGAAATAGTTGACGTTATTTGCATTTTTCATAACATGCGCCACCCAGTGGGTTTCTGGTCCGCCAGTTACATCTAAATTCAGAATGCCACATTCTCCAGACTCTCACACAGTCTTCAGTAATGTATCCCGCATAAGCACACTGTGTAAACTTGGGATCCGAATTCTTTCCTGACAACCTGGAGTACATCTGTATTTGTAAGCGGTCTGTCCGGTAGAGTAGCTAATGGGCTTTCTTTTTCATTTATGAAGAAACCTAGTCCTTTCTTGTTTAGTTTCAGATATAGTTCTTTATCGATTACTGCCGCTTCCATCACGCGGTTATGTGTTCTTGCTTCCTCTAGTTGCTCCTAGGACTTCTACGCTTTCTTAACTGTTCTGGCAACAGCCGCAGCACCACCAGCCAGTGAAGCCATCGCTGAGAGGCCTGAAAGGACAGGGATCAGGAAGGGGATAAATCCACCTGATGTCTTAGGTGTTGCTTCAACGGGTCGTTTTGCTTCAGGGGGCTTTTAGTTGCTTACATCGTTGTCAGGATACAGTTATTTAAACACCATTCTTCTTCTTCATCGTTATTTCTTCTTCCTCTTAAGTACACGACATGCAACAATCATAATTAGTTTGGAATTCTTTACCTCTCAACCCAACATAATTTTACCGCACAAGATTTTATCAACTACAAATGCTGCAATGCACAGTCCTGTATCAGTATCCTTTCTCGCACATATTGCCTTGGCTTCATCAGCTGAAATTGAATCTGCAGCATGACGTCCTTGGATATCTTTATGGTTTGCATATGTAATGTGTTTTAAATGCACTTCATCAAGCCTATGTTATCATGTGCCAAACGTTTTAGAAGCTTTGTACTAGGTCTGCAGTAATTAAACCCCATAATATGCAATTCAACGGGAAGTTTGTCGAGAAAAGCAGCACCTCCTTTAATGCGTCTCCTATAAAGCGTGTTATGCCACTATGCTGATTGTGCTCTGAGAACCCCGTTACAGCAAATCGTCAGGGTCAATCGAGTTCTTTTGTGTTGCAGCGAAATCAAGCCATTTAACTAGTGCTCTATTCTGTCAATGTTCAATGACACTTTCAATAAGAAACACGTCTGGTTCTGAGCTCGTCTGTATTTCCTCGTTGTAAAAGCATCCTGAAATTTCAGTGCCACTGCTGTACTTTAACATGTTAAGTTCTGGGATTTGTTCTCTGCATATTGTGAATATCGTACTCAACATGTTTGGGAGGTATGACCCCACAAATATGGTGTTTTGAGATTACTACCAAATCAAGCACATTAAATTTCTGTTTACGTGGATCCAGCGTTCTGACACGACAGTACATCGTATCCATGAGTACATTATCATGAACATAGATTATTCTCCTTTTAATCGTGCTATGGTTGGTTAGATTATTTTGTGCAGTTACTTCTGGGAGGACATCTGTCTATTTGTATGAGCTGTTCAGCTGTTCGATGATACTTATCTTCGAGTGGGTGAGTGTTGAGTGGTGATTTGTGTCTGTAATTTGCACTGCATTGGTTTTCAGCTTTCCTGTGTACACTGGCCAAATGTAGTATTTCACCATACAATTCCAGATCTCTGGGTGGAAGTTTTACTATTTTTGAGGGTTTTAGGAAAATGAGGTAGAATTGACATGGTGTACTTTGAAATTCTCTATCCTCTATCTCTAAAGTTTTTTTTATTTAAAGTTATAGGCTTCACGCTCAACATGTATGGTTTTTCACCACCAACACTGAATGTTTTGTCTATCCTAGCTCCACTGTGGCTGTTGAAACACGTATGTTGTGTGGCGGCGATGGCGAGGCATTGCAGAGTCTCTAACCAGAGAGCCATTTATCGTGGCTAGTCTGCGCTTACCGCGCGAGAGTTGCGAGCGGTACTCTCTATCAGTAGTAGTCGTGCAGTACAGTTGCGAGCAGTAGTCAGTAGCAATAGGGCAGAACAGTCTGTCGGTAGTAGCAGCCCAGTACAGTTGTGTGTGATGAGTCGGCGGGCGTCGACTTGGCACTCTGGTCAAGATTCAGGATGAGGTATATTATTTTTTGAATGTGCTCAGCTAATAATGTAAATTAACTGTAACTAATTTGTGCAACAAGTGCCACAATAATAATTTTGATTTCAAAGCAATATTTTTAACAAAAGAACTATTTAATTGAACGAACGATTTCCTTTCATTTCCTGTAAAGAAAAGTTTCAGTTAAATTTCAAAAAAAAAAAAAAAAAAAGTATTACTTGCGATGCAGATCCTCCAAGCCGTGGCCAACAATAAGAGCAGAAATTTGACATGCAGTTTCAATGAGGTAAGAAAGTAATTATGATTTTTTGCACAGGGCCAAGGACCGATATTTCGGTTTAATTGAGTTTACATTGTCACTGAAGTCTCATTAGCATTGAATTGTTTTTCATTATTTTCGTGAGAGCTTACACCTTGAGTCAGATTGCAATTCTCATTTTTATTGTCATTAAATTTATTTGCTGGGAGGTTACATTAGGTTGTATTCTAGTTAACATTCAATTATTGTGTTTAAAAAATTTCTCTGGGGAGCTTACACTTAGCTCAATGAGCATTAGCATTTTTAAATAATATCTTTTAAATTTTTGTGGGGAGGTTACACTTGGCGACACCCAGTCCAGGATCGAATTTCGTTGAGAGTCTTTCGAAAAACAGTCAGATATCTGCTCTTATTTGCTTAGATATAATTAGAATTTGGCGCAACGCTTTTACTAATCTTGTGACTTCTTTCTACAGGTCAACGGCAATTCGTTGCTCTGTTGTATTTGTGTGTTGCTTTTGCATTGTGCTTATTTATTTTGTAAATAATTGTGACCATTGCAAAAATGCCGCGAAAGACTGTGAATAGTGTATCGCGAGGTATTATGAACGAGATTACCGACTTAAACAACGTGACCGATAGTAATTGTGACAATCCTGCGTTCACTGATAATCAGTGCGTTCCAACCATTAATAATGATGTAGACCTTAATGATGAACAAACGAACTCGATTGTGTCTTCTGTTGATTTGACGACAATTGATGACGCGGGGCGCACTATTGTAATGAGCGCTGCCCAGCTTAATACACCCGGTTTGGAAAATTCAAATAATGTACAGACAAATTTTTCTAATGAAAATGGACAGTGTTCTGAAAGTACGACGGATTTATTTAATTCCGAAATAGTGTCTGACAGTGTACATCCGACTGATAATCCTTTTTGTAAATTGCAGAATGACCAAATGGTCACACAAAGCGCGACAATTGCAGGTACACCACTAAACAGCACTGAGAATAGAAATGCTAATTTTGGCTCGGATCAAATTATGGCACTATTGCTGCAACGAGTTAACCAAATTATTGAAAAACAAGACAACCCTAGTGAGGGTAACAAACAACTTAATGAACAGAACAAACAGCTTAACGGAAAATTAGACAACAGTTCCAAACAGCTTAATGAAAAATTAGACAACAGTTCCAAACAGCTAAATGATAAATTAGACAACAGTTCCAGGCAGCTTAGTGAAAAATTAGAGCCGTTGCCGCGCAGTGTCATGACACTAAGGAACAGTTACACGAGGAAATTGAGGCTTGTTCAAAGAAAAATAGCGAAGAAATTAGATCTGTTGCTCAAGAATTAAGGGAAATGCAAACAGCCGCAACAGAAACACTTAGAGCGGAAATTAGTACAGTCGCTAAACAATGCTCTGAAAAAGCTACACAATTACGCGACGAGTTTAAAGCAATGACAGCAGAACTTTCGCGCACAATGGATGAAAAGATTGACGCGAAATTTGAACAGCAGAACACTCAAATTGACGAGCGATTTAGTCACCACATATAAAACAGTGATACGTGTTTCCGCAAATTTCTTCAGGACCAAAATAAAGTCAAACGCCAAGTCACGGAAACAATCACTGCTCAGAGACAAGAAGACAAACGTAAAATGTTTGCGAAGGCAAAAACGTATGTACACAATAATATTGCCACAGTGTCCGACGAAATTAATACCATCAAACTGTCGAACACAGAATTACGTGACGAAATTTCGGATCTTAAATCGAAAACAGACACATACACAACCGATTTTCAAGCTGTGACCGACAGACTCGAACAATTAGAACTAACACAGGATTCCGATGTAATTTAAGCTGACGTTAAAAAATTGAGCGAAACTACACGTAAGTTGCAAAAACAGATTAATGCGTCCGATTCTAAAACCGATGATCAGGCAAAAATATTGACTGAAAAATATGATGAATTAGCCAGTCGTGTTGATGCTATTGAAAGTAATAATGATAATAAATCAGACGATACTGCACCGATTTCATTTAGTCAAACGCCGGAATTTCAAAATCTACAACAGACAGGCAATGAGATCGATTCAGCTAATCACTCATTACGGAGAAAGTTGTCAAGTTTACAACAAGAAGTAACAGAAATGAAAAATATTTCAGTTAATAACTCAACACAGCAGACGCCACTTTACGAACATTTGTCAGACTTACGCAGTGCGTATAATTTGAGCAATTTACAGCAACTACGCGACTTAAAATCCGTAAAGCCACGCGACTTAAAATCTGAAAAGCTACGCAACTTGAAATCCGAAATGGCACAGACGAACAGATTTACACACAAACCTGAACGTGTTATCAAATTCAGTGACGAGAACGTTGATTATAAGCAATTTGCATTTGTAAGAAAATGTAAGGAATTTAATAATGGCAAAGCACAGATACACGATTTGCACTGTATAAGACAATTTATTTTTGTACTTTCACCGATATTACCTGTAATGCAGAAGCTAGCTTTGAACCTGATGCGACAATTTGCTATTGTATTTCCATCAGCATTGCCTATAATGCAGAAATTGGAATTAACATGGATACAACTATTTGCTTTTGAATTTATACCGCTATTGCCTGTAACGCAGAAGCTAAAATTTATTTGCAGTGCGTAATTGACCTCAGGGGATTCATTACGCTTTAATGAATATGTGCCGTAGCGTGCATAGGGCCCCGAGCTGTAGTAGTGCTGTTTCATCTTTAGTTTTCTGCACTGCTGCCTTCTCTTCTACTATCCTTTATATCTATCAAAACTGCTCTTTAACTATTGCTCTATCTAGAACTAAGAATATGTAATGAAAACCCGATATGACAAATCTTTTACCGAATATGACAATTTTCAGTAGGCACTCCCATAATGACAACTACCGTCGCAATTTTAATTACAGATAAAATCGTAATCATCAGTATGTGTAAAATTAACAGCAAACGCATTTTTTGGTAACAATAGACGTTTTTTCACCACAACAGCATGAAAGTCAGCCGCTTAGCATACCTAACCAACAATGCAGTCTACAAGGTCAACCAAACTTTAATGTTTCGCCGCGTGCACGTATAGTCCCAGATACAACAAATAGTAGCGCACAGCAGCAAGGAAATAACTACGTATAGAAAACACAGTATTTCAATTCCTATCGCAATGCACCGTATAGGAATGACTACTACGACAGACGTAAAAATAATGAGAACAATTTTCAGCGTACATCTAACAACAGTCGGACATACCAACAGCAAAATTATACACAAGAACCTATTCTCATGAATGAACCCGACAGTAGGTATCATCCAGAGCGGAATACGTCTGGAAGAAGTAATAGAACTGTTCAAATAGTAGAAATGCCACAACATCCAGCTGAAAATAGTAACACATCAGATAGAATCTGACTAGATACTGTACAGGTCGCATCTTCCAATAATACAAGTACTACTTTAGACACACAGAATGTTATTCACGAAAATGTTATTACCTTTGACGACATCCGAGACACTCTTTTGCAAGAAAGACCATTTGTTCAAAAAACCATTTCACATCCTGTCATCGAAATTAAAATTGGTTCATCGAAATTTTCAGCAGTAATTGATTCCGGATCACCTATGTCAGTTATAAATGAGGAGATTTTCAACGAGTGCAACAAAGAGAATACGTATCCGACATTACCATTAGGCAAAACAAAAGTAAAAGGAGCAGTATCGAGTAAAGGAGTAGACGTTAAATTACAGACGCATTTATCATTCTGTATTGGAGGTCATACTTTCCACTCAAATTTTTGGATTGTTCCTTTATTGACAACAGACGTAATTTTAGGTACTAATTTTCTCATACAACACGATGCAGTGGTTGATTTTCAAAATTCTTATTTAATGCTAAAGGACGAAAATGTACAATTGGCTTTAGAGTTTCAGCATTCATTGTCTGCGGAAGAAAAAACAAATAACCGCACAGAGGTCATTTCCGCAACACGTAACATAGACTGTAATTCTGCATTGTTCACGGATACGTACGTACACAACTACACTCCTGGAAATTGAAATAAGAACACCGTGAATTCATTGTCCCAGGAAGGGGAAACTTTATTGACACATTCCTGGGGTCAGATACATCACATGATCACACTGACAGAACCACAGGCACATAGACACAGGCGACAGAGCATGCACAATGTCGGCACTAGTACAGTGTATATCCACCTTTCGCAGCAATGCAGGCTGCTATTCTCCCATGGAGACGATCGTAGAGATGCTGGATGTAGTCCTGTGGAACGGCTTGCCATGCCATTTCCACCTGGCGCCTCAGTTTGACCAGCGTTCGTGGTGGACGTGCAGACCGCGCGAGACGACGCTTCATCCAGTCCCAAACATGCTCAATGGGGGACAGATCCGGACATCTTGCTGGCCAGGGTAGTTGACTTACACCTTCTAGAGCACGTTGGGTGGCACGGGATACATGCGGACGTGCATTGTCCTGTTGGAACAGCAAGTTCCTTTGCCGGTCTAGGAATGGTAGAACGATGGGTCCGATGGCGGTTTGGATGTACCGTGCACTATTCAGCGTCCCTTCGACGATCACCAGTGGTGTACGGCCAGTGTAGGAGATCGCTCCCCACACCATGATGCCGGGTGTTGGCCCTGTGTGCCTCGGTCGTATGCAGCCCTGATTGTGGCGCTCACCTGCACGGCGCCAAACACGCATACGACCATCATTGGCACCAAGGCAGAAGCGACTCTCATCGCTGAAGACGACACGTCTCCATTCGTCCCTCCATTCACGCCTGTCGCGACACCACTGGAGGCGGGCTGCACGATGTTGGGGCGTGAGCGGAAGACGGCCTAACGGTGTGCGGGACCGTAGCCCAGCTTCATGGAGACGGTTGCGAATGGTCCTCGCCGATACCCCAGGAGCAACAGTGTCCCTAATTTGCTGGGAAGTGGCGGTGCGGTCCCCTACGGCACTGCGTAGGATCCTACGGTCTTGGCGTGCATCCGTGCGTCGCTGCGGTCCGGTCCCAGGTCGACGGGCACGTGCACCTTCCGCCGACCACTGGCGACAACATCGATGTACTGTGGAGACCTCACGCCCCACGTGTTGAGCAATTCGGCGGTACGTCCACCCGGCCTCCCGCATGCCCACTATACGCCCTCGCTCAAAGTCCGTCAACTGCACATACGGTTCACGTCCACGCTGTCGCGGCATGCTACCAGTGTTAAAGACTGCGATGGAGCTCCGTACGCCACGGCAAACTGGCTGACACTGACGGCGGCGGTGCACAAATGCTGCGCAGCTAGCGCCATTCGACGGCCAACACCGCGGTTCCTGGTGTGTCCGCTGTGCCGTGCGTGTGATCATTGCTTGTACAGCCCTCTCGCAGTGTCCAGAGCAAGTATGGTGGGTCTGACACACCGGTGTCAATGTGTTCTTTTTTCCATTTCCAGGAGTGTATAATACTCCAGACGAAGCTGACTACGACGTAATGCAAATGATTTCCGATAAAGTTAGACAAAGCAGTGCAAATACAGACGACGAACGAACGCAATTACACAAAATTCTCTTACAGCAAGCTCCAGTTTTTGACAATGTTCCTGGTACTATGTCCGGCTTTATGTATGAATTTCAAGTGAAACAGCACGACACATTTAAAGCAAAGCATTATCCCATTCCATATATCCACAGAGAACAGGTTAAAAAAGAGTTGCAGGATATGCTTGACCAAGGAATTATTGAACCGGCAGTTAGTCCGTACATAAACCCGTTACATATTGTTAAGAAAAAAGATGGCTCACTTCGCCTTGTACTTGATTCACGTCACGTTAATGACATTATTATTAATGAAACAGATCGACCACAGACTTTAGAGGAACTTCTACAGAAATTTCACGGTACAGCTATTTATTCCACACTAGATTTGAAATCGGGATTTTGGCAAATTCAACTTCATCCGAATTGCAGAAAATACACAGCATTTCTTTGTTTTGGCGACTGTTATCAATTTTGTAAATTACCATTCGGCTTAACTATTTCTTCAGCAGCTTTTATTCGCGGTTTGAACACAATACTTCCGACAGAACTTAAAGACAGAATTACGACGTACGTAGACGATATTCTTATCGCAGAAGCTAACTGGTCTGAACACAATGTGATTTTAGAACAACTGTTGCAAACTTTTCATGCACAAGGACTCACAGTTAACCTCAGTAAATCGCACTTTGGCAAAACTTCCATAAAATTTCTTGGACACGTAATTTCAGCAGAAGGCATTGCGCCAGATCCGAAAAAACTTCAAGCTCTACGTGACATTACTGTTCCTACGACGAAGAAGCAATTACGCAGTTTTTTGGGCTTAATTAACTTTTTTCGTAAATTTATTCATCACTCTGCTTTAGACACACCGAGATTATGCCAATTAACAGGTAAAAACACTATTTGGGCTTGGGATAAGCAAGCACATTCTGAATTTGTGAACCTGAAACGTGCTTTGTTGAATGCTCCACTTTTGTCGCACCCAGATCTTACTAGAAATTTTTCCATTGCCACCGACAGTTCCAACACCGCTTTAGTCGTACATATTTTTCAGGAAATAGAAGTAGATGGCTCTACAGTAATTAAAAACATCGCATTTGCAAGTCGCATTTTGTCACCTGCTGAACGAAATTATTCCATTACAGAACTGGAAACATTATGTGTTGTATGGGCTTTCACGAGATTTAGGCACTTTCTTTATGGCAGACATACCACCGTTTACACAGACCACAGAGCGATACAATTTTTACTTTCGGCTAAATTCACTCACGACAGATTAAGCAGATGGAAACTTTATTTACAGGAATTTAATTTTACAATAGTTCACATTCCCGGCACACAAAATGTTATAGCAGACGCACTATCGCATTCTCTGAGCAACAATCAGCAAGACGTAGCAACCAACTTCTGCAAAGCAAATTTCAGTGTCATGTACATTCAACAAGTTGCATTTGAAAACTTTATTTCGTCGTCATTACAGGACATAGCACAAGAACCAAATAAAGACAACGTGTGGAAAGAAATTAAACACCTTTGGCAAGATAGGAATAGTGTTTCGATTAGAAACCATTACACTGTACGCAATGACATTCTGTTTCGCCGCTCTCATCCTGACAGCAACAACTGGTTATTATGCATTCCTGACGAACTGGTTAACAAATTAATCTGGTACACTCATTTAAGTTACGCACATTACGGCGCAAGATAATGTTTTCTTATACTGAGACAGAACTGTTATTTTACCAACATGGATAAACGTATACGACGAGTTTTAGCGTCTTGTAAAATTTGCCAGAAAGCTAAGTCAGACACCACTTCACATATTCCTCCTTTATATCCCATTATACCTGTTAAATTAAGACACATGGCCGCTGTAGACATTTTTGGTCCGATTCCGAGAACTAGCAGAGGTTTTTGCTACATATTTGTCGCTCTTGAGCTCACTTCAAAATTTGTTACCTTCACTCCGTTACGCAAAGCTACTGCTAAAACTGTTTCGAAAGCACTTGTAAAACATTTTCTATTTCATGTAGGGCATGTGATGAAAGTAATTTCCGACAATGGATCACAATTTCGTTCTGCTACATGGACAAGTATGCTACGAGCTAGAAAAATTTCTCCGATTTATATATCCAAGTACCATGCTTCTTCGAACCCCTGTGAAAGATTAATGAAAGAAATTGGCAAGCTGTGTAGAATATACTGCCACAAAAGACATATTGATTGGGACACACACATATTCTCATTCCAAGATGTAAATAATTCCATTCCAAATGAATCCACTATGCCATCTCCGTCTGTTATACTGAAAAACGTTGAACCACCAAACAAAATTAAAGAGTTAGTAAACTTCCCTACTTGTCGTCGACTAAGACACCATGAAATAATTAACATTGCGCTGAACAACATCAAATGTGCCGCAGAGCGCCGGAGAAGACAGCAAAAACAGGTTTGTAGACGCCGAGATTTTCACATTGGACAGAAATTATTAGTACATACACACTATTTATCCAGCAGAATAAAAGGTAAGTGCAGTAAATTTGAACTTCTATACGCAGGTCCATATCGGATTCGCAGCATTCCTCATCCCAATGTTGTACACGTCGAAACTTTGAGAACCAGAAAATCGAAAGGCAACCACCAATGGTCAAATATTAAACCCTTTATTGAATGAAGACACTGTATGATTCAACACACTATGATGCCATTTACTAATGCAATTATATTCACATGACTAATGATTGATGATTATCGTATTTTTCTTGGCAAGTGCCCGGCAAAGTAAGGTTAGCAGGTCGCTTTTCTTGTCGTTACACATCAGACCGTGCATATTTTTTCCAGATGAACTTACGTATTTTATGAATAATTACGCAATTCTATGTAATGACGTATTAATTTTATCAAATTCTCTCTCCATTAAAGTCTTTAATTCTCGCCTCTATTAACTACAGTACATACAAGCTGAACACAACGAACGTCACATTTTGTCTTTTTATGTACGATTGTTTTCATGTTTTGTTTGTATGCACTGTGAAATAGTTAAGATATAACACACACCAGTTGACTTTGACATTTTTGTTGCCCTATGACATCTCAAGATCGTGACTGTTTTACATTTTTTGCTGCTGCATTGTATTATTCTGTGTACATTTTTGCATCTGAACACTGTCAATGTCTTTGACATATTACGTTTTCTGTCATGTTATGCTGTATGGTTAATTACGTCACCATAAACCAGTCATTATTTAGTGGGTATATGATTTAAATGCAAGTCATTAATCTTTGTTCATCAATTTCAGAAAGAAATGATGCGTGTAAGAAATAAATTCAACAGAAATGGGAATTTCACCTACGGAATAAACGAAAGAAGATGCAATAACTTTATGAGCAAGAGTAAATGGATCAGGATTAACAAGCATTAACAAGAATATACTATACTCATCGTAGAATAGCAGTCTTAACTATTTTTTTCTTTCAGAATACAAGGTGATTGATGCAGGCTGTCAGACAGAACTACACATCTTAGTTTTAAGTGATGAAATATGCTAGAGATAAGGAATAGTTGTGTAATGAATAATGAAGTGATTTTTGCAGATGATTATGAATGCTGAAGAGTAATGATGAAGGATATGCTATTATGAATAATGAAGTTTTTCTTTACAGGTGATGATGATAATGGAGTTTTGATGGTGTTGATAATGAAGTTTTCTTTGCAGATGAGGATAATGTTGGAGTTATGTTTATGCTATGTAGTTATTTAAGTATTTGTTGCAGTTCGTTTTGACAGCAGGTGTTATATTGCATAGTATAATGACTGAAGGTTTTGGAAAGGACAGCTATGGAACACATTTCTTATACACATTTCACTACCTGTTAATTCGAAGTTCACTACTTTTCAGCATAAAATGCATTTCTCTTTTCAGCTTAATAATCCATTTTATATTTTTTTTTTTTGCAGGAGAAATTATTTATGAGATTAATGTGCTATAAGCAGTTGTTCATTAAATCTATGAATGTGGTTACATATACTCTACTTGTTTCATAATCTTGCCACAGCTGACTTATGACGAATGACGTTACACATTTTTCATTTATACCAATAACCCAGAAGCAAATTCTTTTCTCTTGCTTTCCCCTATAATTACCCTAAGCAATGCATTGCTAACAAAAAAATGTATTACCAGTCCCAAATAATGTTACTAGTTTAAGAGAATTCTGAATAATACTGATCAGCTCTGAATAGTATGTCACTTCAGTAATGACTTCTTAATGATACAAAATATATATATATATATATATATATATATATATATATATATATATATATATAAAATAATGCTTTGTAACGGGCTAATAACTGCAACTGTTTATTGTAATGAGACTACTTATAATGCTGTGACTGTAATTAACTGATTTTTAATAATGACTTCTTAATGATCTGAATAATACTGAATGATGAACAATGTTTTATACTATTCAATACTTACTGGCCACTGAGTGCCAATAATTAATGTCACTAAATGACTTATGTTATTAATTATGCCATTAATTAGCTCTTGTTTTCAACGATGATTTTTCATGTTTTGGTACCTGGCCAATGAGTGCCAATAATTTGTATAACTCAATGTATTATGTTAATGCTAGGGCAATAATTGACTTTTTTTTTTCAATGAAGACTTCTGATGAACATTATTCTGTCATACTAAATATGCGTTGTAACTGGCCAAGGACTGCCACTGTTTATTGTAATACGATTACCCATGATGCCAATAATTTAATTTCATGAACATTATTCTGTAATACTACATACTTGGTGCATAAAAGTTCAATAACTGGGCTATGAATGCCGCAAACTACTACTGTAATTCTCAATGAAGCCTATTATGTGACTTAATGTCCTTCACCTTATGAGCTAACTACCCTGAATTACTGCAATATCCATTTGTCCTGTCCATCCTCATGATCATGGAGCACTATATTTGGTTTTTGCACTAATTCTACTTTGTTGTGCCTTGTAAGAGCGTGGTGTTGACACGACATGCTGTCCACCACCGTGAGCGATGGAGACGTTATTATGGTCCCACTGTTTGGTGTACCTAATGTACTGCCAAAATGAAAACATGGAATATTACTATTACAGTTCAGTGTCTTGGCTACTCTGATAAATTCTGATGGGAAAAGAACTTCAAATTGTGTCACTTGGTGTTGTACTTCTGTGGAAAGATATGGACTTTCAGAACAGCTGTGTGCAATCTAAAGTGCTACAACCATGATGCAATCCTTCCCTTTCCTATCCTAATAGTGAAAATCATTTTTTGCTAACATCATTTATGTTCATGGGCTATACATTTTTTTCGATTTTCTGAACTCCAGTGCGAGTACACTTATGTCACTTATCGACATGATTTTTTTTTTTTGCCATTATGTTTATTTGCTGTGAAAACGCTAAAGACATTTTTTCGATTTGTTCTGAAGTACAGTATATGTGCACTCTTGTCTTTTATATTGTATATACATTTTTATTTTGATGATATGTTCTGAACTACAGTGCATGTGCACTTATGTTATGTGTTAATATGCTTTCTACTGAACTTCAGTGCCTGTGCACTTTTCTCATTTTTCAATATGATTTGTACTCATGTCATTTGTTACTCATTGTATATACATTTCGTCATTTGCTGATATGTTCACAACTGCAGTGCATGTGCACTCATGTCACTTGTCAACATGATTTTTTGCCATTCTGTTTATTTGTTCTAAAAATGCTAAAGAATTTTTTCAGTGGGTGTGCACTTTGTTATCTGTATATACAGTTTTCTGATTTGCTACTATGTTTTGTACTCACATTTTGTCTTTGTCTGAAATGTTTTGTACTCGGTGCATGTGCACAACATTTAATTCATGTACTACATCTAAATATTCTGTAAATTGTAGAAGTTTATTAATTAAAGAAAAATTTTGCCGCGCTTGGCAAGTCCAAATGACTCACCATCGCTGCCAAATTTTTGCCCCCCCCCCATTGGAGGGTTATGAAACACGTATGTTGTGTGGCGGCGATGGCGAGGCATTGCAGAGTCTCTGACCAGAGAGCCATTTATCGTGGCTAGTCTGCGATTGACCGCGCGAGAGTTGCGAGCGGTACTCTCTATCAGTAGTAGTCGTGCAGTACAGTTGCGAGCAGTAGTCAGTAGCAGTAGGGCAGAGTAGTCTGTCGGTAGTAGCAGCCCAGTACAGTTGTGTGTGATGAGTCGGCGGGCGTCGACTTGGCACTCTGGTCAAGATTCAGGATGAGGTATATTATTTTTTGAATGTGCTCAGCTAATAATGTAAATTAACTGTAACTAATTTGTGCAACAAGTGCCACAATAATAATTTTGATTTCAAAGCAATATTTTTAACAAAAGAACTATTTAATTGAACGAACGATTTCCTTTCATTTCCTGTAAAGAAAAGTTTCAGTTAAATTTCAAAAAAAAAAAAAAAAAAAGTATTACTTGCGATGCAGATCCTCCAAGCCGTGGCCAACAATAAGAGCAGAAATTTGACATGCAGTTTCAATGAGGTAAGAAATTAATTATGATTTTTTGCACAGGGCCAAGGACCGATATTTCGGTTTAATTGAGTTTACATTGTCACTGAAGTCTCATTAGCATTGAATTGTTTTTCATTATTTTCGTGAGAGCTTACACCTTGAATCAGATTGCAATTCTCATTTTTATTGTCATTAAATTTATTTGCTGGGAGGTTACATTAGGTTGTATTCTAGTTAACATTCAATTATTGTGTTTCAAAAATTTCTCTGGGGAGCTTACACTTAGCTCAATGAGCATTAGCATTTTTAAATAATATCTTTTAAATTTTTGTGGGGAGGTTACACTGTTCATGAAGCCAGCAATAGTGCCATCGTCGTTGTTGTGTAATTTCGCTGAGAATTCATCAAGAGATTCAAAAACTGGTTTAAATGTATCTCACAATGTCAGCTCTTGATCCAAATGTCCTAACCTTGGACCCATAACATCTCTCGGATGGCCTTCTGCACAGCAATGAACGTATGCTTAGTTGACATCTTCCTGTATACTAAGCGGACTGCTTCACAGGCTGCACATTATATTCATTTCACTCAACCTTTACAGTTAAATCAGGTACTTACTTTTCAATTCCATCAGCTTCTACAGCTAAATTGTCTACCTTATTTCTAAGAATGATGCGGGTATACATCTCTAGTTCCTTACCCTACCGTCTAGTTCGTTGATCAGTCTCAGAAGGGTATCGATATATGTCTCTATGTCCTTAAACCTATTTTCGACAGACTGCAATTTTCCGTCTATGTACAGATATGTTTTCTGTCTATGCACACCTCTCCTCTCGCGCTGACTGATGACATATGTGCGAACTCGCCCATGGTGTGATGTATACCGACAAACTCATAACCTTTTTCATAGCTGTATAGACTGAAGAGCCAAGGAAACTGGTACATCTGCCTAATATAGTGTAGGGCCCCTGCGAGCACGTAGAAGTGCAGCAATATGACGTGGCATAAACTCGATTAATGTCTGAAGTGTGGTTCAGATGGCTCTGAGCACTATGGGACTTAACATCTAAGGGCATCAGTCCCCTAGAACTTAGAACTACTTAAATCCAACTATCGTAAGGACATCACACACATCCATGCCCGAGGCAGGTTTCGAACCTGCGACCGTAGTGGTCGCGCGGTTCGGAACTGAAGCGCTTAGAACCGCTCGGATACACCGGCCGGCTGTCTGAAGTAAGCTGGAGGGAATTGAAACCATGAACCTGCAGGACGTCCATAAATCTGTAAAAATACGAGGGTGGAGAGCTCTACTGAACAGCATGGTGCAAGGCAACCCAGATATGCTCAGTAATGTTCATGTCTGGGGAGTTTGGTGGCCAGCGGAAGTGTTTAAACTCAGAAGAATGTTCCTGGAGCAGTTCTGAACGTGTGGGACGTCGCATTGTCATGCTAGAATCGCCCAAGTCCGTCGAAATTTACAATGGATATGGATAGATGCAGGTGATCAGACAGGACGCTTAAGTACAGGTCACCTGTCAGAGTCGTACGTAGATGTATCAGGGGCCACATACCACTCAAACTGCACACGCTCCACACCATTACGAAGACTCTACCATCTTGAACATTCCGCTGCTGACATGCAGGATCCATGGAGTCATGAGGGTGTCTCTATACCCTTACTCGTCCATCGATACAATTTGAAACGAGACTCTTCTGACTAGTCAACATGTTGCCAATCACCAACAGTCCAATATCGGTGTTGATGGGCCCAGGCGAGGCATAAAGCTTTGTGTCATGCAGTATCAAGATTACATGAGTGGGCCTTTAACTCCAAAAACTCATATCGCTGATGTTGTAGATTTGATGTTTTACGGGATTCCTGATATTCACAGTATGCTCGTGACATGATCATATGGGAAAATCTACACTTTCTTGCTACCTCGGAGATGCTATGTCCCATCACTCATGCGTCGACTGTAACACCACGTTACAACTCACTTAAATCTTGATAACCTGACATAGTAGCAGCAGTAACCGATCTAACAACTTCGACGGACACTCGTCGTCTTATATAGGCTGAGCGCAGAGCCGTATTGTGTCTGTTTACATATCTCTGTATTTGAATACGCATGCCCATACCAGTTTCTTTGTCATTTCAGTGTGTACAGAAACTCCTGGAAGTTATGTCTATACCTGCCATCATTCGGTTTTCTTGATTAATCAGTACATGAAACACGTACTGGTGTGATTCCAGCAATCTGCACATATCATTACAAAATCGTTGAATAACATGTCGGTTCCTATACATGCATGGTAAATATGTTTTAGATACAAATTGCTTTGTCTGAAAAATGTATGCTTACAATAATAATAATAATAATAATAATAATAATACATGTAGCCACTACAGCAAAATCATTTTAGTGACTATGCTACAATGGCTACACCTTACATTATATAATGCCAGGGTAATCAGATAAGAAAAACAACAAAGATTTCCGGTTATATATGTTTTATTGCATTTCAGTAGTGATAAATAGGATGCATTACATCAACAACAACAAAAACTGATTCATTTGTTACAGTATTTCTCGAATAAATGTTTCTTGTATCCAGTAAATTCCATATGTATTTCTCTCAGACTGACACCCTATTAATGCACTGTTCTAAATCATCTGCATGCACACTTTGCATATGGAGATAGTTCACAACGTCTTCACATACAGTTTGAATACATGGCAACCCACAGTTCATTGTTTCCACAGGCTTAACAAGTTTCTGATGGTGAAGTGTTGCAGATAAATAGATCAACCTCCTGATGTCAGCATCAGTTCACACCACCGTACACTGATGTTACAGGCAGGATGTGACCACCACACTAAATGTCTGGAGATGGCGATTACCCAGAGGTCACCTGTTGTTTGATTTATTCTACCACATGACACAATTCATCCCATTTGTACTATGTAAACCACATTTTAACAGTTCTCTGTGCATTTCTAATCTTTAACACAACACACCAGTCGCTGTTGACTGATGCTTCTATATCAATATTTAAGCGCTTTGAAGCAGCTGCTGCTGAATATAAGTGGGAAGCAGTAGAGCACTGAGAGCAATAGACAGCGTCTCATCCATTACATCAACACTATGTCATTGCGATAACACCAGAATATTCTGGGATGGTGCATGTGATTGGAGACCAATACTGATCTGCACTAGGAGGTGTAGAACCCCCAGCACAGTCGTCTGACAGTCAGGGACTATCTGGGTGTCTAAACCAATGAGCTTGTTGTCCTGCTTCAGTATGCTGGTCAGGTGCTCTTCAGGATCACATGGTGCTGCCACTGTGGCTGGTCCAGAAAGGCTAGAGTTCACTGCAAGTCCTGACAAGCCAATGGTAGCTTCTGCTGGTTCAGACACTAGGATGTCAATGTTGGTATGGATTCACCGGAAGTGGTTGAAAAAAGAAGAACAAGAAGAAGAAGAAAAAAGAAGAATCAATATGACTTGTTGTTGTTGTGGTCTTCAGTCCTAAGACTGGTTTGATGCAGCTCTCCATGCTACTCTATCCTGAGCAAGCTTCTTCATCTCCCAGTACCTACTGCAACCTACATCCTTCTGAATCTGCTTAGTGTATTCATCTCTTGGTCTCCCCCTACGATTTTTACCCTCCACACTGCCCTCCAATACTAAATTGGTGATCCCTTGATGCCTCAGAACATGTCCTACTAACCGATCCCTTCTACTGGTCAAGTTGTGCCACAAGCTTCTCTTCTCCCCAATCCTATTCAATACTTCCTCATTAGTTATGTGATCTACCCATCTAATCTTCAGCATTCTTCTGTAGCACCACATTTCGAAAGCTTCTATTCTCTTCTTGTCCAAACTATTTACCGTCCATGTTTCAGTTCCATACATGGCTACACTCCATACAAATACTTTCAGAAATGACTTCCTGACACTTAAATCTATACTCGAAGTTATCAAATTTCTCCTCTTCAGAAACGCTTTCCTTGCCATTGCCACTCTACATTTTATATCCTCTCTACTTCGACCATCATCAGTTATTTTGCTCCCCAAATAGCAAGACTCCTTTACTATTTTAAGTGTCTCATTTCCTAATCTAATACCCACAACATCACCCGACTTAATTCGACTACATTCCATTATCTTCGTTTTGCTTTTGTTGATGTTCATCTTATATCCTCATTTCAAGACACTGTCCATTCCATTCAACTGCTCTTCCAAGTCCTTTGCTGTCTCTGATAGAATTACAATGTCATCGGCGAACCTCCATGGATTTTAATACCTACTCCGAATTTTTCTTTTGTTTTCTTTACTGCTTGCTCAATATACAGATTGAATAACACCGGGGAGAGGCTACAACCCTGTCTTACTCCCTTCCCAACCACTGCTTCCCTTTCATGTCCCTCGACTCTTACAACTGCCATCTGGTTTCTGTACAAATTGTAAATAGCCTTTCGCTCCCTGTATTTTACCCCTGCCACCTTTAGAATTTGAAAGAGAGTATTCCAATCAACATTGTCAAAAGCTTTCTCTAAGTCTACAAATGCTAGAAACATAGGTTTGGCTTTCGTCAATCTTTCTTCTAAGATAAGTCGTAAGGTCAGTATTTCCTCACGTGTTCCAGTATTTCTACGGAATCCAAACTGATCTTCCCCGAGGTCGGCTTCTACTAGTTTTTCCATTCGTCTGTAAAGAATTCGTGTTAGTATTTTGCAGCTGTGGCTTATTAAACTGATTGTTCGGTAATTTTCACATCTGTCAACACCTGCTTTCTTTGGGATTGGTATTATTATATTCTTCTTGAAGTCTGAGGGTATTTCGCCTGTTTCATACATCTTGCTCACCAGATGGTAGAGTTTTGTCAGGACTGGCTCTCAAAAGACTGTCAGTAGTTCTAATGGAATGTTGTCTATTCCCGGGGCCTTGTTTCGACTCAGGTCTTTCAGTGCTCTGTCAAACTCTTCACACAGTATCGTATCTCCCATTTCATCTTCATCTACATCCTCTTTCATTTCCATAATATTGTCCTCAAGTACATCGCCCTTGTATAGACGCTCTATATACTCCTTCCACCTTTCAGCTTTCCCTTCTTTGCTTAGATCTGGGTTTCCATCTGAACTCTTGATGTTCATACAAGTGGTTCTCTTATCTCCAAAGGTCTCTTTAATTTTCCTGTATGCAGTATCTATCTTACCCCTAGTGAGATAAGCCTCTACATCCTTACATTTGTCCTCTAGCCATCCCTGCTTAGCCATTTTGCACTTCCTGTCGATCTTGTTTTTGAGACGTTTGTATTCCTTTTTGCCTGCTTCATTTGCTGCATTTTTATATTTTCTCCTTTCATCAATTAAATTCAAAATTTCTTCTGTAACCCAAGGATTACTACTAGCCCTCGGCTTTTTACCTACTTGATCCTCTGCTGTCTTCACTATTTCATCCGTCAAAGCTACCCATTCTTCTTCTATTGTATTTCTTTCCTCTGTTCCTGGCAGTTGTTCCCTTATGCTCTCCCTGAAACTCTGTACAACCTCTGGTTCTTTCAGTTTATCCAGGTCCCATCTCCTTAAATTCCCACCTTTTTGCAGTTTCTTCAGTTTTAATCTACAGGTCATAACCAATACATTGTGGTCAGAGTCCACATCTGCCCCTGGAAATGTCTTAGAATTTAAAACCTGGTTCCTAAATCTCTGTCTTACCATTATGTAATCTATCTGATAACTTTTAGTATCTCCAGGGTTCTTCCATGTATACAACCTTCTATCATGATTCTTAAACCAAGTGTTAGCTATGATTAAGCTGTGCTCTGTGCAAAATTCTACCAGGCGGCTTCCTCCTTCATTTCTTAGCCCCAATCCATATTCACCTACTATGTTTCCTTCTCTCCCTTTTCCTACACTCGATTTCTAGTCACCCATGACTATTAAATTTTCGTCTCCCTTAACTATCTGAATGATTTCTTTTATTTCATCATACATTTCTTCAATTTCTTCATCATCTGCAGAGCTAGTTGGCATATAAACTTGTACTACTGTAGTAGGTGTGGGCTTCGTATCTATCTTGGCCACAATAATGCGTTCACTATGCTGTTTGTAGTAGCTTACCCGCATTCCTATTTTCCTATTCATTATTAAACCTACTCCTGCATTACCCCTATTTGACTTTTCATTTTGTATTTATAATCCTGTATTCACCTGACCAGAAGTCTTGTTCCTCCTGCCACCGATCTTCACTAATTCCCACTATATCTAACGTTAACCTATCCATTTCCCTTTTCAAATTTTCTAACCTACCTGCCCGATTAAGGGATCTGACATTCCACGCTCCGATCCGTTGAATGCTAGTTTTCTTTCTCCTGATAACGACGTCCTCTTGAGGAGTCCCCGCCCGGAGATCCGATTGGGGGACTATGACTTACAGACAATTAAATAGAGCTGTAACAAGTACTTACTTTTACGCTTCTACGGCGATGGAGTGAGATGTGAGGCTGTCATTGCTGCTGGTGACCTGTCACAGTTCTTCTCCTTACAGAGAAGGACTGTACTGAGACTGGTGAGTTACTGCACCCTCCTAATAACCCCTACATCCACTATGATCATGTGACCAGAAATTACTTTGTCAATCAATTTGTTGACTTCAGCACTATTTCCAGATCGCTTTGTTTGCGGTTTGGCCCAACTGCGACTGAGGGAACATGTGGGCACAGTAGTGGCACATGACAGGACGTGGCCACTTGAGAGAGGATATATATATATATATATATATATATATATATATATATATATATATAGAGAGAGAGAGAGAGAGAGAGAGAGAGAGAGAGAGAGAGAGAGAGAGAGAGAAAGAGAGCATGTGTTTCGACAGGAATTTCTGAGGTTTCAAATATCAAAGGGTTGCCACCACCTGAAGACTTCATTGTGGGGATTAGTGCGACATCTGGCCTGTATACCCATAAGCAGGCAGGCTATGTAGTAGCCAGCAGCAATTGCGGGAATATGTGAGGTGGCTGGTGCGTGGTGCAGCCGGGGGTGAAGGCACGCGGTTTGTAATTGAAAGGTTGTAATTACGTGCAGAGAGTGTTTTTTGCGTGATCAGAGTAAAAAAAGCGATCTATTTAATTACTCCTTTTCGATGTATTTACAGCACCTGCATCTTCCCAAACAGCAGAGAATGCTGAGCAAGAAAGATCCAAGCCCTGCAAACTGAATTTTAGAAATAAACAGTAAATTCTTTGCTGTGTAATTGATTCTTGTGTCATAAGATCCTCCCTCTCCAGCACAGACTCGCCAGTTTCCAGGTTGGAGAGGTGCGAGTGGTGGGCTGAAGGATTTCCCAGAGGGGAAAGAGTTCATTAATGGTGGTTAGCCTCTAAATATTGAGAAAAAGAGATACATCGAATGCAGAAATTGCATTTGAGATGCCCAGTTATTGGGCTGTTTGGATGAGACACCATTATTTTTACCATGGCCTCCTAAGTAAAATGGCCACTATCACGATTGACCTAAAGAGATGGATGACCAAAGAGGTGTTTCTAAATGTAGCTTAGGTTTCTAGGTATCACTGTGAAATTTCTTCCAACTAACTGTAAAGACATGCATAGAAAATGACTGCATATACCTGCCGAAGGTTTGCAGTCCAAAACAAACACAGTTCACACTGTAATTGATGCCATATCCGCACTAATTCTGGGAAAGGTTTCAACTGCCTCTTGCTATATTTTTTATCAAGAAGCAGTGTTGATAGTTATGACCTGGTCTACAGTATCTACCAGCTTCTCCCATTGGAAATGTTTGCCCATATTTGCACATGTGCCGGTTTTTACTGAAACTTCCCCTTTGAACAATTTATACACGACTGTGCTTAAACTGACATAAAATATTTTTAGCGCAACGCAATCTGACTATCAAAGATCCCTGCAAAAGAATGGCCCTGACTAACATTAACCTATACCTTTCACAAATCACTTACCTCACAAAAATCTTCGCTACTCAAGCTACTGCAATACAGCGAGCGCCACTACTGCCAGCTAAATAAAAGATTCAAACTACTGAAGGCACTAACTACTGATAGGGATAGTTAGCAAATGAAATATATTAATAGAGAACAAACAATGTATTTACCTTAATATCATCACAAGTCATAATATATATATCAGTTCATGACAAATTACAAACCTCCGCCATCTCTCTCCCCACATCCACCACTGCTGGCGGCTCACCTCCAACTGCGCAATGCTACGCGCTGTTCACAGCCAGCTGCCTAACACTACAATGGCGAGTATTACAACAATGCAAAGCAGACACAGACTGCCCACAGCACAGCCAGTGATTTTCATACAGAGGTGGCGTTACCAATAAAAAAACCTAAACAGCCTACTTACATAGCCCCCATGCTCCCCACAAAAAATTTTACAAATTGGATTGGGCAGTGGCCAATACAGATTTGAAAAAAATTTTTCATAATTACAATAACAAAGAAATCAAATGCACACACTTATTGATACAATGTTGGTCAAAAGCTAAAATTTTCTCACAGTCCATAAAGACAGTATAGATTGTTCATCACAGTAAAAATGCAGAGTTTCTCTCAAAGTCTGAGCAGTAAAAGAAAATGCACACAGACGTAGTGGATTTCCATGCAGTCTTGAAGAAGTAGTGTTGTCCTTCCAACGGAAAGACAGAGCTGACTCTTGACATGCAGACAGGTATTGGTCCACAACAGAGCAAACCCACAGCAGAGTCATTCGAAGTTCTGACGAATGCTGGTAGGTAGGTCATCACAGAGCAGACCCACTGCAGTCCTGGTAGAGAGTATTGGCGGGCCACCAGAGGTGCAGACCCACTGTAGACCTTGTAGAGATTGTGGACAGGCCCACTGTAGTCCTGGTAGAGATTGTGGTATTGGTTGGCCATCAAAGATGCAGACCCACTGTAGTCCTTGTAGAGACGGCCAGCAGCCATCTGTTGTGACTGTGCAGGTGCACAATCACCATTGAAGAGTCTTGCGGATAATATAGCAAGTCCATAAACCACCACTTGTGCACTCACAAAGTTTTTGGAACTGTCCTTAGAACCAGCAATGCTGTTATCCAGTCCCTTGCTGAATCATTAACACACGTGCAAACACTATCAGTCCCTACTTCTCACATATTGTCCATGTACTATGACCAACAGAAACTTGTGCAGTGAAATGTAACTTAATTTGAAGAACTGGTGTCTATACAACTATAAATTTACAACATGAAAATACAATTACAAAGGTACAAAATACATCATTAAAGAACATAATAGTACAGATAACATTTGTAGCAATATGGGCTTTACAAAAGAATCGAAATAACATATACATCAGAGTTACAGGAATTATGACATGAGTACATACATAGAAGATCAGAATAATTATTGAAACATCAACTTCACACATGAGCATTAAAACAAAACAGAATAAATAATGTGTAAACATCTTTACAAAGTAAATAACATATTATTAATGCAAATTATATTCGAGGATAACAGTATGCCTCATCATAGTGAATGTAGCTTAATATTAAAAGAAGAAAAAATTCTATGAAACTACACAGAGACAGGAAGAAAACAAATACACAAGGGTACACAAACACATAGTGGGATAACACCAATAGGAAAGGACAGGGTTCGTTTTCAGTGTAACATTTGGTACTGCAGTCCAACCCAAAACTTCATATATCTTTTCTCTTATTTCATCCTTTGTTTCCACCAAAAAAATTCTATCTAAGCATGCTTTCTGTATTTATATGTTCACACATTTCTCACCTCAACATTTATTTCCAAGAAAATCCTACGTAAACCTGTTTTCTGTACTTTTTTTTTGTATAACTTCTCAATGCATTCTTTACCTATTCTCCATAGTCAGTTTCTTATATAGTCTACCCCCTCTTAAGCTAACTTAAATCTACTGAGCTCAGATGCTAAACTAAGGGACGAGGCAATGCAGCAGCACATAAAACAATTAATATAAACAGCAATGAAAAAAAATGGAAAATCGCAAAGCAAGCTACAGTAAATCTAAATTACCAAGCAATTCAACATTACAACTAATATGAGGCAATGCGCAGCAAACAAAAAAATAAATCTGGCTTAGCAGAGTAACACAAATTAAAGTTCAGTAGTACTATGCCTGGCAAACAGCAGTAACTTATACCTAAACATGACATAGCTCAAGCAGAAAAAATATTACAGTAAAAACAACAATGCAGATAAGGGAAATGTATATTCACATCTTAATGTCTATGTAATTAAAGTGGTGCACCACAACAACTTATTATAAAAAAAATATTACCATGTACTTTAAAAGAAAATTATGTGTTACTGTTACTAGTTCCTGCTTATTGTTCTTTTCTTTCCAAGTGCTCCTTTTTTTAAAGAATGTGGATTACAAAATTATCATTTAATAGATCTGTTGACAGAAAGTGTTCACATTAGCAAATGCATCTAAGTTTATTTTATAAAACTAATGCTGTAACACAGCTGGAAAACAGGTATCAAATGAAATAAGCAATTACACAAACCAAAGCATAAAAATATCATTCAATAGTCATGTGGCATTTCGTAAGTCAGTAGCTCTCAACTCTCATAGAAAGACACTTGTCATAATCAGGTGTGCAGATGTACGAATATTTCCCATCAATTCATAAGCATTGCTGTAATTAGCACAAAGTACGAGTAATCATATGTTTTCAGGTAATGAGCGTGTAATACTTGCGATGCTTTCTACAAAGGAATGTCAATAGCAAGGTTAATGGAAGTAATGAGGGTGTCGCATTTGCAATATTTTCTCTAAAGGAATGTCAATGGCGAGGATAAAGGCCTGCCTTTTTTCATTTTTTTTTCTACCTGTGCTTCCGGAAAGGCACACCCTAATGGCTTGTTTTCCAGGTGTTTGACACAGCTGCGTCCCCACAACGCATTACGTGCAGGTGGTCACTTAACTTTCTTACGGAAATATTTATGACACCAGTTTCCGCTGCAGTGACAGTCTCACATAAAAATATTTCACAGGTCAAGAATTAGCGTTGCAAATCTGTAGAAAGAAAATCCTATAAATATAAGTGTCCAAATAAAATATTCGTCAGCATTGTGATACAGTCACGCATTTACGCACATTTCATAACTCTTAAAGTACGATTCTTGGCTTCCAACATCCTGTTTCACAAGTCAAGAGTCCCTACCCACTATTCATCACTCCTTACCTTATTACACATATACGTATCCATCGACACTCGTCAATATTTCGTCTTTATAAATATGAAGCATAATCAAATAACTCATATAGCCTCAGCCTATTAATCATAAACATACCTCAGCAGCATAATACACATCGTCGTCGTAAAAATAACATCATAACACCTCAGTCAAATCTCAAAATCGTCGTAGCTTTCTGCGATAATTTCAAAACCTAAAAAAAATTCTCTGCTCATTTCAATAGTGTCATCTACCTCAAACGTACTTTAAAATCATGCTCCCTTACCAAATATATCATTCAAAGCTCTCATAGTATCACAATGGTTCCGAAAAAATATGAACAGATCACACAGTACAGACAAAATACAATTTCGTAAGTGTGAAGTAATCCAACTCTGTAATTGCGTAAACATATGTCACTGATGTAATAAAAAAAGTTTATCTCTCAGTTACATGATCAGATAGCTGTGTAATTTGTGTGTTAGAGAAATATGGTACCGATGTGTAAAGTTGTATAAGCAAATACCATATTAGCTAGGGTTCCTTGTGGTTGCCACACACATGGTACACAAAGTAAGTGTGTACTCCCCTGAGGATAAATGTAATTATACTCCCAGGTGTTACAAATTACAGCAATGGAATGAAATGTATCACGGAAAACTTTCTTTGTAATTAAAAAAAAATCTTTAAAAATAAGTGTTTTAAGTATAAGATTAATCACTCAAATGCGTGTACTGTAGCGCTAAACTGTGCATCTTGTTGCAACATAATCTGTGTGAAAGTGTCGTAGTTATCGTCCTCCGAAAGCTAAGTTCTGCAGAAGTCAATGTACTTACCTCATAATACACAAAAGTGAAATGCTTTGCGTATAAATGTCTTAGTTATTACGCTTATTGCCGTGATGAGGAAAGTACTGTGCTGTAACGTATTGTTGTGCTACGGAAAAGGCAGTCTCATTGTAGCTATACCACAAAAGTTACTACTGAAACATGTTTTACTTTCCAGAAGAATTCAGAAAAACTGTGCAGATATAAAGCAGATACAGCACAAAGGCAACAATGTAAATTGTGTCACACATTAGTAGCGTCATGATAACATCGTGTAGCTGTCACATAAACTAACCACTGTGTCCTCTGGTATCTCACAGAAAGTACTTTAAACCCAGAATGTATTTTCAAGTAAACCAAAAGTTGCATTAAAATCTCATTAGCAGTACCAGTATGTGTCCTAAGTATGTAAGCCTGATAGTCGTTACGTAATCGTGCAACTAACAAGCAAGAATGTACAATTGACAACACTGTGTCGTCTGTTCACTATAACAATGCATTCGTAATTTCTGTTTAAATAAGTTCTCTTGGTTCTTGACTGGATATTTCACTTCAAACATTGTTACATGTTAACAGATTCTAAATCTGACAAAGCATACTAGAAATGTGAAGTGAAAAGTTTTATGGCAAAGACGAAGTTAAAAAGCAGATTATCTCTCAATAAATGGTTTTTCATGTGAAATGTGGTGTAAACCTTTACTCTTCCTAGTGCACAGAGTTTCAACTTCAAAGCAATTATCATGTTGTATACACTCCTGGAAATGGAAAAAAGAACACATTGACGCCGGTGTGTCAGACCCACCATACTTGCTCCGGACACTGCGAGAGGGCTGTACAAGCAATGATCACACGCACGGCACAGCGGACACACCAGGAACCTCGGTGTTGGCCGTCGAATGGCGCTAGCTGCGCAGCATTTGTGCACCGCCGCCGTCAGTGTCAGCCAGTTTGCCGTGGCATAAGGAGCTCCATCGCAGTCTTTAACACTGGTAGCATGCCGCGACAGCGTGGACGTGAACCGTATGTGCAGTTGACGGACTTTGAGCGAGGGCGTATAGTGAGCATGCGGGAGGCCGGGTGGACGTACCGCCGAATTGCTCAACACGTGGGGCGTGAGGTCTCCACAGTACATCGATGTTGTCGCCAGTGGTCGGCGGAAGGTGCACGTGCCCGTCGACCTGGGACCAGACCGCAGCGACGCACGGATGCACGCCAAGACCGTAGGATCCTACGCAGTGCCGTAGGGGACCGCACCGCCACTTCCCAGCAAATTAGGGACACTGTTGCTCCTGGGGTATCGGCGAGGACCATTCGCAACTGTCTCCATGAAGCTGGGCTACTGTCCCGCACACCGTTAGGCCGTCTTCCGCTCACGCCCCAACATCGTGCAGCCCGCCTCCAGTGGTGTCGCGACAGGCGTGAATGGAGGGACGAATGGAGACGTGTCGTCTTCAGCGATGAGAGTCGCTTCTGCCTTGGTGCCAATGATGGTCGTATGCGTGTTTGGCGCCGTGCAGGTGAGCGCCACAATCTGGACTGCATACGACCGAGGCACACGGGGCCAACACCCGGCATCATGGTGTGGGGAGCGATCTCCTACACTGGCCGTACACCACTGGTGATCGTCGAGGGGACACTGAATAGTGCACGGTACATCCAAACCGTCATCGAACCCATCGTTCTACCATTCCTAGACCGGCAAGGGAACTTGCTGTTCCAACAGGACAATGCACGTCCGCATGTATCCCGTGCCATCCAACGTGCTCTAGAAGGTGTAAGTCAACTACCCTGGCCAGCAAGATCTCCGGATCTGTCCCCCATTGAGCATGTTTGGGACTGGATGAAGCGTCGTCTCACGCGGTCTGCACGTCCAGCACGAACGCTGGTCCAACTGAGGCGCCAGATGGAAATGGCATGGCATGCCGTTCCACAGGACTACATCCAGCATCTCTACGATCGTCTCCATGGGAGAATAGCAGCCTGCATTGCTGCGAAAGGTGGATATACACTGTACTAGTGCCGACATTGTGCATGCTCTGTTGCCTGTGTCTATGTGCCTGTGGTTCTGTCAGTGTGATCATGTGATGTATCTGACCCCAGGAATGTGTCAATAAAGTTTCCCCTTCCTGGGACAATGAATTCACGGTGTTCTTATTTCAATTTCCAGGAGTGTACATCGGTAAAGAATGCTAAAATTTTTCTCCAGGCTAGCGTCTTATGTTATTTTTCTCGGAGCTAGCGGGCGCACGCGGCTGCCTGCTGTGCGAGTCATTGTCTGTCTCTTTGTTGGCGCGCGCCGTTATTGGGATGAGGAGACCTAACTTCTACAAATTCACTCTGACGAGAAGGCCCTGCCCTGTTTGAATACCGCCAGTTCTGATGCAATTCAGGTCTGTCGTTACGAATATATCGTCTGTCGTCATGTCGGTAGTTCCTGTAGTTTCTTTCTTGTCGGTTAAGTGGTGGAGAATTTCTCCCTGAATCGTAACTGCGCGCTGGACCGTTGCATCTGAAGTTATTCTGTCTCCCTTGATAATAATTATTTTGGTTCCCATATTGCCTGTTTCTCTGATAGTCTCTGTGATAGTCATTACCGCGGAGAGGTGATCTTTCCCTGTAATTATTACTGCTCTGCCAACGGTAGTCATACGGGTGGTGTCTGTTTTGGTCACGATTTACGTTGTAAGAATAGGCTTGTCGGGTCCAGTTATTATTTCTGTCGTCACGGAATTGTGACGGATGTGACCTGTAGTGACTGTTTTCCTGTTTTCGCATCCCGTGACTGTCTGTGTCAATTTCTAATTCTTGTAACACTCCCTGAAAAGCTTCAATGTCGTCTTTGCAACTTCCTGCCAAAATAATATGTCGTAAATGTTCAGGCAGTTTGATTAAGCAAATGCGGATGAGTTCTGAGGGGCTGTATGGGTTTGACAGGTACTGATTCTTGTGCAACATGTCTTCAAAATATTTCACAAGACTGGAGAATTCAGATTGTTCGAAATGTTTCATCATTATGATGCCATGTTTTACTCGGTCTTGTGTGGCTTGAGACCAATATGCTGAGAGGAAGGCATGGTAAAAATCTCCTTCATTGTGACAATCGTGAATGACCGATCGCATTCTTACAGCTGGTTCATTCTCTAAGTAGCCACACATAAATTCTAATCTGTGTTCTAACGACCAGTTGGGAGGAAAACAATGCGAGAATTGATGGAGCCATGCTTGTGGATGAATGTCGTTGCCAGAATTCTTAAATGTTTTGAATTTACGTGTAGTAATGAACAGCTTATAGTCAAAATCATCATGTCGGCGAGTCGCATATCGGTCATTGTTAGGTCGTGTCGGCCGTTCCATATCAAAATTCGGTGCACATTGCCAATTTCTTTCATAACTTCCGAAATGCCCTGTGTTATTATTTTGTGGCTGTTCCGTATTTCTGTGTCCCTCTTCCCGTATTGGGGCGCGAGTATCCTCTGAAATACGTAATTCTTGAATTACCTGTGTCAGCTGATCTTCTACTTCCCGGATTTCTCTTTTGTACTGTGTATTGATTTGATTCTGATTCTGTTTGAATTTTCTAATTTGTTCATACTCTTCTGTGTCAGTGAAGGCTACAGGTCTTGTGTCATTCAGATCATCATCTACCTTTGTAGATAAGTTAGTGACCTGATCCGAAAGTTCGGCTACTTTCTCCGATAGTGAACACATTTCCTCAGTGTGTTTCTCTGAACCAAGTTTCAGAGTGTCCATTTGTGTTGAAATCGAATCTACTGTGTCCTTTAAGTTTTCCTGAGTTATTGCAAGTTGCGTAACCGAATCGGTAGATGCAACTGAGTCAATTTTAGCCCACAAGGTCTCATGATTTTCATGAACAATGGCTTGCAGTTCTTTTATGGCTGCTTCGTGATTCTGCAATGCATTTTCATGCCGCGAAAAAATAGGTTGAAAATGCTCACAAATTTGTGTTTTTACGTCATTACAGACTTTTTGACATTTCAATTCAATGTTATGTAACTCAGTAGTTAAATCCTCATGTGTTTGTTCAATAGTTTGCTCCAATGAGTCTAACTTTTGAAGATTTTGTTCCATTGTGTCTAACTTTTTAAGATTTTGTTCCATTGTGTCTAACTTTTGCAGCTTTTGCTGTGTTTGTCTCTGATTTTGTTCCATTTGTTGCATTAGTTGTAATAACAATGCATTAGTGTCTGGAATCTGTTCCTCTACTCTTTTCGGCAGTGCATTAGCACTGGCAACATTCACATTTTGACAAGCTGAAAATGTGTCTTGACTTATTTGAGAAAACGGTGAGGACGCAAAACCTGAATCTACAGTATTTGTAAAATTGTGTCCTGTCATTTCGGATTCCTGAGGCGAGCTGTTGCCGACCGATCGATCGATAATGCTTCCCTGTTCACTACCTGTTTCACTGTCTACACCATTATTTACCGCCCGCTCCATTTCCCTATGCACAGTTACCAAATTACTACTTGGAACGTCTGTTAATTCACTACACAGTGGTGCTGATAAGCCACGCTCGTCATCACTATTATTTCTCAGTTTACTTTGGAGCCTAGTGTTACGTTTTTCACACGCCATTATTGTCACAGTATTTCACACGACAACACAGAAGAACACAATTTGAAGAGCAAAAATAGGGGAACACATTAACATAGCACTGAAAATAATATCTAGTTAATTGCAGCTGCGAAATACTTGGTGCAAATCTACATGCATGCCACACCTGTTTTACTGTACAACAATGAAAGACTGCAACTACAAAGGAGATTCTCTCTACAGTTACGCGCTAGCAATAAACAAAATCTACACTAATTACACAAACTACAAGAAAAATCAGAAGATTCCAGTGAGGTATCCTAGGCTAAGGGTCGACATATGAAACGTCCCCTTTAAACAATTTCTACACGACTGTGCTTAAACTGACATAAAATATTTTTAGCGCAACGCAATCTGACTATCAAAGATCCCTGCAAAAGAATGGCCCTGACTAACATTAATCTATACCTTTCACAAATCACTTACCTCACAAAAATCTTCGCTACTCAAGCTACTGCAATACAGCGAGCGCCACTACTGCCAGCTAAATAAAAGATTCAAACTACTGAAGGCTCTAACTACTGATAGGGATAGTTAGCAAATGAAAGATATTAATAGAGAACAAACAATGTATTTACCTTAATATCATCACAAGTCATAATATATATATATCAGTTCATGACAAATTACAAACCTCCACCATCTCTCTCCCCACATCCACCACTGCTGGCGGCTCACCTCCAACTGCGCAATCCTACGCGCAGTTCACAGCCAGCTGCCTAACACTACAATGGCGAGTATTACAACAATGCAAAGCAGACACAGACTGCCCACAGCACAGCCAGTGATATTCATACAGAGGTGGCGTTACCAATAAAAAAACCTAATCAACCTACTTACATTACAACTTCTCTACATCTTTGGATGCTTTTCACGTCAGTTCTGTGAACATGTGTATTTTTTGGGGTGAATTTAACTTTGTTGTAGACGAGATAGTGATCTGAATCTACATTTGCACATCTTCAAGTTTATACATCGTGAACTTCCTTACATGGGACAGCATTCTATAGCAACATGATGGTTTTGATGCTTATCAAGCAGTAATATGGGTTACCTCAAGGTCTTCTCCTTCGGAAAATATTTCCTCAAGGAAGAAATATATCTGCTGCTGGGGTTGATCAGCTTTTACACAACTGCATGAGGAGGTAGCATGAGTCACGTAAGTATCCTACCTATTCTGCATAGACATAGGTCCCATTCGTATCACACCTCTCTCCATCAAGAGCTGCATGGAAATGATTATGAGAATCGTGTTAGCTTCTGTAAAAGGGCATTAAGATAGAATACTCCAGCTGTTTTATGTATCTTGTTTAGTGATGAAGTCGCATTTACCAATAACGTTCAGATAAACCACTGAAATGTGCACTGTTGGTCTACTGACAATCCATGTTTGTTTCATCAGATGGAACATCAGCATCCATGGAGCCTAAACGTGCGGTGTGGGATAGCGAAACTTTACTGCATAGACCCATTTTTCATAGAGGAATGAATGTGCACAGATATTTGCAGCCCCCTAACAGACCATCGTAGATGGTGTTAGAAGACGTTCCTCCACAGACTAGTAGGAACCTGTGGTACTTACATGACAGGTGCCCAGCCCATAGTGTATGAAGTACTACAATGTTTCTTCACAATTTGTTACTTAATCGTTATATTGGATGCAGGGTATTGTAGCAGAGTCCACCAAGCCCCTAGATTTGACATCTGTAGTCATTTTTCTATAGGGAAGGCAGAAAGATGTATCTACAAGAATACACCAACTACACCCGATAATATGTAAGAACAACTTACTATAGCCCCCCTCAGACATCACTGCTGAAATGCTAGCAAGTGCATAGAGGTTGTTCCATACCTGCCAGGAAGTGTGTATTGCTGCTGCCGGTAATCATTCTGAAAACAGTCTGTGATCGTCAGTTGTCTCTTTACTGGACAGAACCACATAATTAGGGTAAGCACTTGTGTGACCCTTAGTGAATGCCACCAGAAATATTGTCCAAGTGTTAATGTGAGAATTCTTTAAAATATGATATCCCATAAGAGGCTCTCACTGGAATCCGGCAACAAACTCAATGGACATTCTAGGTTACCCCCCCCCCCTTTGTTAATTTCAGGATACATTGCTCTAGTTTTCAAAAAAGTGTATTTTTGCACCAAAAATTCATTTCCTAAGTATTATTAGAAACTGTTTACTAGATAACAATACAAGCCCCTAACTAATAACCCATTATGTAAAAAAAACCCTATATCAATTGCACTTTCCATATCTGCAGTGTTTCCAGTACAAGGAGGTGATTAACCCTACTTATGACACTAATGCAAATTTACAGTAGCTCCATAAACATACAACAGTGTGTTACTTCAGCTGTTTACAGTACACTTGATTTATTTACTATAATGATATACTAAATTTGTTGTTTTCAATATTTTATACAAGTATGTGCCATTTAAATAATAGTTTCAGTTAGAATGAGAGTTAATTGAATGTAGAAAAAATGCAGTAACATAGTTTAACAGAAGTGTAGCAGTGGTTTTGGCAGCTATGCAAACAGGGAATGGTTACGTCGGTATTGCTCTGCTCTATATAAAGAATGCAGTGAGCATCTTCTGTAATCTGTAAACTTGTTCTTGGGAATATATTCTCGCAATCGTCCAGATAAGAGTTTTGGGAAGGAGTGGAAAGTGGAGCTGGTCCAGAAGCCATATAGTACCACGCAGGTGTCCCTGCCGCCTTGGCAGTAAGCCACTAATCGCCATTGTCCATAGACGGCCACTTGTTAGGTGCTCGCCCTGTCCGCAGAAATACAGTGGCGCTACGGCGACGTTAGCGGCAACTGCGCACGGCGGAACACGCACCGTAACTGGCAGGGCAGGGCTCAGGCCCGTGAATCAGGGGACTCCCCGATAATCCCCGTGTGACCAGAGCTACCAACTGCGGCGCACCTGGCCGCCTAACGACCGCCTCTAATGGGCGCATTCGTTATAGCGCCGGCCGGTTGGTAGCTCTCCCAGGGGCTGAATATTTCACACGCCTCACCCGCTGCTCTGGACAAATTCTATTAGCACCCCTACCCTGCCTGCCACCGCCGCTGACCTACCTCGTTTCTGCTGCGACTACAGGGCGGCACACTCTGAATACTTTATTCCAGTTTGGCGCCGCCGTGCTGCTGATGAATAATTAACACCCAGAGGTAATTACACTTTTAAACTCGTTTCGGACGCTCCCAGTTTCCATTTGTTTGCCTTTAAAGTGGCTGTTATTTTCCCATTTAGTCAGATTTCCCGCCGATGATGCCACTTATTCGAAGAGAGCCCGCAGGTACGAGGCGATAGCCACTGCATCTGCGGTCGTTTACATTCCTGTTCTTCACACTAAGTTACATTCATTTACCAGGAGTGATTAATGTGATGTGCTTACTAGCACTGCCAAATTATTATGGTCCCCATAAGCAATGTGAAACGAAACCCTTACCAGGAATACAGTGAAATACTTCACCAAATAGTTACATTTTAAGAGAGTAGTGATCGGTAATTGATGAGATGGCGCAGTATGAAGAATTACATCATTAGGTGGTGTAGGATTGACCAGAAAGGTGCTGTTATGTTTCAAAAGTATTGCTTTCAGAATTTCTAAACTCCTCATGGGAAGCAGAAAGCAAACTATTATGCGACTGCACTGAGCCAGGCAGGTCTGACGTTACACTTGATAACAGAAATGAGTCGTAAGAAAAATACCACTTTCCATAGATTCAACTGACGTATACACAACGTTCCACAATTTCATATCGTGCAAGATATTCGATACAGCCAGACAAATGGGCCCACACTTTCAGAAGACACGGATAGTACATGCATTGTTCAAGAACTAAGAGGGGACAAGAAGATTGCAAGACGAAGAGAGAAGTCCTTATATTAAAAAGGCAGTAATATATATTCTCGCTCTTGCACTGATAACCCAGTATATCGAAGACATGGTGAAGGAATTAAAACGAAATTTCAAAAAAAATGGTGAAATGTGTGTGAAATCTTATGGGACTTAACTGCTAAGGTCATCAGTCCCTAAGCTTACACACTACTTAACCTAAATTATCCTAAGGACGAACACACACAACCATGCCCGAGGGAGGACTCGAAACTCCGCCGGGACCATCCGCACAGTCCATAAAAGAAATTTTCAGTAGTAGGTTTAAAATTCACGTTGCAAGGATATCAATAATACGATAAGCGGATGACATTGGTATCCTTTGTGAAACTGAGGAAGAATTGGACGACGTCTACTCGTAGAAGTGAGTGAACAGTATCTTAGCTATAAATATGGACTGACAGTAAACCAAAGAAAGACGGGAGTAACTGTGAGCAGAAGAAACTGACTTAACGATGACCTGTTCATCTAAATTGGGAACCACATAGTATACGAAGTGAGGCTATTCTACTACCTTGGAAGAAAATCAGGCACGATGTTCGAAGCAAGCAAGACAGAAGATGTAGATTAGCTTTCTTCACAAAAAGTCTGCAAATACCAAACATATGCTTTCATCAAAGAAATAAATTTCAGAAAATCTGCTTACGAAGCAGAGAATTCTATGAAGGTGAATCAGTAACTGCGGGAGAACCAGAAAAGGAGAAGAATGAAGTGTTTGACGTGCGGTATTACAGAATGACTTTGAAACCTAGGCGGACATATTAGATAAGAAATGAGAAAACTCTCTGCAGAATCGTCGAAGAAAGTATTTTGTGGGAAATCTTCACAAGAAGAAGGGGTAGGACAGCAGGACAAGTGTTAAGACGTCGCTGAAGAGCTCTCATGTTTCTAGGGACAGACACAAGCGATGAAAATAGAGACTGGAATATGAATAGGACTTTTTCCTGAAGATAGGCAGAAAACTTTTAAGTAGTTGCGTCGGCAACTGGCTGGACGACTGACTAATCTGGCCATGTAATATTAGACACATGTTCTCATTATATTGGAACTACAAACATCTAACAGCAAGGTGCAACTATAACCCGTCTATTTTCGAAGGACATGCAGCCCTACTGTGCGGTTTAATATTGGAAACTTCTTGGGTAGAGTATTCCGCACGTAAAATATTCTGCCAAACAGATCTCTCGGTGGGAATTATTCAGAGGGAAGTTCTCATCAGGGAAAACAAATCTCGAGTTCTATCGGTTGCCTCGTGAAAGTATGATCAGTCATGTAACTTGCTTTTGGAATTTTAAAAAAGAAATAAATAGGATTAAGTTAAATACAGTAGAAGTTTATGAAACACGATAGCAGAAAGAATGGTATTCCTGGTCCTGTGGGTACGGGATTATTAATAAAAGTTGAAACTGGAGTAATGCAAGAATAGGTCTAAGAATAAATGAACAAGGAGCAATGCGAGTGATCTACCATGAGGAGCATAGTGAATAATACTATCATTATTACAAAAATTTTAAAATTAAGTCAATAATCTTAATAAAAAACATAAAATAGTTATAAAATCAAAATATAAAATAATGAACTAAAACGCACGCGTTATCGCATTGATAATAGACAACGACCCATTACCCGCCGCAACAGTCCAAGTATGTACGCCTACACGCTTCCCAGATGATGAAGAGATAAAAAGGTATGATGACATTCAAGGGATTCTTCAATTCGTCAAGGGAGAAAAAATTTGTAATAAGGGATCGGAGTCTGCAGTTCGAAAGCAGGGGGAAGAGAAGGATAAACAGCAAAGGAAACTAGAATGGGAGAAGGAGCTTGTGTACTTGGAGGAGACATAGAGTCGTTGCAATATTTCATGTCGATTACGTAATAGTCTGACATTTCGAAACTCAATCTTCATCTGCTTAACCATTCCAAGAGCAGATGTGCACTGTGACCAAAGTCATTGGCTATGAACTGCAAATTAAACAATAATATATTCTAGAAAAGTAGGATATTAAAGCTGTAACCTGGATAAATAGAAAGAACTGGAGGCTATTGAGAATTTATTAAGCAACAATTGACTGAAAGTCGAGAAAGGAATACAATAGAGGACGAATGAGAAGCCTCGAAAGCTAAAAGAATCAATTCAGCATAGAAGCAAAGCAGAAAAGACTCAGCAGAAATCACTGGATAACATAAGAAATATGTCTTTGTATTACTTAAGAACAACATTCAAAGACGCAGCAAATAAAGCATTCAAACTGGCGGACAGCCGCAAACAATATGCATTTGACAGAAGCAGAAAAATGGCAAACCGGGAATGACTAGAACAGAAATGCAAAGGTGTTGAAATATGAATGACTATGGGAAAGCTAGATTGATGAACAGGAGCATTATGACGTCCTCTTTAAAAGCGTATTGGTCCACTTTTGCAAAACGCTACAGCAGCGATTCTCCATGTCTTGGATTCGGCACGTACCAGATATCTACGAACAGGCCACGCAATTCATGTAAATTACAGGCTGGTGGTTTTGTGGACTGATAGCTGGCGCCAGATAGCATCTCACACGTGTTAATTCAGGACAAATCACATGAATTTGATGGTTAAGACATCAACATGAGTTCACTTTCATCTTCCTCAAACTACTGTAGCATGATTGCAGACTTGTGACACGCACAGTTATCTTTCCGGAAGATGCCATCACCTCCACAGCCAAGGTGACCATAATTTCTTTGCATAGTAGTGGGATTTTCATGCTGTTTCCTGGCTCATAATTGTGAAAACTTTTAATTTCTTGTTAGACATAAATGTAATTCTACAATTTCCTCTTCGTTTGGCAATGTAGTCTTTACTTATGTGGGTAATGGTTATATAAACTTGCACTTCAAGTACTGCGGAAATGGAAAGTGGTATTGATGTGCAGTTTTCACAGAACTAATTGGTTTCAGGGTCTCCTATTGCTAGCCAATAAACAGCTTGCAATAATATTGAGAAAGTGGATTATAGTGCAAACATTCACTTTTCTAAATGAATTAATGCCTATTCACATTAAAAAACTAAAAGTATGCTAAATTAGAATATCAATGATGTTTTTTGTAGGATTCTAGTACGAGTAATTTACGAGATATCGTATTTTGAAATGTATCTGCACTAGCACTTGCACAATATGTGATAGTACACACTATAGAACAAAGCAACTGCATACGCTAGTTAGTGGATTATGACCAGCAACGTGACAACATACCATCACAGACTGTATTCAGAATAATCACTAGCAGCAGCAATACATTCTTTCAGTCTGGTATGGAACAAATGCTGTACTCGGGCTAGCATTTCAGTGGCGATGTCCGAGTATGCTGTCGTAGTATGTCATCGCATATCCTTGTAGACAGCGTCTTTCAGCTTTCCCCATAGAAAAAAGTCTACAGACATCAAATCCAGGGAGAGGATGGACAAATCAAATGTTTTGGAAACAATTCATGAAGTCATGTCACAGTACTTCATGCGCTATAGGCTTGTTAGCTATCGCGTTGGTATCACAGGTTCGTTCTAATCTGCAGAGGAACGTCTTCTAGCATCCATGGAAGGTGGTCTGTTGGGGAAGCTGCAATATCTACGCACGTTCAGTGTTCCATTTATGAAAAACAGGCTATGAGTCCACTGTTGACTGTCCCACACTCCATGTATACATTCCATGCACGAACTACTTTGTTGCTACACTCTTCATACACCATGAGCATGTAAGCTCTTTCTGCCTTGGTAAATTCAATCCTGCTTGTGTTCTCTATTTCATCTATGAAATACAGGCCTATGATCCTATCGTTCTCTATCCCACACCATATGTTTACATTCCATGGATAAACTACATTCTTGCTATTCTTGCTACATTCTTCATACACCGTGAGTATGTAAGCTTTTTCTGCCTTGGTAGATCCCAGAGTGCATTCACGTCCTTCCTCTTGGACTGACCAGCAAGTCGCACTGCAGTCAAGGAACATAGAAGCACATTGTGAGCAAACATAGCAACATCTTACCTACCAACTACAGGGGCTGAATGGCACAAACAAGTGCTGGCGCAGAGACTTCTCAGAATAAGGTATCTCGTAAACGACTCGCATTAGAATCCTACAACAGACAAAATTGACACTCTAATTTAACTTACTTTTAGTTTGTTTATGTCGATAGGTTCAAAAATGGTTCAAATGGCTCTGAGCACTATGGGACTCAACTGCTGAGGTCATTAGTCCCCTAGAACTTAGAACTAGTTAAACCTAACTAACCTAAGGACACCACTAACATCCATGCCCGAGGCAGGATTCGAACCTGCGACCGTAGCGGTCTTGCGGTTCCAGACTGCAGCGCCTTTAACCGCACGGCCACTTCGGCGGGCTATGTCGATAGGTGTTGATACATTTAAATAAGTGTATTTTTCCACAAAAAGTCCACTTCCATCCACGATCGTTTACATAAAAAGAACTGAAATGTCCGAGGGTGTCGAAAACAGTGGAAACAATCATTCATCCCGTCATTCTCGGTGTGTGATTTTGAGACCTTCAGTAACGTGTATGTCTTCCGTGAGTATTTATAACTACCTAAGAGCTACGCGGCTTGCTCGCTATAAGTCTAACTAGGTCGCCCTGTAAAACACCTTCCCATTCTTCAATGAGAGTCCTTGAGAGCTCTTGAAGAGTCTGTGACGAAACAGGACGACGACGAACACGTTTGTCGAGCTTGTCCCACGTATGTACGGTGGGGTTTAGATCAGGACTCACGATCGTCCATTACATTACTTAAGTGTCAAGGCTTCGCAATACACCCTCGCTGACGCGCCGCCGCATATGCCCTGGCATAAAAGGTTATTCAATGCCATCACCGTATGCGTCAGTCACCACAGGGTCCAACAGTATCTGTCGGATGTTCTGCCTGATAGTAAGGCGACCATGGACTACTACAAGATCTGTATGGCTGTCAACACAGGATCCTCCCCAAAAATCACAGATCTTTGGAAATCAGTCGATTTCCTGAACGACGTTTGGCCTTTGTAACTTGTACTGCATTAACATCTACCATTGCAAGCTCTTGGTTGAAAACGTCCACAAACCACCAGGGGCGTCTGCACGAATACGATCATCAATTTTCATCAGACGATATCTGGAATCGTCTGTGAATAAGACCTTTCGGCAGTGACGAAGTTCCCTGTTGACATGGAAACGGCAGAACTTATGCAAGCTGCAAGATATTGTCATGTCAAGCGGGGTACTCGAACACGACGCATGGGTCGTAAGTTCCTTCTCTTAACCTGTTCATCACAAACTGATCGGGCTCCTGTGGACCTAATGCACAAGACGGTACATACTGAGATCGCCTTGCAGTGCTCTGATGGTATCCACACGACGCCTCAAGGCATATATGGTCAGATATCGGGGTATAGGTGGGATTGTAATGAGTAGGCGACATTTACCAATTCACCTTGTGTACTGGCCTCTCTCCCTATAGCGTGTCCACAGCCTACGGATGACACATGAAGAGTTATTGAAATCTGTAACAACACTACTGAGAGTCCGTCCTTTCTGGATCAAACTGACTGCCTTTGTAACTTACAGTGCATTAATATGTAGCACTACATGCTCTTGGTTGAATGCCGGGCGCCGGCCGAAGTGGCCGTGCGGTTAAAGGCGCTGCAGTCTGGAACCGCAAGACCGCTACGGTCGCAGGTTCGAATCCTGCCTCGGTCATGGATGTTTGTGATGTCCTTAGGTTAGATAGGTTTAACTAGTTCTAAGTTCTAGGGGACTAATGACCTCAGAAGTTGAGTCCCATAGTGCTCAGAGCCATTTGAATGCCGGGCATGGTGGCCCAGCGGTTCTAGGCGCATCAGTCGGGAACCACGCGGCTGCTACGGTCGCAGGTTCGAATCCTGCCTCGGGCATGGATGCGTGTGATGTCCTTAGGTTAGTTAGGTTTAAGTAGTTTTAAGTTCTAGGGGACTGATGACCTCAGATGTTTAGTTGGTTCAAATGGCTCTGAGCCCTATGCGACTTAACCTCTGACGTCATCAGTCGCCTAGAACTTAGAACTACTTAAACCTAACTAACCTAAGGACATCACACACATCCTTGCCCGAGGCAGGATTCGAACCTGCGACCGGAGCGGTCGCTCGGCTCCAGACTCAGATGTTTAGTCCCATAGTGCTTAGATCCATTTGAACCATATTGAATCTTGGTTGAAAACAACGTCCACAAATCATAGCTGCCACCTGTATCCATTATCAGAAAACACTCAGACGCTGGTATTCACTTCCTTCTGAGAGATCACCTGACAATGTGATACATGATACAGACAATCGAGGAATCATCGAGTACGCAACGATTACAGTGCTTAATCTATACTAAAAGCCAAAGAAACTGGTACACCTGCCAGATTTTGTGTAAGGCCCCCGCGAGCACGCAGAAGTACCGCGACAAGACGTGGAATAGACTCTACTAATGTCTGAAGTAGTGCTGGATGGAAATTACACCATGTATCCTGCAGGGCTGTCCATAAATCTGTAAGAGTACGAGGATGTAGAGACTTCTGAACAGCACGTTGCATGGCATCCCAGATATGTCAGTTTGTTCATGTATGGGGAGTGTGGTGTCCGGCAGAAGTGTTTAAACTTAGGAGAGTGTTCCTGTAGCCACTCTGTAGCAATTCTGGACGTGTGGGGTGTCGCCTTGTCCTGCTGGAATTGCCCTTCGGAATGCACAGTGGACACGAGGAGATGCCTGTGATCAGAGAGATTGCTTACATACGTGTCACCTATCAGAGTCGCATGTAGATGTAACAGGAGCAATATCTCTCCAACTGAACACGTCCCACACAGAGCGTCCACCAGCTTGAACAGTCCCCTGTTGACATGCAGGGTTCAAGGATTTTTGAGGTTGTTTCCATATCCGTACACGTCCATCCGCTCGATACAATTTCAAACGAGACTCGTCCGACCAGGCAACTTGTTTCCAGTCAACAGTCCTATGTTGGTTCAACGGATCCAGGTCAGGCGTAAAGCTTAGTGTCGTGCCGTCATCATGGTTGCACGAGTGGGTCTTCAGCTCCCAAAGCCCATACCGATGATGTTTCGTTGAATGGTTCGCACTGCTGACACTTGTCGACGGCCCAGCATTGAAATCTGCAGCAATTTGGGGAAGGGTTGCACATCTGTGACGTTGAACGATTCTCTTTAGTCGCCGTTGGTCCCGTTCATGCAGGATTTTTTCCGGCCGCAGTAATGCCGGTGATTTGATGTTTTACCGGATTCCTGATGTTCACGGTACACTCGTAAAATGATCGCACGGGAAAATCCCCACTTCATCGCTACCTCGGAGATGCTGTGTCCCATCGCTCGTGCGCCGACTATAACACCACGTTCAAACTCACGTAAATCTCGATAACCTGCCATTGTAGCAGCAGTAACCGATCTAACAACTGCGCCAGACACTTGTTGTCTCACATTGGCGTTGCCGACTGCAGATCCGTGTTCTGCCTGTTTACATATCTCTGTAGTTGAATGCGCATGCCTATACCAGTTTGGCGCTTCACAGTATACGCTTATAAGGGGTACGAACATAAGGAGTGTCAGCTTCTAACTTTAATTAACAAAATCGATAGAAAATGTTTTAACCCGATTGGAAATGTTTGAAAATAACCCTTTGAAAATCGGGACTAATTGTTACCTTTTGTTAAAAAAGTTGGGATACATTTTGAGACACATGTGCCCTAGAGATGAGGCATGGCTAATGTAGATGCAGCATATTAATGTTCACATTGTCTACTGCTGTCTTGGTGCCTTTGATTACTATCGCACCTCAAACTGAAGTCCAGGTAAATCGTCCGCACTGCAAGGAACTCGTCAGTTTACTGTCCTACAACTTTCCATAATATCATAACACGTTCACTCAAGAGCTGACCAACTTCGCCGTTTCTAAGCTGCAGTAAGCCAAACAATTCGCTCATCGTCAGATTTGCTGATGATAATGGATTTTCCTGTTTAAGATTCGTATCATCGCAATCCCCATTCCCGCACCCCACCAAAAAAGAACTCACAGTAATCCTTACTTTCAAGTTGAAGCCGACTTTAATAATAATAGCAAGTAAAATCCTAATTAATGTAATTTACTTATCATAATTGGTTTACATGAGTACTTGTAAACTTCTTTAGCGCAATTTGTTACAAATCTCAGTTACGAAAATCCACAGAATTTGAGAAGTTTCCTTTTCAAAATTTTTACAATACATGTGTCATGGAAATGATTTACAAGCCGTAACAGCAACAAACTCTTATGACTTTTACACCGCCATAATCTACGAAATCTAGATTCAATGGGGGCACTCGCTATTATCAGTGTCTCACTAAGCACTAAGAATGTGAATACGGGACTTCAGACTAGGAATTTCTGAGTGTGTAACTGTGGCAATGCGGATTCTTCCAGTAGTTTGTGTTTACATTTTGAAAGTTAGTATTTATGTTATTTTTGCTAAGTTAAGGGTCTTTTCCTACCTGCCGTTTCTTATTAAATTGTCTGTAGTGTACGTGTTCTGCCTGTGAACTCACAAAACATGTAAGATTTGTTGTTCGCAGCAAGTAACAACTACACTGAGGATATGTGCCTTTTCAGTGTGGAGAATTACCTGCAGACGCTTAAACCACAAGCTCAAGCGAGTTGGAACTCTCTCTCAAAAAAAAAATCTATTCTGTGTTATGCTTTGCTTGTAAATTCTAGCACGATTTGGAATTCAGTGATAACGTATTTGCCGTAAAAGGAATTTGAGAGGATCGACGAGAATTCAGTTTAGGGACGCATTTAGCTTTTATTAAAAAAAGCTCTTACAGTGCGAACAAAATGCAATTATGTGATATCGAGGTTGATGCTGGATATCCTAGACATCTTACTGAAGCCATAAGAAGCTTATACAAGGACACAAAATAATAATATAATTTGCAAATAATATAACTGAAGGAACCTCCACCAATAAGGTTGTCAAACAAGGCTGTAGCCTTTCATCAACATTATTTAATGTGCACATAAATGATATGGTTGATAGCTGGAGATAGGTAGTAAATCCTGTTATACAGATGAATATGAATAATTATGTTAACATCCTTCTATACGCAGATGATGTTAGCATTTTGTAAGAAAGTGAAGAAATGTATTAATTACATCAGATAGGGAACAGAGGATGTAATCTTCGAACATCAACGGAGAAAACTAAATTCATGGCTCACTGTGGGAAATAACCCACCATCCTGTAAAGGATAATAACATTTAATACACTACCTGAGCAAGACTCCAACGTCACGTCAGTTTCTTAGGATGCAACGTAGGCTGTGACATGGACAACGGCATAGTAAATAAGTTTAACGAATATTAGTCAGTACGCAGAATGATAAACAGAATATTCCCTTAATAAAATACGGAAGGAATCAAAACTGAAATGCTTTATACTTCTATAATATTAGGTCCAAATTATTTACGTCTTTTTGTCTTCACATAGGTTCATGACTAGCTTGCTGCTGCATTTGTGCCATTTTCAAGTTGACACAACATTTATAAAGAGTTTTAATTTACGTCTGTGTAACATTACTGTGAGATATTTATTATATATTATGCTTATGTCTAGATGCAGTGATGTCCATAAAACATTTTGGAAAAAATTTCTTTTATTTACTGTTTTTAATACAGGTCGCCTATTTATCTTCTATAGAAATTCGGTAATATTATTGTACAGTTGTCAAATGGTAGGTCATTCAATTAATGTGCTATGTTTACAAGTAAATTATATCGTAGGTAGTCAGAGATTTTTTCCAGAGATAGTATGCATTATGCAGATGTACGATCTTTGTGTTGTCCAATTAAAACTTTTTAAAACAATGCTACACCTGAATTGGTAAATGGAAGGAGTCATGAATACCTATAAAACGCGATAAAACCGAAGTAGCAGAAACGTGATTTCTAATGAAAGTAAGAGCTGTTTCCAGGGAACACCACAAAATAAATGAAGATATTATGGATGAACTAGATACATATTATATTAATGAAGAGATTGAACAAAATAAAACATAATGAAAACATCACCTACAAAGACTGAGTGCAGAGAGAAGCCAATGTAAGGCCATGCTGTACCAACCAAGAGAAAGGAGGAAGAAGGGACATAGGAAGACTCAGAATTAGGTTGCAATGAAAAGTGAATACGAAACAGACACAAGTGCCTAAGCCCTGAAGTGCAGAAAAAGAAGACATGGAATTTTAGAAACTCAAATAGTCGTTTCTACTTTTGCTTCAAAAGTATGCTGAGAAATCCACAAATTTTATACAAAAAATTTTAAAAGCTTCAGTTAATATCTTTCATTTTTTGAGGGGGCTGGGAGGCTTAGGTGTTGGCCTCTATGACCACCACATTTCCTTCCATGCATGGAATTATCTAAGACAGGGATGGATCTCTAACAAGGTAATACCGAGTAATCAGTCGGTCTGTAGATGTTAACTCTCCCCAGCGCCGGGTGGCTAACGGCACGGCGACGCAGCGTTAAACACTGGCCGGACGGAGGGCAGAGTGTTTGCTCACCACCCGCACACCGTTTCTCCTCCGGTCGGTTTCCGGTGGGGCTGCCGCATTGTCTGCGAGAACAATACGGGCAGCCAGCAGCCGTTAGCCAGCAGAGCCGAGGCAGTTCCCGTCTGCACGTCCTCAACTGTGCCAGCCGGCCAGCTAACCATCATCACCCAACTTCCCCCAATTCCAGCTGCAGCCGTTAATTACTCAACCCTCTTCCACCATTATATCTAAGTGCTCGCAGGCGACTACCTATCCGGCAAGAGCTTTGAGCTTCTTAGAGAAGCATTGTTGATTTATTTTCGCATCGCAGGCAACAGTAATATGACAAAAAGTACCACAGATACACACTTATCGTCATTGAACTTGATGCACTCAGGTACACATAAAGGTGAGAGAAGTAATCTCGGTTATCTGTAGAGTACCCAGTACAAAGGGTGCAAAGTGTTTAAGTGCAGACGCTTCTACTGGTGACCGACGACATTGTACTGAACAGCATTACATCAGTATTTACATAAAGTGCAGACTAAAAATTTAGCCGTTGCGAGTAGCAAGTTTTTATATTGGTTAGTACCCCCAAGTGCATGTGTCAATAGCAAGCCATTAATGCTTATTTTCACTGCTATTGAAGAGTGGATGAATGGACACTTGGTCAATCTATATGAAAGGCATACGCCACTTAGTGGTGCAGTACGACCGTGCAGAAAAAAATCAGGTCGTAACATTTGAGGCGTCTTTGTGGGTAGACTGTTCGATACAGAGAAAAACCGGCACAGTGATATGTATACTATTGTTGTACCACATACAATAATATCTGCAGTTAAAATCTTTGTACCTTGTATATAGCGATATGTGTGTCGAGTCCTCAATCCTTTGCAGCTCACTTGATATCTCAAGCAACTCTTCGATTTCACTGAGCATATACATGAATAAATTACACATATTATATTTTATGGTGTGGGTCCTTAACGCCTCAGAATTAAACTGAAAATGGTTTTTGTTCCTCAGTCAAGACCAAAGTTTTCAGGAGGCAAATGCTAGAAGTTGAAATCCCTCCAAATTGTTCCCAATTGTACTTCTGCCTGCCCCACTAACAGCTGAATTTGTTCTTACCTGAAAATCCCCTTACTCTACACTGGGTCATTACTCGAGCATCCCTCTCTACCTCATCTAAACTTTAGCGAAAGAAAATGTTGAACCCATAATTTGAAGACCTATTTGCAGTTTAAACTCTGCATCCCTACACTTAATCCGCGAAAGTCTGTGACCTGTGTGAAACGTGTTCTTCCAATTTCCAACTTCCTTGCTACAGTGGTAACACCGGTTATCATCTGATCACTGACGTTAAAAGCAGTTGAGCTTTGTTAGCTCTTGGATGAGTAACAATCCGTGTGTGTGAGCGCTATTGGCAAGCAGAGCGCGCTCAGTCCTTGTGAGGCCAATCGAGGAGCTACTTGAATTAGAAGTAGCAACTCCAGCTACGAGAGCTGACAACAATGGGGAGGGCAGTGTGCTGATCACATGACATACCATACCCGCATCCAGTGACACCTATCGGCTCAGGATGACACACAACATTCATTGATGAACCTATTACACAGGAGACTAGGCCCAGCAGAAATTGGTAGTCTGCACTGTCGAAGCCACTGACAGATGTGTCTGTTTTCATGGAATAGTGACCGTATACTGAGTAGCTATTCTAGCAATCAATTTAAAGCAGCAGTTTGTCATACCTTTAGATGGTACATTCACTGTAATTTTGGAAGCGCTTGCTGCCTTTTCCTTTTCAGAAAATAAGAAGCTGGCCACTCCATGCTCGTTATTTACGTATGTATTAGGAAACCTAACAATACGTTCCCACTCTGCCCCCCCCCTAAATATGTAGGTGTATGTTATGGTTACTGATAACAGTTCACTTGCAGATCTTTTATCCTACTTTGGCGCTCATCTGTTGGGAGAGTATAGTGCGAGAGGACTCACTGCCCTCCCTTATTTCCAGTCAAATCAATAATTAGCGCAGGTGTTAGGCATAAAAATATGTTTATTCCTGTAAATGCCTTACGAAACGCACAAGACATGAGAGAGCTGTGACGTCTGACTGGCCGAAGTGGAATTTCGGACAATCCCTTCTTAAACGATGCCTACGGTATAAGATGCACACCTTCTCCAAACTTCAAGTTTCTATCCTTAGAGGTTTGGGCTGCGGGATGATAAGTCAGTGAAACAGTCTGACCCTATTTCACCTCCTTAGGAGTTGAATTTCCAAAAACAGTGAAACAAGTAATTTTTCAACTCTAACCGAGAAGCCAAATACCTGTTTCCAAATATTTAGCTCCAAACAAGCTTTCACAATGAAATATTCTCCTAAAACGCATCCCTCCCCCTATTCCACCCCTGTTAGGGATGAATTTCCAGAAACAGTGACATGAGTGTGTTTTATTTCTGACAGAATACCCAAATACAAAATTTCATAGATTTATCGTCATAAATCGTTGCACAAAGAAACGTTTTCTTAAGAACTTTCATTTCCCATCTCATCCCCTTAGGGGCTGAAGATCAGTGAAACGTATTTTTTAATTTCTAAGTGAGAAGCAAAATTTAATTTTTATAGATTTAGCTTTAAAAAATGCTTTCATAATAAAATGTTTTCATAAAAGAAACTCATCACCTGTTTCACCCCCTGAGGGTTTCAATCTCCAAAAACACTGGAACACGTGTTTTTTTTTTTTATTTACAACCGAGAAGTCAAATACCAATGTTCATAGACGCAACTTCGAAAATACGTTGGTCATTCTTTAGTAACGATATATTTTGAAAAAAAGCTTTCATCCACTCTTTCACCCCATAGGGTTAAACTTCCAAAAATGCTGAAACACGTATTTGTTTACTAATGACCAAGAAACCAAATATCAGTTTATTAAATGCGGCCTGATTTAATTTGTCTACAGTCTATTATGCTATTTCTACTTTTATTTATGTTCACCTTACAAGCATTTTTCATGACAGATTCGTTTCCTTTCAGCTCCCCTTCCAAGCCTTTTGCCACTTATGAAAGGTTTATAATGCTAAGTTTTATTTCTTCTTTCTGAACCTTTATTCAATTTGGAAAGTTCTACTAGATTTCCCTTGCACAGTACACACGTTGAATAACATCAGCAATAGGGCTATTACACTCTCACGCTCCCTTCTCAACTACTACTTCCCTCTCTTGTCCTTTGGCTGCAGTCACCTATCTAAATATGTTACTAACTTTTTGATTCTTGTATTTCATCCCTGCTACCTTCAGAATTCAATATTGTTCAGCGTTTTCTTAAAAATCAACCAATGTATCAACGAAGTTTCCTTTTTTTATCTGTCTTTTGAGAAGTAGAGTTCGTGTTGTCTCATGTGCTCATACATTTCTCCAGAACCAAACCTGACGTTCCCTGAGCTTGGTTTCCAGAAGTTTTTCCGTTCTTCTGTAAGCATTGCACGTCAGTATTTTGTAACTATGTCATATTAGGCTGATAGTTCTGTAAAATCCGCACTGCTTAGCAATAGCCTCATTTTTAAATGGAAGTACTACGTTTTTCTTGATATCTGAGCATATTTCACCTGTGTCGTATATTTTGCATATGGGGTGGAGGAGTTTTATCGTTGTACGGTGTCCTAAGCAATTTAATTACTTTGAGGGAATGTTATCTGCTTCAAGTTATTGTTAGGTATTTCAGTGGTCTGTCAAATTCTTATCCCAGTATTACATCTCCCTTTGAACCTTAATCGATGTCGTCTTTCCTTTCTATGATATTGTCTTTAATTTCATTCTCATTGTCTAGAACTAATATATATTCCTTGCACCTTTCAGCTCTACATTCTTTGCCTACTGATAACTTGCTGCAGGATCTCCTGGTATTCACACAACTGCTTCTTTTTTGTTCCAGCATCTCTCCAGTTTTATTGCAGGCAGCGTTTATGTTCCACATATGAGTATTTCGACAGCTTTTCATTTCTCCTGTAGTCCTTGCTGCTCAACCGTTTTGCACTTTCCGCCATACTCATTTTTCAGCTTTTGGATTCTATTGTGTATGGTTCATTCGATGTATTTTCTTTTGTAAATAATTTCTCCTTTCGTCAGTTAAATTCAGTATCTCGTGCGTTACACAAGGATTTTTTAATCTGGTACTAAAGCTACTGTCTGGGTTACGTCATTATGCTACAATTTATACCTAAGGAGTTTAGTTCTAACAGCAAATTAGGTTCCAATAACGGAACAACAGAAGGTGTAAAAATATTTAACCACCGACTCACTAAAACTGGTCCTATCACGAGGGCACCATTTAAAATCTACAAGATTTCCCACGTTTTAACATATTTTTATTATGGCACTTTCTTGTCTGTTGGGTATAAATTTTTCAGTTGATTTGAAACTAACTTCCCGATGAGCTTGAGACTTAAGACTTCCAACATAACTCAGAACTCGGTGCAATGAAATTTTAACGCGTTTTCATCTCTGGTGTATGACGGCGGGTTCTTTGTTTACGACTGCTGTTTCCCCCTTTTCCTGTTCCACTTGCGAGAATTTAATGTTAAACAAGATTGTTGGTATGTCTCCATGTGAGCCTGATTCTCGCTAATTTTTACCCTGGAGGTCTAACTAATATCTTTCTAATATAATACGTTTTTTAAATGAACTCATGTGTAAATAGTTCACTTTCTTACTGTTATCTATTGCCTGTGCCACAAGGTTTTCGTTTTAAATTCCACTTTAGAAAGAAAGAGTTACAAAGGCATGCCACAGATACTGTCCTTCAGACGTCAGAAATGTAGGGCTTACTGTCCAAACTACGGGCTCTGTGAACCTGACGTCATTGTATTGTGCACCTGGCGGCAGCCGATACAAATACGCCATATGACGACGTCGAATACAAACTCGTAGCGTTCGTTGTTTTGGAGTCTCCACAAACGAGTATATTTATTACGTTGCGACATACAGAACCGGGAGTCTATTCAAAGCACATCGTGGTTCCACTCCCGTGGCCATTGCTGTCGTTCGGCGCTGAAGGAAGCCACATCAAAGATCACCATGTTTACAGTTTGTGCCGCTGCTCTCGCCATCGCGAAGTCTGAGCAGATACTTTTCTTACTGAGAACTACCTCATTTTCTACTCTATAAAGGCCTACGAGAGTTGGCTGTACATCCTGCATGATTGATTGGTTGGTACGCCCCTCTCGTGGGGCTGTTGAGATCCCGTATGGTGTACGGAATGGCACTATTGAGCCAATCGATTCCATAAGCGTATCGCAGTCTGTTGATATCAGCCACTGCAAGCAGCAATGCTGGCGAATGACAAATCACCCTCTTGACAGGCCACGGGCGTGACCATGTCGTATTCAGACACTTCCTGGTCAACGTTTCTGGTTGTTACATATTGCATAATACAAGATTCTCACAGCTAACAAACATTCAAATGAGATTTCTGAATGTGAAACACGCTTTGTCATTTTTCCTTGCATATTGAATGTATATGTCGTTACTCCAGCGTAGTCCGGGCTGTTGCGCTGAAATGCTAGTACTTTGAGTACATGGAAAAAATGGAAATGAGCCTCTGGCGTCATTGGCCGGGAGACCACTTGCGGGGCACGTCATGCGAACATAACAGTGTTGTTCACCGTCTTCATGGTGCCGTAATTTTAATGGCCAATGTAGATTTGTTCCTACTCTCTCAAACTGTAGTCTTTTGCAAGGAGTGCTGCTATCTTTGATGTTGTAACGTATTGATGTTGTAGTTATCGCTACTTCTGAACTTTCGAAATCGAGCACGCCTTTCCACTGAGGGAGCAACAAGGCCCCGGCGCTCATCCACTTATTTCGCGAAAACGCACGCGGGATTAGTTAAGAAATGTATACTTGCTACAGCGACATATTTAAGAATCAGTAATTATCGTCTCTCTCTCTCTCTATTCGTTTAGTCGATTCCGACTCTTCGTGACCCCATGAACCAAATCACGCCACTTTTTCCTGTCTTGCACTTTCTCCCGTAGACCTTCCAGGTTGGAACACATTGCTTCTGTGATGCCATCGATCCATCTCATCCTCTGACGTCCTCTTCTTCTAGTTCCTTCAATCTTCCCCAGCATTAATGTTTTTTCCAGCGAGGCATGCCTTCGCATTGTGTGTCCAAAGTAGGTCAGCTTTTGTTTTAAGATTAGACCTTCCAGGGAGAAATCTGGTTTAATTTGCTCCAAAATTGATCTGTTGGTTCTCTTTGCACTCCATGGAACTCTAAGAAGTTTCCTCCAACACCACAATTCGAAGGAGTCAATTCTTCGCCGTTCAGCCTTTCTAATGGTCCAGGTCTCACATCCATACATCACAACTGGAAAGACCATAGCCCTCACAATACGGATCTTTGTTGCTAGTGTTATATCTCTGGACCTTATAACCTTGTCAAGGTTTGACATCGCCTGTCTACCGAGCAACAGGCGTCTCCGGATTTCATGGCTGCAGTCACCGTCCGCAGAGATCTGGGAACCGAGATAACTGAATGTGGTCACTACTTCCACGGTTTCTCCTGCTATATCCCACGAATTGGTAGGTGTAGTTGCCATAATTTTCGTTTTCTTCACATTCAGCATAAGACCAGCCTTTTCACTTTCGTCTTTCACCTTCAGTAAGAGTGTTCTCAAATCTTCTTCACTTTCTGCCAATAGGATCGTATCATCCGCGTACCTGAGGTTGTTTACATTTATTCCAGCTATTTTAATTCCTGCTTCTCCTTCATCTAGCCTTGCATTCCTCATGACATGTTCTGCATACAGATTGAATAAGTACGGTGACAGTATGCAGCCTTGCCGGACCCCTTTCTGAATCTTTATCCATTTCGTTGTTCCATACATAGTTCTCACCGTGGCTTCTTGGTCAAGGTATAAACTCCGTATCAGATGAATGAGGTGATCTGGTACACCCATGTTTTTCAGTACGTTCCATAATTTGTTGTGATCAACGCAGTCAAAGGCTTTGGCGTAGTCAATAAAGCAGAGGTACACATCTTTCTGGAATTCTCTCGCTTTTTCCATAATCCACCGAATGTTAGCAATTTGATCTCTAGTTCCTCTTCCTTTCCTAAATCCAGCTTGTTCTTCTGGCAGCTCTCGATCTAGATATTGGCGAAGTCTATTTTGTAAGATTTTCAACATAACTTTGCTAGCATGTGAAATAAGTGCGATTGTTCGATAATCTGAGCATTCTTTAGAACTTTTCTTCTTTGGAATGGGGATGAATACTGATCTTTTCCAGTCTTCTGGCCACTGCTGCGTGATCCATATTTTTTGACATATTGAGTGCAGCACTTTCACTGCATCCTTTCCAGTGACTTTAAACAATTCTGCTGGTATTTCATCATGTCCACTAGTTTTGTTATCAGCCATATTTTCAAGGGCCCACTGGATTTCGCTCTCCAAAATATCTGGCTCTAGTTCTAAATTAACATTAACATCAGCAGTAGGAGCCCTGTCATGATGCGGTTCTCTCTTGTATAGGTCTTCTACATATTCTGCCCATCTTTCCTTAACATCCTCCGCTTCACTCAGATCTTTCCCGTTTCTATCTTTTATCATTCCAATTTTTGCCTGGAATTTTCTTTTAATTTCTCTAATTTTCTTATAAAGATCTCTTGTCTTCCCCATTACGTTACTATCTTCAACTTCCTTGCACTGTTCATTAAAGAATATATTTTTATCTCTTCTAGCTAATTTCTGAAAATCTTTATTTAATTCAAACATAGCTGATCTATCTCCCTTGATTTTTGCTTTCCTTCGTTCTTCTGCAACTTGCACTGCCTCAACTGATAGCCATTTAGCCTTCTTACTGTTCCTTTTCTTGGGAATGTGTTTCTCTGCTGCCTCCTTGACAGTATTAGCTACTTCTGTCCACATCTCTTGCGAGCTTTTGTCCTCCAGCTGTAATACATTAAATCTGTTTTGTACCTCTGCAGCATAGTCGGAGGGTATAGAGTTAAGGTCGTATCTGCAAGTTGGGATACTTTTTGGTACATTCTGAAGTTTCAGCCGAAATTTTGCAATCAGGAGCTCATGATCTGATCCGCAGTCAGCCCCAGGTCTTGTTGTAGCTGACTGAACCGCGCTCTTCCACCTCTGATTACAAAGTATGTAATCAATTTGGTTCCGGTGTTGGCCATCTGGCGAAGTCCAGGTATATAGGCGTCGTTTTGGTAGTTGAAACAGTGTATTAGTAATTATCAATGAATTTTCTTGGCAGAATTCTAGGAGTCTCTGTCCAGCTTCATTTGTTGTACCAAGACCATATTTCCCTGTTATACCTTCTACAGCTTCATTTCCCACTTTTGCATTCCAATCTCCAACTATGAAGACGATATCCTTTTTTGGTGTTGACAGTAGTAATTCTTGTAAATCTCCATAGAACTGGTCAATAATTTCCTTTTCAGCATCGGTTGTTGGTGCATAAACTTGAATTACTGTGATGTTGAGGGGCTGACCTTGAAGTCTGATGGACATCATTCTATCATTTTTATATTTGCATCCCATCACAGCTTTTCTCACTTTATCACTAACTATGAAGGCTACTCCATTACTTCTGTTGTTATCGTGCCCAGAATAATACACCATATGGCCATCCGAAGCAAATTCTCCCATGCCAGTCCACCTCATTTCACTTATTCCCAATATGTCGATGTTAATTTTCTCCATTTCTCTTTTCACTATGTCTAGTTTTCCTTGATACATGGATCTTACATTATTTTATTTAATTATCGTAGAGGAACATAAATGAAACGGCTTCCGTGACCTCTGCCTACCTGTTACAAGAACATGGGAACACGATGTAAGACTGCTTACTTTAGTGTGAATTTGAAACAAACGTAATTGTTAAACGAGACTGGATAAGTGTATGTATCGTTAGGAGTGTGTGCTACGCGCAAAAGAGACAATAAAAGAAAATCACTTGATTTCTAGTGTTATTATTTTAAAACGACATTTTCATTCTTTGGTTGAGTAACTTCAGTAACTGAGAAGTGTAAGCGACAGCTATTCGTATTAGGGACATGTTCAGGTTTTTCCTGACGAAGTGTTTCCTCCACGTAAATTTCCGAAATTTGAGTGCGATAGTCGCAAAATTAATGTAAAATAAACTAAAAGGACATTTAATAACGAAAGAGGCGCTTTACATCTAGCGACTGTGTCAAATTTTATTTCCATTAATGTTCAGTGCTTGCTTATCAAATGTTCAAATGTGTGTGAAATCTTATGGGACTTAACTGTTAAGGTCATCAGTCCCTGAGCTTACACGCTACTTAACGTAAATTATCCTAAGGATAAATACACCCACACTCATGCCTGAGGGAGGACTCGAACCTCCGCCGGGACCAGCCGCACAGTCCATGACTGCAGCGCCTTAGACCGCTCGGCTAATCCACTTGCTTATCACATATGTAAAAAATATATATACATAATGTTATCTGCGACCGCTTTAACTGTTCGTTTGCCCATTTTTGACATAGTTTTACATTTTCGGAAGTACCATTTTTGACTATGTTACGATGATTAGAAAATGGATCCGTCCCGAAACTAGTCATGGAATGACTAAAAATGTGTGAAATTTGCCACTTGATACTGGTTTTCCGTTTTATCAAAAATGTAAAGTTTGCAGTTTTGAGGATATGGACGGAACAGTTTGAATGTGCGTAATATTATGTTGTACAACGGTATAAATAACTCAAGACGGAACTATCGCTAAGTCGTTCATCGTTTATTTATTTCTGTGAAGATTTCATTGCTGGGTCAAAATTTCAGGAATCCTATTTTCATTATCTTTGGGTTTACTAAATTAATTTTTTCTCGCGTTTTTGAAAAGTTCCTGATGGACTGCAACGGCTACTGCCATGTGTCATGTTGGGAAATATGGATATTGTACTGCCTACATATCACTGGCTTGTGGAACTTCCGAAGTCGAGTGCGCCTTTTCTCGGAGAGAGCATTGTCTTGGCTTTTAATGACAACAATATATCAGCGCTAATAGTCATGTGCCGTCTAGGTGTTTGGTGAAGAGTCGGTGTTGCGTTCCCGCACGGAGCGGTCGTTCACAGCCACGTCGAAGATAAGTAGTAGGACGAATTCGTGTAGAGTGAAATTAATAGTTGAAAGATCTACGTCAGTTCGTAGAAGATAAATATTTTAGTATTTCAGTTATTTAGAGGAAAGATGCACAGTATTAATTAAGAGATCTATGTTTGACACACTGTCATGTTTGATGATCAGCGATTGTCGTCTAGAAACATATTCATAGCAGAAAATAAATTCAGAGGTTTCCGTGATCAGTGATTACCTTTCTAATGAATGTGAAAGCAGAATGTAACAATGGTTACTTCAGTGTGATTGTGAATATTTTAGTAATTCAGTTATTTAGAGGAAAGATGCACAGTATTAATTAAGAGATCTATGTTTGACACAATGTCGTGTTTGATGATCAGCGCTTGTAGTCGAAAAACATATTCATAGCAGAAAATAAATTAAAAGGCTTCCGCAATCACTGATTACCCTATTGATCAATGTGAAAGCACAACGTAGCAATGGTTACTTCAGTGTGATTGTGAAGAAATATTACTATTAAATGAGACTTGATGAGCGTAGACAGGGTTAGGGAAGTGTGTTACGTCCAGTAGGGACAGTAAAAAACAATAATGGTTCAAATGGCTCTGAGCACTGTGGGACTTTACATCTGAGGTCATCAGTCCCTAGACTTGGAACTATTTAAACCTAACTAAGCTAAGGACACCTGCCCGAGGCAGGATTCGAACCTGCGACCGTAGCAGCAGCATGGTTCCGGACTGAAGCGCCTAGAACCGCTCGGCCATGGCAGCCGGTAACAATAAAATAAAGTGATCTTACTCTTACTCTTATGATTTCAAAGTGACATTTCTCATTCTTTAATTGAATAATTTAATATTTGAAAAGTAAAAGAGACTTATGCACATGGTGAGGTTGATTTCGTAACAAATTATGTTCACAATGTAAGGTCCATATAGTTCATTTCGACAGCCCGAAAATTAATATATAATAAAATGAATAACGAGAGAGGAGGTCTACAGTTTCGAACATGGCACTGACAAACTTAGTTTTTGAGCTTTAAATTGACAAACAGTGGTGTCTATATTTTATTAATATTGTCCTTGGCCATAATGAACATATTTGTGGACGCTATCTGAACCCAGCGAAAATTCGGACAATTGTGGTGATATAGTATCGAAATGCGACTGAGGGAGCCCCCATTACCTATGTTGCACTTTTAGGCAAACACGCGAGTTGTCCCTAAGGGAAGATGGCGGCTAGTGATGGGGTTTGTAGCGCTGCAGGGAGATTTCAGAGCCACCCACCAGGGAGAACGTATGCATAGTGCAGTAGCTGGTCTATCTGGACCGGAGGATCTGTCCCGGTTCCCCCCACCCTCCCCCTCCAGAGTCCCACCAGCAGGGACTCATAAAGCATTCGGCGCCGTGTGTCACGGCCGCGTCACAACACATCCGCCGCGCGAGGAATAAAACACGAACGCCGAATGCACGCACCCACACACACGCGGCCGGCCACCTGCCCGGCCCAACAATCTCCGCCGCTGCGGTTTACGGCGGGGACAGACGGCGCAGGCGCACCATTTCCCGAGGCAAAAACACCCCGAGAGGATGGAATATCCAGCGGGCGACGCAGAACGTTCTGCTGGCCGAACTGGCTACCGTGCTCAGGGGCTGTCATTAGCGCGGCCGTACTTCCAACTCTCAGTCTCTACCTACAGGAAGTGTGGCCCCCTCCTCTCTACAGCTCCTAATAGTCATTTTAGCTCCAGGGTATCTCAACCTATGCCGACTATTGGGCACTAAAATTGCATGACGAAGGCGACATGCAACAAAAGTCAGGCGTGTATAAAATGTACTACTTTCCCGGATATTTTTAATTATTTATGTACTGCTCTTACAACTTATTACGCCGTCTTGTGATTCTAAAATGAGTCATTATAGTCTGTATTTCCTATATTTCGTCCAATAAGATGTTGAATAAATAATATTAAACATCTAGAGCTAAATTATGCATCCTTATTTACAGAAAATGACCTATGTCTATACCTTTACAATGGTAATCAGCAGTCTTGGAATTGCTCCAGACTGCTGACGATGCAGTTCTCAGCGTCTACGAATACCACTTTAATTATCTACTGTCACATGAGCATTTGCATTTCGATTTGAAACGTACGACTAATCCTTTTGAGCGACTTAAACAGTTACATATTGTGACAGTACCATTACATATATCGCTTTGCGATACTGAGTAAAATTGGCAGCTTCAGATTTTTAACTGTGTTGGAGGGAAATACATCGTTAGTGGCTTCTGGCGCTAGATTAGTGAATTCCTCTTCACTGGTGCAGCCCTGTGAGGGTGCTATGACGGACCTGCGTAGTTGCAGCACTACGAATACAGGACGGCTTAAGTCAACCCCTGATGGATTATTGGTTCCCAGAAATGTAGTGGCAACATGCTGGCTGATTTCCGGTGTGCGCCAGGCGGCGCATTCGTGGAAGATAGCTGGGGATGACAGGTATCCTGATCATTACTGGTGTGGCAGATCTCCATTTCCTGTCGGTGCTTGCAAATATGTGACGCCGACATTCTGCCGTGTTCACTATGGGAAAACTCTAGAACCTAACTGTCCAGACGATGTCAGCCAATTAGAAGGGTCATCGGCATAGTAGCTGTAGCATATTCAATTTCTGAACCAATAACTGAGAAAACAGCATATACAGTGTACCAACCTCTGGGCAGTTAATGGGCATACTATAAGCGATAGTGGAGAAGATTTGGTAGGCTTCCCCACAGTTTCAATGTGTTTTGAAGATTCTTGGTCGTCACTGTGGTGAAAGTTCTAAATCCTCTCCTTCAGGCGGTCTTGTTGTGGGAGTGGAGAGGGACGTCAGTCAGTTGTTCATTCAGTACGAGGACGCGCGGCTGGGAGGTCTCATCGAGAGAGCGAGCCACTTGGAAGCTGGCTGGCAGTTTACACTGAACAGATATAGCATGTATCGCCTTTTTAGCGCTAAGACGGCTTTTGCTCTGAGTAGCTAACTATTTGCCAGGTAAATTCCACAGTATGTGTTCATTTTGCAGTGTATTTATTTATATGGAGCTTGCGTCTAGTTTTATCTTGCTGTTCGGTGCTGCACAGAGTTTGAGAAGGAAATAACGGTTCCATAGTAATTTTCTGTTCAGTTAGAGGTACTCACCACGTGTTAGCAGAACAGTTTGTCCTAAGTGAGCCTTGCTCAAACGATCATTTATTTATTTTTGGGTGCATAAACATGCATTCCATTATGAAAATTGGGTTTGTTAGATTTTTTCCAGGGACAGTTATTTTCTTATGTGAGCATTAAATAAGAAACTCTTCATAGATTCAATTTACTTGCGAACTAATTTAGGGAAAATAGACCTAATGTTTAAACCAACTAATTTGTTTTCCTTCTTTTAATTACACTTACAACAAATTAGATCAAGCGACTCACAAAAAAATACGAATGATCTATTCTGCATGACTGAACTGTGCTGTTACTGTGATGGCTTTCCCTTCTAAGGCAGAAGAACAATATACGCATCGTAGGAAGTCTGATTAATTTACATGACAAACGATTGACGACAGTTGCTCCCATTAATGTTTAACAGTTTTGGAATCACAGAGGACTTTCAATTTCTGTGGCTGGCGATTTTCTGGCTTAAGGTAACATAGGGCTTACACCAGTTCGCATATCGTTTTTGTGAAGCATACGTAAATGTGGTAGGCAGTTAGCACTTCCAACTGCTGAGCCCCCACACGCCACGCCCACAGAGCAACGAACTTACGAAATGCATATTTCACCACCTAACACGAGTACTTTACACCAGCAATTAGTCTGCTCATCACTGTCCCATTGCGGTTCATCGTCATCTCTAGCCAAACCTAGAATGTCCAATGAGATTTATTCCTCTTCTTCGTTACTGAACGCCTTCTTGGACTGTTCTTCTTGCACACTTACGCTGTGAGCCTTTTTGATGTTGAGCAGCACTGTACTGACGACTTCCTCCAAATCGTCTTTCTAGACGAGTCTCCGTTTTATGACTATCATTACGATAGATATATTAATTTCTAGAGTTTACGTGGAGACAAACATTTCCAGTTTGCATTCGTTTACCACATTTGTTATCACCTCTTGTTCGCATAACCGCTAACTTCGACAGCAAGCACAACAGTTCTGAATTGCGAAGGCGGGTTCTTGTGCCATGTCTTCGAGATCTCAACATGAAACTCAAAATCACCTTTTGTCCATGCTTCTGCCCTGCCTCTACACGGAAGTTGTTCGCCGGTTGCCATGGTTGCCATGTTCTCCAGATCTCTCACTACTTGCGAGTGTCTAGTGGTGTGTTGCCGGGAGACTGGCTCGCTTCCTAGCCCCATGCAGATTCCTAACGCCATTCAGACAGTCCTCAAAAACTGTGAGTAAAAATTTTTGGTAGCTATGAGAATACTTCTAATATTTAACAACAAAAATATGGGATGCATCCAACAGATAATAGTACGTATGTGAAGAGTTCATGAATCAATTATGTATCGCATGCAACCCTACGACTTTCGTTTTAAATCTTAAAAGTTAACAATCACCAATTTTCAGGACTGTCTATATGGGGTTAGTAAGCTGTGTGTGGCCAGGTGCTGATTTTTATTTGAGTTACTATTTTCTATTTTGAACAGTTCTCGGGTATCCGACCGGGTAGCGTCGTAATTTCTCTACAATATTTCGACTGCCATCTTCAGGTGGTTCCTGACAAATGCTGTGCTGTTCCTCTCGGCGCCCTATATATACTAGCCTTTACCCCCTCCGCCGTTCATCTCCTGGTGTTTACGGTGCGGACGGCGCGGCGGCTACTGGAGGTGGTGGGGGAAGCGGTGCCTGGGTCTGAACGAGGGTCTGCAGTCCCCCAGCTGCCGCCGTCGGGAGCGATCCTCGATCTCTGGGACTGCATCTTTACGACGCTGCGAAAAACATGAGAAACGCACAGTGCTGTAGGACAACTAAAAATTATACCAAAATTATTAGTGCTGAAGCATAAAACCATCAACGATGTGATAGAAGACGGCATTTCCCGATGTAAGCGAGGAACCAAGCGAAAATCACCAACACTGTTGATGTTTTATCTCAATAAAGCGAAACGCGTCTGGTAAAATATATCACGCATCTTTGTCGTTGCAGCGACAGAACAAAAATACCCGCAAGAAATGTACAGTGTGTTGCGGAGCAATATGGCGATATAGATGTAGACCGCCGCTGACAGTTACTGGCGATGTTGTGGCTGCTATCTGATATTTTAACTCGTGAAGTAGTAAATTCGAATTCTGGACCTTCACCTTCGATCTAACTACTTGCTATAAATTCCAGATTACGGAAACCGTCTATATAGACTGGCTTCTCCACTTTTAGCATGACAGAAGAGCCCAAAATCCCCTTCCAGCGAACCAGCAGAATTAGTTGGAAACGAGGGTTTTTGTTGGTTGGAGTACGTGGAACAGTTGCAGCCAGTGTGCGAGGCATTTTTCCGGAAGAGCGCAATAGCACGGTAATGCTGCCGATTTTCCGTGGAAGAGCTGCGGCCTGCTGCACGCGTAGTCTACACTACAGGGGAACAGGACCACAACGACAAGCCACGTATCGGCGAAACCATCAGCGGCAGACGAGCAAACGATTGCTGCGCGCACGTGTTGCTACAACAGCAGCCACTCACACACACATACACTCGGGCCGACGCACGTCACGTTCCGTGCAGAGCGTCTGCACGTCGTGATACGGTATTTTTTAATCTGTCATGATGCATCTGGGAACACCGCAATTGTATTTTAATCGATTACACTATAATTTCTCGTTAATATCAGAAGTATAAATATGGACAACTGGTATTGACACTTACAGGGTCCTCTTCAGATTAAACCAATCACTGCCAAATGCAGTTCCTTCCATACTTTGACACTGTCCAAATCTGAAGCCATGTAATTCAGTACTAAGGCTTTAGAATGGACTGCGTTTTGCAGTGATCTGAAGAACAATATCTGAGAAAGACCGAACTAGTTATCAACTAAAAGTACGTTAGATAGTTTTCCATACAACACAGGCACGATAACATTATGTGGAAAGTGTCTAGAGAACAAACAAAGAAGTTATACTTTATTTAAAAAGAAAGTGAAGGAAAACGTTTGGACTGCAATACCTGCTCTTTTAATAAGATGTTCCTGTTGTAAAAATTTTTACTCTTTCCACGGAGGACTTTATTCCTCATTTTCTGCTGTCTGACTTGAGCTCCTTAGTTCATTATATATGTGACAGTTTTGAGTCTTGTAATTTATGTTATTTTCTTCTGAAGAAGATTCAGTGATATCGAAACATGGTCAAGGTTTCTGCAATAAAGATATGCAACCGACTGGCTGTATAATTTATACATTAAAATTACGGTTGCTGCTGTCAGTCAAGTCTAATATATATTTATCGTGAATATTCTTCCTGACATGTCCAAAGTAACACACACAGTTTCGATCCTGCAGGCACTGTGAATCAAGACGTAAACGTATTAAAGACATTAGTTACCTGTGGGAAAGTTAAAAATTTATGCCAAGCTGTGATTCCAAACCAGGCGACCCACTCACTAGGCAGATGAGCTGCTAACTATGCTATCCAGACGCAGTGGTCACCGCAGCTGCACGGACTGCACTAGGACCGTTCCCGCAAGGGTCAAATTCTCAGCTTACACCAAATGTTACTGAAGTAGTACCCCTACTCACTGGCCACATTACTCGCAGCACCTCGCCGATTCCTATAAGAGTTTGGGCTTCGTGTGGCTCCGCACTGAAAGAGTAATTGGCCATCATCTCGGGCTACAGACTTAGATATCTACTAATTTCGCAATTGTTCATGTGGCAGAAACAGCTGAATTAAACTTTTAGCAGGTCAACTACATGGCTTTCCAATTTAAGTTTTCATCAATAGACAAACCAAAGGACTCTCAACTTTCTGCCCCTTTTAATATGTCTTTTTGGAATATTAGATTGCTAGTAGACGAGCTACTTTTGGTAGTTTAAAATAAGCTTTGTTTTTTCAGAGTTTAAGGCTAGCCCATTTGTGATTTGTGCAAAACGACTCAGCAACATTCAAGAAATTATTGCTATTTTCTGTGTTGTTGATTCTTTGCTTGGTTTCACAACAATGTGTGTCATCTGGAAACTGATTTTGCCTCCAGTTTCAAATAAAATGGTAGATCATTAACACAAATCAGTAACAGGTTGTGGTCTATTGTATCCTTTTGAACTACCAGCCTAATGTAAACAACGCGACAAAATGTGATGTGGTCGTCGTTATAAATCCAAAGACTGGTTCGTAGGAGTTCTCAGCGCTAGACTGTCCCGTGTAGCGCTCATCATATCCGCATAACTACGACAACCTGTAACCTTGCAATGTCCTTACTCAATTCGACGCGTGGTCTTTCTCTACAATGTGTGCTATCACCCATTCTTTCCCTTCCTCACGTTGTTCCATTAATGTATTTTTCCCACTAGCTCGATTCATTACCACCTCATTAGTTGTCCGGTTTAACCATCTAATGTTCAACACTGTTGTGAAGGGCCACATTTCAAGAGCTTCTGTTCTCTTGTCTGAACTATTAACTGTCCACGTTTCACTGCAGCACAAGGCTAGATTCCTGACAAATACCTTAGGAAATGAACTTCCTGAGAAATTTCCTCTCCAGAAACTATTTCTTTTGCAAGTCTCAGTTTTGTACCGTCCCTCTGGTTAGGCCAACGTCACATATTTGCTGCCCAAATATGTCATCTATTACTCTCAGTGTCTCATTTCCTACTCTCATTTCCTCAACTGCAACTTATATAATTCGAGTACATTCTGTCACACATTTTTTACTTCTGATTATGTTTATCTTGCATTATATTTACAATATACCATCCATTCTGTTCATCTGACATCGAAATCATTCGCTGTCTCGGACAGGACTACGTTGTGTTCGGCCAAATTCAAAATTTAATGTCCTTCCCAAATTTCTCTTTGGTTTCTTTTACTGCTTTTTCAATGTACAAACTGAATAACACTGAAACACTGGGAATAGATAAAGACATAGTTTTCTCGGCTACTACTTTCCATTAATATATTTCCACTTTTGTAATTCTAGTCTGTTTTTCTGTACCAGTTGTGAATAACTTTCGCTCACTGTATTTTATTCATCCTACTGAAATAATTTCGAAGAACATATTCCGGAGAGCGTTGTTGGAAGCTTTATCTAAATTAATAAATGCTATTAACGTATTTTCTCTCAACATGGCTGTACAATACAACGCATTTAAAGATCGGCATTACGAAAACATTTATTAATGGGCAGATTGTTCGATGAAAAGTCACGTTTCAGTGACCTAAGCTATAAAAGTAGATTAACATTTCCATAACCTATGTTCTGTTGGAAGTAGGAGGGTTAGTAATGACCCATGTGGTTCTTTGTTTCTCCAGAATCAATATTTAAATTTCCTGGAATCTGCTACCGCCAGTGTAGTATAATATCGCAAGTCAGTATTTGTCAACCATGATTTATTAAAACTGGTGGTTGGGAAATGTTCACAATATTGAGCTCGTGCCTTCCTTGGTATTGGAAAAATTGTATGCTTCGTAAAATATCATAATGTTTCGCCTTGGTCGTGTGTGTTAAACATCGGATGGAATAGTATTTTCATGGCTACTGGTACCAAAATTCATAATAACTCTGAGAGTTGTCGAGTACTCCAGGTACATCCTTCGATTTACTTCTTACAGGTACTAGAGATGTGAAAGTATCACAAGATTCTCATAACAGTACAGTGAAAAATAATGTTAATATATTGCATCAGAATATCAGGGGATTAAAAATCAAAGTATATGAGCTTCTTGTTTGTTTAGAAGATTTAGAAACTGGGGATGGAATAGATGTACTATGCCTGTCTGAACATCATATAGTCACAGGTATGGAAATGGTACACGTAGATGGATATAAGCTTTCAGCTTTCAGATTATGTAAGTAGAGACACTTTCGAGAGGGGAGGGGTTAACCTATATGCTAAAATCTGTCATAATGTGAGAAATTTGGAAACTAAAATATTTTGTGTACAGCAATATATAGAAGCACGTGTAAGTGGGCTTAAACTAAATAATGGCACTTTAATAATTGTAGCCATGTATAGGTCCCCATTGGGAAATTTTCAACTATTTTTGAAACACTTGGATTATTCGTTGTACTATCTGTGTCAGACAGAGGAGAGCGAATTATTGTTTGTGGGTATTTCAATGTAGATTTCCTTAAAGAGTCTGAGAGGAAGCTTGACCTTGAAGTGTTTCTTGGTTCTTTGAATTTGAAATCAGTTATTGATTTTCCTACTCGGGTGGTACAGGAGAGCAACAAACTGATAGATAATGTTTACATAGACCAGGGTAAATTTAATCAAATAAAAACTTTTCCTGTTAACAATGGTCTATCTGACCATGATGCACAGCTAGTTACAGTATCTGATGTACCCCCATACAGTAACGCATAACAGTCGTCCAAAATAGTGCATTCGATTAACGAGTTAACAATTCAAAATTTTAGGGAATGCTTGCAACAGCTAGACTGGGATGAGGTGTACAGAGAACATAATGCTAACTTAAAATTTAATATACTTAATTATACCTTTGTGAGTATACTTGAAAAAAGTTTCCCCAAGAAAACACTGAAATAAAATTGTAAGAAACCATGTAAAAAGCTATGGCTCAATAAAGGGATAAAATGTCTTGTAAACAGAAAAGGGAAACTTATCTTATAGCTAGGATGCATAATGATCCCAAAACAGTGAAACATTATAAAAACTACTGCACTGTATTAAGAAAAGTTATGGAGAAGTGCAGAAGTATGTGCATTAAGTCTGAGATTAGCATATACGATATTAAAATTAAAACAATCTGGAATTTTATTGAAAGGGCAACTGAGAGCATAGGAAGGCTGTATTTCTATCAAACCAAATGAAAAGTTTGTTAACAAGCAGTCAGAAGTAGAAAACATTTTAATAATGATTTTTTAAGTGTTGTACAGAAAACAGGATCCAGCTATGCATTAGAAAATACAAGGCAGTATATGGAAGAGGCAGTACCTATGCAGTTTGATAAAATTGAAATTCAGCCCACCTCTCCTACTGAAATTAAGAGAATAATAAATTCACTCAAAAGTAAAATCTCACATGGAATTGATGGCATTTCCAACAGAGCACCAAAACCTTGTTCCCAAAAATAAGCAGGATTCTCAGCTACGTATGTAGTAGCTCACTGAAACAGGGAATTTTTCCAGATAGACTGAAATACTATTGTTAAACCACTACATAGAAAAGGGGGATAGATCTGATGCTAACAACTGCCACTCAATCTCACTTCTGGCAGCTTTATCAAAAATTCTTGATAAAGTAATGTATTCAAGAGTAGCATCACATATTTGTAAAAATGAAGTACTAACAAAATGTCGATTTGGTTCGCAGAAAGGCTTTACAACAGAAAATGTTATTCAGGGTGTTACAAAAAGGTACAGCCAAACTTTCAGGAAACATACCTCACACACAAATAAAGAAAAGATGTTATGTGGACTTGTGTCCGGAAACGCTTAATTTCCATGTTAGAGTTCATTTTAGTTTCGTCAGTATGTACTGTTCTACGTCGATTCACCGCCAGTTGGCCCAATTGAAGGAAGGTAATGTTGACTTCGGTGCTTGTGTTGACATGCGACTCATTGCTCTACAGTACTAGCATCAAGCACATCAGTACGTAGCATCAAGAGGTTAGTGTTCATCACGAACGTGGTTTTGCAGTCAGTGCAATATTTACAAATGCGGAGTTGGCAGATGTCCATTTGATGTATAGATCAGCACGGGCAATAGCCGTGGCGCGGTATGTTTGTATCGAGACAGATTTCCAGAACGAAGGTGTCCAGACAGGAAGACGTTCGAAGCAATTGATCGGCGTCTTAGGGAGCACGGAACATTCCAGCCAATGACTCGTGACTGGGGAAGACCTAGAACCTACGAGGACACCTGCAATGGACGAAGCAATTATTCGTGCAGTTGACGATGACCCTAATGTCAACGTCAGAGAAGTTGCTGCTGTACAAGGTAACGTTGACCACGTCACTGTATGGAGAGTGCTACGGGAGAACCAGTAGTTTCCGTACCATGTACAGCGTGTGCAGGCACTATCAGCAGCTGATTGGCCTCCACGGGTACATTTCTGCGAATGGTTCATCCAAAAATGTGTCAATCCTCATTTCAGTGCAAATGTTCTCTTTACGGATGAGGCTTCATTCCAACGTGATCAAATTGTAAATTTTCACAATCAACATGTGTGGGCTGACGAGAATCCGTACGCAATTGTGCAATCACGTCATAAACACAGATTTTCTGTGAACGTTTGGGCAGGCATTGTTTGTGATGTCTTGATTGGGCCCCATGCTCTTCCGCCTACGCTCAATGGAGCACGTTATCATGATTTCATACAGGATACTCAACCTGTGCTGCTAGAACATGTACCTTTACAAGTACGACAGAACATGTGGTTCAAGCACGATGGAGCTCCTGCACATTTCAGTCGAAGTGGTCGTACGCTTCTCAACAACAGATTCGGTGACCGATGGATTGGTAGAGGCGGACCAATTCCATGGCCTCTACGCTCTCCTGACATCAACCCTCTTGACTTTCATTTTTGGGGGCATTTGAAAGCTCTTGTCTACGCTACCCCGGTACAAAATGTAGAGACTCTTCGTGCCCGTATTGTTGACGGCTGTGATACAATACGCCATTCTCCAGGGCTGCATCAGTGCATCAGGGATTCCATGCGACGGAGGGTGGATGCATGTATCCTCGCTAACGGAGGACATTTTAAACATTTCCTGCAACAAAGTGTTTGAAGTCACGCCGGTACGTTCTGTTTCTGTGTGTTTCCGTTCCATGATTAATGTGATTTGAAGATAAGTAATAAAATGAGCTCTAACATGGAAAGTAAGCGTTTCCAGACACATGTCCACATAACATATTTTCTTTCTTTGTGTGTGAGGAATATTTCCTGAAAGTTTGGTCGTACCTTTTTGTAACATCCTGTATATGCTTTTAATGAGCAAGTATTAAATGCATTGAATAACCGAACATCACCCACTGGAATATTTTGTGATCTCTCAAAGGCTTTTTATTCTGTGAATCATGAAATTCTTCTAGATAAGCTAAGTATTAAGGTGTGAGTGGGACAGTGCACAAATGGTTTAATTTGTACTGAATTGGAAGAATGCAGAAGGTTGAAAGTAACAGTACAGATAGTCTGTAAAAACCTGAAGAGCCCTCTACCTTGAGAAGTATCAAGAATGGTGTCCGGCATGGGTCTGTCATGGTTTCCTTATTGTTCTTAATATATATGAACGACTTGCCACTCTGTATTCATGAAGATGCAAAGCTAGTTCTTTTTGCTGAGGATACAAGTATAGTAATCACACCCAACTAGCAAGAATCAGGTGAGGAAATTGCAAACAATATCTATCAGAAATTGTTAAGTGGTTCTCTGCAAATGGGCTCTCACAAAATTTTGGGAAAACACATTTTATACAATTCTGTACAGTAAATGGCATAACACCATTGATAAATATAGACTATGAACAGAAGTCTGTTTCTAAGGCACAATACTCAAAATTTCTTGGTGTGTGCATTGATCAGAAATTGAATTGGAAGAAACACATCGATAATCTGCTGAAGCGGTTAGGTTCAGCTACTTATGATATTAGGGTTATTGCAAATTTTGGTGATAACCGTATCAGTAAATTAGCCTACTAAGCCTATTTTCATTCAATGCTTTCATATGGTATCATATTTTGGGGCAATTCGTCATTAGGAGACAAAGTATTCATTGCAAAAAAGCAGGTAATGAGAATAATAGCTGGAGCCCACCCAAGATCACCTTGCAGACGTTTAGTCCACGAACTCAGGATGTTCACAGTACCTTCGCAATACATATATTCACATATGAAATTTGTCATTAAAAACCCAGTTCAAAAATAAAAGTGACGTGCATAGCTACAACACTTGAAGAAAGGATGATCTTCACTACTCCGGATTAAATCTCACTTTGGCACAGAAAGGGGTTAATTATGCTGCCACAAAAATCTTTGGTTATTTGCCGAATAGTATTAAAAGCCTGACAGATAGCCAACCAACATTTAAAGGGATATTAAAAGAATTTCTAAATGACAACTCCTTCTACTCAATAGATGATTTCTTAAATGTGAAGCAGTAACTGTAAAAAATTACTATTAATTAATTATTTTATGTAAAGAAAACGTTTGTTAAAGCGACAAGTTCCACATCATTATGAAATGTCGTATTCATGATCTATGGAACAAGGATTAATGTATGTATGTACAGTTCTGAATCAAATTATCTATCGTCTTCGCTTCACCTAATTCCTCTTCCATTCTATAACAACCCCTCAACTTCGCTTCTCTTGTACAGTCCTTCTATACATTCCTTTCAAATCGTAGCGTTCTGTTTTTTGATTAATATTGACTTCCATCTCAACTGTTTCATTTCATACTGTCACTTCTCATTTCCCCAAGGACCTCTTTAATTTTCTTCTGGTGTTAGCTGTCCTTCCGATAGTCATGTATGTTTCCACAGTTTCTCACATCTCCTCTAGACAATCCTCCTTTGACATTTTACACTTTCTGTCAGTCCCAGTTTTTAGTCGTCTGTGTTCCGCTTTAGATACTTCATTTGCTGTATTTTTACATTTTCTTCTTTCGTCAGTTAAATTCAATATCTGATTAGCTATAAAAGAACTTCTATTGAGGCTTCTCATTACACCTGTTTGATCCTCGGCTGCCTTCACTGTTTCATCTCTCATAGCTATCCATTACCCTTCGAATGTATTACTTTCATCTATTTCAGTAAACTGTATCGTAATGTTCTTTTTGAAACTTTTGCGAATACCAGACTCTTTCAAATTAGGCTAGTCCTATCTCGTTAATTTTCTAACTTTCTGCACTTTCTTCAATGCAATATTAATTTCATAACTATTGAAAGATGGGTAGAGTAAACATTTGTCTATAGGAATGATTTGCTGTTTGAGATCTAATTTTCAGATCCACATCTGATCGAAAAGTTTCGTATTACGAATGATGTCACCAGGTCTCTTCCACGCACACAGCATTCTTTCAGGATTATTAAACCTCCTTTTAGTAGCAATTAAACTGTCCTCAATGCAGAATTCTACCACTCGATGTCATCTTTTGTTCTTTTGTCCCATCATTACTAAATCTTTGAAGGAGACCAGCCCACGCTGTTAGGTGTGTGTCCGTAGAGAGACCATTTTTTACATGTTTATGGTTCATGTGTTATGGAGTCATGGTCTTACTAGCTACTTTCTGATCATGACAATTCCTACTATACTCCCAGGCCAGTTAAATTCCTTCTTTACCTGCTATCTGAGTGGACCATTATTGCTAATAAACGTTATTGGTATTCAATAGGCTGAATATTCTTTGTCTTTTAGCACAATTTATGTACTTGAACGCGACATTTTCATTCCGACAAAGAGTAACTCACTCAAAATCCAGTATAATCTTCTTAAACCACTCACTGAATAATTCTAACTTTTAGCCGAAGATATTACTCATCCAAAACTAGAGATTTAAAGTTTTATAAATCCGGTCTGCGAGTGTAAAATCGGCAGAGTGCAAAATCAATGAATGAATTTCTATCTTCGGAATGCGTGTGAAATTTTCCTAATGATGCGTGTACTAAAATGATGGAAAATTATAATTCCACACAATATCTGCCTGGCCATATCATTTCACTGGCTGTCATATACCATGCTTCGAGTAGTGGGAAAATAAGACTGCCTCGACAGCTGTTCTCGCCATCGTTTTACACCGAGCGACCGGATTCTACGTGCCTACTTGTCTTATGTAGACGTTCTAAGCTCCCTATACGTTTTTGTTACTACAGTTTGATAACATTCAGACATCGGATCGATTGACAAGAAGTAGGTTAACATCCCTAGATTGCACTCGTTGTTGGCAATGACCGTTTCCTTTAACAATTGCATCACGGTTAGATTTTTATTATAAACTTATGCCTTTAGCATTAACGATAGTAAATTTTGAAATAAGAACAGTCTTCGATTTTAATTTGAATGTTCGTTGAGTTTATTTTGTAAATAGCCCGTTATACCTATCAGTTCGAAGTCACACACATCCAGTTTCGATACCGCAGTTCCATTTTTACATACATTGAATATAGGCCGTGATACCAGTTGTCGGACTCCTTTCTCCAATGTAGCTACAAATTAGTACTCAAAACCCACATTGTCACCCCATGACATTGTAACATTCTAAGATGAGAGGAACGACGTTAAGTCAGACTACCGTTAGCATAGAAAAATTATATTTTGCATCTTGGTACACTTTTCAGATTGTCTTCCTATTCCATTTTCACATGAAGTCATTCAGTTGTCATCTGCAAGTGTTTCTTCGAAGTTACAAAAAAATCTCAGGAAGATTAAGTTTTACCAATTGTTAAAACCTTTCCAAGGGACAGCGTGGTCATGTTCAACAGGAACCAATATTCAATTTAATTTTAAGACGGTTGCACGCAAGATAATATTGTCAATACTACGTTTAATAGTGTATCAGTTATACTATTACCCTACTACACACAAATAACAAGTGACATCAAATTAGGAATAATTATTACCAGGAACCAGTTACATGTTCATATCGAAACTGAAGCTATTGGAATCTAATTCGAATTTTCGTTTCCAAGATAGATAAATCTTAAAGACACTAAAGAAACTTCATTCATTTTCAAGCGTTCCATGGTAAAAGGCTCTCTTCTGTTTCAATGTACAAGGTAATGCTCAATCGATGGAGTAAGATCCATAATAATGGATTTTCGTATACATCTTTAAGACTAATAGACATCCACTACACTGTAATTTGCCATTAGATGGCTCTGCAGCATATAAACTTGATCGCCGAGAACCGTACTGACGTCTTTGCCCGCAACAATAACAATTACTCATTGACACTGTTGTTGTAGTGGTCTTTAGTCCAGGAACTTGTTTGGTGCAGCTCTATTCATTTCTTGGTCTCCCTTTACAATTTTTACCCTCCACGCTGCCCTCCAGCACTAAACTGGAGATCCCTTGTGTCTCAGAACATGTCCTACCAACCGATCCCTTCTCTGAGTCACGTTGTGCCACAAATTCCTCTTCTACCCAATTCTATTCAATGCCTCCTCATTAGTTACGTGATCTACCCCACTAATCTTTAGCATTCTTCTGTAGCAGCACATTTCGAAAGCTTCTATTCTCTTCTTGTCTAAGCTATTTATCGTCCACGTATCACTTCCATGCATGTCTGCACTCCATTCAAATACTTTTAGAAATGACTTCCTGACATTTAAATCTATACTCGATGTTAATAAATTTTTCTTCTTCAGAAACACATTCCTTGCCATTGCCAGTCTACATTTTATATCGTCTCTACTTCGATTATCATCCGTTATTATGCTGCAACTCTGTCTCACTCCCTTCCAAACCACTGCTTCCCTTTCATCCCCCTCGACTCTTATAACTACCATCTGATTTCTGTACAAATTGTAGATAGCCTTTCGCTCGCTGTATTTGACACCTGCTACCTTCAGAATTGCAAGGAGAGGATTCCAGTCAACACTGTTAAAAGCTTTACCTGAGTCTACAAATAATAGAAACTTTGACTTTCTTTACTTTGTCTTCTAAGATAAGTCGTAGGGTCAGTATTGCATTGCATGTTGCAACATTTTTACGGAATCCAAACCGATCTTCCCCGAAGTCGGCTTCTACCAGCTTTTCTATTGGTCTGTAAATTAGTGGCGTATTCCAATACATGTTTCTCACCAGATGGTAGAGTTTTGTTAGGGCTAGCTTCACCAAGGCTATCAGTAGTTCTAATGGAATGATGTCTACTTCCAGGGCTTTGTTTCGACTTAGGTCTCTCAGAGCTGTGTCAAATTATTCAATCTATATCATATGTCAAATTGCATCTTCATCCTCTTCCATTTCCATAATATCGCCCTCAAGTACAAGGCCCTTGTATAGACCCCCCATATACTCCTTCCACCATTCTACTTTCCTTCTTCACTTAGGACCGGTTTTCCATCTGATCTCTTGATATTCATACAAGTGGTTCTCTTTTCTCCAAAGGTCTCTTTAATTTTCCTGTAGGCAGTGTCCATCTTACCCCTAGTGATACGTGTCTCTACATCCTTACATTTGTCCTTTAGCCATTCTTGCTTAGCCATTTTGCACTTCGTGTCGATCTCATTTTTGAGAAGTTTTTATTCCTTTTTGATTGCTTCATTTACTGTATTTTTAGTTTTTCGCTTTTCACCAAATAAATTCAATAGGCCAAGATTTTAAACATGGCTGAAACAGCAACTGTTGAATTTCCTCACGATAAATGAGCGCAGCCAAAACAGTTGCAGGATAGAGATTTATTAAAATTCTTGACCACGGTTTCGGTATATATAAATATACCTTCATCAGAAGAAAAAATCCTGAACAGGAAGACACTTTCATTAGCAAAAACTTAGCATCGGAAGTAAGAAACAAAAAACACTAAGGCTTAAGTAACCGTAAAATTACCAGAGTAATACAGGCACAAAATCTTTTAGTTACTTACTAAAATTACATGCTGCCATGGAGGTTAATAACACAATTGGATTTTAATATGCGCGAGTGTCTGGCACATACCACAAGTGCCCTATGTCGGCGAAACCATATGCCCTAGTGCCTTCTCACTCTCTTCACGATAGTTCATAAGCGAAGTACTGGTGCTAATCTGTGTTCACATTGACCCCGTGTCTATAATCATGTTATACAAATGGAGATGATATCTTAACTATTGACGACGCCTTTGGCACAATTGTTTCATTAATCTCCATTGCAGGATCTAATTTTAGCAAGTAACTAAAAGATTCTGTGCCTGTATTACTCTGGTAATTTTACGGTTACTTAAGTTTTAGTGTTTTTTCTTTCTCATTTCCGATGCTAGGTTTTCGCTAATGAAAGTGTCTTCCTGTTCAGGATTTTTTACTTCTGATGAATGTATATTTATAAATACCGAAACCTTGGTCAAGAATTTTAATAAATCTCTATCCTGAAACTGTTTTGGCTGTCATCATTTACCGTGAAAAAATTCAATACGTCTTCTGTAACCCAAAGATTTCTGCTAGCCTTCGCCTTTTTATCTACTTGATCCTCTGCTGCCTTCACTATTTCATCTCTCAAAGATACTCATTCTTCTTCTACTGTACCTCTTTCCCCTGTCCTTGTCAGTCGTCCCCTAATGCTCTCCCTGAAACTCTCTACAGCCTCTGGTTCTTTCAGTTTATCCAGGTTCCATCTCGTTAAATTCACACATTTTTGCACTTTCTTCAGTTTTAATCTACAGTTCATAATCAATAGATTGTCGTCTGAGACCACATTTGCCCCTTGGAAATGTCACAATTTAAAACCTGGTTCCTACATCTCAATCTTACAATCATATTCTCTATCTGAAATATTCCAGTGTCTCCAAGCCTCTTCTACGTATACAACTTTCGCGATTCTTAAACCAAGTGTTAGCTATGATTAATTTATGCTATGTGCAAAATTCTACCAGGCAGCTTTTTCTTTCGTTCCTTACCCCATTCAATATTCGTCTACCATTTTTTCTTTTCTTTATTTTCCTACTATCGAATTCTAGTTCCCCATGACTATTTAATTTTCGTCTACCTTCACTATCTAATTAATTTCTTTTATATCATCATATATTACTTCAGTATCTTCGTCATCGGCATAGCTAGTTGGCATATAAACCTGTACTCTGTGGTAGGCAAGGGCTTCGCTTCTATCGTGGCTGCAATAATGCATTCAGTATGCCGTTCGCAGTTGCTTACCTGTGCTCCTACTTTTCTTATTCATTATTAAACTCACTCCTGCATTACCCCTATTTGATTTTTTATTTATACCCAGGTATTCACCTGACCATAAATCTTGTTCCTCCTGCCACCGAACTCCGCTAATTTCTACTATATCTAACTTTAACCTATCAATTTTCCTTTTTAAGTTTTTTAACTTACCTATCCAATTAAGGGATCTAACATTCCACACTCCGATCCGTAGAACACCTGTTTTGTTTCGCTTAATAACGACGTCCTCCTGAGTAGTCCACGCCCGGAGATCCGAATGGGGGACTGTTTTACCTCCGGAATATTTTACCCAAGAGGACGCCACCATCATTTTAACCATACAAGAAAGCTGCATTCCCTCGGGAAAAATAGCGGCTGTTCACAGTACCAGCACAGCAGGGCTGTTTTGGTTAATGTCACAAGGCCATATCAGTCATCATCCAGACTGTTGCCCCTGCAACTACTGAAAAGACTGCTGCCCCTCGTCAGGAACCACACATGTGTCTCGCCTCTGAACAGATATCCCTCCAATGTGTTTGCACCTACGGTACGGCTACCTGGATCGGTCACGCACGCAAGCCTCCCCACCAACGGCAAGGTCCATGGTTCATGGGGAGGGATTAATATATTATACAGTATTTTAACGTATAGAACGTAAAATATTTACGAATGCTGTGCCAAACACAACTCCATGCCTAATATCAGCAAAAACTATAGAAAATTGCGGAAACCGTTTATGGCAGTAGCTAGAGCGAATTTCTTTATGTGACTCTAAAATTAAACACTAGACTGAAATACCGCTCAAAAACATCATGTTTTCCCATGTACGCTATCCTTCATGTACAAGTACTCTCTCTTCCTTGTTGTGAAATTGTTGCATGAAGCGTGGGACATTATCAAGTTACCATCCTTCTCGAGGGGAACACGGAAGGCCCATAAGCCGATTTCCTGGCAGAGTGAAAATAACCGACCACATGACTCACATTATCTATAGATGCTCCACAAATTGAGAATATAACTGCTGATCAGCATTAATTTGATAACAGAATGAGCGAAGTCTTAGGTTCCACATACATGTACGTAAACATGTTAAATGAAAATGCGAGAATGGCTGAAAAATAAGAAACGATTGATGGCTTTTCTGTGCCTATGGTTTGGCAGAGGCCTACAAACCATACAGATGACTGCTATTTCTGCTTGACTGCACCTTTAAACGGAAGATTGTCTATGAAGAAAAGAAAAACAGTTCAATTCAGAAAACGACCGTGTTCTTTGCTGCGACATTAATGGCTTGATGAAGTCTTTAAATTTGAAACGTGATCCAACTGAGTGAAAGCTAGCGTCCAAATATAGTCTGAAAGCTTATGCTTTCTGTTCCTGTTGGTCATGTAGTTCATATGTAGGAGTGTTTCTGCCGTCTCCTTTGACAGTTCCAGGTCTCTAATGAGATCACTCAATTCCACTTGACTCAGTCTGTGCAGTTTATCATCTTTTCACTCAATGTCTGGGTCACAGGATGAGGAAGGTTTGTTTTTTTCTTTTTCATCTACACTGTCTTTAGTTTTTACTTCAAACAGACAATTTTCAGGTGGAGTTGTATCTGAATGCGGAATGGGTCGATTATCAGGTTGAAGATTTGGGTACTGAACTGTCAGATTGTGCTTCTGTAAGGAAAACGTTAGCTCACCACACATGTAACAAAAATTATTCACCTTATTTACACAATTTCGTGGCATTTTTACGAATTTTACATTGCAAAAGCACTCTGAAACCAGAAGTTCTGCCCTAATTACAGCAGGAGTTATATGAAGCTCTCAGTCACAGCAATAATATCTATGTTTATGGCTTACAAACAGCTTAAGAGCATGTGTGTTTTGTTAGTAGAGAGGTGTGCCAAGCCAAAAATAAAATTTCCCAACAACTGAAAATGTTGACTAGGAAAATGTCAATTTGTCTCGAAAGTCAGAGCTAATTGGTCGTTTTTATGGTGACTCTTCTATTCAGCACATGGAAATATATGATAATTAACCGTGTTTGAATAACAAACATTTTCAATGTTCGCCAGTGTTTGATCTGGCATATGAAATGTGCCAAAAATTGACTTTCCGTAGTCGTGCTGTATTCGATCATTGTTGCTCTTGTTCGGGAGAGAGAACAGTTTCTCGACCAACTTTCGTCTTTGTTGCTAGATCAACTTGTAAAAATGATTTTACTAGCATAAATGGTGTGGCCCTGGGAACTTGGAAAGTTTCTGCCGTCTTCAGGAAACCTACCATCTCTTCTCTAACATTTTAAATTGTTATTTGCAGAGATAACTCATACCATTGCTTTGGAGACGGTGACGTCATTTCTCAAGTAATAACTGTAAATAAAACAGGTTAGGAAAGCACTACACAAATATTGACTATTATGGTGGAAATAAGGAATACTAATGTTCCGCCGGCCGGGATGGCTGAGCGGTTCTAGGCGCTACAGTCTGGAACCACTCAACCACTACGGTCGCAGGTTCGAATCATGCCTCGGGCATGGGTGTGTGTGATGTCCTTACCTTAGTTAGGTTTAAGTAGTTCTAAGCTCTAGGGGACTGATGACCTCAGAAGTTAAGTCCCATAGTGCTCAGAGCCATTTGATCCATTTGAACTAATGTTCCATATCAGTGACGTAGCCGTCTTCAATGCCAAAAATGCAAATAAAATCGAAAATTAAATTTAAACAGGCAGCAAAGACACCGTTTTACAGCTTCATGTATTACTTTCTTATGTATGTGGGACAGTAGGGGTAGGAAATCGCATTATATTAAAGCAGACTGGCCTGTAAGAAATCTTAACCCTAGTGAAAAAAATGTCGTTTCCGAGCCTCTCGTGGACGCAAAAGATACTCTTCTTCCATCCCTGCATATCAAGCTGGGTTTGATGAAAAGTATTGTCCAACGTATGAGCCAAGAAGGATTGGCCTTCAATCACATAAGAGAGAATTTTCCGATATTAAGTGACGCAAATGTTAAGGATGGTATTTTTATCGGGCCGCCAATTCTAGATCTTGTAAAGTATCCTACATTTGACCTAGTTTTGGAGGGGAATGAAAAGGAAGCTACGACTGTACTGGGTGCTTCACATTAAAGTTTGAATGGTTTGTCTCGAGCCTCACGTGCTATGGCACGAAAAAATTTATATATTTCTTAGGCTCGTTTCCCACTTGGACACTTGTGACGGTCACCGGTGACGGTCACTGATAGAGATACATTCGTTTGAATTGGAGCATTCACACCGGGACACTGCACTAAATCACCGAGTCACGGTGACCCAGCAGTGACTCACCCTCGGCACATGTGTTCGCTGCGGTCACCGCCGGACATGCAATAGCTTGTATTGGAGTGTTCACACTGGGACACCGATCACAGACACAGCAGTGCAGATGAACGGTACGGCTGCGCATAAAATACGAACAAAACCAAACAAACATTCATTTTTATACATTAGATATTACAATACTATGGTGGTTTTTGTTTGTTGCAGGGACAATCCTTCAAAGGAAATGGAAGAGCTTAAGGGCCAGTTATACCAGAGAGTTATTAAGGCAAAAAACAGAAAAGAGTGGTTCTGCAGCAACTGGTAGGAAGAAATATATCTACTTCGATCAGCTGCGATTCCTAACAACTGACTGTAAGAACACTACGTCTAGTATTGACAATGATGATGATGAAGACAGAAATGAGTTTGATGAAGGAGAAAATTTAGAGCAGGAGGCACGTGAAAAAACTGCTAAGCGACGGCAAAAATGGCCACGTGAAAAGAAGAGTCTTGAAGAAGAAGATATCGTATATAACATTTTGAAGGAAAAGTATGCCAGAAAAGACAATTCATCAGAGCAAGCCAACGAAGGTAGCTTGTTTATACGGTCTTTAGTACCTGAATTAAAAAAAGTGCCCAGTCATGCAAGATTGAAAGTGAAATCAGATTTGATGAATGTCATTATTAATGCCCAACAATATTACAGCGCTTCTGCTTCCTCTTCGTCCCCAAATAAGATTTGCGCCGGTACCAAATTACGCTACGCGGGGTCCGCATCACGACCGTGCATATCATGGAACAGTTCAAGGCTACACTGGAGGACAGTCGAGGTTGTCCGATCAGTTACCTGCTGTGTGCTCGCCAGCGGCCTCCGAGTACAGTGACGAGTCCTTAATATACTTTTCAACAGCACAGGCAGAGAAACAATGAACTTAAAAGTATCAGTGAAAGTTTTACAATATTTTGTAATGTATCTTAATACCAGTTAAAATCTGTAAAATGTGCTTTTAATAAAATAAAATAATACTACAGTACCTACCTTAATGTAAGAGCAAGTTTTTCCTCTGGTGGGATAGCCTTCCTTAGTATAGTGTCTTTTCCTGTGATTGCTTCTTTCACATTTTCTAGTAGTTCATCAAATGAAGTTTTTGACATTCGAAAATACTGAAAAAACTTCTTCTCAGATTGTCTCAGATCGTCATAAAGGGTGTAATACAATCCTTTCTCCAGCCGATCACGTGGCAGTGGATGTATGTGTAATGAACGTTTTGTCTTCATTCTCCTCCTCCTCCTCCTCCTCCTCATTACAAGTACTAACAACAGTTCCTCCTCGCTCCAGTCCATTTCACCAACTAATCAGTTGGCAACAGCTGCAGTGTGGGACACCAGTGACCCAGGAGTGTTCGCCACAGTCACCGGTGACCGTCACAAGTGTCCCAGTGTGAAACGAGCCTTACACTCAGCTTCATTTAGCGGGCTAGAGATTTCACTGGTCTCAATGTTTGACTACGTTTTTCGTCATAGGGTGTCAGCTCACACCTGTCGTAACCTCAATTTTTTAAAGCTGAAATAAAGTACAAAAAACAATGCAGGCAGGGATTTCGGTGACATTTAAGATATTGAGTCACTTACCTTGATTTGTAATTTGAAGAAGTAGTTTATTTCTGTGTTTCGATATATTCACTAAACGCACAAAATGCAGTCGGGGGCTTTTATGTAAGAGTGGCCTTTAGCAGTGCTACAACACTTCACTATAAAATTCATATATTGTGATCACAGCACCCCACAGTTTGTTCACAATTCACCAAATACACTCTTGTCTGTTGTCCTAAACTACTCTATTAGGCTCCACCTGATCTCTTTCGAGCGTCGCTACATACATTCTTGTCCCCGAATGTGCCTACCAACCCACTACTACCACCAGATGCGCGGCACGTCCGGCTCTTAGCGTCGCTCAGAACCAACTGTCCTCAAAGATGGCCGCCCTATTCACCCTCGAAATAACTGCCTAACTCAAAACAGTGTATGAAAAAAAAATTACGAATATTCTAAAACTGAACACAAATCACATATGATACATTGAAAAATATGGAAAATTTTGGGGTAATAACGATTTAAGGTCTGATTTTCCGTAACTGCCCCCTTTTTTTCACAAATAATGTTCTTGTGGCGTGATTTTGCTTTTCCCGTTTTTTTTGTACTAAACATAAATAAACAAATAAAAATACATAATTAATTACTCATCTACCTCTTCAAATTTTAGAATGCTGTCGCCAATTTCGTCTCTTTAAATTTATTTATTACCAAAACCACAGTTTCTCTCAGTCGAATTCCATATTCCAACCTCTAATTAAGAAATGGTACATATTCAGCTACATGCAGCTCTACTAGACGTATCCGTAAACACTGTGTTCATATTAATCTGCGAAACATTGCCCTTATATTGCTTTTGAACTATCATAAATTTACAATTTTTAAGACGACAGTGCCGGCCGGAGTGGCCGAGCGGTTATAGGCGCTACAGCCTGGAACCGCGCCACCGCTCCGGTCGCAGGTTCGAATCCTGCTTCGGGCATGGATGTGTGTGATGTCCTTAGGTTAGTTAGGTTTAAGTAGTTCTAAGTTCTAGGGGACTGATGACCACAGTAGTTAAGTCCCATAGTGCTCAGAGCCATCTGAACCATCTAAGACGACAGTAACGTTTAAACTATTATATATTTTTGTCGCTCGTCTAGATAATTTAGTTTTACATACTTTTCTGTCCATGAGTGCCATCTCGCACCACCGTATCAGTCTTAGTTCTGTCTTTATCAACTTTTCTCTGCCATATAAATTTCTCCACGTGCTCAGACACGGCCATACCCGCCTCTGCCTAGCGTCTGCTCGGGTTTTTCCTAGGCCGTGTAACACTAGTCGCTCGCCACGGCCCCGCAGCTACCGCCAGTTACGTGCTCTACGGCGAGAAACTGCCGCTCTAACCTCACCCCACAGCTTGTACGCTCATGAAGCTCAGGAGGCCTTCAAGGGAGTTGTTCGTGGATTTTTGGGCAGCAAAAGAGATGATAACTACACTCAATTGGTGACAGTGCTTCTGCAAAAATACCATAACATTGCATGCAACATGTCCCTTAAAATCCACTTTCTCCACTCCCACCTCTACATTTTCCCTTATAGTTGTGCGGCTGTTAGTGATGAACACGGAGAAAGATTCCATCAGGAAATTTCTGTTCTGGACCGAATATATCAGGACTATTGGAATGAAGCAGTTTTTGCGGAAAGTTGTTGGTCTTTGTCTAGTGATGCTCCGGAACTCCGTTACAAGAAGCATGTTAAAAGACGAAGGTCTTATGCAGTCACCGCATGATTCTCTTCAGACGCAACCATCTGTTAGGAATTCTTCTAGCAATTTACAACTCTCACAACTACCATTTAAAAAATTCAGTTACACTTTCAATGTTGTTAGCATATATAATTAATATGTATCTTTCTCTTATTCTGTCAATATGAAATACTTCCAGCTAGTGAGTTCACAGAAACTAGAGGTAAGGAAAATTTTTCATGGTCACATCCGTTTTCCTCGACCCAAAATTAGTAAGGATTGATTGATGAAATGCAGGAAACATTAAAAAATATTTTTTTTGTTGGCCATTGCATCATAAATAACCCATTTTTGGGTGAACTGGCCGGAACATAGTGGTTACGCCTTTCTTGAAGTGGCACGAACAGAGTAATTTATGTCTATCGAAAACCCAGAGAAAGTTCACTTAATAGATCTCTAGGTTTCATAAGAGTTGAAGAAAAACAAATTTCCACTGGACAAGATATACAATGTCAACGATACTGGTCTAAGCATTGTGTAGAGAAAAGTTGCCGACGTCTTTACAAGAAAGGGAAGGAGAGAAGCAGCAGCCATCTCTTCTACACAGCGTGGATCACTCATGACTGTTGCCACCCGCCTGAGTGTTACATGAAATTTTGCTCCGCCCATGATGATATTCTCTTGTAAGAACCACAGCAGTTAGCTAATGAGACGTGTCCCACCTGGGTCCATTCTTACATGCCATACCTCTGGATGGATTCAGAGCCAGCCCTTCAATAACAGGTTTCAACATTTCCTGAGAAAGATGCACCTAACAGCAGTCTCACAGTCTTCTGATTCTGGATGGGCATTGCAGCCACTCCAGAAAACCGGATATTATAAATCTCGCATACGAGAGCCCTTTCAGCATCTAGTGTGTGTCTCCTCAATTCTGTCATAGGATGATGCTGCTGGATACAACTTTCATGAGTCCTTCTAAAGCCTACTACTCTGAGCAGGTACCTGCATAGATGAGCGAAAATGCACATTCGCTAACAGACATGGACATTGCCGAACTGCTTGGGAAGTCCTGTTGCAAGTGCCAGGCAAGGGAGTTAGCAGTAAATGGGTTTAATGTGACAGGACTATACGCGTTCAACCATCCTATTTGCATGGATGCAGATGTCATTGCCAGCAATGAAGTAATAACTGAGGACTTACCTAATAAAAAATGTCGTCTGACTAGGGCCTCCCGTCGGGTAGACCGTTCGCCGGGTGCAAGTCTTTTGATTTGCGCCTCGATGAGGATGAAATGATGATGATTAGGACAACACAACACCCAGTCCCTGAGCGGAGAAAATCTCCGACCTAGCCGGTAATCGAACCCGGGTCCTTAGGATTGACATTCTGTCGCGCTGACAACTTTTATTTTTTTTTTATTTTAGCATTTTGTTCGTTATTGATCGTTGCGTTTGGTCGTTGCGGACGTCGCAAGACATCCTGTTCAAGTTCGGTGGTTGATCCTGCCACTCAGTTTTTTATTACAGTGGCCAACCGGCTCTCTGAGCGAACACGCTGAGCTACCGTGCCGGCGTCACTCAGCTACCAGGGGCGGACACTTACCTCATAATCCAGTCAGTGAACCATCTGCAGAAGCTGTGGCTTCTAAAAATGGGAAAAGCTAATGTTGAAGTCGAGGCAGGAACACCTTCCCCAAAATCTGAAATAACAACTTGGCAAATATCACCCATTTACCAAATAAAGGAGGTCCAGGCACCAAGGGATGAAAAGCAGGTTCTTCAGCAATGCTAACCTCATCTCCATACAAGAGGTCACATAAAATATCGACAGCGGCAAAGAAAACGAGCAGAGACCACCAAAGCCTAGGAACCAAGAATCATCTGACTCTGAGGATGACGTTTTTAGTGTGGGAGATGATTCGTCCACCCTGAGCAGGGTTCCGTACAACTGTGTACCCACTAAGGAGGATGCCGCTTTTCTCTTTTGCTTCGCTAAATTTTCGCAGGATAAGATACGGAAGTACGGGTAATGGGTAATGTGTCTAATGTGTTAAATGTGTGTTCACATTCATTGTGCAGGTTACAGTGAAGGAGGATATGTGTCTGACTTTTGCGAGTGAAATTACGTAAGCGAGGAATTTAGTGCCTGAAAATGTTATATTTCGTGTGTTTTCTTTGGCAATCAGTTACTACATGTTTCATTATTTCTTTAACAAACTTGAAAAGAATGGGCTATTTCGTATGTACCCCATAATCTAAAGAGCCAGAAATGTCAAACTTCGTGTTAAGCCTAATTTAGAAATTTTCCTAACGTAGTATGTATTCGAAAACACAGGAAGTATTAAAACACATCCCAAAGTTGGTGCTACTGGTATTTTTTTAGATTAATGTGAAAAACTGAGAAATTCATGAACAATGATCAAACCGGTATTCCATGTTTGTACCGATTTTTCTAATAAATGTGTGACACTCACTGTGAAATCCAATGGCAATTTTACAATCAATATAACGCCCTGTTATAATATAATAGATATAATCTCATAAGAAACAATCGTGTAGTAACCTTCTACGAGCATGAGCAGATAAAAGAAAATATTAAAAATAAAATGAATAAGAACAATTATAATCAGTTTTTGACAGTGGGCGTAAAATTTATAAACCACTACCCTAACCAGTTTTTTTCCCTTCATTTTGAACGTCTTTGTTCGCAGTGTTTAGTCTAGGCTGACGTCATACAAGAACTGTTCAAGCTTATTGTTAAACATTTCGCTCAGGTCTTTCTTGATTATTTTATTTTATTATAGAAGACACCCACCCCTTTGACCGAATACGATGAACTACCGTGGCAGCGCACGAGTAAGCTACAATTGCGTCTGAGGTTATCGCGCGATAAGAGGTATATTAAGTATCTCGAAAACTTTTTCCGTTTTTCCAGAAACGGTCCAGTATCTAAGGATAAGACGAGACACGTTTCTGCTTATTTTTACTCCTCCTCCACTGAGCGAAGTTCACTTGTCGTGTTCTCCTCGACAGTACATGATCACAAATGCCCTGCGCAGAGGCAGTTCCAGGTAGCCGACGGAAGTGACCATTAAGAAGAGCGTAGGTTAAACCAAGTGCAGAGTTCACGTAAGCAATTCGGATATGATTGCGTCCAGGCATGACTTGCGAGAATTGACAGCTGTCGTCACTAGTAATAATGAATTACATTGCGTAGGATAAAAACAAACATTATTTTACGTTTGTGGCCTTTGACAAGAATTCCAAACGAAAACTAGTATCGAGTTGATGTTCTTTGATGAGAAACATCACCTTTAGTGGTTGTACGTATGCAAGGGTATGTAGCGTACGGTAAATAAAAAGGTTGGAGCATCGTTTTCAGTTCTCAGTTCGGCCTATGGTAACTGAGTAGGCTTTGCGTTAAAGAAAAAACTAGTAATTAGTGCGTTATTCCTGAACGAGAATAGTTCTTTTATTTTAGGTTGTGTGCGTGTGGTGGAAACGCTTAACGTGTACGTTTGATTTTTATTTAATAAAAGCAAAAAGTGAATGGAGATAAACTGAAGGAGAAAGGTATATTTAGCTGAAAACCCAGATTTAAATAAGCTTACGCTGTGTGTTTGATATGAACTAGCCTCTATGTGATTTGGTAGTAACGCGGTCTAACAAAACAGTCGCGACTTTACGTTTCCTTTTTGTCCCCACTGCAATAGAAGCGCGCCCAAGCTTCCAGCAATCTTCACTTCTGAATGCGGTATTGGATGAATCCGAATACTATGGTTTATGTTGATTTTTCGATAGTTTTTATAAATGGCATATGTAGTGCCACAAAAAATTTACAGTAACTAAAAAAATGACGCCACAATTGTCTTTCTTTAGTTTCCTAAGGATCCTGGGGCATATAAAGCGATTCCTTACAGGACAGTTCACTTAGGATTGTCTTGTAACCTACAGATATTTACTGTAGAATGTCGTTTTCGTTTATGAACAAAACAGATACAAACAGCATAAGACCTGTTTTTTTGCAGAAAGATGTCGTATGTCTACCGAACAACGCGAAGTTCTGTTTGCTACATTCTCAGACAAATCGGTGAATATGAAACGTAGGAAACTTCCATGGAATGCAATACCTACATTATTTAACGTACCAAATACACATCCACAACTGTAGCTGAAGGGAGAAAACCCCACAGACGTGATAATAAAACGTCACAACCAATAAAACTCTTTCCCGACATAGAAGGAACCAGTTCCAAAATTGTTGCTACATCTGAGCCACAAACCGCCAGAATCTTCATCACATTCGCTTTCGAAGCAAAAGTAATTACATACAAAAATATTCTGGCATTTGAAAGTCAATTTGAGTGTAACAATGGGTGAATTATTAAACTCTACAGAAAACTATTTAACGCGTGAAGTTAAGAGCCTACTATAGAAACAACAGAGGTATACGGCTCTCATGCATGAAATATGTGTTCACATTCTCTTGATTTCAGTGGGGTTAGCTGCAATTATGTATACATTCGAAAGTATTTCTTCTTGTATACGCTGTAGCTTATTTCACTGAATCTTTGAGATTCGGCTGTTTTTACATTCTTAACAATAATTCGTGTCTCTCGGTATCATACTAATACATGGAAAATATTATAATTATTACGTTAAGAAAGTAGAAAAGTAAATAATAAGATACGAGTTTGCTTTCTCACCGCTTGGAGCTCTAGTGTCGTTGCAGCTATCAAATGGTAACAACTTTCGCAACAGAGAGTGCGCGAATGTGTTAGTATCACGAATCCCTGATATCATTCATTTTTTTGTTACTTTAGCAGGTCTAAAGGTTGAGAGATAAAGCATTTGCAGCAGAGAGAAGCAACGCATTTCACTGAAAAGAAAAATTTATAGTAAAACGACTTTTCCCACAATACTGGTCAGTTCAGAGACAGCTTCATCATAAGTCGCGCGGAAAAAAATACACCTCTGACTAACAAAATAGGGTAGATGTTAACCAGTTTACGAAATAGTAAAACCTGTTCCGCTATTACAAATCCAATTAAGAGATCACGTCAGGGGAAGCTAATGAAATACGCTTCGTGAGTACGAAATTATTCTCAAGAAATTCATTTTGCGAATTCATTTACATCTGAAGCGAAATATTTGAGTGTGACGAATGAAATATTGGAGTGCTTAGTACAGGTAAAAGAACTTATACTTCTGCATGTTAGCTATTTGTGAGACTATCTTAAGCGTTACTTGAATCCGTAATTAAAGGAATACATGATTACGTAGACATATTATAAGAGGAATATGTTCTGGAATAATATTTTTGTCTGATTTTCTGGTCTACGTTTACAATTGTCACGTTAACTCATTACGAAGTCTACTGGTCGTTAGAAAACGGTTTCTATGCGTGCTATCTTAAATACTATGACTGATACTTAACTAGCAGAACTGATACTTATAACTGATACTTAACTAGCTCGAAAGCTGACAAGATGACTGTGACAAATGCCAGTAGCTGCAAATACAGAATACAGATGATTACTTTGAGTTTTTGTTTGGATAGATAATCATAACTGAGGAAGATACTTAACAACTGTATCTTTCCAGAAGATGATTAAGGACAGACCTGCTGATTCGATGAAAACGGCCATTGCAGTTCCAGTGAACATGCATGGTTCCTACGATTCTGGCCAGACTGATAAATTACCGCCTGCCTCCCTGCTCCGTAACGTAAGTGGTACATTTTATTGATCGGAGTTTGCAGTAGCAAGTTGTAGGGACAAAATTGTTTGTTAGAAACGTTTCAGTGAAGGAAGTCACTATTTCCTCTGTCTGGTCACACTGTCAATGTAAACGTCTTCAGATCATGTAGCGGTCTTTATTCTTCTTTTTGCATAATATTGCTGGTAACATTAGGCTGTCTTTGAAGCAGACTAAGAAACCTTTCATAATTTACAAACGTTGATCAGTTTCAATTGCACTATTCTCGTGCTTAATCATATGCGTAACTTTATTATTTCGTCAGAAACAAGGGGAACGTATTCTGAACTGCTTATTTCAGTATTAACTAAACAGAACTTAAATTGCTTGTAGACTTACTTTTTTAGCTAACATGATCACAGTCAGAAAATTTAAAAGAGTGAAGAAACAGAGATTAATTTGAAATTACAATGAAATGAATACCCTTAGCTGCCTATAGGCTTTGATGTAAGTCAATGGGGACAGTTGAAAATATGTGCCCCAATCGGGAATCGAACCCGGGTTCTCCTGTTTGCATGGCAGATGCTCTATCCATTTTTTTTTCTCTCTCTCTCTCTCTCTCATTTTGTTCGACATTGCTCGTTGCATTTGTCCGAAAGAACAGATACCATCTTCATATATACATATTAATTTACTCACATGTCACGGTGAGGAGTATCACTTAAGTCTCATTCTACTATAATACCAAAAGTGATTAACAAAAGGTTCTCATTTCAGCAAGTATACAACGTCAGTATATCTTAATTGTGGTTGTACAAAGAAGCTCTAATGATTTTTGTTGAAGATTAATGTGATTGACTGTTATATTTAAAATTTAGGTTCTTTAGTATAGCTTTTTTTTTTCAGCAGAAGCGAAAAGCCACGTGTCAAACGTCGGTATACGAAACAACGCCTCACAACAATGTAATCAAGTATTTGTACGAAGGGGCGGAGCCGTGCTTAGGTTTATGGTGTCACAGATACGGCTTCAAGTTTGCCTAAAATGTCCGAGTCCTCAGGGGCCACAGCACACAGCAAATGATTAAATTTATATGCAAGACAAAACTTCTAAATTAGAACGTATGAACGCTATATATTCAGGAAAGGAGCGGCTTGCGGCAGTTGTAGAACTGTGAGAGTTACATCCTCGTCTACGTTTTGCAAACCAATTTACGGTGTGAGGTCGAGGGTATTTCCGGTACCTTTTGTAGTGTGCTCCACTGGAATTTTAGAACATCTCTATGACACTCTCGCTCATAATATACAAGCATGTAAACACGTGACAAAACGTGCCACTCATCTTCCGTTCATCTCTATATTCTACTACGTATCTGTAACTGAAAAACTGACTGAACGAGCGTCTTACAGGCCACTTCTTCCACGAATAAACTTCACTTCCATAGTACTGTTCGACTGAAATTTCTTCAAGCTAATCTTACGTTTCTTTAAGACAAATTTTAATTGGTCATCCATGTTTTCATTAGAGTTTTCTAAATACGATGGTACTGTGATTGCAGCCATTTATTGCTAATATTGTTATCGGACTGTAATTAAACTGCGAGTTCAAGCACCAGGCGCTGACTCTTTTCAGCTCGCCCTGTATTCCAGATTTGTGTATTTGCAACATTCCTGTACCTGACGGCATCAACGGCTAACAGATTCACACAGCTTACCAAATTATCCACCAGGCTGTTTGCATAGCGTGCTTGACTACAATGGGTACAAACGAAAGGTTCGAGTAGCGGCAATGAAACAAGCAAATAATGGTAACAAACGTAGGTACGGAAACCAATGTTTCAACCATACGACGTACGCACAAGCAGTCTTGCCAGTCTTACTACTTTATTTATGCCTAAAGCTTCGTTTATCCCGAAACACCGAAAGTGATTCGGTGATTGCAAAGTGATACTCTGCCCTCGTTTGTCTTCTTATCACTCCTGATACGTAATTACGGGTGAACAGCGTTTCGATTACAAGTGTATCGGCCATGTTCTCACAGGTCCTCTGTCTTGAACTCGTTGGATTCTTTTTTTTTGTGGGGATATTTAAAAGCTGTGGTAGGTCCCAGACCTGTTGATAGCGTCAATCAACTCCGTCAATGCAATCTGGTTGGTTGTCGAATGCATTCGGAACACACCCGTCATTTCTGAACGTGTACAGGCATCGATGAGGAGAAGTAGAGTACTTGTAATGTATCTGTCCTCAAATACATAACTGCTGTTAAGATCCTGAGGGTACCTTTGCAACATGTTAAGGTTAGGTTGTCCATTCGTCCCGTCTTTCCCGGGACAGTCCCGATTCTTACCAAAATGTCCCGCTGTCTCGAAAGCTTTTTTGGGGACGCTCAAATGTCCCGTTTTTTATGATTCCGCTTGGCTAGAGTATTTTACGCTATTGGTTGTTTGACTTGCTATAAACTGCGCAATTACTTACGGTAGGAAGCGTGTGACGACTTTCAGCATACCCCAAACATGTACCGAAATGTTAAAAATTGCAAGTAATTTTAAACGCACTATAAGTTACGAATAACAAGAAGATTCTTCTCTTCTAAATCGACCCACTGAATCCGTCCTTTCGGTCCAGAGATACTCACACCACTGATACTTGTTCTCTAGCTTTCGTAACCACCTCGTGATGGCTGGGTGTTGTGTGCTGTCCTTAGGTTAGTTAGGTTTAAGTAGTTCTAAGTTCTAGGGGACTGATGACTATAGATGTCAAGTCCCATAGTGCTCAGAGCCATTTGAACCATTTTTTCGTCACCACAGTGCAATCACTGTTTCATCATGCCAAAACGAAAGTGTAATTTTAACAGCAATATAAAAAGCGAGTTTCCTTTTATCACTAGTAGTGGAGAAACTGTAGAATGTACGTTGTGCAGATCGAAATAAGTTATTGGTCATGGTGGAAGGTCTGACATTGTGAATCACATTAAGATGAAGAAAAATCGCATGAGTGATCAAACGAAAAGAGCAAATAAATGCGTGAGTGACTACTATGTACACTTAAAATTAGTAACAGAAATGGATAAGCAGTTGGCAGCACAAGAAGCTACGTTTGCATACCACAGTGCAATGCATAACCATAGCTTTAAGTCAATGGACTGTACTACAGCAGTTGCTAAAAAACTTTCCAATCCTAAATTCACATGTGAATCCACAAAATGTAACGCAATCATTTCAAATATTATTGCAACGTATGCAGCTTAGCAGGTTTTGAATGAACTGAAAAGTGCTCGATTCATTTCTGTAATGATTGATACATCGAATCATCTGGATTTCAATTTGGTTCCTCTCCTTATCGGGTATTTTCACCCTGAAAATGGCATCACGGTGAAAATGCTCGAATTGGTTAATTTAGCTGGAGAAACTTCAGATTTATTTCAGAATTATGTGCTGGAGGTTTTAAAGAAATATGATCTTTAGGGAAAGGTAATTGCAGTTTCTGCAGACAACACTAACACCAATTTTGGTGGTAAGCAGAGGAAAGGAAAAAACAATTTGTTCTATAAACTGTAACAGAACATAGTGAATAATATAGTAGGTGTTGGCTGTCCAGACATGTGGTGCACAGTTCCTTACAAACTGGCTTAGAATGCCTGGCCATCTACTTCCAATTAATAGTAAACAAAATATGCCAGAATTTCCGCATATATACAGTAAGGGTTGAATCTCTGTAGTCATTCTGAAAGTTTACTGAAACTGAATACAAAACTGTATTTGGGCACAGCTAGACAAGGTTGCTATCTCTGCTAACAGCATTGGAAAGAATTGTAGCGATATTTCCTGCATTGAAATCATATTTCATTTCCCTTGATAAGTGTTCTGTTATCCTTAAACAATTCTTTGATAACCCCATGTCTATTGTTCTTCTACATTTTTTTGTTAGCCAGCTAAAAGCATTCTCCACAACAGTTAAATGTATTGAGAAACAAGAAATAAACAAATTATTGGGCAAATTACAATGTAGAAAATCTGAAAGATTTCTCACATCCTTTGTACTGGAACTCTAAGGAAGCTGGAAGAAGAGGGTGAAATTACTGTAGAACAATTTCATATTTATGCTCACATCTTCTATGACTCTTACATTGAGTATATTAAAGAATGTTGTTTACAGTTTCTCACACCTTTTAAAGCATTTGACTGGGTTAATACTGAAAAGGAGCAGCTACAGTGGAAGGATATTGAGGACTGTTGTGGTTTTGTTAAAAGTATTGTACCAAGTTTTCCTGTTGATGAAGACAAATGAATTTTCATGTGCACAGAACTTCATAAAAAGTGAAGAACGAGACAAAGACAGTGTTAGTGCAACGTGGTGTGAAATATTTGGTTATTTCCAAAGTAAAAACATTAACATGAAAAACACGATTCATTTGGTGGAAATTTGCTGACAATTCCTGGGTCAAGTGCTGCTGTGGAACGTGTGTTTTCGTTAGTGAACTCTTTGTGGTCAGATGAAAAAAAAAAAAAAAACAGAATGAAAGTTGAAACAGTGAGGGCCTTGCTCATTGTCAAAACACACTTTAATGGTATATCATGTACTGACTTTTATTAGACAATTTCAAACGAAAATGCGCTTCTTGATAAAGTACATAAACGTAAAAAGTACGGTGATAGTGTGGCAGAATAATTGTAAAAAGTGATTTGGGATCATCTGAGTGCACGATGTAAAGGTAAACTTGTATGTGTATTAAATTTAGTCAATACAATATTTATGTCCCGTTTTTTTTCTTCATTGTGCTAGGTTTTTCTCTAATTTATTTTAGATGTCACCTTTTTCAATGAAAATGACACCCTAGTTAAGGTACCAAGTCGTAATACGTCATATCGGGGAAACCATTGGTTTCAGGGCCTTTGTTTACTCTGATTATTTGTTTCTTCAATTGCCCATTGCTCTTCCCTTTCGTTTGTATCCATAATAGTCAAATAACCAGTATGTAATGGTAAGGTTGGTTGGTTGGTTGGTTTTGGGGAAGGAGACCAGACAGCGTGGTCATCGGTCTCATCGGAATAGGGAAGGATGGGGAAGGAAGTCGGCCGTGCCCTTTCAGAGGAACCATCCCGGCATTTGCCTGGAGTGATTTAGGGAAATCACGGAAAACCTAAATCAGGATGGCCGGACGCGGGATTGAACCGTCGTCCTTCCGAATGCGAGTCCAGTGTTAATGGTAAGGCGAACAAGACAGATCATCCAAAATACATCGAGAACGTGTAAAGTTATACATTAGCGGTATTCGCTATGTTGCAGCGGAGAATGTGACTAATTATCTGACGAACGCATTTTATTTTCAACACATAGTTGGAAAATTATGACACCGACTTAGTTTCATTAGTTGAAGTAAATACGTTTAATGTTGGATTGAAAAGATCCTTGGAAGGGGTCTTCAACAACATGAAATGTGCGGACCTCGATCAAATAATAACATAAGAGTGGCCAAAGCAGTGCCGCTAGGAGAAGAGGTTCCTAAAACTCGATTCCTTGGAGTTGAATGAGTACTGAATAACAGCTTTTTGGACAAAAATATCACAAATGATGCACAACATAAAAATGATGTAAAACACTTCTGAACAGTTTACATCCAACAACTTGCGTACAACGTTCAGATCTCTAATTGCTTGCGAGCTACGGCTGACTATCATACTGTTATGACTTCCAAATTATTTTGTGATACTAACTGCTTTGTCAGCAGCTTGAACGTGGCCGGTGAACTTGTAATATTGAATTTTATTTTCGTGTTGTTTTAATCCAGATAAAGGTGATTCCATTAGGACGTTGATCATAGTAACTTATTGTTTCACATACTCTTCCACTTATAACGATAACAACACCAGTTACAGTACAACCGATGAAGCACTCTTTTGACTATTATATCTGTCCTTGTTTAATTCAATTTATTAAACGCAATATAAGCACCATAGAAGTTGTTTCACAAAATTGTAACTGCCGTTACAGTGAGTCAAATGGTTTTAATGCAAATGAGGTAGGAGCATATCTGCTGCTGACGTTGGTATTTGGCGAAAGTTTCAGTTTGTGCACAAAAATGTTGAAAAGGAAAATGTCAGATTCACAGTTTTTATCTCACGTTCATAAATAAACTTTCTCGTTTAAAGCTTCGATTCTTTCACATGTAATAGCCTCGCAGCACAGCATGCCTTTAGCGGTCACAGTTAATATAATGTTTCGGAATTAAGACACTGTAGCAGAAAATCCGGAGAGCTTGCGGTACAAAATTTGGTCGGTCTACGTTAAGTGCACTTTAGGTCATATGTTTTTGTACTCTAAATGCAGCCATCATACCGAAATTGTCTTTAAGACTGGAAGGAGAGCCATGTCTCACTACAGTGTGGAGTGAATATAATTTATATACTCACTGTGCACCACCAAAAAGTTGTCACTTTGGATTATGCCGAATTCATGTTTTGTGTTTCTGTCTACAATGCAATTTATTACATGAAGTACATTCGTAATCTAAGTTGGCATTAAAGTTACAACGCATTGTAACAATATTAAATGAGAAAACGTAGTCAGGTTGACATATTAGCATAAAAACATGCACTGGACAGTCCATGGACATGTTGTGGGCTCATGCACCATTCAACTCTTTTTAAGCTTCTATTGTTTTTCTCATAGAAAAACATGTTCTCGTAGTAACGTGATTAAAAAATTTATAGCTCTCATTTAAGTTACAATAATACCTTCACCAGTATCATAATTTTCTGATTTTTTTTTTTGTTTCACTTCAATAAATGAAACCAACTGACATTTTATATAAATCGTTATTCCTTGGTTTCAGTTGTGATCAGTGTATTAAAATATAATGTAAATTGGTCTCAGCTAAAGGCATACAGAATTGGAATCTGTGAATTGTCCTGTAGCTCCGGTCGATGTCAAAGAGCCATCAGAAACTTGAATATACCCTCGTTAACAGCTATGGACATTGCCTATCATATGACCATCCTTGATAGGGCGCCTACAGTGAATTCCACAAGATATCGATTCACTACAAAAGAAAACCATCCCCATAACAAAAGACTGCAGAAGGGATGATTTATTACATCTCTTGCCTGAGAATAAACCACCTTTACCTCCATATGTCGTAGGTGAACCCGTCAAAAAATACGGCCACAGCGTCCTCAGACTGCTACCATATCACTGCCATTTCGAGTCCCTTTACATCGTATGGCACAAGTTAAGGGTTATGTAGGAAGAGAAAACGGAAAATGTTTGTTGGCCGAGGTGAAAGACTGACAAAGGAAGCTATAAATAAAACTTCATCAGACTGGATTACTGTTGTAAGGAGGAAGTAATAATGAAAGAAACGGAGGATGTATCTGTAGTAGAAATTGACTTGTAACAACTTATTTCATTAAACTCTGATAGCAGTAGCATCCGCTATTGGTGCAGCGTGCTACCAACAATGAGTGTAAACAAAAATTCAGTTGTATTCACCCCATACAATTTCCTCAGTATATTTAGATAATTTATTATTTTGTGACATGTGTACGACCGAACACTCGTCTTATTGTTGTTATTTGTCCATGACGTGACGTTAAGGTAACGCATAGCCTTACCTACAGAAGCAGCGGCACCTACCCTGCCCTCTCCTCACCACTGTCTACAAACTCGTTGGCATCAGTCGGCAAGTAGACACTTGTTTCAGTTTTGGTCAGCGCGCAACTATCGTTCTCATGAGCACGTGGCATGTTGTGTACTTGCTGGTAATTCTGCTACCCACCACTGTCATCTGCCAATCACAAAGCAGTAAACTGATCAGAGTATAGTCACTTTATCAGTATATTGGACATGTCGTGGCACAACAACTGAAAAACACAAATAGTAATTCATTATACAGGGCGAACCACCGACAAACTTCACAGAGTTTTTTCAAGATACCTGTTGAATATTTTTGAATAGGGAATCCACGGAATCAGGCCGCTCGTTACGGAGAAAGGAAGCAATTTTTATTTATTTGGTTGCTTACTGTAGTCAATTTTGTATCTGTGAAAATACTTCCACAGCTGTGAAGAAGCGTATAATAAGCAATAATCATGACGCACAACGCACGAAACAGGGTAATGAAAGAATCCTCAGACGCAGAAGTATTGTGATATGGACGCCGTCGGGGCGGAACAACTCATTATAGCGTCGTTGTGCCTCTCTACCATAGCATTCTGTGAAACCATACGTGAGTTTCGGATCGGCCAACTCTTCATCACTAAACCTATACATAATACTACTGTGTATCACTGTTAATGTACAACTAACGCTACCGGGCAACAAAACCCTAGACAGAACCCGGCAGTAGTGAACGCATCCTTGAGGACAATAGGGTAAGGGGGGCATTATTCTTGTGAACAACAGGTACTTTGAGCGAATGGAAACAGGCAACATGGTGCATACCGTCGACCTTTGCCATGATATGCACTGTTTTCAGTACAATATAGTTACAAAGCTAACTGCAGCAGGAAACAAAACGGAATGCAGTAACTCCTTAACCAGGCATCAGAGACTGTGGGTCCCTTACCCCGAAATATTAAAAATCTAGCTTTGAACAACCTCCGAAAGTCAGTCAGTGGAGTTATGGTTCGTCCTGTATGCAAGGTGCTAACTGTAACTGTTTTACAACGTACACCGTGGTGTAGGGGAAGTCGAAACGAAACAGTTTCATATGAAACGCTGGTGGTCTATCAAGCCGGGAGACATCCTCAAATTGACCTGCGAATGCCACCTAAGGTACAAGGCACGGACGCAGCATGAGGTATGGTTCCGCCCTCTGACACCACAGCCTTAATCATGAAGTACAAATTCTTAAACTGACGTTTTACCTCATAGTTATGTGTATTATAACAGCGTGAAAATAACAATTACTTCTCTGGCCTTCTGACTACAAGACGACCGTGATTTGTAAGGGTTAAGATTCAATTCAATTGCAAACGTAATTAGTTTCCAGAAGTCTTTCCTTCTCATTACTCTCAGAGGAATGGTTAACTCATTAATGTCATGGGAAGCCGGTGGCACACAAGGGCGAGAGGACGTTAAAACTCGCGGGCGGGGCACATGCGCTGTACCTTACGTGGCTTATGTAGACGAATATGAGCTTGTTTCTCCGCTTGGTAAACCTCAAGTGTCTTACATAAAACTGTTCCTTTCGACTTTCCCTACACCTCTGAGCTACGTTGTAGAGTTATCATTTGCACAATATAGATATACACTTAGAGAAAAAATCTCAAAATATTAACTAACGTGGAGTGATGAAATTTCTGGAATACGTTTGTCTAGGTAACATATTTCCGTGATTAACTTTTCAAGTTCACATTATACTGTAAACGTGCGATATGCTATTGCAAACGTAGAATGTTGGTACATTAATAACCGGTGTAACAGCCACAGTGCTGAATGCGAGTATGCAAACGTGCATGCAATATGTCGTGCACGCGCTGGATGTCAGTTTGTGGGATGAGTTCGATGCCTGTCAATACAGGGACGATTAATGCTGTTTGTGGATGATGCTGGAGTTGTCGTCTGATGATGACCCATAAGTGCTCGGCTCGAGACAGATCCGGTGATCGAGCAAGTCAAGGCAACATGTCGATCCTCTGTATAATGTGTTGGGTTACAACAGCGGTACGTGGGCGAGCTTTATCCTGTAGGGAAACACTTCCTGGAATGCTCTTCACAAGTGGCAGCACAACAGATCGAATCACGAGATTGACGTATATATTTCCAGTCAGAGTGCGTGAGATATCTTGGTTTCCCACGCACCCTGTCTAACCGTTATAGAGCTCCTACTGTCATACGAAGTCGCACTCCAGTCCATAACTACACGCAGACAGGTTGGGTGCTGGTCCCTAACTGGCCGCTCTCAAACTAACGCACAGCCATCACTGGCACCGAAGCATAACCATCTTTAATCCGAAAATACAGCACTTCTCCATCCTGCCCTCCAATACGCTCCCGGATGTCGTCACTGAAGTCGCAAATGGCGATGGTTTGGTGTCAGTGGATTGCACACTAGAGGGAGTCTGGATCGGTGCTGTTCTTGAAGTAATTGATTTGTAATCGTTGGTTGTTCACTATGGTGTCAGCTATCGCTCTAATTGCTGCAGCAGATAGTAGTGTGCAACAGAGCCATACGCCGAACACGACCGTCTTCCCTCTCGGTAGTTCCACGGGGCCGTCAGTAGCCCGATCTTCTTGTGACTGCACGTTGTCGTGACCACCGCTGCCAGTAGTAATGTACAGTGGCTACATTCTTCACAAATCTTTCTGAAAAATTGCAGAAGGAACATCCGGCTGCTCGTAGCGCTATTACATGACATCGTTAAACTCAGTAACGTGTTGATAATGGCGTCTTACAGGAATTCTTGACTATCATCAAATCACCATGTCCAATCTATAAAGTTACTAACGCTCATGACAGTTATAGCGCGCATTTAAAAGAAATGGCTCTGAGCACTGTGGGACTTAACTTCTGAGGTCATCAGTCCAGTAGAACTTAGAACTACTTGAACCTAACTAACCTAAGGACATAACACACATCCATGCCCGAGGCAGGATTCGAACCTGCGACAGTAGCGGTCGCGCGGTTCTAGACTGTAGCGCCTAGAACCGCTCGGCCACTCCGGCCAGCGCGTATTCAAAGCAAACCTGATTAACAACCTCACAGTGGCGCTACGAGCAGCACTCTCCTGCCACTGGCGTGAAATTTAAACGGACGTCATCTTTCAGAAGTAGAAACACGCCCACCAACTTTCGTTTATGTCAAACAGCTCCTCTTTGGTGTTTCTATTTTTTCCATCTGTTTAAAATATGCACCGACAAACTTACAGGGAATGTAGAAGGTGTCTTGAGGAACAAAATTCGGATAGAAACCCCTGTGCGGTAATGTCGAGCAATGACCCTACAGAGCGTCGAATTTACAGGCGTCGGTGTCTCTATAAACATGTATATACTGAATGACTTGTGACGATGTTATGAACTTTAAGGGGTGATGGAGGGGAATAAATGTAGCAATGTGAGGGAAGGGACCCTGCTGCAAAAAGGAAAGAATCGATAGTTATATGCGAAAACCGTTCTGGTGCCTCTAACAGTGCAATACATGAACCAATAATGTTGTTGCTAAGACTGTACGGTTGGCTACTTTTACATAAGGTAAATGGCCCGTTAAACGCGGGCTCTAAAACGCATACCCGGGGAGCTATGACCTATTGTTCATCTACGCTAGTGAGAAACATATGTGCTAACGTGTTCATAGTTGTTTAGGTCTTAAGGTATGCATTTCAGAGCCCATTTCCACTAGACTTGTTTCCTTGTTTTGGGTCATACTACCAGCTTCGAAAGTTGCCCGCCGTACAGCCTTAGCAGCAACTGCACCGATCAACGTATTCTACTGTCAGCAGTATCAGAAAGATTACCGCTTATAACTTTCTATTGATTCTTTTCCGTACCAGAGCCCCTTACCTCAGATTTATGCATTCATCCCTTTCAATCATCCCTGAAGGTTTGTAACATCATCACGCAATCACCCAGTTCATGCAGTACATGCATATTCAGCTCCTGGCGCCTATCATCTCGACATTCTGTAGCATCATTAGATGACGTTTCCCGACATTTGTTTACATCCTCATTCTGTTCCACAGGACGTCTTCTACATCCCATCAAAGTTTGTCGGTGCAATTTTGAAACACCCGTATCAGTGGTATTTATCAGATTGGTGCATAAGTTTGTAGTGGTTTTCCGTAAGTCTACAACATTCTGCCAACGCTAGAGTGGTGAAGAACTATTCGAATGACGATCGGAGCGCATTTTCATTCGGAAAGGAAGTTCCTTGTAGGCTGTTCGATAGTCTTCTCCTTTCTTCTGGACACATTCCTCTATTCCTTTCAGTCATCTGGCTCTTGGTCTTCCTCATGGTCTCTTTCCTTCCAGTTTCATCTCGTGTATCCTCCTGGGTATCTTATTCTCCTCCATTCTCGTAACGCGTCCATACCATCTCAGCCTTGACTTCTCTATCTCCTCCCGTAATGGTTCCACCTTCGTTAATTCTCTGATCCTCTCATTTCTTAACCTGTCTATCTTTGTCACTCCAAGACTGTTCCTCAAGAATTTCATCTCACTATCTTGTACTTTGCTTTTCTCTCTTCCTTTCATAACCCAGATCTCTGATGCATATGTCAGGATCGGGACATAGTATGACTGGTATATAACCTTTTTACTGATTTGGGGTACATCCTTGCTCCGTATCAGGCTTCTGACACTCTTCTGAAATGCTTCTGCTTTTCTCCGCCGTTCGTTTATTTCTCTGTCGTTTTAGGTTTCTGATGCATATGTCACAATCGGGACATAGTATGACTGGTATATCACCTTTTTACTGATTTGGGATACATCTTTGCCCCATATCAGGCTTCTGACTCTCTTCCGGAATGCTTCTGCTTTTCTCCCCCGCTCGTTTATTTCTCTCCTCATTTCCACTCCATTACAGTTGGTAGCTTTTCCTCAGTTCTCTCCTTCTTTCTCCTTTCCATCTTGTTTCAGCTAACCCCAACAGTTCTAACTTCCTTCTTTTCATCATGTCTACCATCTCATACTCCTTTCCAGCCAATGTTTGTATATTTAATGTTCCAAATCTTAGTCCTTGTTTATAGCCAGTTCGCCGTCGATTAAATACGTTCTATCCGAAGCCCGTTCTATTTTTGAAAGCAGAAATCGCAATCCACTACTGGCTTGCTGGGCCTGTCGTAGCTTCACCAGAGCCCCGCTAGCCGTCACGTTTCAGGGTTCCTGTAGGAACTTCGCAGCTACCGTAGTGGTCCAGAGCCATACACAGTCCCCACTGTACCTCGCTCCTACAGGCAATCCCCTACTTCATGCCGTTTCCCGCCTTACGACGATTTAGTCGATGGGTTTACAAAACGAAAACGGAACGAACTTATGCACCAGTGTATTACGTATTTATAGGTGTTGTCTGACAAGGATGCGACAGAGTCGTTCGTACAGTATGTACATACCTGATTTGTTGGCGTACTCATTCATGTAGTTACATTTACTTGTAGCCATTAGTCTCGTTTTGTCTCATCTATCAAGCTACATTTGCATGCAGCAATGTTGGTACCGGCATGAAATTAACTGCCCGACGAATGAAATTTCTTAGGAGCCTAGAAGGATACACATAGTTAAATTGTAAATGAAATATAGATATTAGGAAGAAATTGAAAAGTTTGATGTAAACAAAAGGGTTTAATAAAACAGGCAAAAACGAATATCTAATCTCCTGTGAATGGAGGAGTCAACATTAATGCAACATGTCTGGCAGTGTATTTCTCAAGGTACTTGAGGCATTGGAAAACTAGCAAAAATATGGAAGGGCCAAAGATAGCTGCAACAGGAGGAGCAAGGATAAACGAATGGCAGAAGAGGAAGAAGAAGAAGAAGAAAATAACTTTGTTCTGAACAGTTACTTTTAATCGTACGGCTCTTTAGATAGCTGTGTTCATACTTTGTACATCTTTGTGCACTACTAAAAAAATCAGTATTGGTGGCTGAAGAATTCCGGTATAAGACGTCACACCCATTTTGCCAACGGTCTTGTCAAAGAGGGCGGAGGAGCGGAGAGAGGTTCAGGGCACTGTCTTGTCCTAGGGATAGAAAATTGCCCCTGAAGGCGGAAGAATCAACAAATATCAACGGCATGAGGATGCAGAAGTCAATGGAAACCACTGCATTGAAGACACGTAAGGTGTATCCACAGGACATGCAGCCTGTAATCGAAGAAGTGTCATGACGATTTCTCCTTTAGCAAAAGATTCTGGAATAGTCCCCCATTCGGATCTCCGTGAGGGGACTGCCAAGGGGGAGTTACCATGACAAAAAGATTGAATAATCAACGAAATAATAACATTCTACGAGTCGGGGCGTGGAATGTCAGAAACTTGAACGTGGTAGGGAGACTAGAAAGTCTCAAAAAGGAAATGGAAATGCTCAATATAGATATAGTAGGGGTCAATGAAGTCAAGTGGAAAGAGGACAACGATGGCTGTTCAGTTGAGTATAGGGTAATATCAGCAGCTACAGAAAATGGTCTAACGGGAATAGGATTCGTTATGAGTAGGAAGATAGGGCAGAGAGTTTCTTACAGTGAACAGTTCAGTGATAGGGTTATTCTTATCAGAATCGACAGCAAACCAACACCGACAACGATAGTTCAGGTATACATGCCAACGTCACAAGCTGAAAATGAAGAGATAGGGAAAGGGTATGAGGATATTGAAAGGGTAATACAGTATGTAAAGGGAGATGAAAATCTAATAGTCATGGGGGACTAGGATGCAGTTACAGGGGAAGGAGTAGAAGAACAGGTTAAGGAGAATATGGCTTGGAACAAGGAATGAGAGAGGAGAAAGTTTAATTGAGTTCTGTAATAAACTTCAGCTAGTAAGAGCGAAAATTCTGTTCAGGAACCAAGAGGAGGAGGTATACCTGGAAAAGGGCGGGTGATACGGGAGGATTTCAGTTAGATTACGCCATGGTCAGACAGAGATTCCGAAATCAGATGCTGTATTGTAAGGTACACAGGAGCAGATACGGACTCAGATCACAACTTAGTAGTGATGCAGATTTAGGCTGAAGTTTAAGAAATTAGTCAGGAAATGGGATGGGTAAGTACTAAGGAACGACGAGATACGCTTGTAGTTTACTAAGGCTATAGATACAGCAACAAGGAATAGTTCAGTAGGCAGTGCAGTTGAAGAGCAATGGACATCCCCAAAAAGAGAGATAACAGAAGCTTGAAAGTAAAACATAGGTACAGAGAAGGTAACTGCGAAGAAACCATGGGCAACAAATGAAATCCTGTGATCGATGAAAGGAGGAAGTACAAAAGTGTTCCGGGATACTCAGGAATATACAAATACAAGTCGCTGAGGAATGAAATTAATAGGAAGTGCAAGGAAGCTAAGACGAAATGGCTGCATGAAAAATGTGAAGACATCGAAAAAGAAATGATTCTCGGTAGCACAGACTCAGAATACAGGAAAGTCAAAACAACATTCGGTGACATTAAAAGCAAGGGTGACAACATTAAGAGAGCAACAGGAATTCCACTGTTAAATGCAGACTAGACAGCGTATTGGTGGAAAGAATTCATTGAAAGTCTCTATTAGGGGGAAGATTTATCTGATGTGATAGAAGAAGAAATAGGAACCCGGTATTAGAATCAGAATTTAAAAGGGCTTTGGTGGACTTAACATCAAATAAGGCAGAAGGGATAGATAACATTCCATCAGAATTTCTAAAGTCGTAGATGGAAGTGGCAACAAAACGACTACTCACGTTGGTGTGTAGAATGTATGAGTCTGGCGACAGACCATCTGACTTTCGGAAAAACATCATCCTCACAATTCCGAAGACGCAAGAGCTGACAAGTGCGAGAATTATTGCACAAACAGCTTAACAGCTCATGCATCCAAGTTACTACACGACTAGTAAATAGAAGAATGATAACGAAAATTGAGGATGCGCTAGATGACGATCAGTTTGGGTGTAGGAAAGGTAAAGGCACGAGACAAGCAATTCTGACGTTGCGTATATAATGGAAGCAAGACTAAAGAAAAATCAAAAAACGTTCATAGGATTTGTTGACCTGAAAAATGCGTACGACAATGTAAAACGGTGCAAGATGTTCGAAATTCTGAGTAAAATAGGGGTAAGCTACAGGGAGAGACTGCTCATATACAATATCTACAACAGCCAAGAGGGAATAATAAGAGTGGACGACCAAGAGCGACGTGCTCGTATTAAAAAGGGTGTAAGACAAGGATGTAGTCTTTCGCCCCTACTGTTCAATCTGTACATCGAGGAAGCAGTGATGGAAATAAAAGAAAGATTCAGGAGTGGAATTAAAATTCAAGGTTAAAGGATATCAATGATACGATCCGCTGATGACATTGCTATCCTGACTGAAAGCGAAGAAATTTACATGACCTGCCGAATGGCATGAACAGTCTACTGAGTACAGTGTATGGACTGAGAGTAAATCGAAGAAAGACGTAGGTAATGAGAAGTAGTAGAAATGAGAATAGCGAGAAACTTAACATAAAGATTGATGGTCACGAAGTAGATGAAGTTAAGGAATTCTGGTAACTAGACAGTAAAATAACGAGTCACGGACGGAGCAAGGAGGACATCAAAAGCAGACTAGCAATGGCAAAAAGGGAACTCCAGGCAAAGAGAAGTCTAATAATATCAAATGTCGGCCTTAATTCGAGGAAGAAATTTCTGAGAATGTACGTCAGGAATACAGCATTGTGTGGTAGTGAAACATGGACTGTAGGAAAACCAGAACAGAAGAGAATCGAAGCATTTGAGATATGGTGCTACAGACCAATGTTGAAAATTAGGTGGATTCATAAAGTAAGGACTGAGGATGTTCTGTGCAGAGTCGGAGAGGAATGGAATAGCTGGGATACAGTGATAAGGAGAAGGGACAGGATGATAGGACATCTGTTAAGACATGGGGGGTATGACTTCCATGGTACTAGGGGGAGCAGTAGAAGGCAAAAGCTGTAGAGGAAGACAAGAGATTGGAATGCATCCATCAAGTAATAGAGGACGTAGGTTGCAAGTGCTACTCTGAGATGAAGCGGTTTACACAGGAGAGGAATTTGTGGCGGGCTGCATAGAACCAGTCAGAAGACTGATGACCAGTATGTAAAGAGATCCATAGCTAAAGTAAGAGTGCACATACATATAATATATAATTAGAACGCACTGTCTATCACGCACTGATCATAGGAGTCTAAGGGAGGAACATTTTTATAACAATCAGCTTGCAACTATTTTCATGTGCTCATTATTATCTCAAATGACAATAAATATTCATTACTATAAATTACATGTTTGTTAAGAAAGCCAAGGAGGAATCATTATGATTTTCCTTCTGCAAATCTCAAATTCGTGGTACTTGTTTCCTTGGTGTTGAATGTTACTGCGTTGCATATTGACCATTTCTAAACTTCCTTGAGAATTTCATTTTCTTTTCTGGATACCACTTGTTTTCTTAGTGACATAATATTATTACTATCAGCTAAAAGATTTTTCTCTTGCGATTACCGGAAATGACAACAGCGTGTACCGGGTAGCGTATTCGTCCTTACATGCTATCCTGATAACCTTCTGTATTATTGTGTTTCGATTATAATAAGTTTTACACTAAAAGCTTCGCCTCATTAAGGTTTTTGTTACCTTGTTCATTTGCACGATGTATGTTCGCTATAATCGGAACCGGTCATTGATAAACCTCTAGTTCCTAATGTTTGTAGCTTAGTAGAACCTTTCGATAGCCAGTATGGAAACCTAGGACAGATGTAAGAATGTGGCAGTGATATTTTTGTCAAGGGCATTAAATACCACTGTTGTGATTCCAGCTATGGCCGGTTCTATACTTCTGCCATTGTGGGGCTCAACTGTGTTGCGCTTAGAAGGTTGTATATATTTAGGTAATTCGTTAATCTGTATTTCATAACTGATTTTATTGGTTTAGAAAACAGTGACACCGGCAATTGAGCCAATCGCCCAGTCAAAGAAGACCAAAAAAGGGCGTATCGGGGAAATATTCGTGCAATCGCAAATTTTTCTACAAGGGCAGGGGAGTGGAGGAATACAGGGAGTGTCATAAACAACATCCTGAAAATTGACATCTGTGCATGGTGTGCGTTTTGGTTGTGAGGGGGAGAGGGGCGTTTTAAAGTGACGTTTTTCTTGAATATCTCAGAAACTGCGAATTTTAACGATAATGTTTCCCAGTACAGAATTAAACTGCAATAGATTTCCTGCAAGAAAGGTCCAATTTTTTTTCTCTCTAGAATTAATAGCTTTTTCGTTGCAAAGGACGAAAAAAATCACAAATTATTACAAATAGTGTTTTAATGGTAAAAAATTAATGTTCATGGTTGAAATGAGTGGGGTAAGACCAAATATAAAATGACTGTAGCATATCTGAGTATATATGAGTTCTATAGATGAATAAATTGTCATCTAGTGATGTGGCTGGTGGCTGTAGGAGGCAGTGGGATGGAGAGTAGGCGTGTGAGAGAAGACAGGTCGCCAGAATTAGGTCGGGCTTAGTACCTCATTTGTGCGTCTGGAAAACGAAGAGTGAGCAACTGAGTCCCCAATCTCTTTACACTACCACACTCATGCTCATAAATTAAGAATAATAGCAGAATGTGGTGCCACACAACGTGGCACTACACAGAACTGGCGCTAATAGCATAGGCACATAGGGAACACACATGGCACAGATCTGTAAGTCCACAGTATTGGTGATATGTTGAGAAAACCGTTCCGAAACACGTGTGCTACAAAACGCCACTGTTTCCTGCGCATGTACCCCGACATTAATATGGGATATGATCACCATGCACACGTACACAGGCCGCACAACGGGATGGCATACTCTGGATCAGGTGGTCGAGCAGCTGCTGGGGTATAGCCTCCCATTCTTGCACCAGTGCCTGTCGGAGCCCCTGAAGTGCCCTAGGAGTCTGAAGTCGTGCAGCGATACGTCGACCGAGAGCATCTCAGACGTGCTCGGTGGTGTTTATGTCTGGAGATCAGGCAGGCCACTCCATTCGTCTGATATCTTCTGTTGCAAGGTACTCCTCAAAAATTGGTTCAAATGGCTCTGAGCACTATGGGACTCAACTGCTGAGGTCATTAGTCCCCTAGAACTTAGAACTAGTTAAACCTAACTAACCTAAGGACATCACAAACATCCATGCCCGAGGCAGGATTCGAACCTGCGACCGTAGCGGTCTCGCGGTTCCAGACTGCAGCGCCTTTAACCGCACGGCCACTTCGGCCGGCAAGGTACTCCTCCACGACAGCAGCTCGGTCGGGCCGTGCGTTATCATCCATCAGAAGGAAGGTGGGGGCCACTGCACCTCTGAAAAGGCGGACATACTGGTGCAAAATGACGTCCCTATACACTTGACATGTCACAGTTCCCCCGTCAAAGACATGCAGGGGTGTACGTGTACCAATCATAACACTGGTCAACACTCATTTTCTTGCCAAGGATATTTGAGTGGCTTTAGGATGGGTTAGTGGTGCTGAGGACGAATATAGCAACCATTTATGCAGTTTGGCTCTAGTTTTTGAGATAATGCATGATTTATTCAAAAAATTAGAAAAAATTGCTAATACTGAACTCGAGCTCTACAAACTACAATGAAAAAAGAAAATAATCTTTATAAATAGCTTCTATGAAAACCTGATAGGCATTTGTCCACGTATAAAACATAATTGAAAAGTTTCTCTATAAGTATATCATTTTCCGTCCATGACGAACCGCATCCTGCACGCTTTCCTTTTATAGGTCTCTTCAGAACAGTCACGTTGCAGATTCCAGCAATAATCTGCCATCATATGCCTGTCCCATCTTCCTTTATATCTTTCCTCTATTCCTTTCATATCTTGATGGAACCGCTCTCCTTGTTCCTCACTAAAATCACCTAGATTACGAGGAAATCGATCCAAGTGGCTGTGAAGGAAGTGCAATTTTATGCTCATGTTAGCTCCTAAGTTTTGAAAGTTAGTGAGCATGATTTTGACCAGTTCCCCGTAATTGGGAGCTTTATGATTGCCCAAAAAACATTTTACAACAGCGACAAAACTGTTCCAGGCCGATGCTTCAGTGACAGTCATGACACTTGTAAAATTGGTATCGTTGATGAGCCTGCGAATTTGAGGACCATCAAATATTCCTGCCTTAAGTTTTTCACTACTGAGTCCAGGGAACGTATTGCAGATGTATGTGAAGCAATTACCATTTCTGTCTAAAGCTTTGGTGAATTGCTTCATTAGTCCTAACTTAATATGTAATGGTGGAAGAACAATCTTGTCCCTACTAACCAGAGGTTCATTAATGATGTTTGCTTCACCAACAGCCATATGTTCCCTTGGAGGCCATGTTTTCTGCTTCCAATGTTCGTGCTTTGCCCTACTATCCCACATGCAGATAAAACATGGGTGCTTTGTGTATCCACTTTGTTGTCCAAGCAAGAAGTTCACCATTTTCAAATCAACACAAATCAACCACTGGTGCTGCATATACTGAATTTTCTGCTGAACCATCTTGATGTTAGCATATGCTTCACAAAGTTTTGTTGAGTGGGCAATTGGAATAGATGCGTAACGATTGCCATTGTGTAGGAGAACACATTTTAAACTTCTAGTGGAACTGTCTATGAAGAGACGCCAGTCCTTTGTTCTGTATTCCGGCAGCCCCAATTCAAGTAAAAGTCCAGGTATATTGCTGCAATACACTATAACCTCTTCTTGGTTGAAGTATGGAAGAAGGTTTTCTTCTCTCGTCCGGTAAGCTGTTATTTTAACACTTGGATGAAGACAGTTCTTTTCCTTAAGCCTGGATGCTAAGAGTTCTGATACTTGCTTTGAAAAATTGAGTTCTCGTATGAAGTCACTGAGCTCCTTCTAGTCGAACTGCTGGGGTTGTGCCTCACGTCCTTCGTATTCCGAACCACTACTTGTACATTCCTCGCCGTGCACATCGTCATCTGATGATGTTAGCGTGGGTAATGTTGTGAAGGTTGGTACAGGAACATCGTTGCTGTGCACCACCGGTCTTCTTGCTGACTCCAAATCGGGATATTCCCACTTTCGTTTTTTGAACCTATTAAAACCTTTCACATTAACAATGCAAAAATAGCAATCATCTGTATGGTTCTTCTGCTCTCGCCATACCATAGGCACTCCGAAGTTTAAGCTTTTCCTTTTCCGTTTTGTCCACTGCCGTAAGCACTCCACACAGCATTTACAAACTTTATGGGGTGCCCACGCCTTGTCTTGATCTCCAAGTTTAATTCCGAAATATGCCAGATACGCTTCCTTCACAAAAGGAGTGATATTCTTCCTGTTCTTTTGAAGAACGTATTCACCACAAATGTAGCAGAACTCTCTGGATGGTTCACGCAAAGATGGCGTGAAGAACTCATGTTTTCCTAAAACAAAATCGCACAAATACTACATATTATGCAGAACTTTCTTGTATTTGCATGTCAATCACATCAAACAAACATCATTAATTGTTTTGTGTGAAATGAATACTCACCTCTTATTTGCTACGTCACGATGAAAAGGTTCTATCTCCTTGAAGCTGCACTGCACATGTGTGTGACTTTCGACCATCGCCATTTTTCTTGTTTACACTGAACGCTACCTAACGGCTGTTGCGGGGAATACCTCGGGCAACAAATGAATGTCGAGTACCGCCGAATTCAAATCTGCACAACCCTCAATACCTTCAACACACGCACCGCACAACAGGACTGAACACATGCTGACAGTCTGATGTTTGCATGATGTAATCCTCAACCACACAGATGCAATCCCTGAGCACAATTTTTTAATAAAGATAGTACAATATCACTAATTAAAAAACAGGTAGCAAATACATTACACCATATATGGACCCTGCAGTCGATATTATCCACATGAAACTCTCATTTCCACAAATAACCTATATCTCAAGAACCAGAGCCAATTTGGAAAAAGTACAAATATACTCGGAATGAGTATCATAACAATATCCCCTTTTCGTTCAAACTTCCCTGGCAACGAAAAAAAAATTTATTTCGTAGAGCTGTGTAATCCCTCCCCACACCATCAAACCACGACCTCTATACAAGTCCCTTTCAAGAACATAAAGGGATTCGCATCTGCTTCTGGATCACGCCAGAAAAAACCCGGCGAGAACTACTGTTCAGACTATACCTGGACTCGTCTGTGAACATAACCGGACCATTGTTCTAATGACCATATACTGTGTTCTTGACACCAGACTTTACGGGCTCTCCTGTGACCAGGGGTCAGTGGAATGCACCGTGCAGGTCTCCGGGCGAATAAATCATGTCTGTTCAGTCGTCTGTAGACTGTGAGTCTGGAGACAACTGTTCCAGTGGCTGCGGTGAGGTTCCGAGGAAGGCTACCTGCAGTACTCCGTGACCGTCTGTGGGCACTCATGAGGCGATATCGGTCTTCTTGTGGTGTTGTACTCTCTGGACGTCCCGTGCTGTAGCGCCTGGACACGTTTCCTGTCTGCTGGAATCGTTACCACAATCTTGAGATCACACTTTGTGGCACGCAGAGGACCGGTGCTACGACCTGCTGTCTTTGACCAGTCTCCTATCGTCCTAGTATACTACCTCTCATAACGTCATCAGTGTGTGTTCTTTGAGCCATTTTCAACACACAGTTACCATCAGCACGTGTGCTCTGCGTATGTGGACAGCTGCCAGTGGCACAGTGCGACGACCTCAGGTCAAATGCACAGCATGGACATACCCCGAGGTGATTAAAACCCGCAAACCGCCCACCAGAGCGTTGTTTCACCATGTATCAGCATTATCCTTAATTTATGAGCATGAGTGTAATTCGCAGGGAGCAAGTATATGCTGTTTCACCGATCATTCTGCAGCACGTCTTCTAAATGACTGATGATGCAGTGCATAGATACTCCTGGACAGTGTTTATGTTCCACAAAATGCGTGTGCGCAGACAGTGTTTATTTTCCATAGAGAGCGTTGACGCCTAATGGAATACAGAAACTAGTTATTGATCAAACTCCACATATGAAGAGAATCTCTGTAAATTCCGCACACAGCGTTGTGCTGCTAGTAGAGAGACTCATTATTAGACATCGTATACAACTGCTGTCGCTTACTTCTAGGAAAGGTCAGCTCTCCCACCACGAGAACTGCTCGATGTTTAGTCTCCACACAGAATAATCGTCGATATGCTCCCCAGCATTTCCTTTCCACATTTCTTATGTGAAGAGACAAAATAACTTCACTGTGCTCATTTTTAGATAGTGGAGTAACTTTCCATTTAGGAAATGAGTGCTTATTTGCCATATTTAAGAGGGTTCTTAGACAAAATATTCTCGTTCAAACAATGGCTGAGAAGTGTTTAATCTGTGAAAGTGATGTCGTCAGTTACCTACGTAATGTTGGTGAGAAAGGAATGCGTGGACTGGTAAATGCCAGTTATTTGAGAAAAAATGGGAAAGCTGAAGAAAAAACGCGGTGTTTTTCACGCATCTTGCAGAAAGGAATAAACCAGGGGTAAGTGAATTAAAAGATTTCTAAGAGAGACTGTTTCAAAAGAGCAGCCGTCAACTTCAGCTGGAGCCAAATATGATTTTGAAACAACCTGCATGTTTTGTGCGGAAGTTATTGATGATGAAGTTTTTGATAATCACAAAGAAAAGCCCCAAAAACGGCAGCGATTGTTTTGCAGTGTTCTATCCCTCAGTTTCGATGATGCAATTACAGTTGATACTGAGGAGAGGAATAAGGGATGGGGAGACAGCATCAGAAGATGTATCTACTCTGATGGGGAACTACTCGCCTCAGATGCAAGAAATCACGAGGACTGCTATAAAAGTTCTTTATAGGTTCAGCACCTACATCTAGAAAAAGTTAACGCCCTGAGATTGAAGTAATTAATGTCTCAATGGAAGAAATATTCAGTTACATAGAGGGAAATGACCCATGCCAGTTCATCTTACACTAGTTGCTGCAGAAAGTTTTGGGAACATGACTTCATATAAAATCATTCAAGAATAGATTAAGAGAAAAGTATGTGGACAACGATGCTTTTAGCACAATTCGCACCAGAAAAACTGTTGTATGCTTTCTTAGTTCGGGTAAAATATTTTGAAAGATGCATGGTATTTTTCGCAGCGCAAATACGAACAAGCAGAAACGGAAAGAACTGTAAAAGCAGCTACCACTATAATTGTAGCAGTTACTTTTTTGCATAAAGTAATTTCCGCCATTTGTCTGTTAATTATACCTTTATTTTGCACAGTAATGATTTTGACTTTGTAGTCTTGCTCAAGTGCATGTTGAAATGTTAAAACATTTCTGACCTGGCTATGACATGTCATCGTCGAAAAAACAATATATCTCTGTTCTTATAGAGCAGTTGTCGTTTTACAGGATACGAGTACATATCGAAGATATATAATATGGCTGACATTGTGCACACTGAGAAACCATTCACATACAAAGTGGCATATTTAACAGCTAATATATTCCCGTGACATGCATTTAGTGCTTCTGTTCATCAACTCATGAATTTACCGTTTCAGCACGCACTTGAGAATGGCTGCGAAGTCGAAATCATGATTGTGTAAAATAAATGAACAATTAACAGACAAATGGCGGAAACTTCTTTCAAAAATTCTGTATGACTGTGACTCCTCTCTATAATTCGTAGCATCTCTGTGCTAGCTAGAAGTTGACGACAGGTGCCTCTTCGCACATACGACGACTCCTTGCATGAATTTCACACGTCGCCTGAGGGTATACACATATTACATCTTTTCTAATTTTGTAATTTCAGAGTTACATACTGATCTGAAGAAGATCTTTCTATGCCTGAAATAGGTTGCTAGAAAAATATACACCATCTGCGATACACGTTACTTTTTTGTTGCGTTACTACTATAAGATCGTTGTTGCTATAGCTACGACTCCAAAAATTACAGAATCAGTCTACTGTACATAGAATATGGACTGAGGAAGACGAAAGTGTTGAAGAGCAGTAGCTGTTAGAGTCTAATGCAACATCAAATCTGAGGAAACATTGACAAAGCGAAGAAATTTCAGTGCTTGGAAACAAAATAACGTTGAGCAACGAAACAAAGAAGACATACCAAGCAGACAACCACAGGAAAAGACAACATTCCTCTCGAAAAGTAGTCCACTACTGCTCTACAAAATGTAAGAAATTAATTTCTCACATTGTATGTTTGGAACATAGCTTTGTATGGAAGTGAATCATGACTACGGCAAAACCGGAAAAGAGAGAACCTAGCTGTTTGAGATGAGCCATTACAGATTTACGTTAATAGCTAAGCTAACCGCTTGAAATTAGAAAAGAGCAATTGTTCCACAGAATATTCGAGAAAAGGACTACGTGAAAAACATTAAATAGAACAATGGGCAGGACTATAAGATTTAAGATATTAAGGAAAAAATGCACAGGAAAGCGCTGAATATGCAGCATGAAGGCCTATTTTTTATTACATCAGTTAAGTAGATATATTTTATTTTTCCTTTGTAGAGAACAGCAATGGGCGCCTCAGTCGATGTTTCTTTCTTCTGCTGCCGAATGTTCTCACGTGACTGTGGTCGCGGCAGTACATCTTTACACAGTCGATTTTCTCAAGGTCCCATTTCTCACTGATATTAAGGAGACTCGAAAAAGAGCACGACGAGTTCTGAATTAGGGGTACTTAGGTAATTAAAGAGAGAAAGCGAGGAGGCATCTCGGAGAAACGATGAATACCTAACCACTCGCAAGCAGCATAGCCTGCTAATACGATATTTCTTTCCACGATTTCGTTTTCCTTTCTTATCAGGATGAGGTATACTGCAACATATCAAAAAGCAGTTTAATGTATGACTACATTTTCATTGTGAGAGAAGTAATACTGGCTTGTACTGGCTGTATGTGTGCGAGATCCGAATTTCCGCACGTGTTTTATTGCCTGTATATTTCGGCTGTTGTAACGTCTAATATTTATGAACAGACAGTAGAATCTTTGAGGAATTTTGAACTATTAAGTTGCTATGGAATTCATTTATATGGCAGTTACGTACATGTCGTTCGAAGTTCTATGATATTCAGGCTAAGCGTCGTGATTTTCGTTTGCTTTTGATACACTGTTTTGATTACCTGAGGTTGATTGGTTACTTATTTATCCTATTGTCATAGTGTAGAGAGGAATGACATTTACTTACAGCATAAAAACAGAGTTTGTTTATTTACACATTTTTAAAGTCTAAGTAAAGTATAAAAATTGTACTATAAATTCTTTTAAGAAAAAATTTCTGTTATATTAATTTCACTTGGAAGTACACATCAGACAGTAAAGTTCGACCCTCGCATGTACAAGAATAAATAAACCAAACTTGATATAAAGGCAAGTGGGACTACCTTGACTCAGCCTACAATATATGAAAATTATAGGTTTACATAAAAGTGGCACTATGTCACCATGAGGACCAGTGAACTTTATCATTTGTGAACAAAGAACTGTTAAGTCACGAACTTTTATTGCTATGACCTCCGTCCATCCAATTACGCTATCTTCATATCTAAAATATGAAGATTACGAAAGGAACCACAGGCCTCAACTGGATCGCACCGCCATAATATTCGCAGATATTTTAATTAGGCCAAAGTCACTGACTTCTATAAAAATACCTTACCAGCTCTAAGCATTTTTTCAAGAAACCGTGTGTTCCACAGCGACAGCCTTTGATCCGTCACTAGTGTAAGAGATTTCAGGATTTGACACGCATTTCAGTTAAACTCGATTATTTTTAATGTTATCCCTTCTCATCTTTGGTGTGCCAGTAGCGGTCAAATGTTATCAAGATTTTCACCGACCAGGTAATGACAACCTTACACTGTGAATATCATACTGATAACAGTCATTTACAATTTTATTCTGAATGACCGTCTTGCCTTCTCCACGTCATTAAGTGTTAGGCATGTCTGACAAGGAACACCTTGAGCGAGAGGTCTCGAGTTCATTATTCACTAAGGCTCATTTGAGTGTTTGTTAACAATTATGACAGGAAGAATATCACTCACGGTAGGCATCAGGAGGACAACAGAAAGTGGGTGTAATGGCAGTGCAGAGATATACGTTCTATGGGTCGTATGTATTGCAGTTCACAAAATGGACATAGTCAACACTCAAGAAACAGTAATGTATAGCATTAAATTGTACCATAACCATCGAATGAAAAACGGCAGGCCACAGTGATTACAAACTTCACTCCACGGAGATCGAACACAGAGTCATCGGGACTTACAAACCGTGCAGGACGTATCCATTCTTAAACAATGAAGGAGAAGAACATTCATTTCCCGACTGATAGGAGTTGAACACAAATTCCTTACTGAACGAAGCGATAAATTTGTTTATCTCATCTACAAATTTTCGAGCCGATTCCACAGTTCGGTGTGCGTCGTTATATTGACGCATTTTTTGGCATTTCACTAACTTACGTCTTCCAATTCCGTACCACTGTTTCAGATTATGCAATCATCTTTGGCTTCCCTTGAAATCACTTTCATCTATGTCGCGCGCAAGTTGATGTTTATAACGTAGTAGTTCACCATCACACACGTCCTGTACATTGCATCGAGAATCGTTGAAACGTGCAGACACCAGTCTTTGTAACAAGCGTCCATTGTTCTCCCTTAAATATCCGCAGTTTTTGTTATGCATCCCCGGTCATATTGCTGTGAACGTACTCGAATTGGGCGCGTATAACCCTAGTTCTTATGCGCCCTAAAACAAAACACAAACTTATTCGAAATCTGCTTTTCCTAAGGATGCGGATGTCAGTAACCACCATTGGACAACGGTTGTCCTGTACTACGTTTCACTGGAGGCGGGATTTGTGGCTTCCTGCCGGCCGCGATGGTCTCGCGGTTCTAGGCGCGCAGTCCGGAACCGCGCGACTGCTACGGTCGCAGGTTCGAATCCTGCCTCGGGCATGGATGTGTGTGATGCCCTTAGGTTAGTTAGGTTTAAGTAGTTCTAAGTTCTAGGGGACTGATGACCACAGCTGTTAAATCCCATAGTGCTCAGAGCCATTTGTGGCTTCCTGTCCCAAAAGGACAGGCTCGAACCCTGTTTAAATATCACTCTCACTTGTTATTATACCCCTCATGTAAATTGTCTTCATTGGCTACCAAATACGACACCACACATTCCACTGACTCATGCAGAAACGCTAATATTTCGTATGCCACGTCTCTGCGAAATTCCTTCAGTTCTTCACCGACGAAATGTCAGCCTCGGCCACTGTTGTTGTAGACGTAATACAATGTTTGCTATGTTTATCGTTCCCACTATTCTGCTTTTTTCAACACCACTAGCACTGTAGCACTGTCTTGAGTTCCTCATCGACTAAGAAGTTCAGCTACGCTCCGTAGGCTCGTGCTGTGCTCACCATAGGATAGCTGCAGTCCCGTCTCCTGTTGACATTAGCAGCCAATGTTGTGGCTGCATGGTAGACAGCATGTGGGGCGTCGAATTCCGTAAACATCATTGGCTTTTGCTACCATGTACTCGAGGATTCCTTTTTAGTCCTAGCGTTTCCAATTACGAAATGATATGCGTACCAGGTGCCCTGCTGGATGCAATCATCGTCCAACAGGCAGCCGCAAACATTATTCCAAGAAAACATTGAACGTCTTTTCTGACAGCAAAATGTATCAACAGTTATTGCAATTGCTTTTCAAATAATAAACAGTTTACTTACTTTCTCCCATCCCCCCAGTCTTCATCTGAGTACGTCTTATAGCTTATTCATCTTTTAATCAGTTATAACTGTAATCATGCGCACTACATAAGTCACTGAAATAAAGCAGTTCTTTAATTGTAGCGGGCGGGATTTCCTATTAAATTCGAAGTTCGTAATCATCTGTAGTCTCAAAAACTTGAGGAAATTTATTTCTTGTATTTAAATGTTGCCGGCCGGAGTGGCCGAGCGGTTCTAGGCGCTACAGTCTGGAACCGAGCGACCGCTACGGTCGCTGGTTCGAATCCTGCCTCTAGCATGGATGTGTGTGATGCCCTTACGTTAGTTAGGTTTCAGTAGTTCTAAGTTCTAGGGGACTAGTGACCTCAGATGTTAAGTCTCATAGTGCTCAAAGCCATTTGAACCATTTGAGCCATTTAAATGTTTGTGCAGTCTGTCTTTATAGTCCGGGTAGCTTGTAACGAAGCAGAAGTGTGACTTCATTCTGAAGCAACTGAGAAAATAAACATATGGCTGTGTAATACGAACTGGCTTTAGTGAAAAGTTGTGAACCAATATACGCTGCCAAGAGGCCATTGGAGCTAGTGTAGTAGATTTTCGTTTTATTAATAACTTCTGGCTGAGTTCTTTCATTCAAAGATTTTGCTAAACACTGCTTCTGTTTACCCAGGTAAAATTACAGTTTCAAAATTATGTAACTGTTTGTACCTATGTTAATTAGTTTAAATACGTACATATTTTTAAACTCTTTCTTACTTGCTGATTTGAAGATGATGATGAAAAGATCGAAACTAGTTAGGATTTGTAATATATGCAGCCGTGATTGTTAAAATAAGCAGTTAAGAAAGATATATTTGGAGTAGTCGTTCACATGGCTGTAAAGGACAGGCAAACACTGTGTGGGCAGGTTACCAGAAGACCGTTCTTTCAGAAAGGGCATGTTACACCTCTGGCATCGGTTCCGGCTTTCTGCAGGACTCTCATAAATCGATCAGAAGAAGTGTAAAGAAAAGAAAGATACCGCCCTCCCTGCGTCACTTTCTATAACTCATTTCTGGAATAATATCGCGGAGTGGCGGAGGAGGCCTTTGTAGACCCCGCACCGCTATCCATCATTTCTTTTCTCGCCGATTCCCTTTGTGGAAGAGATCCGCACAGGTCCGTCCCAAGGAGCCGGCCGTGGTGTTGGCAGCCCTGCGTGCAATAAAAGTACTGCCGTTTGTGATGTAGGGCGAGGTGCGCGCACCCTCAAGACTGGGGAGGTTGGCTGGACACGCACACGCGGCGCAGGATTTGATACAACAACGCGCTGGTAATTTATCGTCGACGATGCATAAATCAGGCGACTTTGCGCGGCCAATACATGCATTAAGGTCCATACATCAAACCCGCCGGCGGCGTTGTGCCCTGGTGGACCCCAATAAACCAATAGCGAGCGGACCAGACGCCGTGAACACTGAAATATCTGCTCCGCTCGGGATTTAATACAAATTAATACAAATTTATTCCTTGTTCCCAAGCGTAGCTGTTACCCACCTATTCTTCTTACTTTAGTGTGATATACTAAAAAAATAGCCATTATACAATCTGTGTGTCACTGACAAGAGAACGAACAAGGAAATCGTAGTATATCTGAAAACACATGCTGTGCACAGATGTACAGACCTATAGATTGTCCAGATGTATAGATTGCCCATGAAGTTCCGCTGTCATTTCTAAATATCTCCATTTGGAAGCTATCAGAGGCACATAATTATAGTTTATTGTAAAGTGTTTAGTACCTCCCAAAGTGTTACCGTTATTCTTCGTTCCACATTTGACTTGGAGTACATTAAAATGGCAGCGGTCCAGGAGGAGACGTACTGTGTCGTCTGGTATGCAGAATCCTATGCTGTGACACCGGAACTGCGAAATTATCGACGCCAGTCTTGGAGAGTACTACCAGCTAGAGCGAGCATGATAAGTTGGTCCAAAAACTATCGAGAGAGAGGCTGTGTCAGTCTCCTTATGTCACAAGCTGCATTTTAATATGCCCCCCCCCCCCCCAGAACTCAATAGGTCTTGGGTCACGTGAGTCGTAGGAAGGAAGATCAGCTGTTTATGAAGTTTTATATGAGGTGACTCGGCTGTCCCTACCGATTCGTTCTATGCAATCCGAACTACCGGGTGATCAAAAAGTCAGTGTAAATTTGAAAACTTAATAAACCACGGAATAATGTAGACAGAGAGGTAAAAATTGACACACATGCTTGGAATGACATGGGGTTTTATTAGAACAAAAAAAAAAAACACCTCATATTGCTAGACGCGTGAAAGATCTATCGCGCGCGTCGTTTGGTGATGATCGTGTGCTCAGCCGCCACTTTCGTCATGCTTGGCCTCCCAGGTCCCCAGACCTCAGTCCGTGCGATTATTGGCTTTGGGTTTACCTGAAGTCGCAAGTGTATCGTGATCGACCGACATCTCTAGGAATGCTGAAAGACAACATCCGACGCCTATGCCTCACCATAACTCCGGGCATGCTTTACAGTGCTGTTCACAACAATATTCCTCGACTACAGCTATTGTTGAGGAATGATGGTGGGCATATTGAGCATTTCCTGTAACGAACATCATCTTTGCTTTGTCTTACTATGTTATGCTAATTATTGCTATTTTGATCTGATGAAGCGCCACCTGTCGGACATTTTTTGAACTTTTGTATTTTTCGGTTCTAATAAAACCCCATGTCATTCCAAGCATGTGTGTCAATTTGTACCTCTCTATGTACATTATTCCATGATTTATTAAGTTTTCAAATTTATACTGACTTTTTGATCACCTGGTACGTCTCCGAATTACTTCTGTATTAGGAACGGTATACATGCAGCCACGGAATCGATATATATCCCCTCTCAGAGCTTTGTTAGCAAACGGAATCATGCTGCAAAAACACGAAAAAAGGAATGGCAATGAGTTACCAGGTATACTTGAATCAAGATGTACCTAACGTCTGCCATTATAAATCTATAGTCTTCAGTATTTCTCTGTGTAATTAGAAGTCCAGTTATCCAGGGTTTGGATGTCTGTGTAGGTTTATTCCGTTTATAACACTTAACTTTTCGTAAGTGGTTCAGAGGTTATATGCTGGAAGGTTGCTACTTCCACACATCCACTTCGATATCTCCTATTAATTTCGTTGCTTCTGACGGTGAAAAGCTTTTTAAGGCGACATTTGTGAATCACTTACGAAAGATTAAATACAACTGGCGAATAAATTTACGGAGGCAGCCGAAACCTATATGAATACAAGGCTAATTACACAAAGGAAGGTTGAGGACATTTGGATAAGTATGGCGGAAGTAAGATATATCTTGGCCCAAAAACACCATGTAATTCGTGCCCTACCTTCACTTGCATGTTTTACAGTACGATTACGTTTGCTAACAGGCGCCCAATGCTCTGAGAGGGAACTCACACCAATTACATGGCTGTCTCTTATCTGGATACCGTTCCTGGTACAGACGTAGTGCAGATTGCATGAGTCGTATTGGTAGGGGCTATATGAAAATGTGTGTATTTTCAGATGAAACGACGCTCCAATCGCTGGAAATGAGGATCACTAGAAGATTAGGATGTGGGGCTCTGAGAATCCAAACAAGTCTAGTGAACACTTGAGCGTGGTCTAGTGGACTATATCGTGATGGTAGGTTCGTTGATTGATTGATTTGAGGGGGGAGACCAAACAGCGAGGTCATCGGCCCCATCGGATTAGGGAAGGATGGGGAAAGAAGTCGGCAGTGTCCTTTCAAAGGAATCATACCGGCGTGTGCCTGAAGCGATTTAGGGATATCACGAAACACCTAAATCAGGATGGTCGGGAGCGGGTTTGAACCGCCGCCCTCCCGAATGCGATTCCAGTGTGCTAACCACAGTGGCATCTCGCTCGGTGTATAGGATGATGGGCACAATAACTGGATATATACATCCGGTCATGCTCTAACAGTTCCTGCTAATACAGATCGTAGAGCTGCAGCCGTGCATCATCTTCCAGCATGATGGTGCAGAGCTGCACTGGAGTTTCAACGTGTAGAAGGTGCTGAATGACATATTTCCTGAGAGGTGCATGGGTCGCGATAGTTCGATTGCTCGGACTCTCCATTGCCAGGCCGTTAGACTTTTTTGGGGGGGAGGGGGGGGCGATTACGTCAAGGATCGCTTATACACCAGTCAGTGACAATGCTATCATTTCTGCACGAATCAACGAGGCAGTCAGAACTACTGATACGTCAGTGTTAACCCTTAAATGAGCAGAAATTAAATGTCGTTGATGTTCGACAAACGAAGAGACGGGAATACACATCGAAAATCTGGCGGAACAGAAAAACATCTCTGAGAGGTGCCAAACGTTTTACAAAAACCACGACTTTCTGTCTCCAGTAGTATCCATGGCATAATTTCTTTCCATAAGGACACCCTGTGTGCTTGGTAAATTGCACGTTAATCAAATATCTTACGTCTCCCGCGCTGTTTTAAACACCATTGTGCGCTGTCGGTCAGGTCAGGTGTTATGCTGGTAATGTGTGGGAGATAGAAATGGCTATTTAATTCCGAGATATGCCGAACACCAATAAGAAATAACTACTTACAAAAAGATTTGCACGACCTGCATATCAGCGAACATCTTCCCGCTGTAGCTGAAGTTGAAACGAAAATGAAAGGGCAAGCCTTATGGAACTAAAACTAACTCTGCTGCGACCTAAGAAGAAAATAAAAACTAAAATGAAAGTAGTTTGTTCAAAAGGGCAAATCTTTGCAGAGCAGTGACTAAAAATGTATTGCTAGGGAACTGCTAGTACCGTGTTGCTGTGTCCCTTAAGCTGTAACACTCTCGGGTTCTCCTTGCCATGCTGTCCACAAGTTGGTCGCCTCGTTGCTGTTCACGCCTGTCACGCTCTTAGATGCAAACGTATTGGACTCTCACAGTGTGTGAGGAGCGTTTCTGCAACAAGGTGCCGCTAGTTTCTCCTGGTCCTGATCTTTTCAGCAGATAAACCACGCCATTACACTCTGCCAATTTCTACATCCGGCAGAAAGGTGTTGACGTGGTAGGCGCAGCGTGCTCGAGGACCACGAAAGACATACTTGTCAATGGCTTTTTGATAACCGGATGCTAATGATTTAGATTCCATTCCAAGCGTTACCTTGCCCAAAGTCTTCGCACAAGTTCGTTTGGTTGGAGTGAAACTTAATTTCATTTGTCAGAGGATCGATGCCCAAAAAAATAGAGGCTAAATAAATGTTATTATGTCTGTAGTGACTACAGCACATACACTCTGGTGGCAGATGTTTTACTTCACTCTGTAATAGCCCCTCGACGTCAAACAAATAATGTGGAGGCTGTCGGCTAATATCTGGTTACAGATAGCCCACCCAGTTGCTTTCAGAAAAGAAGCACGTAGTTCTGCTACATTCTTCTCGGGGTACATTGGGCCTACATATATGGTTAGCGGTCAACGGCTGGTGACCAATGCGGAGCAAATTTTTATCATTTTAAGATTCACGGTAAGATTTTCATGTTTGATGGACACTGCAATAATGTATACCTCCTCGGTAGACACCTCTCTGTGCTGAGAACCGTTCTCACTTTAAAGTGTCTACGCTAACATGTATAAATTTCACCTGACAGTTCTAGAGATGCTGAAAACCTTAACTGCGTGCACCAAAGACGTTGTTCTTTTCACAAGTGGAGACACAGAACGGTCTAGAGGAAAAACCTGAGAACGCAGGTCTAGCTCCATGACGCAGGTAGAGATTTCCGTGGTTGCAAGTGAGTGGAGACAACTGTTAAAGCAATAACGATAAAAACTAAAAAGACAGAGGAACTAGAGACAAGTTCGTTTGGTTGGATTGAAACTTAATTTCATTTGTCAGAGGACCGATACCCAAAAAAATAGAGGCTAAATAAATGTTATTATGTCTGTAGTGACTACAGCACATACACTCTGGTGGCGATTGGCTAAATAATGAGAAATAACTAGTAATAACCTGTGATGTGATTGTAATGACTTAAAATTTGCTGCTAACTAGCATTATTGAATCACGTTCATCTTTACTTGTAAGTGGGATAATTAATTATTAGACAAAGTTATTGAAAAGCCATCTTTGATGAAACCACTTTTAATCAGTGACAATGAAGCAGATGAGGAACAAGTTCTTGAGAGCTGCAGTTTACAGTGTTATATTTGTAGGCATAGTGTTAAAGTGACTGTGATGACTTTGGTGACAGACTAATATCTTTCCCTCTCTCTCTTTCTTTCGGCGCTCTTATACTAAATAATCAAATATGGCTCTGAGCGCTATGGGTCTTAACAGCTATGGTCATCAGTCCCCTAGAACTCAGAACTACTTAAACCTAACTAACCTAAGGACATGACACAACACCCAGTCATCACGAGGCAGAGAAAATCCTTGACCCCGCCGGGAATCGAACCCGGGAACCCGGGCGCGGGAAGCGAGAACGCTACCGCACGACCACGATCTGCGAACTATTAAATAATCAATGGCGGTAAAGATCTCCTTTCGTCACTTGAGAACATCGCCACCATATATACAGCGGGCGAGCAAAAATATGGGAACTCCGCAAACAGAAGACATTAGCATGCCTAACACGGTGCAGGAAACCCGATGGGATTCAGAGCAGCTTCCATTCGTCTCAGAATGGGTAAATACAAGTCGTGTGGTTTGCAAAGAAATCTGGCGCCGTTATTTCTGCAAAATAGTGTGAAAGTTTAGGTAACGAGGATTTAGTTGGACAACGACCCCACACACCTCTTTCCAAAGTAGACCACAAATGCTCAATAATATTGAGATCTAGAAGCTTTGGTGCCCAGACGAGATACGACAATTCATCCTAGTTCTCATAAAACAAGCCCACGGCGATGCGAGTGGTGTGAAAAAGGACCGTGTTGTCTTGGAACACAGCATCACTACTGGGGAAAGAGCGATGTACCATGGGACAGGACTTATCAACCAAAGTGATCACATAATCCCAGGTAGTAATGCGATCTTGCAGAGTAACCAGGGAGCCATGGAGTACCGCGATACGGCTGCACAAGTCCACACAGAACCCAGCCACGTTTCGCACCAAATACGTAATCCCTCCTCCATCTTTTACAGAGGTTAGTGATCACCTGAGTTTCCACAGGTTTTATTGAATTGATAATTGTCGCTTAGGCAACATTACGATGTCATTAGCACATTATTGCGGTGAGGACATGGGTCTAATTTCTTTTTTTAGCGGTTTCACATTGCAGCGGTTTATTATTAGTGATTTCTAACACAGTAATCCTGGTAACACATGCTGTTCTCATCTAATATGGAAGAACTTTCTGTCTGTTTTTTCCCCTTTTAGTTTATGCCAATGTTTTAAGTATTCTTTCACTTAATGGCGTTTTTATACCATAACCATGGTCGATGGCTAGTGCAAACGTTGTTTCTTTTTTCTTTTAAGATTGATCTACTTGAAATAAGGGGGGTTGGTTTCCCAAGTATAGTTGTAGATTAATGCACGACGGACTTGGAAGTTTTAATTTTCTGATCATTTTGGTCATTGTTAATTAAAACGCGGTTCTAATTCGTATTTTTGTTTGCCTTTATATTAAAATACATCAACACAGTTTCCTGTTTATGACTCAGTACTGAGTGCCGCGCTTTCATGTGATACCTTGATACATGTGTTCTGGTGGTTTTTCTGCCGTAGGTCGTACTATCCTTTCCGTTCCCTTGTTTAAGTGCTACTTGACACATGGAGGCTCCACCTTTGGTTGTTCTGATTGAAACGAGTGAGTAATGTACGGCGTATGCGTCACAGTACTTTTCTTTAGACTTACCTCATAGCTTATTTTTTGGTATATCACCACGCCAGTTTACAAGCAGACTTATCACTTTCATGATGACGTTGGTTTTGCCTTTTCCATTTATTTCACTACTTACGGCTTTGTGGGAATTCGTTGCGGTATATTACATTTAAATTCATAGTTCGTTTCTCTAGAAATGTTTTATTAAATAAGTTGTATCACGAATTTGTGATCGATAAATTGCACTGATGTATTTTTATATTCTCGTTTTATTAGTTATTAGTAGAATACGAAACACGATGATACAGATAGTTATGGGGTTGAGCTCCAGTAAGTGGCATACGTTTTACTAGTATATGACAGCATATAATCAAATGTTTTACCTTCAGTCTGTACTCGTCAGTATATAGTTATTGTTTTACTCCAGTTGTTTCACGGGCATTGCACTAGCATTATGCCATGATTATCTATGCATAACATGAAATATTGACCTCCGTTGAGTAGGCTCCTTTATTACGATTGTATGAAGTGTATACTTTGCTCAATAGCTAGTTAATACAGTGTGCAACTGCTCTATTTTTTTTTTCTTAATTTATTTCTAAATTTATATAACTTGCTGTACTGGTTGGTAATGTTATGTTATTACATATTACCACTGTGTATAAGACTTGCACCACCACCCTTTTTTTGGTTATCTGTTTCATGCTGGTACCATTGCTGTCTGTGCACAGGCCCTGAAGACGGCGTAGTTAATCGCCGAAACTGGTAGCCAAATAAAATAAATTTGGAAACAAGACGGCTGGAAGGTGTTTTATTAGACATCCCATACATTTATTTTGTTATAGATGAAACTGGCCCCATGTTCAGGATGAGAAGGAAAATACAGACGATGGGATGAGGATATTTAATTCACTAACAAATGCACGAATAAACAAATCGGGCTACATATACGGCTACTACCTACTACCAGTGATACAATCAGAAATCAGAGGCTTCTGACACGCACACCACGTCTCAGACATGTGCCCACGACAGTAACGTTAAAATGCAAGTATAGGAACTCCAACAGTACTTCTCGCCTTAAAAGGTTGTCATTAGACAGATAATTTTGGTTACTAAGATATACGTCTTTTACAATACATAGCGTAGGTCATTCCCCTTGAGCCTGGGTTCTGATAGGCCATCTAATTTTACAAATCGTAGCTCGTTTAGAGTTTGGAAGCAAACAGTTTGAGGGTAGGAAGGGTAGGAGAGAGCACTACTTTTGTTGCATAACTGTTTGTGACCAGATCAGTTAAACTTGGCTGGTATGTAGTGGACTTACAAATAAAGATTATACTGTCAACTCGAATTCCAAGAAAAGGAAATGGATAAAACTTCTCCTGGGCGTATAGACATTCATTAGTTTCGACATTTCGCGTTGTATGACATGGAAAGTAACATTTCATGGTAGTGACAGAGTTTAGCACATACTGCATGAATCATGCCCAATGAATCCGACTAAATAGACAACTGATAGTTCATCCACTTTTGCACTAATAACTCCAAATGATTTAAGGTAACTTGATAATGGCCACGGGGCCTAAATAAACTTATAGCACCAGAAAATGAAATCGCAATAAAAAGTATTTGAATATACCAGCATTTGAACTTACTATACATATAATGTTCTTGCAAGAATCGTATTACGACCTCAGTTCCAAATGCGCGCTTTACTGTACAAATTTACGTATTCAGTTTCCAGCTTTTAAATGCATTCTGAAGCGAAGCACGGGCTACGTGTGTCATGCGGTAGGTGATTTTAGTAAACGACCTACATGGCTCAGAGTACTTCGCGATGATGTTGAGAATGAAACTTCCTGGTAGATTAAAACTGTGTGCCGGACCGAGACTCGAACTCGGGACCTTTGCCTTTCGCAGGCGAGTGCTCTACCATCTGAGCTACCAGCACAGACTCAAGCCTCGTCCTCACAGCTTTACGTCTACAAGTACCAGCTTCAATTTTGCTAGTACCTCGTCTCCTACCTTCCAAACTCCACAGAAGCATTCTGGATGTTGAGGATGATTTGCAAAATTTGTTGACATTGTGATCAACGCTGATTATCAAGTGATATGTCTTTCAGTGGTTCATATTTTGAAGAATCACAAGAAGTAGTTCAAAGGGCTGTCGAATATAAGAAGGCAATGGTTGGCGTAGACCTGTAGCTATCTTTTAAATCACGCACCGTGAAGGGAAATAAAAAGAATTTTTTACCTTAATTGCATATATATTTTCAACTCCTTCATAGTGTACTAAACATCAGTGGAAAGAAAAAAAACTGCTACACCTAATTCAGGAACAATTTTGTACAGCAGGTGCTAGAGAGTGCTCAGCTACCTTAGTATTCCGTTCGCACCCTATCATCAGCGAGCATCATTCCCATGAGACTTCAGGCAAAAACATGACCTCTTTTCGCGATACTTGTATCCCCAACTGAAACGGAAAAATTTTCACAGGAAGAAAAGGGATGTGACAGTGCATGGTCGTGTAAAAAGAGTGGTGTTGCTTGAGCTGGGACAGAACAATTTTGAATGTTTCGGCGATGTACATTTCTAGGGTTCGTTTCACTCTATTGAAACAGTACGAGGAAAAATGAAGATATGCGCAAAAGAACATATGAAAATCTGTAACATTCTGTACGTAATATGTCTTGTGTATTTGTGCAGAAAGTCGAGTGACTTCTGCAGCATGTTCGGGAGGTGGTAGTAAAGATCTTCCGTCAGCCCAGAGACAACCGCAGAGCGCTAGAGGCAGAGACCACCGTACACTAGCTGGCCGTTATAAGAGTGACCGACAGCTGTATATTGGTCACTCATAATTGTTGTTAAGGAGTAAAGGTGGCGCCGTATATTTGACAACGAAATGGTTAACGAATGGTTTTATGCCCGAGGAAATGCATTTACTGTCGATGAGCAGCGAGAAAACACAAGAAGAGCTACGTTTGTGTGTAAGAGGTTGTTTTTTCGCTAACTTGAGCTGATGCGGGTGGCTAGCGATGTTAATTAATCGGCCGGTTGTATCGATTTATTGTGCAGGTGGGGAATTGCCGCAGTTGTAGAAGTATAACCGAAAATTTCCGTATTACGGTGAAAGATTGCAGCAACGGATATAGGGCTGGATATTAAAAACAGGAAATAATTTAATTTTATTGCGCTCCTCGATTTATTTTGAAGAATTATTGCAGTGACGCATTCTTCAGTTAACTGTTTGTGAGTTTGTTTTGTTCTTGGTACGCGGATACCAGTTTTCTGAAGTTTGTGAACGATGCGTCGAAGAAGTATTGTTTGATTTTAGCGATCGGACTGGAGCTATTTGTGTCGGGATTACGGTTATGGTGTATTTGTAGCACACCAATAACGTGAGTAGTGGGATTAATCGTAAAAGTTAACCAAGGCGCTCTCTGCGGCATAGAGTAACGGCCGTGAATGTATTGGATAGAACTGGTATTCGAGGTGATATGTGAATGGGATTTCGTGGATATTGAATTGTTTAATTGTCGAGCTGAGTTGTCAATTTTTGAAGAGATTTGAAGATTGTTACGGAACATCAAGACCAGCATTTTCTTTTTTTATACGGTTTACCCCACTAGGAGACGGGACAGTAACGTTCCGTTTTGATGGAGACCATAGCTGAACCATATTTAAGCAAAATTTCAACGCAATCATTATTGCCGCAGTTACAAGCGACGAGTGACTTTTTCATTGCGGTTTTGTAAGCGGGATTGCTAACACCTGAAGTGGCTGACAACGTTGCAGTTTGCGTTTCAAATAGATTTAGAAGTGGCGGTAGCAATAGGATATTTGTTTGACCTTCTTTTATTATTAGTCATTTCGCTTAGGGTGTGGATTTAGTTTCGTTTGACATACGATCACTCGCTGGAGTTTGTGCGTAGTTGGTAAAGGGAAAGAAGTAAACTGTCATTTTGTTTAAAAGTCAAAGCCTAGTCCTCACGTTCTCATTTAGCCCAAAGTTACTAAGTAATTGTTATTTGAGAGATATCATTCATGACAGAAACAAGCTAGATCTTAACGTGTGGAATATAAACTAGTGGAAAAGAACAATCAAAGTCAAAGATTCTTGAGTGATAACGACCGCAAGATGTAACGTAAGAATTTTCACTTCAAGATCATTTAATTGAAAAAATAATAATAAAATTATTAGGGCTATAGTTTGGATTTAAAAGGATGTGTGAATGAGTTATCTATTTAAAAGTACAGAAAATATGAGGGTTTTGTTTACTTTTGCTCTAAAGTTAAAGTTTAAGAACGTGGTTTCGTAACATAAAGATAGAGACGTTATTTATCTTATTGACGGACGTTGACGTGACAACAAAATAGATCGCTGACTGTATTTGTTAAAATTCATAAATGTGAAACGTTTAGGATTTTTGGTGAAGGTAGTACGCGTAATAAGAAGGAAGCAAAATATATTAACCCTTACTGCGATTTTACTAAAAGCTCAATAGAGAACCGAGTGCATTTTATATCCGTGACTTCCGTTAAAAGAGCGATCTGACGTGTGTATTCTTGACTACTCTAAAAGGCCTGAACACAGGGTACCACATGCTCTACATTTAAAGGACTGTTTTGAAGTCTACCATTCCCATAAAGCATACTAGCTTATGTATATTAAATCTAGCTTCACAGGAACCAGTATGGAGTTTAAATACAATGTCATCCCGTTAAAGAAGCCTACTGATACAAGATACTGACATGGATCTGAAGAGGAAGTTCCTGAATAAGTACAACTTCATTACAGCATTGTATGCAAGTGGAACTTAGCTCATATGACATCCACATCAACACTCCGCAAGTCACATCTGTCTCAGCTATAATTTGGCAAATTTTCTCATAGTGTTCATTTCGCGAGAAGTATGTGGGAGGAATCAATACGTTGCCCGCCCCTTCCCTGAAAGCAGTCTCTCGAAAATTTAGTGGTGTACCTCAACCTGTGGCACAACGTCACTGTTGGACCATCTTCCACTAGAGTTTGTTGAAAATCTCTGAAATTCTTTCGCGCCAACTAAACGATCCCGTGACGGAATGCGCCGCTCTTCGATGGATCTTCTCTATTTTTCCTATCAGTCCTACCAGATAAGGATTCCATACGGATGAACAATACTAGAAAATCGGTCAAACGAGCGCCTTGTGAAATATATCTTCCGTGGATGAGTTATATTTCCTTAAGAATCTTCCTATGAATCTTTTTATGTGGCCATTCCTCCTAAAATTGTTCTAGATTGATACTCCTAGAATTTTTCCGGTGGTCCTGTTTCCAGAAATTCATCAGTAGTGTAGGTGTACAGTAGAGTATTTTTTCCTGTTGTTATTGTTGTTGTGGTCTTCAGTCCGAAGAATGGTTTGATGCAGCTCCTCATGCCAGTCTATCCTGTGCAATCCTTTTCATCTCCAGGTAACTGCTGCAGCCTACATCGTTCTGAGCCTGCTTACAGTATTCATTTATTGACTTCCTTCAACGAATTTTACCCCTCATGCTTCCCTCCAGTACTAAATTCCTAGTACAACTAATCCTTCCCTCTGGTCAGTTTGCGTCACAAATTTCTATAGTCTCCAATTCTATTCGATTCCTCCAAATTAGTTACGTAATGTACCCATCTAATCATCAACATTCTTCTGTAGCACCACATTTCAAAATCTTCTGATCTCTCTTTCTTTAAATGGTCTATCATCCACGTTTAATTCCCATACGCTCAAAGAAAATGTTTCAAGGAAAGATTTCGTAACAGTTAAGTTTATTTTCGACGTCAACAAATTTCTCTTCTTCAGAAAAGCTTTTCTTGCCTTCGTCAGCATACGTTTTCTATCCATTCTACTTCGGTCATCATCAGTAGTTTGCTTCCCAAATAGCAAAACGCATCTCATGCTTTAGCTGTCTCGTTTCATAATATAATTCCCTCAACATACCTGATTTAATTCGACAGCATTCCGTTAACCCTGTTTTTCTTTTGTTGACGTTCATCTCATGTCCTCCTTCCAAGGCTCTGTCCATTCAACTGCTCTGCTAAATCCGTTGCATCTTTGGCAGAACTACAACGTAATCGGCAAGCCTCAAAGTTTTCATTTCTTCTACCTGAACATTAATTACTACTCCAGATTTTCCTTTGAGTTTATTTTCTGCTTGCTCAATATACAGATTGAATCACATCGGGGGTAAGCTACAGTCCTGTCTCATGAATTTTTTAAATTTTCTATCCTGCATGCCAAATTAAGGAATCTGACATTCCACGTTCCGATCCGTCAAATGCCAGTTTTGTTCCTCCTGGTAATGACATCCTCCTGAGTAGTGCGTACTCCCCGTCCGGAGATCCGAATGGGAGACTGTTTTACCTCTGGAATATTTTACCCAAGATGATGCAATCATTATTTAACCATTCAGTAAAGCTGCACGCCATCGGGAAAATTTGCTGTTGTAGTTTCCCCTAGTTTTCAGTACCAGCACAGCAAGGCCGTTTCGCTTCATGTTACAAAGTGAGATCAGTCAATAATCCACACTGTAGGCTCTGCGACTACTGACAAGTCTGATGCGCGTCTTCAAAACCATATGTTTGTCTGGCCTCTCAACACGTATCCTACCGGTTTGGTTGCACCAACTGTACGGCTGTCTGTATCGTTGAGACACGCGAGCCATCCCGACAATGGCAAGATCTGTGGTTTTTGCTGTATGTGCACAAATCTTACATTTATTTACGTTCGGGATCAACTGCCTGAACGTGTATCACTCATCAGTATCACAGTCCAAATCTAAACTGTCTTCTGGCGCTTTACTCTCTTATGGACACACACATCATCTGCGAGCAGACTTAAAGGGCTTTCTGCTAGGTTATTCACATCCTTTTTAAACAATTCCTTGGAGTACTCCGGAAACTGCCTTTATATTTGTCGATTATGTTTCGGTATGTGCGACGTGTTGAGTTCTATCTCGAAGGAAATCTTTAGTTCTGTCACAAATCTGGTTCGTTACTAGGTGAGCATGTATTTTTTCCAGTAAACGGCGTTTCAGAGTGTCAAATGCCTTCCTGAAATGAAGAACCACGGCATAAACGTGAGCGCCACTGTCTACAGCGCTATGAATTTCGTGGAGGAACAGAGGGAGCTGAGTTTCGCAAGCTCTCTGTCTTCGCTATCCATGTTGATTTCTGTGTAGGAGATTTTCGTTATCCAAAAACTTCACAATTCTTGAGCTTAAAATATGTTCCATAATTCTACAACAGACTTACGTCAACTCTCTGGAGCTATAACTATGTGCATGTGTCCTACGATCCTTCTGGATAACGCGAATGAACTGTGCTTTCTTTTCCAGTTGCTTCGAACCCTGAGTTGCTCCAGTGAGCTACGATAGATTCCTCATAGAAGGGACGCAACTTCCCCCACATAATCTTTGTAGAAGCTTCCGGGTACCTCATATGGTCCTGATACCTTTCCACTGCTGAGCGATTGTAGTTGATTTTACGATCGGTTACCTCAGGATCTCTGTTTCGATGTTCGTACTATAAATGATAGGAAGGGTCGTGTTAGGATCTTTCGCGGTGAAACAGTTTCGGAAGACCAAATTTAGTGCTTTGGCCCTCTCTCTATTACCTTCCGTATAGGTGGCGGTATCGTAACTGAGAAAATGAAACAATCGAGCTAGGTTAATAATTGGCTCCTTTTACCGACCTCCCAACTCAGCAGCATTAGTGGCAGAACAACTGAAAAAAAATATGGAATACATTTCACATAAATTTCCTCAGCATGTTATAGTCTTAGGTGGAGATTTCAATTTGCCAGATATATACTGCGACTGTCAGACCTTTAGGACGGGTGGTAGGTACAGAGCATCGAGTGACATTATACTGAGTGCACTATCCGAAAATTGCCTCGAGCAATTAAACCGAGAACCGACTCGTGGAGAGTACGTTTTGGACCTACTGATAACAAACAGACCCGAACTTTTCCACTCTGTAAGCGCAGAACAGGGAATCAGTGATCATAAGGCCGTTGCAGCATCCCTGAATATGAAAGTAAATAGGAATATAAAAAAGGGAGGATGTTTTATCTGTTTAGCAAGAGTAATACGAGGCAGATTTCAGACTACCTAACAGATCAAAACGAAAATTTCTGTTCCGACACTGACAATGTTGAGTGTTTATGGAAAAAGTTCAAGGTAATCATAAAATGCGCTTTAGACAGGTACGTGCCGAGTAAAACTGTGAGGGACGGGAAAAACCCACCGTTGTTCAACAACAAAGTTAGGAAACTACTGTGAAAGCAAAGAGAGCTTCACTGCAAATTTAAAAGCAGCCGAAACCTCTCAGACAAACAGAAGCTAAACGATGTCAAAGTTAGCGTAAGGAGGGCTATGGGTGAAGCGTTCAGTGAAGTCTAAAGTAAAATTCTATGCACCGGCTTGAGAGAAAATCCTAGGAAGTTCTGGTCTTGCGTTAAATCAGTAAGTGGATCGAAACAGCATATCCAGACATTCTGGGATGATAAGGGCATTGAAACAGAGGACAACACGCGTCAAGCTGAAATACTAAACACCTTTTTCCAAAGCTGTTTCACAGAGGAAGACCGCACTGCAGTTCCTTCTCTAAATCCTCGCACGACTGAAAAAAATGGGTGACATCGAAATAAGTGTCCAAGGAATAGAGAAGCAACTGGAATCACTCAACAGAGGAGAGTCCACTGGACCTGACGGGATACCAATTCGATTCTACACAGAGTACGCGAAAGAACTTGCCCCCCTTCTAACAGCCGTGTACCGCAAGTCTCTAGAGGAACGGAAGGTTCCAAATGATTGGAAAAGAGCACAGGTAGTCCCAGTCTTCAAGAAGAGTCGTCGAGCAGATGCGCAAAACTATAGACCTATATCTCTGACGTCGATCTGTTGTAGAATTTTAGAACATGTTTTTGCTCGAGTATCATGTCGTTTTTGGAAACCCAGAATCCACTCTGTAGGAAACAACATGGATTCCGGAAACAGCGATCGTGTGAGACCCAACTCGCTTTATTTGTTCATGAGACCCAGAAAATATTACGAGACTGGCTCCCAGGTAGATGCTATTTTCCTTGACTTCCGGAAGGCGTTCGATACAGTTCCGCACTGTCGCCTGATAAACAAAGTATGAGCCTACGGAATATCAGACCAGCTGTGTGGCTGGATTGAAGAGTTTTTAGCAAACAGAACACAGCATGTTGTTCTCAATGGAGAGAAGTCTACAGACGTTAAAGTAACATCTTACGTGCCACAGGGGAGTGTTATGGGACCATTGCTTTTAAAATATATATAAATGACCTAGCAGATAGTGTCGAAAGTTCCATACGGCTTTTCGCGGATGATGCTGTAATACACAGAGAAGTTGCAGCATTAGAAAATTGTAGCGAAATGCAGGAAAATCTGCAGCGGATAGGCACTTGGTGCAGAGAGTGGCAACTGACCCTTAACATAGACAAATTAATGTATTGCGAATACATAGAAAGAAGAATCCTTTATTGTATGATTATATGATAGCAGAACAAACACTGGTAGCAGTTACTTCTGTAAAACATCTGGGTGTATGCGTACGGAACGATTGAAATGGAATGATCATATAAAATTAATTGCTGGTAAGGTGAGTGCCTGGTTGAGATTCATTGGGAGAGTCCTTAGAAAATGTAGTCCATCAACAAAGGAGGTGACTTACGCAACACTCGTTCGACCTATACTTGAGTATTGCTCATCAGTGTGGGATCCGTACCATGTCCGGTTGACAGAGGAGATTGAGAAGATCCAAAGAAGAGCGGCGCGTTTCGTCACAGGGTTATTTGGTAAGCGTGATAGTGTTGCGGAGATGTTTAGCAAACTCAAGTGGCAAACTCTGCAACAGAGGCGCTCTGCATCGCGGTTTGGCTTGCTCGCCAGGTTTCGAGAGGGTGCGTTTCTGGATGAGGCATCGAATATATTGCTTCCCCCTACTTATACCTCCCGAGGAGATCACGAATGTGAAATTAGAGAGATTCGAGCGCGCACGGAGGCTTTCCGGCAGTCGTTCTTCCCGCGAACCATAAGCGACTGGAACAGGAAAGGGAGGTAATGACAGTGGCGCGTTAAATGCCCTCCGCCACACACCGTTGGGTGGCTTGCGGAGTATAAATGTAGATGTCGATACAGATATGACGGAACAGAAACAGGGAGGAAGACAAAGACTATGCACAGTATGTTGCACTGGATGTTTGATGCGGCACTTACATAGATGTTTGATAATTGCCAGAAGACTGGAAAAGGACATCGTCAGACCAATGGGAGGGATGAAAGATTAAGGAAGGAAAACAAAATAACTTCCTGTACAATTATCTTGAAAACATAAAGTTTTTTGTTAATCGCACATAATAAATGGTTGACTCGCGTTGATTTTGCTAATAATCTATCTCGAACAAGCGTTAATGAAATAAAATTACTGGAGGCAAGATTAAGTTGTCAGTTGTGTATATTTCTCTTCTGAATATAATGCGCGGTCCCTGAAAAGCAGGAAGGGGCCGGCTTAGAACAGTGGGTGCCATTACGCAGACCATAAAAAGGCCCGCGCTTAAAAGAATGTTCGCCGGCGAGAGGTAAATCGCGCCTTGACACTGTCCGGACTTTAATCTCAAATTAGCGCGGGCAGGCGCAGTTCCGATACAGAAAACAGATTTCTAAAGAGGCGCCGTGTAACGCGGCGCTCCGCATAAATTCCGCCCTCGAGGAAAAAGCCACTCCGGCGACAAAGTGCTGCTTTTAAATTCAAAGCAGAGGGGCAGAGCGGCGGCGGTGGCGACAGCAGGCAGCAGACAGCAGACAGCGAACAGAGCAGCCTGAAGGAAGGAAGGAAGGCATCCAGCGGCCGAGGCCCGAGGCGTGTTGCCTGGCGGCGCCCACGTCCGCCTGCCGGCCGCGCTATTTGCCGTGCCTCAGGAAACGTAAGCGTCTCAGGTGTCTTTAATGGGATGGGCTCTCGGTAACAAAATGTTGACGACTTTTTATGGGATTACTGTCTTCTCTCATAACAATATGAGCAAAAAGTAAAGAAACTGACAATACCATCTTCAGTACCCGAAAAACTCTGAATGAGGACGTACATAATGTTGTCTTACGTATCAAACAAGCTACTTTCTTTACATTCATTTTCTTCACTGAAACGAGTTTCTGTGTGCAATGTCCTGTCAATGGCTTGAAAAAGCGCGATACTCGTCGCTCTTCATTAAAACTGGAACATGACATGCAACAAACATAAAAGTGGTGTGCAGTGTATTACATGCTTCTATATCACTTATTCATTGTACTTATTGTCGCTTACAATCTCGACACACGCCAATCGGAATGTAATGTGGAATGTTTTCCTCCACAGCTGCAGGAAATTGTGTACAACTGTAAGTAAACTTTCGCTTTCTGATGCTTTATGTAATTTCAGCATGTATAACACTTGGAGAAATGAAACTTTAGGTTGGTGCCTAAGTTCTTAGAGTAGAACACAAGAGATACGCGTAATAGAGACTTAAATCATCAATAATTTATTCTCCTTTACTATTTACAACAATCTACTGACGCTGGCATAACTTTTCGATTCCGCGACTGTAGACATCATGTGGTTTTGAGGTGAAGAACCCGTCTAATGTCGAAACGGTCCTCCTAAAACGGGAAACCTTTTTCTTGCTGTGCTCTGTGAAATGGGATTTTCCCCATACATGGTGTAAATGTTTCTCACAGCCTCCGCTGCTGTCACTCCTCTATTCAATTCAAACAAAGAAATATGTCAGATATGTTCCGATTCTCCATTTCGCACTACATTTTCTACCGTGCGCATCTCCAACCAGAATCTCCAAATGACAAGATGACAATATGTAAACTCAGACAGCAACAGTGGACTACATATAGAAAAGGACATTCCATGAATATATGCCATAGCAACTGGAATACCAACACACAAATAAACGCCATAAACGTATGGCCGGCCGCGGTGGTCTAGCGGTTCTGGCGCTGCAGTCTGGAACCGCGGGACTGCTACGGTCGCAGGTTCGAATCCTGCCTCGGGCATGGGTGTGTGTGATGTCCTTAGGTTAGTTAGGTTTAAGTAGTTCTAAGTTCTAGGGGACTTCTGACCTAAGATGTTGAGTCCCATAGTGCTCAGAGCCATTTGAACCATAAACTTATGCACTAAGCTAATAAAAATTAAATGGAATGCATTCTCAAATGGAAAGGAAGTTCTCGGTAGGTTATAGAGAGCGGAAAAGGAGAAAATCTGAGGGCGCAAGATCAGGTGAAGAACTTGGGTGCTGAATGACTTCCTAACCCAGCTCTTGTATAGGTTTTCTGTCAGTCTAGCAGAATACTGGTGGCAGTTATCGCAGAGTATCATCACTTCACGCAGTCCTCCTGGTCGGTGTTCTTGTACTATGTCTGCAAGACGTCTCACTTGTTGATAATATGTCAGCAACGATGTGTCACCTCGGGGAGGCAATTCAAATTACACCATACCGTCGCTGTTCCACAAGATGCATAACATTATCTTTTGTGTATGCGCACAGATCTTTCTACGGGGAGTTTCTGCTTTGTTTGGGCTCAACATTTCCTTTCTTTTCCTTATGTTAGAATAAAGACACCATTTCTCGTCACCAGTAACAATTCAGACGGTTTTTTTCAGATCCAGTTGATAACAAGGAAACGCAGCTGTACGTATAACCACCTGCTGATTTTTGTGTTTCTGGCTTAGAGCGTGCGGTAGATATACGCCCGATTTTAAAGCCTTCCCCATTCCGTGAAAATGTTCCACGATGGTGGAATGATGACATTCATCACATTTGCCTGTTCTAGAGTACACTGACATGGATCATTGCAGATTAACGCGTTTAAATTATCTTCATCAAACCCCGAAGACCTTCGTGAACGTGGGGAGTCACTAACGTCAAAAACATTATCTTGATGTGCTCTGTGCAGTGGGATTTTCCCCATAAATGGCGTAAATGTTTCTCACTGCCTCCGCTGCTGTCACTCCTCTATTCAATTCAGACAAAGGAATATGTCAGATAAGTTCCGATTCTCCATTTCGCACTACATTTTCTACCGTCCACATCTCCAACCAGAATCTCCAAATGACAAGATGACAATATGTAAACTCAGACAGCAATAGTGGACTACATATAGAAAAGGACATTCCATAAATATATCCCATAGCAACCGGAATACCAACACACAAATTAACGCTATAAACTTATGCACTAACCTATTAAAAATGAAATTGGGAAATCATACCTAATATCCTGTACTACGGCACTACATTTGTTGATCATCCTCATTATCATCGCAGAAGATGACTTACTGGCAGTTCCTGATCTTACCCACTGAGACACCTCAGGCTAAAAAGTTATGTTGTTCAGGACGACCAGTTTTTGCCAACTTCTGTATTGAAAGACTTAAACCAGACTTCCGGGTCATACCGTATTATTATCTTTGCTAGCATTCCATACGTCTATGCTAGTGAATCCCCGACTGCAGGCTAAATATCCAGAAGTGCAGTGTCCGTCAACCCATACCATCTCCAAATTATCTCAAATCCAACTTACGTCAGCGCTGATGTGAAGCCATAGGTGAGCTATAGCTGTCGTCCAGACTCCCTGTAGGATTAAACTATGGAACTTCACGGATCCCCTCATCTTCCCCTGCCCATCCCTCTCGATGCATCCTACTCTTTCTGGAGAATACATACGAGTCCCTACAATTTATGATTCATTGTCCTCGTCCTATTGAGGGTTACAATTATAGTGCAGCTACTCACAGAGCTCCAGTGTGGGCCGTAATTATCGATTGGTAGCGAAGTTTCGCTGATATAATGCGGAACCGATTTAGGCTGGCAAAAATTAGTTGCAATTTTTGCCACCAACTGCAAATCTGGTCCCGTGAATGCAAGTAAGACGTATAGAAATGTTTCCATACGAAATGGATTAGGAACTGGACGTGGACAGGGAAGTTCAAAGTGAGAAAGGCGTAACGATTATTTTATTATTAATCGCTGCTTACACAGTTTTTTCAGCATGAGCACCAGATGTGCAGTTCCAAATTTGCACCTGGTGGCCAAAATTGAAACTATATTTTTTCTAACCTAAATCGGTTGCGCAATAACGCCTTAGCATTCCTACCAAGTTTCGCTGCTATACTATAATTACAGCCAATACTGGACCTCTGTGAGTAGCTGCACTTTAATTACAACCACGCGGTAAAGTATTTAACTCCGGGGCCTCTGAAACTTCGGCGATTTCCACTGCAGTCACAATATTCAGAAAACAACTATCAGTTCAGCGGTATCACAGAAAATAAGTGGAGCAAATGCCATCTGTATTCTTCATGTAGGTAAAATAAAGGAGACAGTTTTCCGTCAAGAACTATCATTGAAAAATTCTTTGTCTGTGAGGAGATGGTGATGTGCTTTATTTGAGGAGAAATTTTTACGAGCACATGTCGGAAAACTACAGCGGCACGATCGTGAGCTGATGACATTGCGGTTTATCATCCCGCGATATTGAAGCTCGAGTTGGTCGAGATACCATGACTACCATAGGAATATGGTATCCATGAGTTCGGGATGGCCATACTCAAAGCTAAGCAGGATCTTAACGGCGCACAGTGGGCCAACTCACTTATAGCATAGACAGAACACAGAGAGAAAAAAGGTTCGAGTCCGACATCAGTCCTGCGAAATCTTGTGTACATTGCAATGGTGCATACTTGTCCAGTAGTGCAGTGGCATTCCAGTCAAAAGTCGATATGATATGTGCTGTGACGGTTGCCAATAAACAATGAATTGTGCAACGACATATTTTTTAAGCTACGGTTTGTGTTGCCTGTTAATACAAGGCAGCGATCCTAACCCGTTATCAGGAGAAGATGAGTAGCACCCAAGAAGGTATGTTTTCGACATTTTTAACAGGTGCATTGACGCATATCAACTTAATACTATATTACTACCGACGCTATCCAAAATCGTTAGGTACAAAATTTCCTTCGTGTGGCTTGTCCTTTGCAAATGGATCTCCCACAACCTGACATGTATTTTCGTGCGCGTATATGCGCATTTCAAGTAGACATTTTTCTACCTTGCGCAAGTTCAAAAATGGGTCAAATGGCTCTGAGCACTTAACTTCTGAGGTCATCAGTCGCTTAGAACTTAGAACTAATTAAAACTAACTAACCTAAGGACATCACACACATCCATTCCCGAGGCAGGATTCGAACCTGCGGCCGTAGCGGTCGCTCGGTTCCAGACTGTAGCGCCTAGAACCGGACGGCCACTCCGGCCGGCCCTTGCGCAAGTGCTACACGGTAGACAATTCTCGTGGAATAATGCATAATACTCTGCAATTTTTTCCAATGGCAACAGAAAATTACATAGTTCTGTTGCACGGATTTCCATAATCGAAGCTGCTCCGTTTCCGATTGGTAGGCAACCTGAAGATGGGGAGGAATCTCGGAATTGAGATACCCGGCGTCACCGAGACTAAACGCAAATATTCGCATGAGAAAACGATACATAACATGTTCCGTCGCCTTCTGGCGTCTTCAAATACACTCATCTGGACATCCCATAAAACGATTATTGAAGCATATAAACAGATCACCTTTCTGAATCAGCTCCCAGTGCATAACCCGACAGCTACCCTTCTGATAGTGATAATGATGCAAGCGACCAATATGACTACAGTTTCCACTTAAAATGTAAAATATTGAATAAAAACTTTCAATACGGCAATTTCGACTTCGAATTCGTTATCTACGACTTTAACTTATAATCGAAGTTTTACTCTATTCTGAAAATTTGTGATTATTGACCTGCCAAATTGTATCCGCCATTTTGAATATTATAGTTCCGACATCAGGTTCGTAATCAGCGACCCCGAGAACCAAAAAAAGATCAAGTTTTGTAAGATTTTCTATAAACTTTTCTATTATGTCCAAATCGTTAAGCGGGTTTGGCAACAGTGCGGTGCCACGCTTCTGTATTAAGTTGGAGGCACGAGCGATGGCGGTCGAGTTTAGGCTTGTTCTGCGAACCTACCTCGTCCATTCTCGGTCAGTCAGTGAACGTTCAGTTGTGTACTGAGCGCTTAGATCGGAACGTTGTAGTCAATGTGAGCATAAAATGTGATCGTAAAGTGTTATTTAATGAATTTTTATTCCGTTTGTTGCGAGTTGTAATTTTTAATAGTTGTATGAAGAGAAAAATTCTACACAAGCAAGAGAGAGGCGTAACTTGCAGGGTACATGCTTTCGTCATGTGCAAAGCCCGGTACGCGCTGTAAATGCTACGGCGTAAAGTAAGTGCTGCCACGCCATTTGGTAACGACATATAAGAGAAGGCTGTGAGAAGGGGTCAGCCAATCGCACTATGACCGACATCCTTTTCAGGGCGACAACGCGTCAGCAATGGCCCCTAGGCGAGGAGGACATAAGCTGGTGGAGGGCATTTCGATAGCAGCGTCTACGATAGTGACTTCGTTAGAAATCTCTATGTAACACAGACTTGTGTTAGTCTATTCTGAAGAAAACATTATTTTGTATGTCGCACTTTGTTTGCTACCCATTTTACAAAGTTAAGTATTGTACTTGTCTCATTGTAATAAAACTCATCAATACGAATTGTTTGGTTGTTTGTCTCGCGAACTGAGTAGGCACGATTCTTAGACACAACAGTAAATATGCACTGTAAAATGTGAAACTATGAGTACTTATTCAGTAGAGCTGATGTGTTTCACAGTAGCGAATATGAGGAAGTGCCCACAGCTGTTGTAGTATACCATTTAGAGCCCATCTTTATTGGACTTCCTTCCTAGTTTTGGTCCATCGTAGACTCATTTTATTTTGTGGTGTACACCACCGTGCTTGGTATCTGAAGTCTTCTGACTCCAAAAACTTGTAGTTCAGATAATTTGAACTATAATATCAAGTACCTCTTGCAGAAGCCTCTTCCTCGGTATATTTTCTCCTAAGCGAAATTTCTCTTAAATATGCTCTCTTCCAAATTAACTGGACAGTTCACAGGATCAATAATACGGAAAACAATGTTGCTAGTTAGTTGAAGGACTCAATGCCCTTGTCGTCAACTGAATTGTAAGAAGGCTGTTCTCCCGGAAATTTGCCCATAAATCTCGATTCTTGTTTGGACATTACCGAAACAAACTTCTAGGACTTCTAAAGAGGAATGAGTACATTGTAGTTTGAACAGAAACCTATGTCCGGACGCGTCATTCAAAGACGCGTCAGAGCGTCAAAGTTATAGCTGCCAGTACAGCGTAGCCGTTTGGTCTTAGGCGCCTTGCCACGGTTCGCGCGGCTCGCCCGTCGGAGTTTCGAGTCCTCCCTCGGGCATGGGTGAGTGCGTTCTCCTTAGCGTAAGTAAGTTTCAGTTAGATTAAGTAGTGTCTACGCCTAGGAACAGACGATCTCAGAGTTTGGTCCCATGGGAACTTACGACAAATTTCTAAATTTTATAGGTACCTCTGCTTTTTAATGTGAGTATGTAAGGATGATTCCGTGATGATATTACAAACATTCTAGGATGATGAAGAAGGCTAGATGTATCAATTTGAGGTCAGGGTCCCGGTTCCGGAAATGAATGAGTCGAAAGCTATGAGCGATACCTCTAACAATGAAATACATGTACTGGTACTGTTGTTGCTAAGATTGTAGGGTAATCAACTTCCAGAGCTGGTAGTATGGACCAAAACAAGAGAAAATGTCCATTAAACATGGTCTCTAACATGCATACCTGAGGAGCTACGAGCACTTGTTTAATAGGAAAATGAGATGAATAGCTCTTAAGGTATTCATTTTAGAGCCCATGCTTCACAGGCAGTTCTTTCTTGTTTTGGTGCATACTACTACCTCTGAAACTTACCTGTGCTAGGATTTCAGTATGAACAGTACATGTATTCCAGAACGATTTCCGCTTATAGCTTTCGACCCGGTCCCGGAGCAGGGACCCTAAACTTAAATTGATACATATAAATTTCTCCATCATCTCAGAAAGTATATAAAATCATCACGGAATCACCCTGTGAATACATACATATACAGGCCCTGGCGCCTATTACTTTCACGCTCTGTAGCGTCGTTCAAAAATGGTTCAAATGGCTCTGAGCACTATGGGACTTAACATCTGCTGCCATCAGTCCCCTAGAACTTAGAACTACTTAAACCTAACTATCCTAAGGACATCACACACATCCATGCCCAAGGCAGGATTCGAACCTGCGACCGTAGCAGTCGCGCGGTTCCGGACTGAGCGCCTCGAACCGCGAGACCACCGCGGCCGGCTAGCGTCGTTGGATGACGCTTCCGGCCATGGGTTCCTACTCAAAATAATCTATACTTACTCCCCTCTACAAGTCCTAGAACTCTGTATCGGGAATTTCCGAACTCATTGTACATTGCGCAGACTAAGTTGAATAATAGCTGGTTAGAGACTTAACACAATGACTTCTGAAATTCCTAAGTCTGTTACCTTTTGTATCTTGTTATCGCCATTCTGCAGGGGTTACGTAAAGCACTGAAATACTAGAATCCCTTTGTCCGCAAAATCTACACTCATGTTTTTCATCTGAAACATCAGCAGGCACTGTGTACCGTTCGAATGGAGCCTGAATGAACTCTTTCGACCCATCCCTTCTTCCCTCAGAGTTAAACCGTGAATGTACTATGGATTTATTACTGTTGACAATTTTGCATTTAAATTCTCCTAAAGTTATTTTGCCTTATGATTTTTTTTTTCTTCCGACAACTATTTTCTTTTCCATATCATAAGGTTTCGTAGCAGCTTCACTCAGCTACACTGCACTGCCTATGGATTTCGTTGATACTTGAGTTATATTATTTCGATGTTGTCTTCCACTGATTTCACTCTTTCATCAGTTAGTCTAAGTTACTTCACAGTTATCTTCGTCTTGGTTATTTATCCTTTTTAGGGGCGTCCATCATCGTGAACTGAACTGTTTATATTGGTATTACTTACAGCAGTGTCTACGTCTTTACAGCCTCTTCGGGGGCCCATCATTATTCCTCAGTTCTTCAGTAATCCACTCCATTGTAAAACGGTCTAAATTTTTACTGTGGATCACAATTAGATTCTGAATCGAGTCTGCAACTTATCCTAGATACGCCTTACACTCCAGGTTACATCACAGCTACAAAGTAACACTTTTCCCTCGTGTGTGCTTTACAAGTATCTGCACCAGTCCACTCACGAGCTCTGAACTTGTGCTCCGCAGCGTGCATTCCAGCAGCCATGCTGAGGTGTTGGTTGTTTCAACGACCGAACCGTAAGCCGCCAGCGGGTCTGCGAAGCTCTACGGGTGGATATTTTGACGGCGCAGTCGCTACTTCTGCTAGATTACTCGCCAGACGAGCTTCAAGCTATAAACTTCGTAATTGCCAAAGCCAATTTCGGCTTGATCGATTCCCGTGCGCGAGACTCGTCCCTCCCTCGTGCTCCTCTTCCTCCTCCGTCTCCTCATCTCCCCTTCTCTTTCGTCTTATGTGGGACACAGTGCGTGAGAAACGAAAGACAAGTGTTAGAATTCCAGAGACTGGAGTGGGATATTTCTGTCGTGAGCGCATGTCACAACTCTCGCCTCCACGTGGTAGGGCCTTCACCTGCCTCACTTACAGCTCCCACTATGAAACACCTAACTGTAAATTTCCCAACACACTATAATGTTCAGCGACAGAGGATGCTTCTTATTAATAGCGACCCTCTCTGATATTCAGTTCGCGTACTGAGAGCGGGAATAATGACTGTCTCTATTCCCTGTACGGGCCTTGATCTCACTCATCATATTCCCAGGATCTGTACGCTAGGTACAGGATGACAATTATTCTACTATAAGAAAAAAAACGTAAATTATTTATAAACTACGGCGTGCACACACTTTATTCAACATATTAACGTCAGTACAAAAATCCGGATTTAGGTTATTGCGTGTTCGATATGCCTGCCATCTATGATGATGATGTGGCGCAGACGGAACATCGATGCTATCGATGACCTCTTGATTGGCTGTTTTCATCCCAGCAATGGTTTTGCAGTTATTGCTGACAACTTGTCTTTAATGTTGCCCCACAAAAATGAGTCGCATGTGTTCAGATCCAGAGATTATGGCGGCCAATCGAGGTCCACGCCAGTGGCCTCTGGGCACCCAGAGCCAGAATGCGCTCCCCAAATTGCTCCTCCAGGACATCAAACACTCTCCTGTTTCGAAGGGCCGAGCTCCATCTTGCATTAACCACGTCTTGTCGAGATCAGTGTCACTTTGGATAGTGAGGATGAACTCCTCTTCCAAAACCTTCACGTACTATTCGATAACCACAGTGCCAACAAGGAATAGCGCGCCGATTATTCCGTGAATGGAGATGTCACACCGAACCGTCATCTGTTGAGGGTGAAGAGACTTCTCCATCGCGAAATGCGGATTATCAGTCCCCCAAATGCGCCAATATTGCTTATTGACGAACCCATCTAAATGAAAATGGGCTTCGCCCCTAAATCAAATCATACATCAAAGTGTTGTTCTTCAGTTCTGTGGAAAATAGTGCTGGCGAAACAAAACCGCTGTTCTATGGCCATGGGGCTTAAGGCCTTACGGGTTCGAATTTTCTAAAGGAAGAGATGCAGGTCTTCAACAACAATTTGTCGCAGTGTCTCCCAGTTGATTCACACCTGTTGCGCAGCTCTTCTGATTGATTTCCTGGGGCTGGTTTAAGACAGCGCTTCTCTTCTCGATGTTTCCTGACGTTTCCATACTTTTTGGACGATATAAATTGCAAACATTGTCATCACAACCATTGCCCTTTCTCTTAAACTTGGGAAACCAATTATTCATTGTTACCACACTTGGACCGATTGTCTTCAGCTTGAACTTCGTCGCTGATATGTCTGCGTAAGCAGAAGAAACTAACGATCAAAGTCCGAAAACAATTTATTAACCTGTTCAATTAACCAAAACAAATTCTCCAAGTATAACATCAACACAAAACAGTGATCTGTCTTCAAATCACAACTACATACAAGAATAATGTAGAAAACAACTGAAATAATTTCCTACTAGTCTCCGCCCGAGACTTCTCCGATATACCAAGCCTAATCCAGAGATCAGCGAGAAGATCCAAGCCGGGCTGCCAGGGCGGCAGCTATCCACGCCTGCTGGCGGTCGATGAACTGCCGATGTGCGGTTTTTTTTTTTTTTTTACTTTATTGTTATGTTGACACCTGAACAATCAGGTAGGCTGGCAGCAGCACAATACGCCGCTCTTCAGCCGAAGAGAGTACAATGAGATAAACAGAGAAGAGACATCACTTAGATAAACGGTGGGAAAAAACAGTAGACACAGGAACATAAAAACACAAGAAGCCGTTCACACTCGATGACAATCCACACTACGAACTGTTGACACAACGCACAAACACTGAAGAATACGATGGCACTGGTGAACAATGGAGTGTGACGGTGAACACTGAACACTAAACATGACGGCACACACGATACACTGATGGCGGTGATCTCTGGCGTGCGAATGTCCACTGAGCGTGAGCGAGTGCGGGGACCTGCCAAGAGGGGAACAGGGGTGAGGTGGGAAAGAGGGGAGAAAAAAAAGGATGCCAATGGCTTAGGGGACGGGGGCAGGAGGAGAGGGACAGGGGAGGGGAGGCCTGGGGGAGGAGGGGGGAGAAAAGGAGGAGGGAGGGAAAAGGGAGAGAAGGGAGGGAGGGTGCCCAGAGGAGTGAGTACAGGACGAGGGCGGGAGGATCAAAGTTGGTAGGAGGGGTAGATGGAGGGGAGGAGGGCATCATCAGGGAGAGGGAGCTGGTGGAAGCCACCTTGGGAGAGGGTAAGGAGGGTGGAGAGACGGAGACCGGGTGGGACGTGCGAATACAGGCGCGGCAGCGGGCGGGGGTGGGAGAGGATCGGGGAGACGAGCGGGTGAGGAGGATCGAGGTTGCGGGAGGTGTACAGGATCCGTATCCTTTCAAGGAAAAGGAGGTGAGAGAAGGGGATGAGATCATACAGGATCCGCGTGGGGGAGGGGAGACAGATGCGATAGGCGAGGCGGAGAGCATGACGTTCAATGATTTGGAGGGATTTATAAAAGGTAGGGGGGGCGGAGATCCAAGCCGGATGGGCATAACAAAGGATAGGGCGGAGGAGGGACTTATAGGTGTGGAGGATGGTGGAGGGGTCCAGACCCCACGTATGGCCGGAGAGGAGCTTGAGGAGACTGAGTCGGGAGCATGCCTTGGCTTGGATTGTCCGGAGGTGGGGAGTCCAGGAGAGGCGACGGTCGAGGGTGACGCCAAGGTACTTAAGGGTGGGAGTGAGGGCGATAGGACGGCCATAGATGGTGAGATAGAAATCAAGGAGGCGGAAGGAAGGGGTGGTTTTGCCTACAATGATCGCCTGGGTTTTGGAGGGATGCCGATGTGCGGCCGAGCGCCGGCCCTTATAGCGCTTCGGCGGATGAGTACTTCCGAACTATTTTCCATCACGTGGTTCGACTTGTGAAAATAGTTCCAGGATCTGCTGCGACCTCTTCCTTATGTTTATGTGGGCCGGTAGTGGCCCCTGGTGGCCTTTGGTGTCTCTGCTGTGTTGTTGTTGTTGTTTTTGTGGACGTTCATCAATATTGCCTGTCGGTTGTGTAGTACTTCGGTGTGCCTGCGAAGCGGGCAACCCGCGGCTGTAGGCTGTCTGTTTGGTTGCTGATACTCTACGCGCCGTGATGTCTGGTGGAGAAAGACACAGCAGTCGCAAACTTCGTTTAAGCTGCGGTTGCGCTGTTATTGCTCGCACAGTAGGCCTTCCGAAGCGCTATACGCTCAGGCACGCTGTAGCGTGACATTTTCATATGCAAATGGTCGTCAACAACAAGGCATCCTCGCACGCCTTTACTAGTTCCCGTCATACCTCGCGGCCAACCGTGCAGTTTGAATGTCCTAACGCAAACCGCTCAGAAGTTATGACGGTTTTATTTCGTATAGTTCAATAATTGGCAATTTGATATTCGGAGAAAAAATGAGACTGATGAAGGAATAATTCGTCAACTGTGAGTAGGACTCACGCACTATACATCACATACAAACGTAATCGTGTATTTAGGTAGTTCATCCACATCGGGAATAGAGAATCTCGACAATTCTGTTTGTTCTCATATAGATGTTGCCGAAATATCAGTCCCGGGAACCCCAAGACCGCAACAAAAACTTTATAGTAGTTCCCGAGGCGACTGAACACAGGAAAAGAAGCGAGCAGTTAATACAGGGTAAATCACCTAAAACTTGATGATGATGATGATGATTAGTGTTATAGGGCGCACAAAAGCACCTAAAACTTGCACCTGTAATACTGTGAAAATGAAAAGTACTATGGATGTACGGTTTTCACACAATGGATTGGTAATGAAGGTCATGTGCTGTTAGCCAATCAACAAATTGTATTAACAGTTATAAAGTGTATGTTTTGTGAACTAGTAATGTGGATTCTCAGCAGTAACGAAGCAAGCGACCATCACAGATTGGGTTCCAAATGACTACCGACGGCGGTATTTCACGCTTCCAGTTTGGTACGGAACGACTGCTGTGCAGGTGCTAGCATTTCAGCGGGCTTCAGTAATATGTCGCAGCATATTATCGAGTGTAATTGTCATGACCTGGTAGACAGTATCTTTCTTCGCAGAATAACGTCTACAGGCGTGAAATCCGGGGAATGGACTCACCAAGGTACAGGTCATCTGCGTCCAGTCCGATGATATGGAAACGATTCGTGAAGACATGGTGTAGTACACGGTGCACTATGGGCTGGACAGCCATCATGTTGGAACCACAGGTTCCGTCTAGTCTGCAGCGGAACGTCTTCTAGCATCTGGTGGAAGATACTCTATTAGGAGGCGGCGATACTTATGCACATTCAGTGTCCAGTGCATGAAACACGGGCCTATGAGCTGATGGTTCGCTATCCCACACCACACTTTTACACTCGGTGAACGCTTACGTTTCACCTCATGAAGGCAACGGGGATTGTCAACAGAAAATAGTGCACGTTTCAGCGATTTACACACGCATGATTGGTAAATATTTCATCACCAACATATGTGATACACCTGGAGCATACTTTTTTGATGCCCATGAACAGAAGTTAATGCGATTCTCATAATCATGTAGCTCTTGATGGAGAGAGGTGTGGTAGGGATGGAACCTACGTCGATGAAGAATGCATAGGACACTTGCGTGCGACTGCGCTGGAGCTAACGTGTGGATCAACTGCAACTTCAGTGTTTCCTTCAGTTGAGATGTCTAGGTGTTAACATTTCCCTGTAACTGGTTGAAGAGGCTGATAAGTAACTGCCGAGATTGTTGAAGTATATTAGGATAACTTGCTGCATACACCATACAAGAACAAACTGCAGTCTTTTCCACTCTCTGTATACCAAGAATGTGATGGCTTTCCTTGCACTGGTAAATTCCATCGTTCACTCACTGCTTACTGCTTGTACTGCCACACATAGCTGACCAGCAAATCGCAATGCACTCAGGAAACGCACAGACACACTGCGAGCACACATAACAACATCGAAGCTCTCTAAACAGACTAAATGGCACGAACAAGTATCGGTGTGGAAACTTTTCGGAATATGATATCTCGTAAATGACTCGCTCTAGAACCCTGCAACAAATACCACAGACCTAATTTACCCCACTTTTAGTTTCTTAATACGAACATACATTGATCCATTTTAAAAATGGTGTGTGTGAACCAAAGACGCACTTTCTAAGCATTGTTGCAACGTGTATCCTGGCTAACAATACGTATCCCTGACTAACAGTCCACTCTGTGAAAACTGCACACCAATAGCACTTTCTATTTCCGCAAGTTTTAGCTGATTCACCCTGTACATGCAGAGAGAGAGGATTTGACGAAATATTTATTTATTTGTTTACTTAAACATGACTAGACCTTACATTTTACATTTGTGTGCAGTAGTATGTTTCAATTTTGCTTTTAACACATGAGGAATGAAATTTAAATTTCTAATCGCAAAAAGATACTTCTGTGTGATGAAAGTAAAAATACACAGTTTTCGGGTTCTTTTCTTTTCTTATATTGCGAAACTTGCTTCTTGCCATATTTCATGATTCTAGAGTGACAGGACGTACAGTACAGACTCTTATGTTAGTTTGCATTGATTTAGATGTTTTACACCGACAAGGGACCGTGGACCTTAGTATGTGGCATAAATTTCCGCATGACACGTCCATCCGTCCTTGAGAAAAAGAGTTTTTACCAGTCTCACACACCAACAGATCGACAACTAAGCGATTCCATAAGCATTCTGGTCACATCGACTGAGGTATGAAGCTCTGAAAAGTAAGTAAACTGTTAATTATTTCGAAAGTAATCGCCATAGTTGTTAATACATTTACACCATTGTGAGGCAAGGCGGTTGTTATTTTCATGGAAAAATTTTTGCGTTTGCCTATAAGACCACGGTTCCACCAGGGCGTACTTTTCTTGGTCTATAGAAAATGAACGCCAATGAATGTCTGTTTTCGTGGCTCCGAAAAATGGAAATAGCATAGGGAGTGACTGAGACTGTATGTGCAGGCTTCCCAGTGAAACTTACGCAGTGTAGTGGAAACAACCTTAGCAAAATGTGGAAGGGCGTTTTCCTGCAACAGAATGATGTAGTTCATCAGTATTACCGTGCGTTTGGACTTAACGGCGCGCTTCAATCACCGAACAGAGATAAGTGGAAACTTTGCAAAAACGAAAAAAGACATTCTCGGCCGTCGATTTGCTTCGGACGTAGAGGTGTGCATCTGCTGTCTTTTCATTCAACTGTCTCGCACAAGATGGTGGCGGCAGAATACTCTGACAGTATTCTTCAAATACCGGTTCTTCAACTTACGCAACAGGGATTTGCAAGGTGAACGTCGACTGCCATCCGAAGAATCCCATTCGTTTTCCTCTGGTATCGTTGCTGTACTTTCGACTGGGATAATGGGGTTTATCACGCTCTTATGACCCTATCAGACCATCTCTTTGTTCGATGCTGCCTATTGCAGGGCATAGAAGAAAAGAGCACATGGAAGCACACTCCAAGAATCTGCCGCGGCTTGCTTTACAGGTACACTGCACTTACCTAGGACTTCTTGTAGAGTGCACGTCGCCAAACGTGGTGTATTGCCCACTTGTCTCATGTAGGGTGCCTAAGACATACTGCGTGCTCGGAATGCTGGACAACAGTTCAAGAAAATAATATTAGTAGTTTTATTCCGCTAGAGCAGATTTACAGTACTTCACATGAACAGTAAGGCAGTAGTAGCCGACCGAGACAAACGCAGCAACAGGGAAGTAACCGATTTTATTAAATTTACGAGTTCTTAGCCAGGAGCGAAGATTATTATATAATCTATGTGTTTTAATAGTTTAGTTTCTTGAGTTTCTGCTTGTAAATTTAATTTCTAATAGCCATATTTCTCGCGTTTTCGTTTCGTAAGTAGGCTGTATGCTATGTAACTAGGCTGTTTAGGTTTTTATGTTGGTAACGCCATGTAGGGCTCTGTATGAAAATCACTGACTGTGCTGAGTGCAGTCTGTGGCTGGCTTGCATTGTTGGAATATTTGCTGTTGTAGTGTTGGGCAGTTGGATGTGAACAGCGCGTAGCGTTTCGCAGTTAGAGGTGAGCCGCCAGCAGTGGTGGATGTGGGGAGAGAGATGGCAGAATTTTGAGAGCGGACGATCTGGACGTGTGTCATTCATTGTTGTAGGGTAAAACAGATGTGGAATGCATGTAGATTTGCACCAAGTATTTCGCAGCTGTGCTTGCAGTTAATTAGATATTATTTTCAGTGCAATTTTAATGTGTTTTCTTATTTTACTCATTAAATTGTGCTTTTCTGTGTTACCGTGTGAAATATTGTGAGAATTATGGCGTGTGAAAAACGAAATACTAGGCTCCAAAGTAAACTGAGAAATGGCAGTCAAGACGAGAGTAGTATGTTAGCGCCACCGTGTAATAAAATTACTCATGTTCAGCGTTGTAATTTGGTAATTGTGCGTAGGGAAATGGACCAGGTGGCAAATAATGGTGTAGACAATGAAAAAATTAGTCAACAGGGAAGCATTATCGATCGATCGGTCGGCAACAGCTCGCCACAGGAATCCGAAATGACTGGACACAATCTTGCAAATACTGTAGATTCAGGTTTTGTGTCCTCACCGTTTTCTCAAATAAGTCAAGACACATTTTCTGCTTTTCAAAATGCGAATATTGCCGGTTCAAATGCACTGCAGAATAGCACTGAGAAAGCAGTCACAGCAACAAATGGAACAAAATCAGAAACAAATTAAAGAAACACTTCAACAAACACGTGATGATTTATTCTACTGAGTTACATAACATTGAATCGAAATACCAAAAAGTATGTAATAATGTAAAAACACAAATTTGTGAGCATTTTCAACCTACTTTTTCGCGGCATGAAAATGCATTACAGAATTACGAAGCAGCCACAAAAAAACTGCCGACTATTGTTCATGAAAATCACGAGTCCTTGCGGGCTACAATTGACTCAGTTGCATCTACCGATTCGGTTACGCAACTTGCAAAAACTCAGGAAAACTTAAAGGACACACTAGATACTCTGAAAATTGGTTCAGAAAGAAACATGGAGGAAATTCTTTCATTATCAGAGAAAGTAGTCCAACTTTCGGATGAGCTAAATAATTTATCTACGAAGGTAGATGACAATCTGAATGACACAAGACCGGTAGTCTTTAATGACACAGAAGAGTACGAACAAATTAGGAAAGTCAAACAAAATCAGAATCAAATTAATACGCAACACAAAAGAGAAATCCGGGAAGTGCAAAATCAGTTGGCACGAGTAATACATGAATTACATACTTCAGTGGAGACTCGCGCTCCAACATTGGAAGAGGGACTTAGAAATACAGAAAAGCCACAAAATAAAAACACAGAGCATTTCGGAAATTATGAAAGAAATTGGCAAGGTGCACCGAATTTTTAGATGGAGCCGCCGACACGACGTAACAATGACCGATATGCGACTCGTTGACACGATGACTTTGACTATAAGCTGTTCATTACTACACATAAATTCAAAACATTTAAGATCTCTGGGAACGACATTCATCCGCAAGCGTGGCTTCATCAATTCTCTCATTTTTTTCCTCCCAACTGGTCACTGGAGCACAGATTAGAATTTATGTGTGGCTACTTAGGGAATGAACCAGCTGTAGGAATGCGATCGGTCATTCACGATTGTCACAGTCAAGGAGAATTTTATCATGCCTTCCTCTCAACATATTGGTCTCAAGCTACTCAAGATCGCATAAAACATAGCATCATGATGATGAAGCACTTTGCATAATCTGAATTTTCCAGTCTTGGCAAATATTTGGAAGACATGTTGCACAAGAATCAGTACCTGTCAAACCCATACAGACCCTCAGAACTCATCTGTAATTTCTTAATCAAATTGCCTGAATATTTAAGACATATTATTTTGGCTGGACGTTGCAAAGACGACATTGAAGCTTTTCAGGGACTCTTACAAGAATTAGAAATTGACACAGACAGTCGCGGGATGCGAAAACAGGAAAAAACAATCATTATAGGCCACATCCGTCACAATTCCGTGACGACAGAAACAATAACTGGACAACACAAGGGTATTCTTAGAAAGCAAATCGTAATCCAAACAGACACCACCCATATGACAACCACTGGCAGAGTAATAATAATCACAAGTAAACATCACCTCCCCGTGGTAATGACTATGACAGAGACAATTAGAGAAACAGACAGTATGGGAACCAAAATAATTATTATCAAGGGAGGCAGAACAATTTCAGACACAACGGACCACCGCGCAGTTACGATTCTGGGAGAAATTTCTCTACCACATGACTGACAAAAAAGAAACAATGGAAACTACCGAAATAACGACAGACCCGAATTTCATCAAAACTGGCGGGCTTCAAACAAGGCAGGGCCCTCTCGGCAAGGTGAATTTATAGAAGTTAGATCTCCTAATCCCAATAACGACGCGCGTTTACAAAGAGACGGTAGTCAATGACTCACACCGCTGTCAGCCACAAAACGTACTTATGAAGCAGACGACGTAGCTGCCGTGGCTAGTAATTACGTAAAACTGAAAGACATTAGGGACATCTTACTTCAGGAACACAACGTAAAACAGAACAACACTGCATAAAACGTACTTATGAAGCAGACGACGTAGCTGCCGTGGCTAGTAATTACGTAAAACTGAAAAACATTAGGGACATCTTACTTCAGGAACACAACGTAAAACAGAACAACACTGCATATCCTGTAATTAACATTACAGTAAATGACGTAAAATTTACGGCAGTACTTGACTCTGGCAATCCCATTTCAGTAATTAGTGAATCATCGTTTAGCAAATGCAACAAATCGAACGATTGCCCCACACTTCTGTTACGTAAGATTAAATTACGAGGTGAAATATTTGGAAAAATTGTAGATGTACGCCAACATACCAACTTAGAATTCTGCTGTCAAAGTCACAGTTTCTCTAACTTCCTTATCGTTGCATTATTGTCAACAGATATTGTATTGGCAGTAGACTTTTTGAATGAATACAAAGCAATCTTTAACTTTCAGGATGCTGAAATAAGTTTAGAGAAAGAAGGTAAGTCAATAGCTTTGAAATTTGAAGATTGGCTCTCAAAACATGACGAGGAAACTAATCGGCTTTACCTCCTATTAGACAACAGTTCGGAACTTTCGACGGAACTTGACACTAACAATCACTCTGCAAGTACTGACAGGGCTGATATCGATGGCGTATTTGATACTAATGAGTTAATTCAGAATAAAATTCAAACAATTGAGAATTTTAATGACACTGATAGGCAGGACCTTATTGAGATTTTACAAGCACTTTCCACGGTTTTTACTCACAGAACAGGAACAATCAAGGGATTTCAATACCAATTTCTTTTTCGTGAGCATACTAAATTTTGTGTTAGAACATACGTAATTCCGGCACATTATATGGACCGTGTTAGAACAGAAATACAATCTATGCTTGACAATGGCACTATTGAGCCTGCAGTAAGCTCATACAACAATTCATTACATGTTGTTGAGAAGAAAAATGGATCGATCAGGCTTGTCTTCGATTCGAGACAAATCAATACTATCATCATTTCTGAAACAGACAAGCCGCAAACGTTGGAAGAACTTCTTCAAAATTTTAATGGTGTAAAAGTTTTGTCTTCCATTGATCTCAGATCCAGCTTTTATCAGATCGAACTTCATCCAGAATGTAGAAAATACACAGCTTTTCTCTGTTTAGGCGTTTGTTATCAATTTCGGAATCTTCCTTTTGGTTTGAATATTTCTTCGCCAGCATTCATTCGCAGGCTAAATTCCATATTACCTGAGTTGTTAAAACGTCACATCACCTTATATGTGGACGATATTATAATAGCAGAAGCCTCATGGGAACAACATTATCGCATCCTCAACAGTTTGTTACGTATTTTTGCAGAATCTGCAATTACAGTTAACTTGGAAAAGTCTGAATTCGGTAGGTCAAAGGTGGAGTTTTTGGGACATATTATTTCTTCTGAAGACATTCACCCGAATCCTGAAAAGTTAGAAGGAATCAGAGCCATTCCAGTTCCATCCACCAAAAAACAAGTCTGCAGTTTTGTAGGTCTCGTAAATTTTTATCGTAGTTTTCTGAATATGCAAATTCTAGTTACACTAAACCTTTGTTCTCTCACTGGAAACAATACTACTTGGAACTGGGACGAACAGGCACAGTTGGAATTAAATTCTTTGAAAGAAGTGCTACTTAACGCACCAATACTAGCTCATCCAGATCTGTCACAAGATTTCTGCCTTAGCACAGATTCTCGTAAAGTCAGTCTTGGTGCCCAGTTATTTCACGAAGCCATAGAAAATGACACTACTATTCAGAAAACCATTGCTATTGCTAGCCGAATGCTAACAAAGACTGAGAAAATTTATTTCGTTACTGAGTTAGAAGCTTTAGCTATCGTTCGGGCATTTAACAAATCCCGTTTCTTTCTTTCTGGTAAGCGCGTAAAAATATACAGTGATCATCGTGCATTCCAATTTCTTAAGTCTTCAAAATTAAATCATGACAGGTTCAAACGTTGGGATTGTTTCTGCGAGAATTCCACTGCACAATAGTGTACATTTCCGGCAAGGAGAACATTGTTGCGGGCGCACTGTCACGCGCACCGGCTGGGCTTGAAAAAAGTAAAACAGAAGGCGGCAACCTTGAAAACTTCATCACCACATCTTTAAAGGACATTTCTCATGAACAAGTTAAAGATCCGATTTGGAAAGACATCAAAAGTAAATGGCATGAAAAGACACACACACACAGATTCGGCATTATTATCTGGTTAGAAACAACATACTCTTTAAACGCTTCACTGTTGATGACAAGCTATGGGTACTTTGCACTCCTGACGATTTTGTTAATAAACTCATTTGGTACATTCATTTCAGCTACGCACATTTTGGTCCACGAAAATGTTATCATATTCTTCGGACGACTTGTTATTTTAACAATATGGAAAAGAGAATTCAAAAGGTCTTTTCTGTTTGTAAACCTTGCCCAAAGGCTAAACCATTTACTATCTCACATCGTGCTCCGTTGTTTCCTATCATTCCTTCTAAATTAAAATAATTTGCGGCTGTTGATCCCTTGGGACCCCTTGTCAGAACATCGAATTGATTTTCGTACGTTTTGGTCGCTGTTGAATTTACTTCAAAATTTGTTTCTTTCAAACCGTTATGTAAAGCCACTGGACAGCCTGTATCCAACGCCTTTGTTAAAATTTCTTACCTGAAGTTGGACACGTTAGTAAAATCATTTCAGACAATGGAGCGCAATTCAGATCTGCTGTTTGGTCACGCATGCTTCGGAATCATAAAATCAAACCGTTTTTATTTCATTGTACTCACCACATTGTAACCCGTCTGAACGGATTATGAAAGAAATCAATAAGCTTTGCAGACTTTATTGTCACAGAAAGCATCAGTATTGGTACAGATATTTACACCTATTTCAAAATTTGCTGAATGAAATGCCTCATGACTCCACTGCTTTACCACCTATTCTTGTATTGAAGAATGAAGAACCACCAAACAGAATCAGAGAGCTTGTACCATTTCCGAATACACGTAAACTTCGACACAAAGACATAATTGATTTGGCTCTTAAAAATAAAATTCTGCAGCAGACAAAAGGAGAAAACTAGATGGTAAAGCAAATGCAAACAAACTATATATTGGTCAGAAAGTTCTCATTAAAGCTCATTCATTGTCACATAAGAAGAAACACTTGAGTCACAAATTCTTTCTGGTATACAATAGACCTTACAGAATCTGACCACATGATAATTGTGTTGAAGCTGAAACTCTGCGTACTAGGAAAAGTAAAGGTTTACACCACATTTCACATGTAAAACCGTTTATTGAAAGACAATTTTCTTTTGTAACTTAGTCTTTGCCATAAAATTCTTCACTTCACGTTACTAGTACGCTTTATCACACTTAGGAACCGATAATGTTTGAAGTTCTCTATCCAGTCAAGAACCAAGAAATCTTATTTCAAATGGCTCTGAGCACTATGGGACTCAACTGCTGAGGTCATTAGTCCCCTAGAACTTAGAACTAGTTAAACCTAACTAACCTAAGGACATCACAAACATCCATGCCCGAGGCAGGATTCGAACCTGCGACCGTAGCGGTCTTGCGGTTCCAGACTGCAGCGCCTTTAACCGCACGGCCACTTCGGCCGGCAAGAAATCTTATTTAAACAGTAATTAAGAATGCATTGTTATAGTGAACAGACGACACAGTGTTGTTATTTGTTCGTCCTTGCTTGTTAGTTGCATGATTACGTAACGAATGTAAGGCTTACATATGTAGAACATATACTGCTAATGAGATTTTAATGCAACATTTTGATTTACTTGAAAAGACATTCTTTATTTGAAGTACTTTCTATGAGATTATAGATGACTTAGTATTTGGTTTCTTTGATGGCTACACGATTATATCACGACGCTACTAATGTATGACACAGTTTACATTGTTGCTTTTGCGGTATATCTGTTTTATATCTGCACAGTTTTTCTGTATTATTCTGGAAAGTAAAACATGTTTTAGTAGTAACTTTGTGGTATAACTACAATGAGACAGCCTTTCCCATAACACAACAATACGTTAAAGTACAGTACTTTCTTCATCACGGCAATAAGCGTAATTCTACGATATCTATACGGAAAGCATTTCAATTTTGTTTATGATGAGGTAAGTACTTTGACTTCTGCAGAACTTTGCTTATGGAGGACGATAACTACGACACTTTCACAGAATTATCTTACAGCAAGATACACATTTAGCGCTACAGTACATGCATTTGAGAGATTAATTCTTGTACTTAAAACATTTATTTTTAAAGATTTTTGAATCAAAAAGATACAAAAATGTTTTTAGTGATAAATTTCATTCGATTGCTGTAATCTGTAACACCTGAGGGTATAATTACAGTAATCCTCAGGGGGTAAACGCCTACTTTGTGTACTAAGTGTGTGGCAAGCGCTAGGAGCTATAGCTAATATGGTATTTGCTTATACAACTTTACACATTGGTACCATATTTCTCGAACACAGAATTAAACAGCTACCTGATCATTTAACTGAGAGAGACAAACTTTTTTTTTTTACTATGTCACTGACACAAGTTTAAACAATTACACAGTTGGATAACTTCACACTTATGAACTTGTATTTTGTCTGTACTTTGTGAACCATTCCTATTTTTTCGAAACCATTGTGATACTATGACAGCTTTGAATGATGTATTTGGTATGGGATCATGATTTTTAAAGTACGTTTGAGGTAGATGACACTACTGAAATGAGCAGAGGAATTTTTTTTTTTTTAGGTTTTGATATTTTTGCAGAAAGCTGTGGGGTTTCTGAGATTAGACTGAGGTGTTATGATGTTATTATTACGATGACGATGTGTATTATGCTGTTGAGGTATGTTTATGATCAGTAAGCAGTTGCTATATGAGGAATATGATTATGCTACATATTTATTGTGATGAAATATTGAAGAAGTGTCGACGAATATGTATATGTCTAATAAGGTAAGGAATAATGAGTAGTGGTTAGGAACTCTGATTTGTGAAAAAGGATGTTGGAAACCAAGAATCGTACTTTAAGAGTTATGTAACGTGTGTACATGTGTGAACGTATCACAACACTGCTATTCATGAGATTTCGTTTCTACACATTTCTACCGTAATTTTTCGACTTTTGTAATTTTATTGGTATCGAACTGTCACTGTAGCAGAGACCGCCGTAGTAAATGTTTCGGTAAGGAAAGTAAGTGACCTTGACGTAACGCATTGCGGGCTCCCAGCTGTGTCATTTGTCTAGAGAAAAAGCCATTAGGTGGAAAAAAGAGGCCATTAACCTCGGTATTGACATTCCTTTGTAGAAAGCATTGCAAATACAACACGCTCATACTTGAAAACATATGATTACAGTTTGGAGCTTGCACTGTCTGCCGGCCGGGGTGGCCAAGCGGTTTTAGGCGTTACAGTCTGAAATCGTGCGACCAGTAAGGTCGCAGGTTCGAATCCCACCTCAGGCATGGATGTGTGTGATGTCCTTAGGTTAGTTAGGTTTAAGTAGTTCTAAGTTCTAGGGGACTGATGATCTCAGAAGTTAAGTCCCATAGTGCTCAGAGCCATTTGAACCATTATGTGCTTTCTGATAATTACTGAAATGCCTAATTAAATGACGAGAAACATTTTTTGACTAATGTCTTTCTAGTTGAAAGATATTTTACTACCTTAGGAGATGCCATATGGGTAGTGAACGACGTTTCATGCCTTGCTTTATGTATATATTTGCCTATTATATTTAATATCGTGTTTCTAGTTGCACTGTAGCATTGGTTAAAATAAAATTTAATAGATGTATTAGTATCACTATTTTATGTCTACAGACCGAGTAAATAATAATTTTATGACCTTTTTTCTTACAAAAAAGGGGGGGGAGCACAAATAGACATTTCCCTTTACAGGATTTGCATACATAATTTTTCAACGATTTGGTAACTTGTTTTGTAGAGTAAGTTTTTGTGATGCATCACTGTAGTGTTAAAATCTGATATAGGTTTTAGACATTTCATATCTCTACTGTAGTATTTTTTCTGCTTGAGCTTTATCATGTTTAGGTATAAGTAATTGCATTTGCTGCTGCTGTTTGCCAGGCATAGTGCTACTGAATTTCATTTTGTATTACTCTGTTAAGCCAGTTTTACTACTGATTTACTTTTCTTGTTGCTGCACATTGGCTCATATTAGTTGCAACGTTGCATTTGCTTTGCTAATTTATATTTATTGCTGCTAGCTGTGCCAGTTTGCATTTTTTGTCATTGCTGTTTGTGTGAATTGTTTTGTGCTGCTGCATTGCCTCATCTCTTAGTTTATGCATCTGAACCCAATAGATTTAAGTTAGCTTAAGAGGGGGTAGGCTATATAAGAGAATGAGCTGCGATGAATTGGAAGAAATGCATTGAGAAGTTATACGAAAAGGTTTGTAAAAAAAGAAGGTACTGTACAATGAAAAATAATTATTTTGCAAGAGGATATGAATAGAATACAGAAAGCAGGTATAGATACGACTTTTTGGGAATATTGCTGAACGAAGGGAGATCTCCAAGAAGTAAAGAAAGTATTGTTTGCAAAATACTGTAGTAAAACAAACCCTGTTCATTCCTTTTGTGTTATTCCGCTATGTGTTTGTGTACCCTTGTGTATTTGTGTTCTTCCTGTCTTTATGTGTTTATCTGATAAGAGTTATGTTGTGGAACTTTTCTAATATATTATTTACTTTGCAAAGATGTTTAGACATTATTTATTCTGTTCTGTTTCAATGCTCATACGCGAAATTAATGTTTCGAAAGTTATTCTGATCTTTTGTGTATTTACTTATGTCATATTTCTTGTAACACTGATATATATGTTATTTCGATTCTTTTGTAATGCCCGTATTACTACAAATGTTTCGTTATGTTCCTTAATGATGTATTTTTACCTTTGTGATTGTATTCTCATGTAAATTTATAATTGTATAGACATCAGTTCTTCAAATTAAGTTTCATTTAACTGCACACATTTATGTTGATCATTGTATATGCACAACATGTGAAAAAAAGGGACTGTTAGTGCTCACACGTGTGTTGGTAATTCAGCAAGGGTCTGGTTAACAGCATTGCTGGTTCTAAGGACATACCAAAAAATTTGTAAGTGCACAAGTGGTGTTATATGAACTTGCTATATTATCTGCAAGACTCTTCAGTGGTGATTGTGCACCCGCACAGTCGCAATAGATGGCTGCTGGCCATCTCTGAAAGTACTACAGCGGGTCTACACCTTTGATGACTACCAATACCATTATTTCTACGAGAGACTGCAGTGGGTCAGCACCTCTGGTTGCCCGCCAATGCCATAATCTCTACCAGGACTACAGTGGGTCTGCTCTGTGATGACCTATCTACCAATATTCTTCAAAACTTCGACTGACTCTGCTGTGGGCTTGCTCTGTTGTGGCCCATTACCTGTCTGCATGTCAAGAGTCAGCACTGTCTTTCAGTTCGAAGGACAACACTATTTCTACATGACTGCATGGAAGTCCAGTACTTCCGTGTGCATTTTCTTTTACTCCTCAGGCTTTGAGAAAAAAAAAAAACCGCAATTGCTACTGTGATGAATGATCAGGACTGTCTTTATGGACAGTGAGTCAATTTTTGCTTTTGACTAACATTGTATCAATAAGTGTATGCATTTGATATATTTTTAGCGTTATTATAAATTTTTTTAACAAATATGTATTGGCCAATTCCCAAAAAAAGTTGTTAAATTCTTTGCGGGGAGCATGAGGGCTATGTAAGTAGGCTGTTTGCTATGTAAGTAGGCTGTTTAGGTTTTTATGTTGGTAATGCCACGTAGCGCTCTGTATGAAAATCACTGACGTTAAACCGCGTCCGCATCACCATGTTGAGCCTTCAGACGATACACTATCTTGTACTGGTATCGAGACAACAACAAAGCCCATCTTTGCAATTTTAGGACAGTTCTTACAGGAACCGGTTTCGTCGGATGAAACAAGGACTGCAAAGGCTTGTGATCCGTTACTAAGTAGAGTTTTTTGCCATACAAACAGTGGTGATATTTGGTGACACCACACACAATAGCCAAAGCCGTTTTTTCAATTTGTGAATAGTTACACTGAGCTTCGGACAACACTTTTAACGAGAAATCAAAAAGCTACTTGACACTCATCTGTCCAAACAAAGGGGACATGCTTGCGACACAATGGAGCTGCGATTTGTGCAGCATTCGGTAAGAACCGAATGTAATAGTTAAGTTTCCATAAAACTGACTGCAATTCTGTGACACTGAGAGGAACTGGCAAATACCGTATGGCTAACAAATGCAACTAAAGGGGATGTACAGCTTGACTGTTTATGACATGACGAAGATACTGCAACTCATGTTTTAAAAAATCACACTTGTCCAGTCTACACTTTAGTCCTGCTTCAGATAACACACGAAACCAAGCACGTAAATTTGTAATATGTTCTTCAGGGGTACAACATGCTACGACAATATCGTCCAAATAGTTTGAACAGTTTGGCACTTGTGCAGTCAACCGTTCCCAATACCGTTGAAAAATGGAGAGTGCGGAAGTACTGCCAAAACGCAAACGCAAATACTTAAACAAACGCAAATACAATATTTGAGATTCTTCATCGATCGGAATTTGAAGATACGCTTCGTGGAAATCAATTTTTGAAAAGTAGCGTCCAGCGCCTAATTTGTCTATGAGATCCTCTGGGCGTAACAATGGAGGAGAATCAATGACAGTTTGCCGATTGACTGTAGACTTAAAGTCAACACAGAGGCGAAAGAGACCTTCAGGTTTGAGGAACAAAACCAGTGGACTTGCCCGCTGAATAGCTGATATGGGTGAAATGACTCATTTATCTTCCAATTCTTTAAGTTCAGCAGCGACTCTATCTCATAATGCAATAGTAACACGTTTGGCCCGGCAAAATTTCGGCTCAGCATTGTCTTTCAGAGTAATATGAGCAACAAAATTGGTAGCTTTGCCTAAACTTTCAGAAAAGAGTTTCGGAAATTCTTTTAGCGAGCTAGCTACACTGTCATTTGCATTGAATGCAGATACTGAGAACAGATTGTCCTGAATATTAAAGCCAAACAAATCAAAAGAATCAATACCAAATATGCTCTCACAATCGCGTGAAGTCACTGTTTGCCTATGCAAGCGATACAAGTCAGGCAAAGTATTGTTTCGAGAACGGGAATGGTTCAAAAATGGTTCAAATGGCTCTAAGCACTATGGGACTTAACATCTGAGGTCATCAGTCCCCTAGACTTAGAACTACTTAAACCTAACTAACTTAAGGACATCACACACATCCATGCCCGAGGCTGGATTCCAACCTGCGACCGCACTGAAGCGCCTGGAACCGCTCGGTCACAGCGGAGGCAACAACGGAAATGTCTTGTCCATTATAAGCCGTCAGTTGCGTGCTAATTTTAGACAGGCGTGGGAAGCCTAACAGTTCATTTGTATGACGATTTAGCAGTATGACACAGGCACCTGTGCCAAACTGAAATTTCATACGTTTCCCACAAAGAAGTAGAGTTTCACTGGTGTATCACTGTAGAAACTGCACACGTGCCTGCTGCAGACTTTCAAAATGCTGCATTAATAATATGGGCCTTGTAACTACATTTTTGTGAGTGGACCGAATTCTTATGATCGTCCCGTTGCAAACATATGGATTGCACATGTCCTTTCCTACCACAAGCACAGCGCTGAGTCTGTCTGGAGGAGCTGTCTTGGAGTTTGTGCCGTGAATAACACCTAGGGCAAGGCTTAAATATGTTCGCCTGTGTAGCCGCCTGCTTAGGGAAGTGCTTACGCAGTATGGAAGATTGAGTAACTGGCTTGGCTAGAGCAAGCCGTCGGTGTGGAATGCGGCGATCGCAGGAAAGGGACTTAACCCGGCAAAGAGCTGGCAGCTCATATGTATGAGCCGAGAAGGCACCGGAACCGTACTGATCTAGTATTTACAATACATGTTGAAATGATGGATCGGATTGTTTCAGAAGTTGTTCTCTTTGACATCAGGTACATTGTGCACGATCGCATCACGCAATATAACATCTTAATGTAAAGCACTGTAAACACATATGAATCTGCATTTTATTGTTATACCCTGCAAATCCCTTACTCACTCGCGATAAGTTTGTTCTGACGGTTTTTAGCAATTAAAGAAATGATAACTAGCTGTTACAGCATTCACTTGTTGGTCATAATAGTTTGTTAGCGAGAGGATAACATTGTCATACGCAAGTTTCACAGTACCTGGGAGGTTGTGGGCTAGCATATGGGCAACAAACTGCTGCAGCCACTCGAGCCATTCCCCGTCTTGTTCACTGCTGCAGAAGGCGGTGCTTGTTCCGGCGGGAACGGAGCGTTGGCGAGTAGCTGCTGCACCGTGTTGAGTAGTGCTGAGATCTGCTGCGTCTGGAACTGAAACATCTGCATTAGCTGTGTGGCATCTGACGCTTGCAGCTGCGGCGTTTCAGCAGTGGGCAGGACAGGTGGGGTGAGCACGTTGGAAGACACAAACGCAACAAACAGACAAGGCAAGCAGTCTAAATAACAACAAAATCTAAGATAGTTTGTGCAGCGCCCATTAGAAAACACTGAGTAGCAGACACGACAAGAAACTGTTTAAACAGTAAGCACCCCTCCAAAGTAAAGACAGAGAGAATAAAGGCGCCAGCAACAAAACAGAAACGAGAATGCCGTGGCCGCCAGACACGAAGTTTGGTTGGAAAGCCTCATCGCCAATATGTTGAGTCCACGTCGCCAAATGTGGGCTTTTGCCCACTTGTCTCGTATATGGTGCCTAAGGAATACTGCGTTCTCGGAATGCTATACAACAATTCAAGCAAATAACATTAATAGTTTTATTTCAATAAAGCAGATTGACAATACTTAGCTTGAATGTACAGCGAGTGTCGCAAGCGATGGGCGACATGCAAACAGTAATGATCTGCGCTATAGACAAAGTCCAAGCAAGCGATGGATATGGATCACTAATAACTGACGTTCGCAGCACTCTCTGCTAGGCCGTGCTAACACTCCACTAATGTTAGCTAATGTCCGGCCGAGGGTGGCAGGAGCGGCGCTTCTATTCTCTTTGGCGACATGCCCACTGCTATCGTGGTGATGTCCTGGTCAGCGCGCTATTGGCTCACACGTCGTCTCACCGCCTTCTCTGGTTCTGCGTTCTTCCTCTTCGTTCTGGCGCATGCGGTTACGCCAGAACATTTCTACATCTACATCTGCATCTACATAGATAATCCACAAGCCGCAGTACGGTGTGTTGTGGAGGGTACCCATTACCACTACTAGTCGTTTCCTTTCCTCTTCCACTTGCAAATAAAGTGAGGAAAAAAGACTGTCTATATGCCGCAGTATGAGCCCTAATCTCTCGTACCTTACTTTCGTAGTCCTTACGCGCAATGTATGTTGGCAGCAGTGGAATCATTTGGCGGTCAGCTTCTAATCCCGATTCTCTAAATTTTCTCAACACTGCTTCGCAAAGAGAACGTTGTCTTCTCTCCAGGGATTTCCATTTCAGTTTCCGAAGCATCTCTGTAACACTCATGTGTTGTTCAAATCTACCAATAAAAAAGCTAGCAGCCCACCTCTCAATGGCTTCACTTTCAGTCCGATCTGCTACAGATCCAAAACACTCGAGCAGTAGCCTACTGCGGTATAGGTCACACCAACGTCCTACATGCCATCTCCTTTACAGGTAAACCACTCTTTCCTAAAATTCTCTCAATAAGCCGAAGTCGATCATTCGCCTTCCCTACCACAGTTCTCACTTACTCGTTCCATCTCATAAAACGCCTTGCAACGTTACGCACAGATATTTAAACGACTTCACTGTGTCAAGCCGGGCACTAATAATACTGTACGAAAACATTACAGGTTTGTCCTTCCTAGTCATCCGCATTACCTTACATTTTTCCACATTTAATGCTAGCTGCCATTCATCGAACCAACCGGAAAATTTGTCTAAGTCGTCTTGTATCTTCCTACAGTCACTCAACTCCGACACATTACTGCACACTACGTCATTATTAGCAGACTGCTGCCCATCCCGTCCGCCAAATCATTTATGTATACAGAGAAAAACAGTGGTCCTATCACACTTCCCTTTGGCACTTTTGACCATACTCTTGTCTACGACGAACACTCGCCATCGACGACGACAAACTGGGTGCAATTACTTAAGAAGTCTTCGAGCCACCTACATATCTGTGAACTTATTCCATAAGTTCGTACCTTCGTTAACAGCCTGTAATGGGTCACCGTGTCAAGTGCTTTCTGGGATTCTAGAAATATGGAGTCTGCCTGTTGCCCTTCATGCATAGTTCGCAGTACATCTTGTGAGGAAAGGATAAGCTGAGTTTCGCAAGAGCGATGCCTTCTAAAACCATACTGATTCGTGGACATAAGCTTCTCAGTCTCTAGAAAGTTTATTATATTCGAACGTTCAAGGATTCTGCAGCCGACAGAAGTTAGGGATATTGGTCTCTAATTTTGTTCATCTGTTCTTTAACCCTTCTTATATCTGAAGTCGCCTGCGCCTTTATCGGGTCGCATGGGACTTTGTGCTGGGAGAGAGAGTCACGACAAATGCAAGCTATTTAAGGGGCCAGTGCCACATATTACTCATTGTAAAATCGAACTGGACTTCCATCCGGACCTGGTATTTTGCTTACAAATATTTCATTTGTTTCTCTACACCAGGAATGATCAAATGACGGTATGTTTGTACGATTCACTTGTGTGAAAGATTTCTTGAATGTGAAATTTAAAACTTCGGCTTCCGTTTTGCTTTCTTCAACTGCCACGCCAGAGTGGCCAACAAGGGACTGAACAGAAGCCTTAGATCCACTTAGCGATTTTTCATACGACTAGAATTTCCTCGGGTTCTCTGCAAGATCGTTTGGTAGGATGTGACGGTGTCAGTTGTATGCTTCACGCAAAGATTTCACAGGCGCACGAAACTCTGCTAACCTTCGCTTATCGTTATTTGTGCGTATCCTTTTGAACCGAGGGTGCAACAGTTTCTACTTCCTCTGCATCCTTCGAATTTCGTTATTAAACCATAGTCAGTGAATCCATCCTTTATCCACTCACTAGGCACATAACTCTCCAAACCACGATTTACAATCTGCTTAACCGTTGCCCTTAATTCCTTTACATCAATCTTACTGGAACTAAGTGATACCATTTCACTATGTAAGTTAGATGCTAACAACTGCTTATCTGCTCTCTCTAGTAGAAACACGCTCCTAACATTATTGACTGATTAATTAACTTCCGTGATCATAGTTGCTATAATGTCGTCATGGTCGCTAATCCCCGTTTTTATACTAGCATTGTCGATAAGGTCCGACCTATTTGCTGCCGAACTGGTTGCTCAAGACAGTTTTCAGAAAACTTGATCAAAAGCATTTCCCATGACTGTCTGTCTGTACCCCCCGCAATGAATCCGACCGATATCTGCTATATGCGACAGCGTAATTTGTCTGTCACACTGAATTTCGACCTCACTAGAGACCATCTATGTCGTCCATCTGAATTACCTATCTTGCAGGAGTCGGAAGAGTATCTACAACTTTTACAGAACCCAGACTGCAGTTATAAGAGCTGAAGAACGTGAAAGGGAAACTGTAATTGAAACGAGAGTGAGACATGTCTATAGTCTCTTCACTATTTTAAGTCTGTGCATTGATCAAGCAGCGAAGGAAAACGAAGAAAAATATGAAACAGAAATAAGTTTCAGAGGGAAGAAATAAAAACTTTGAGGTTTGTCCATCAAATTGTGAAGCACGCAAAGAACTGGAAACCAGAGGACAGTGTCCGCAAAAGAGGTTATACGATGCATGGGGGCTTAATTAAATATAATGATTGAAAATATTTTTTTTTTTTTGTAGCAGTATGTCCGATTACGCAGTGTCTCGTAATCGGTTGGCCCTGACTAGTATTATTACGCAATCTGACTGCAACAAACAATGAAAGAAAATTTTCGTAAACACAGCTAATTAATTAAGTCCCCAGAAACTATAAAACCTACAAAACCAATAAGCACAAGAGTAACTGTTCTGTATGTGGGAGTGTGACTCAACGTCCACATCTGGCACGGTTCTTTTCCAACAAGACAAGAATTTTTAAATACCAACTATACTGACGTGACAAAAGAAAATTAGAAAACTATAATTACGCAAGAAAACCAGAATTCACTCTAATACAAGAACACAAGCCAGATGCTTTGTTGACTGAACCTGTAGTGACGCATTATTTCAGACACACAATTAATAAAAGAACATTGTAGTTTTTACCTTCATATATATTGACGAAATGCACTCATTACAATAACATCTGCTATCTCTCCCATCAAATAACTGCATAAAACATGGAACAACACTCTTTACTACAACATATCCCTCCGATTTCACGACAAGCAGTGCCCACTAGCACATCTCGGTACGACTGACTACAACGAGCTCTCAACAAGCACTGTCTTCTACGAACTCTTAACAGGCACTGTACTGTCCGATCTCATAACAAGCACTGACTGCTATGAACTCTCGACAACCACTGTGGAGGCGGCTTAATAGTACTCTTTGGCGCAATCTCTGGCGCAGTGGCTCAGTGTAGCCACCTTTCATATGCCCCTCCTCCACAGGCCAGAATTTGATGGTATTTTTGCCAGCATTGGTGGTGAAAATACCACCAAATTCGTCCACAAAAATACAGACAAAAATAAAAGATAATATTAATACCTAAATATCACATAATTAGTTAAAAATTTTGGCTTTGCACTGACCTTTTACTAACCTAATATATGAAATACAGTAAGCAATACAACTTCTCTTCATACATGTGGCTTTACATAATAGTTTACACAATATACAAAAAATCAGTTTATACAAATGTTCACATAAAATGCTTTCAATGATTAGTTTATACAAAAAAAAGGACACCAACAGGTAACATCTTTTCAGTAGAAGCAGTCCATCAGTGGCACCCAGTAAAGTTTAGCAGGTACACCCAGCAACAAGTCACATTAGTTCAGTAGAAGCAATCCATCAGAGGCACCCAGCAATGTTGAGCAGGTGCAGACACCAACAAGTGACATTAGTTCAGTAGAATCAGTTCATCAGTGGCACCCAGTAATGTTGAGTTGGTGCAGACAGCAACAAGTGACTTCATTTCAGTAGAAACAGTTCATCAGTTGCACCCAGCAATGTTGAGAGCAGGTGCAGACACCAACAAGTGACATCATTTCAGTAGAAACAGTTCATCAGTTGCACCCAGCAATGTTGAGTTGGTGCTGACAGCAACCAGTGACTTCATTTCAGCAGAAGCAGTTCCATCTGTGGCACCCAGTAAAGTTGCAGAGGTACACACAGCAACAAGTCACATTAGTTCAGTAGAAGCAGTCCATCAGTGGCACCCAGCAATGTTGATCAGGTGCACACAGCAACAGGGGACATTTTTTCAGTAGAAGCAGTCAATCAGTTGCACCCAGCAATGTTGAGCAGGTGCAGACACCAAAAAGTCACATCTCTCAGCAGAAGCAGCTCCACAAAATTCACTAACACTGATCACACTGTTCATCAGAGTTTATGAGCAGAAATTAAACATGTCCTAGTGGCACCAATCATGAAGGAAGGGTACAAGTAACAGTCCATAATTTTTTTACAATCACTGATCACACAGTTCATCAGCAGAAATTGAACATGACTAAATGTCACACATCATGTTGAAAAAGTGCAGGTAACAGTTCAGAATATTTATCTTCACTAATCAGACAGTCCAGGCATGAACAATAGTTTGAATACACATACAGTGCTTTTACACTAACATACAAATCATAACAAACACACAAATGATGTCAGATAATTGTCCTATTAACTATTACAATACACAAATACCAGTAAACCTATAATATTCATGGGTGTCAGTGCAAGCCACTACCAACAATAAAATAATATTTAGGAGATAGGTGGGTAGGATTAGTAAAGGAAAACACACAGAACACACTCACTCATCTCTCATCCACATTAAGTACTACTGTGTAACTGAATAGTGTTAATTGTGTAAATGAAATTCTGTCTAAATCTGATGTTCATCATGTGTATCAAGTAGTACTGGCAGCAATGTATAATAGTCAATAATAGTTAGTCAACGTCATAGTCATCATGTCAAGACCAATGTTTGCCAAGCCAGATCAAAATGTACTGTTGTTGAACAACTGTCAGTGAGCCAAGATATGCAATTACTTCCTCTCTTCAAAAAAAAGTATATACTGCTTAGTGATTTAACAAAGTGTGTGTATAGACTATCTTCCTTCTATTTTAGTGTTCTAGTCTGCTATCTTCATCCTCCTTGTTCCATAAGACCAACAAAAAAAATATGCTCCTCACTTACTTTACCTCTTATACACCAAAACTCCAATAATCATCAGCATCACATAATCTCAATAGGTCACTAATACTTCTTCAATACGTCGATACATATAACTCTTATCATCAATATCATTTACCTTACCTCTTGTCCACAAAAACTCCAATAATCATCAACTTCATATACTCTCAATACCTATAATAATACGTCGATAAATATAAACCTCAGCACCAATATCATTTCACTTCCATAACAACTCTTTCCTCTAGTCAGTCTCCTCGAACAAGTACAGATAAAATCCTAATGCAACTTCAGTTCAGCATCCCATACAATCCGAAGACACAGTGTCCACACACAACCTCTGTGTAATCCATCTGACCCAAATTTTCTACTCATTATAAATTATAAGATACATTTTGGTTCCTTGTCCATCATTAAATAAAAGAAATTCATACCTGACCTCTAACAGACTTAGTTCGAATAACTCTCAGTAGTTAAGTACGATTACGGAGTGTGAATGATCGTAATATTTCACAGTGTGTACACCACTTCAAGAATCATAGCAGAAGCAAACATGTGGAGTATTTTTTGTGTCAAGTGTCACTTCCTATTTCAATTGCTCACGAAAAATGCAGTGTAATAATTGTTAATGGTCTAAACCTAGTTTTGGTCTGTCATGTCGTTAGCTTCCTTCCTATTAGCATAAATTTATACAGCTTCCATAAAACCTTAGCTCATGTGACTTCAATGACTTTCTTGTACTAATGTCGTTCGTCGAATTATAGCAGTTAATTTTCTTATCTTAAAAATGTAAGGCACTGAGCGTAAGCAAAACAAGCAATAGCGAGTAAATATACCAGTAGAGAACACAATGTCAACAAGTGGATGCAGCACAATTCCTACAACGAGGCTCTGCCAAGCGAACAATCTATAATTAATACCATAGTGTGACCTAAACTCTATGTTTATACACTGTACATCAGCATTTCTATACACCAAATTAAAGAGCAGTTATGGCAACAAAACAGAAATGTGTAAATATGTAATCCATACGCATAGCAGTAAACATATATCTTACGTAATAAACAAGTCATTAGCATCATATCAGCATAAGCAAATAAATGTTCATATGTCATCTTAGTAAGTAAACATGGAGGCGCAAGCAGATAAATCACAAGGTATAACTTACATACCTAAACACATCAGCACAATAAATCAGGTTGCAATTATAATTCAAATAAATAAGCACAGCAGGCACATAATAAAAAAAAATATGACATCAGTGAAAAAAAAGCAGCGCAGCCAAGCGATGCATAATATACACAAGTTACAACCCAGTTCATTAATAATCATTGTCAAAATCAGTTAACGTACGCAAGCACGTCGCTTCACACGTAAATTCATAGAACATGAAATTTAGCACAAAGTCTGAATCACGTAATCGCGAGCAGCAAATTACTTCTAAAGTACGTACCTAAGTGGAAATAGGTTACCTGTAAAATGAACTCAATTAATAGTTACCTTTTTTTAGTTAATTACTTTCTTCTTCGAAATTACATTCTTTCTTAAATTTTCTCGATAGCAAGTCCTCTTAACGTCGGAGACACACAGAATTTACCTGAAGTTCTTAAATATTTTATACAACCGTATCCTGAAAAATACTGAATGTTAATAACAGAATTCATCAAGTCACTATAGCTTTATACTGAATTTAGTCGGAGAAATTAGACTGAGTATTTGTTTACGGCTGTCAGTGCATTCGCACTGAGCGCTCGATCAGCTGTAGGCGCGTGACGTAGGAAGCTATTGTTTGCGGTCAACGACTGCCTTGTGCGGCGCGCAGACTTGACTGTTGCTTTGAGTATGTGCCGCCGCCAAAACACAGCGCGGTATCCTTGTACTCTCCGCATGTTTACATGTAGCTGTTAGTTTCTCACAAGTATGTCATTCCACAAAAATTTTAACGTTTGATATATGATGTATTCCTTTAGAGCGTCGAGATTTAAGAGTTTCTACTTCGACAGTGTTATCATGAATAATTTTGCGAATTCTATATGTGCCGTTATAAAGCAGAAAAAATTTGCGACACAAGCCTTTTCCTTTGTGAGACAAACGGTGGGACTTAATTAACACCTTCTGACCAACTGACAAGAATTTTGAACGACCAGGACGTCTAGCTGATTTCTCTCTTCTAGCAGCCGCAGATGCAATATTTTGCAGAGCCAGGTTGACAACTTCAGAATGCCGCAGTTTCCGTGAAGGCGGAAAAGGAACGATTTCAGAAATGCGATTTGTCGGTACCTTATTTTTTAATATTAATATAGGCGGTAAAGAAGTTGTGTCATTAGGAAGTTCATTCAGAATGTTTTGAAAAATATGAAGATACTGATCCCAAGTTCTGTGATTCTGATGACAATAAAGACGGCACAATTTATTGATTTCCTTCATCCATCTCTCTGAAGCGTTAGATTGAGGGTGAAAAAGTGAAATGAAGATTGGTTTAATTTTACGACGCTGTAGAGTACGAAGCCAAATTTTAGAGCGAAACTGTGATCCATTATCTGATATAACCTTGTCAACGTGACCGACTTCTTTAAGAAAATGTTTGATAAAAGCATTAGATACTGAACGAGCTGTTGCTTTGCGTAAAGGTGTAAAACACACATATTTTGACGTCAACTCCAGTGCTACGAAAATGTACGCAAAACCATTAGTAGAACAAACCACTGGACCAAACAAATCGACTGCAGCCATCTCCTTTAATTTCGCTGGAATGATGGGAAACAACGGTGCTCTGTGAGAAATCGTTGGAGGCTTAGCCATTTGACATAATTTGCATTTGGCAAGAACAGATCGAATACGTTTTTCCATATTACTGAAGTAACAATTTTCTCGTAATTTGTGAAAGCATTTTCGGGGACCAAAGTGTGCATAACTGAAATGCGTATACCAAATCAATTTATTGACCCACTCATCAGGAATACAAACTAACCAAACAGAGTTGTCGACCGATTTTCATTTAAAAAGAATGTCATTGCGAACTAGATAATGCTGTCTAATCGCTACGCTTTCCTTTCTCCTCCACTTCTCCTTAATGTCCTTCCAGATTGGATCCTTATTTTGCTCCTTAGCGATATCCTGGAGCGAAGACGAGATAAAGTTCTCAAACGCAACACCTTGAATATACATCAAACAATAATTGTTTTCTTTGCAGTCCTCTTCAGCACTTTGTTTCAAACCCATAGGTGCACGTGATAAAGCATCAGCAACAATATTTGAAGAACCCTGTATGTAAACAATACTAAAGTCAAATTCCTGTAGATACAACGCCCATCGTGACAATCTGCCGTGAGTTAATTTTGTCGACATGAGAAATTCCAGAGCTCGATGATCGGTGTAAACCTTAGTATATCTGCCAAACAAAAATGTGCGAAATTTTGTAAAAGCCCAAACAACAGCCAAAGCTTCAAGTTCCGTAATCGAATAATTCTTTTCTGATTTAGAGAGAACGCGACTTCCAAATGCAATAGTCTTCTGTACTACAACGCCGTTTTCTTCTATCTCTTGAAATAAATGTGCACCTAGGCCCTTGTATGATGAGTCCGTTGCCAGACAAAATTCTTTAGATAAATCCGGATGTGAAAGAAGTGGAGCAGCAACTAAAGCATCACGAAGCTGTTCAAATTCTGACTGAGCTTCCTCATCCCAACACCAATTAGATTTCTTTCCAGATAGTTCACATAAACGAGGTGTGGCCAAATCGTCCAATTTAACAAAGCGTCTAAGAAAATTACAGACACCAAGGAAACTACGAACATCACGTTTTGTGGTAGGAACAGCATAATTACGAATAGCATCTAATTTTTCTGGATCAGGAAGAATACCTTCTGTAGAAATAATGTGACCGAGAAATTTCACCTGTGAGCGACCAAATTCAGATTTTTCTAAGTTCACAGTAATGCCAACTCTTGCAAAGATACGTAACAATGAATCCAAAATTTTGTTGTGCTCACTCCAAGAATGTTTAGCAATAAGAATGTCGTCAACATAAGAAGAAATGTTGTCACGAAGATAAACAGGTAAAATTTCGTTTAAGCTAGGAATGAATGCTGCTGAACGTACAGTAAGTCCAAACGGTAATTTCAGAAGTCACTTTTGGGTAAAACAGTCATATCCGGTTATTGTTCACTTACTCACTAGATAGATTGATAGTCGAAGAGTTGGTTTGACAGGTGCAAAGAATAGTAAAAGAGTAGGCAGCGGTGCAGAAAACTAAAAGAGAAACAGCACCACTACAGCTCGGGGCCCTATGCTCGCTACGGCACATATTCACTTAGAGTAGTGAATCCCCTGAGGACTTTAATAGCTGCACATAATTTCTAGTTTGTGACTTTGTGGCAAATCTGGCGGAAGTGCGTACGTAAATTGATCTAGCCATGAACATGGATGTATGTCGTTCTTAGAATTGCGGAAGATCTTAAATTTCCGGACAGTCAAAAAGTGTTTATAATCAAAGTTTTCGCCTCGTGGCGACAAAGACCTACCGCGTCTGTCCCGGTCCGAATGTCGATTATTGTCAAGTTCACGCGCCTGGCGCTCTCTTGTTGCATCCCGTAAATGAAATAAATTACTTTCTTCATACCCCTCTGCTAAACTAACACTTGTCAATTTATCTGCGATCATCTCAACTCTTTCCGATGAGTCACTTAATTGTTCTTTCTGTTTATTTACGTCTTCTGTAAATGTTGCGACTCGGGTTTCGGTGTTGTCACATTTAGTAGTTAACTGTTCACACTGTTGCGTTAAGTTATTTATTCTGTCATTTGGTACGAATTCCTCGATTCTTTCAATTATTTCTGCCTTATAGTGTGCACGTTGTAAATTTAACTCTGAAAAATTCTGTCCTATCACGCGATCTTTTTCTTCCCGTTCTCTGTCTTGTTCCTCTTGTCTAATTTCTGTTGAAATTAAACTATTATTGTGAGCCTTCAAAATCGGTTGTACTTCTTCTCTAATTTCTTTATTTGATTCGTCTTTCATGTTTTTGATACATGTCCCTATTCGTGAATCTATCCATGTTTCCATAGTTCCCATCTTTGTTTTAAATTCAGATCCTAACTGTGATCCCACTGCTTTCATCTCGGTTTTAATTGATCCCATCTCTGTTTTAATTGTTCCCATCTCAGTTTTAATTGTTCCTATCTCTGTTTTAAATTCAGATCGAAACTGCTCCATTGTTCCCCTATATGCTTTTAACTCAGATCCCAAATCCAGTATAGCACCCATCAACTGCTTTATCTCTTCTGTCGTTAATCTCGTAATCTGTGAATTTTCTGATTGAGAAACATTTTGAACTGTTACCGGACTATTTTCCTTGCTTATTAAATTGTTTTCCACTACATTACTCATGACACTGTTTTCCTCTGTTGGCGAGTTCGCCATGTTAACAATTTCGTTATTCTGACTATTCATCATTTTTGCCTGTTTCATTGACCGCGTAATCATTTACAAAATATACGAAAGATTCGTCACTGTACGAAAATTACACACAATGCCTCCTTATCTCCAACAATACTATTCACATGAAATGTCTCCCTCAGACACGATCAATCGAACAATTGAAATAATTACACTGGATTTTCAAACGCGTATACAAGACAACAACAAAAAATAAATTTGAAAAATACCATTAGAAGAATGCCAATTACCAAATATACACATTCAATACAGACTACAATTACTGAACTACAAATTACTACAACAATACTACAGTCTACAATTTTCACAATCAGAAGAACCCAAGGGACGATCCGAAGCAGCGGTCGCCACGTGCATGGGGGCTTAATTAAATATAATGATAGAAAATGATTTTTAGGTAGCTGTATGTCCGATTACGCTGTGTCTCGTAATCGGTTGGCCCTGACTAGTATTATTACGCAATCTGACTGCAACAAACAATGAAAGAAAATTTTCGTAAACACAGCTAATTAATTAAGTCCCCAGAAACTATAAAACCTACAAAACCAATAAGCACAAGAGTAACTGTTCTGTATGTGGGAGTGTGACTCAACGTCCACATCTGGCACGGTTCTTTTCCAACAAGACAAGAATTTTTAAATACCAACTATACTGACGTGACAAAAGAAAATTAGAAAACTATAATTACGCAAGAAAACCAGAATTCACTCTAATACAAGAACACAAGCCAGATGCTTTGTTGACTGAACCTGTAGTGACGCATTATTTCAGACACACAATTAATAAAAGAACATTGTAGTTTTTACCTTCATATATATTGACGAAATGCACTCATTACAATAACATCTGCTATCTCTCCCATCAAATAACTGCATAAAACATGGAACAACACTCTTTACTACAACATATCCCTCCGATTTCACGACAAGCAGTGCCCACTAGCACATCTCGGTACGACTGACTACAACGAGCTCTCAACAAGCACTGTCTTCTACGAACTCTTAACAGGCACTGTACTGTCCGATCTCATAACAAGCACTGACTGCTATGAACTCTCGACAACCACTGTGGAGGCGGCTTAATAGTACTCTTTGGCGCAATCTCTGGCGCAGTGGCACAGTGTAGCCACCTTTCAACGACGAACGCCAAGAGAAGTGAAACATACCTAATGGAGCGTAGTCTAATTAAATCAGGTGGTGCTGAGAGTAAATATTTCCTTACGAGACACTAAACTTGTAGATATTGTTTAAATTAATTCAAGTGATTCTGAGGGATATAGATTATCATGTGATATTTTAAAAGTAGTAGATGAGATTTGCTACCTGGACAAGAATTACCTAACGATGACGAAGTGGAAAGGATAGACAACGCGGTTTGAAAATTAAATGAAAAACGGTTCACAGAAAGCAAAATTTGTTTACAGCGAATATGAATTTAAGTGTTGTGACATCTATCTGAATATATTTATTTGGAGTGCAGACTTTTATGAAAGTGAAAAAGTGGATAATAAATAGCACAGTCAAACAGAGAATCGTAAATTTGAAATCTAGTGATACGGAAGATTGCTCGAAATTATGTACGTGCGTCGCATAACTAATAAAGTGATGCTGAATCAAATGTAAGGGAAAGAAGTTTATGAAACAGCGTCATTAAAAGAAGGCGTGGATTGACGCATCCTGAGGCATTGAGGTATAGTTAATTTCGTAATGGAAAGAAGTGTCTCCAGTAAAACTAGTAGTCGGAAACCAAAGCTTGAATTCAGTATGCAGATTCAAATGGGTGTAATTTGCAGTAGTAATGCTGAGTTGATGGGGCTTAGAGCGAGAGACAACAAGAGAGCAAACCACAGCTGATTTAATATGTTGGTCTTATTTCATATCGTTTCTTTGCGATACCCCTAAATAACTAAACTATGTAATGTTCACCACACGTTCGCCACTAAACTCGGTGTCGGACAGTTTCAAGTTGTTTCCCGTTGTCGTTTATTGACATTTAAAAACAAAAAAGCTGCCATTCATTGCACCAGGTTGAACTTTTTGCCGTCTGTTTCTGCAAAGCCTCACGATTGCCCAACGTCGATACTTTCGTCCACACAGCAGCGTTGTTTGCGACCAATCTGATAGCGCTCTTAATTCTGCCTCACAATTCGTTTGTATAATTTGAGAATACTAGTCTCTCTTTACGCTTCTTTGGGACAAATGGATATGTAGCTACACAGCCCATGGGAGTATTGAGAACAACACATTCACACATATCATATGCGTCACCTATCTTGTAGGCAGAAATTTTTGCTTTATTTTGTCTATAGACTGTGTAATATGGTTTCAGTTATCTGCTGCCTTTCATGACTAATGCATCAATAGTACGTACGAGGTCGATAACCGACTATCGCTTACTGCAAAGTATGCGGGCTGTCACCAAACGTATGTAATATTCCAGTTAAGCAGCGCATACTCGGCTACAGACACTCTGCATGCAAGCTGCATGCAGGGTCATAAGCGAATCTAGGCTACACGTCTAGTCGATTCTCTAGGCATGCTCTTTACCAGGGCTGCACTGGTAAAATGAAAGCTGCGAAGGGAGGACGTGGCTCGTTTCTGCACTGTTTAGGTGGCAACAATGATATCAAGAAAAACAAAAGAAAAATGGTTCGATGCATGCACAGTTTTAAGATACCTGGAAGTTCAACACGCTCGATAACCATTTCTGACATATACTATTAACCCCATCATTAGCTTCAGAATTCATATCCCATAAAGTTTGTCATTTTGCCCCTAGAGGGCTATCTTCGCTGCAACTCAGAAAAAGTTTCAGTGCTGCCTAGCACACATTCTATTAAACATTTCGGAACAGTTTTGATTCTGTCCAGCAGTAGATAGTTTCTACTAGATCATATTGAGTTATTCTGCTACTCTCTATCTCGGATATTTTATGCCAACCAAATCTGCACTACTGCACTTTTGAGGTAACTTTTGTCAAGAAAGTGTCATTTTGCTACAAGAAATCTACTAAAACAGAAGGCAAACTACATTGGTTTTTGTGTATAAATTAGTAATTGTCTAAATAATAAGAAAAAACCTTTTTTCATCACTGGGTGATCGAAAACAGCCCTGAACGTTATTTCCTAAAGGAACTGGGACAACTTTGCACCATTGAGAAGGCGGATCAAAGTAACTCCACAACATTTTTATTACTTTGTTTCAGACCTGCTTCAGGTTGAGATGATTCTTATTATGCCGAAAATGAGTAATGCTAAGAGATAAATGTTACTATTGTATGGTATTTGTGTAGTCGGGAGTTATGCAACCTTTTCAATATGCAGTTCACAGGACTGAAAATCTGATAGAACGCCTGGAATCCATAAGAAACGTAACACTTGCTGAAATGTCACAAAATCTTTCTAAACTGGCACTAGTAAACAACTTCAGAAGAGAGAAATCGAGATAGTACTTCTTGTTATCCCAATGACGAAGACCTTTCAAAAGAATGAATTCTTGATGAAAGTTCAGACGAAGACAAGAGTGTTAGCAGCAGGTACAAAAAATGAAGAGAGCCTATCTGAACCACAGGATAAACTTAAACGAAGCAGCAGGTAGACTGGGGTGTTTGTGGCTACACACCGTGAAAATAAACATTATCCCCGGGTTTTTAATTTTTTATCTAAGATCGTGGAACCATAAATACCATGATGGCATCTCTTGATAACTGGAGACTGCCCAAAAATAAAGATGTCCGTTTTCACTAGAGGGATGATATAGTTGGAGTGTAAATCCCTCGAAACGGTTGAGAGAAAGAGACATTTTCTCAATGTCGGAGTCGGTCGACGATGATGAATTTGTGTAATACATTTTCCTGGTGTAGTCCAGAGATTTTGACACAACAACATAACGGATGAGACATTGATATTATCTTTGATAACAAAACAAACATAAATGTTGTCCATTTTCGTTACTTTTGTACATCTTAAATAAAAAAGGCGCAATGGCTTGAATTTTTTTTATTATTTTTGTCCCTTTAACAACAAGTTAAAGAAAGTTGATTTACTATGGCCCTATAGGGTAACACAAGAAATTTGAAAGAGGATAACATTTTTCCAAAATATTATCTTATCTTAACGTAGTGTTTATATTAAGTGGGGCAAAGTAACCCACACCAGAGGCTATTTGCTCCAGTTTTTAAAAAACGTCATAAAATCTCAAAAATCAGTATTTGAGGTCTTTGTGTGTTATTTGACGATTTTTATCGTTTTTGAATAGATTAACCTCATTTTAAAAAGTCGTTTTATAAAACTGCTACTCACTACACGATGTTCTTTGAAAATCTGTCGAAAAGTGAAGCAAAGTGACCCCGGTTTATGGTACATTAGTGAAGAGAGTAACTGATGATGAACGTGGTGATTAACCTTTACACTTTCCGCATCGAAGTGCTTTAATACCTGGAGATAATTTTGAGCCACGTGTACTAAGTTAAGCTTTAACGCTCAAATTTCAGCAGATGTGCTGCAAGGTATTTTGCAGCAGTCAAGTGTCCCGTATGTTAACACCAGACGCTCATAATGAACATGCAAGTAATCCATCTTGGGTGGCAGTTTCTCGATGCCATCGCATCTGCGCCACTTAATCATTAAAACCCCATCGCAATTTGTAACTTCCTCCGAGGCGCCATCCCAGATATACGAGTACATCGAGCTTCGTCCCCCCTTTGCTTCGCATCACACTCATTAACTGTATAGCAAATAAACGACTCTTAAAAGCATAGATAAATGCTTTTTATTGCTATTAGGATAACTTAGATCTTGTGCCGTTTTTCATGTACTGGGTGCAAAAAGTTCTTACTTCCTACAATCAGCATCACGAGAGGACTATAAAAAGCGAAGAAACAACTAATTTTCGTATCAGTAACCTTATAGCGCAGAAACTCTGTATTTATGTGTAAATTAAAGAATGTTCCTTATGTCAAGAATAAAATATTTTGAACTGCATAAAACAACCAAGGACATTTTTGTCAAAAGACGTGTATCAAAATGATCATACTAAATAGTATGTTGAGAACGAGAAACTTATAAAAAACCACAGTAATTTGACCCCAGAAATGTAATTTTAATTTTAAAATAAACTAAAACTGTAAATCAGAAATATTTACAGAGCTATTTCGTAACAAATGTAATATTTAAATGCAGAAAGAAAACGTGTGTCATTGACCTTGCAAGGTGTTTCGGAACTGAAATAAGCGAAACGAGCCTGTCAACGAAACAAATAGCCTTTAATTTAGATACAGACACGGAAGTCGCACACCACGAAGATATTATTAGTAAATGTCTCGATCAGCGTATAACAGGAGATACAGAAAGATTAATTTATATAATATGTGGTCATATTTTGCTTCGCTTCCATTCTGTCATTCGATAAAATTATTTCAGATTGCAAAGTATGCAAAGACAAATGTTGTCCTACAGACAATATGAATGCTAAAATGTTGAAATATCACTGTTTCTCCCTTTCTTCATGAGACTAAATTATGCTTGTGTGAGTATTTATTTCACACTAGTCCATCTCCAGCTGTCAGTGTGTGTTACTGTAGGACTCTGTTAAGGTTCCATCTCAGTTGTTGTTTTCACGTATTAGTAACACAAAATTGACCTACGCGGCCTTTAAAGCCGTTCTCAGGTGCCACAGGTGTCCACATGACGGAACACATACAGCTATTTAAGAACCGACATCGTAGATCTGCAAACGAACACTGTATACATACAAGCTTCAAATTTAATCAAGAAAGTTTCTGAATTAGTAATAGCCGTTTTACACATTACTGATATGTCCTTAAACACTGTACACGCTCACTTTCGTGGTTAGAAACGAAACGAAGTTGCCAAAGTCCACAAGGAGGGCATTCCACTACAACCCATACTTGGAAATGTACAGGCGACAGGCTTTGCCAAACACCTGACTGCTCATCTATATCAGTTTGTGGGGAAATATGAACTTCACATCTGCAGTTCGATACATTTTTGCACCACACCTACAAGAACTTCGGCCTCGGAGATAGTGCCTATTAGCGAGTTTCAACAAGGTTTCCCTCTTCAGCAGGGTGCCACTATAGGACTGCATGGAACCAATAGCGAGAAATTTCAGACAATGTGGTCGATAACAGATATGACCAACATTCACTTGAGCTGTGATGATGTACCCTCGCGTACATCGAGAAGCGGGGACTCAAGGACGCAACAGCATGATTTTATTAAAAATGACACGCCTGGTCAAGACTGTGGCATGATTACTATATACACATATTATTAAAGAAAATGGGGAGGGGGAGGAGTTCACTGGGGGGTATCACTATCTGCTCCAGAAAAGGACTAAAACTCAAGGTCACCAGACTTGACTATCCTAACTCTATATCACCTTAGACACGTGCTGCTAGACTAACTACAGCACGCGTACGGGATCACTGCACAACAAGTTTGTTTGCGTGGCCATCCTCCGCAACAAGCACAGAAATACTTGCTTTGTAAATAAAACTACCCCTTCTTGCTGCAACTTAATTTATTTTTCCCAGACGCGTTTCGGCTTTCTCTTGCTCTAAGGTATTATCAGTGGGATCTGTAACGATACAGTTATGTTACTTTTGGATTATCAAACAGTTTACGTCGCGACTTTTTTACATAAATAAGTAATTACTTACGGTTTGCTGTGATCTGCGTTTCCTCTCATCTGGTATGGAGATTGCACTACCACTTTATTACCGACACATAAGCACAATTTTGTATTCCAAACTTTTCACTGTTCACCATGACTCTCCTTCTTTTTTTGGCGCTCGATATAGCTATTTCTTCGAACACTGTGCTTATAACAACGTAAATATTGTAAATTCAGTACTTGTTTCCTCTTATTTGGTTTGTTTACCTACATATTGCGAACCTAACGAAGTATATGTTGAAAACCAACTTCTGTTCATGATGTTTATATTGTGTGTGTGTGTGTGTGTGTGTGTGTGTGTATGTGTGTGTGTGTGTGTGTGTGTGTGCGTGTGTGTCTGTGTATGTATGTGTGTATGAGAGAGAGAGAGAGAGAGAGAGAGAGAGAGAGAGAGGGAGAGAGAGAGAGAAAGAGGAAGTGTGAGGTGATGAGTGTGTCTATGGTCTTTTTTTTTTTGTTTTTTGTGTGTGGGGTGTGTGTGTGTGGAGGGGGAGTATTGAATATGAATGTACTAGTTGTTAACGAGTGGTTGCAAGCTTTGGTGACAGGTGATTCGACTTTTTGATTCAATGTTCTGTAGAGGAGTTCATGGATAAGTGAATGTAAACGTATTGGGTGGTATTATTATCATTATATTGGGTGATATTATTATGCGTGGGTGAGTCGAATGAAAACATTAAATATTTTTTAAAACATTATTTATTGTGCAAAAGTGGTACAAAGCTGTGTCACTGTTCAACATAATCTCCCCCACGCTCAATGCACGCCCTCCAGCGCTTACAAACTGTATAAATTCATTTAGAAAAAAAATTTTTGATAGTCCACGCAACAACACATGCACCGCGTGACGTAACTCTTCATCAGAACGGAACGTCTTTCCTCCCATTGCGTCTTTGAGTGGTCCAAACATATTGAAATAACTTGGGGCAAGGTCTGGTGAGTATGGTGGATGAGGAAGACACTCAAAACGCAGGTCTGTGATTGTGGAAATTGTTGTACGGGCATTGTCATGTTGGAAAAGGACTACTGCTGACAGCAATCCATGTCGCTTTGATTTGATTGCAGAGCGCAGATGATTTTTTAAGATGTCTCTGTATGATGCACTGGTGACAGTGGTCCCTCCAGAAATGTAATGCTCCAAAATTATTGCTTTTTCGTCCCGAAAGATAGTCAGCGTAACCCTCCCTGCTGATGGTTCTGTTCGAAACTTCTTTGGTTTTGGTGATAAGGAATGACGCCGTTCTTGCTCGCTCTCTTCGTTTCCGGTTCGTGGAAGTGAGCACAGGTTTCGTCCCCAGTAACGATCCTTGCAAGGAAGCCATCACCTTCTCGTGCAAAGCACCGAAGAAGTTCTTCACAATCATCACCACGTCGTTCCCTCATTTCAGGAGTCAGCTGCCGTGGCACCCATCTTGCTGACGCTTTGGAAAACTGGAGCACATCATACACAATGTTGTGTGTTGACCCATGAGTAATCTGTGAACATGGTGCAATGTCATTTTGTGTCACTCGGCGGTTTTCCTTCTCTATGGCTTCAACTGCTGCGATGTTCTGTGGAGTCACAACTCATTGTGCCTGACCTGGATGAGGAGTATCTTCCACTGAAGTCCCACCGTTTGCGAACTTCCTTCTTCATTCGTCGATGAATTTCAATAGGTTTAACACCTTCACTAAGCAAAAAACCGAACAACAGAGCGCTGTTGTTCCCTGGTGCAAGTCGCAAGTGGGGCTGCCATCTTTATACTGATACTGCGACGGTATATCTGCATCTGCACTATGCTGCCACCTACAGGCCATTCTGCACGCTGTTTGTAGCATGCTTACCAACATATAGGATAACGGCACGAAATTTCGATTTGTTATTACAAATTTAAGGTTTTCATTTGACTCACCCTCGTATTAATCCTCTTCGGGAGCTTTATTCTATCATTTAATATATTACTGTAAACAATGAATTGTCTGGCAAATGTATTTTATTCCATTGAATAGGGTTTTTCTTTCTGCTTTGATTTTCTGTGTGTGATAATTTTCTTGTAGGATTAGGAGGTGCTTCTTATTGTTCATTCTGATTATTTTTACGTCTTCTTCTTAGGTGTTCTGCAAATGTGGTGTTCCCATATATCCTGGCTCTCTTGTGTTCTTTGTATCTGACATCAAGTGTGCTAATGTTTCTCCTATGTATCTGCCTGCACTAGTGTTACACTATAGTTGATCTATGTCTGCTTTCTGATACATGTCTCTGTTTTTTGTCAGTTTTGGGGTGTAAATAGTATAGAACTGTCTGTTGTCTATGCTGTGTTTATCCCCTGTCTTTTAAAAATTTTGGTGATTTTATGCGTGAGTAAGTGTTTGTACGTCACTGAGGACCATCTTGTGTTTTCTTTCATATTTTTCTGATTATTCTCTGTAGTTGTTACGGGACTGCTTGTTTGTGTTTGCTTCTGTTGTGTTGTTGTCTGTGGTTTGGTGCTTTCTGCTTTTACTTTTCTTTTCATTTTGTTGTTTAGTTTTGTGAGTATGTTATTATTGTAACCATTGTTTTGTGCTATCTCTAACCGCACTCACAAAAGCAACCAGTACTTCGACACATTCTCCATCGAATCAACACAGTGCCTTTCACCAAAGAAAACCACCAAAACGAAGTGGACATAATTATGGAGACAGCAGGTTACAACAGTACATGTGTATGCACTGGCGAAGTCCGCCGCGAATCCTGCGTTGTAGGAAGCAACATCTGTCAACAGTTCGATGGTAACATGTGCTCAACATTGCTTCTCACAAAACCCCCTGGAGCATTTAAATGGAAGGCAGGATCCAGAGGTATTTACTCTGGAACTTCTAAAAGAACTCCACGAACATGTTTACATCATTGTTCATGTAGTATAGCGCATTGACTTAAATCAGGGGTGCTGAACTCCTGCCAAACATTCACCACATTCCTATGCTCTGCATTTGTTACGACAGTTCCTATTAGTTTACTGGAGAATGCGTTTATGTTTGGCGGTGTGTTTTCAAGGTGCCTCTCCGTCAAATTCCGGTATTCGTATGGGTCCACCCCGTTCTCCCTCACAATCTAAAACTTTGAAAAATTAGGATAAGCGGCTATGGCGATACGCACGTCCTCCTGAGACATCATCTAAGCAAATTTGTGAAGAAATACTTGCATAAAGCGAAGCGGAGCCATGAAGTGGAGCGTCATTCATTGTGTGGTTCTCTTGGAAAGCGAAATGTACTTCTTAACTACGTCAGTGATGACACTGACCTTATCACCTTTCACAGCAGACTTACCCAAGTGCTGACCGCGTAAATGAGTCTCATGCCTACTGAAATAACGAAAGAATATGGCTATGTGCCATGGAAGTTGATACTTGAAGTTCCATATGGGTGAGATCCGTTGTGTAACCTCCCCATGAGATGACAATGGTCTCTATGTGCAGTTTCCGCCTCTCCACCCTATGGTAGCGCCCTAATATGACAATTAGCTGCTCTCTCGTACAAGGCATCTTTCTCCTCCGAACTGGTCATCAGAATGTTGTTGCGATAAATCCCGCCTACTTCTCATTCAAATTTCATGTGCTCAGAGTGCAGCCATCTCGTAGAATTACCTACTATTTAAAATTTGAATTTGTTGGGACTGAAGTCATACGAGCGTACAGAGTAATGTAATGCTGCATAGAGTGCATTCTATTCTATGAGGGCAGTGTGGGAGGCAAGGGGTCCCCTTCAAAATGTGCCATGTAAGCTAGGTAGCAATTGATATCTGTGTACATATTGAAGGGGCATCAGTCCTGGTGAGTGCGTTCTTAAATCGTAAGAGTTTTCTGTCTGCGGTAGGCACTCCCACACCTTTCAGTTCCTGGCTTAAGCAGTCAGCGAAGTGTCATTCAAGATTCCCACTCTTGTTAACCCATTTGAGACATGCTTTTTTAGCAGCAATATCTTTTGGGGAAAGGGATGAAACTCGACCTTCCCCCACCCCCCACCCCCCCATGACGTGGATCACAAACATGCGAGTATATGTTGAGGTGGAGTAAACGGCCTTACCTGATCCTCTCTCCTGGATGCAGGAAGAATTGTCGAATATGACACTCTTGACAAAAGTTATGAACGACTCTGTAATTGAATAGTCCTGCGATATCATGCCAGTTCTAACCCCTCTTTCGTGCGGTATGTGAGTAGTTCTGTTTCACTCTTACTAGTTGGATGTCATGCTTCATTGACAATTTTGGGGAGCATCCTTTCCAGAATGCCTTGACAGGTACGAAGAAAACTGGCAGAATCTCGGTAGCCCACAAGTGGGTAATCAATGCAAGCTTGTAAAATCGTGTCCCCAAAAGACCCACTAACCACAGAGTATCACAATGCAGCTGTGGGACCTACTTGGTGACTGAAACAAAGTGGGCAGTGGTACTGCTGCTGCAGGTCCACACTGGTGTCCAGTGCTTTATAGGTCCATGAAGACGGCAAAACAGTCCAGGTGGCGGCTGCATAGCAAAACGAACTGGTGTCATCAGCCCGTACCACACTAATGATGATGATAATGCCAGAAATTCACGCAGTCGTGTTTTCGGTTGTGATGAATACACTATTGATGAACTGTGTTGAGGTGATGGACCCATCAGAGTCAGGTTAGATAGTGGAGCAGTAACTACAGGGGCAACCCAACGTCCACATCTTGCCTCCACCTCATATGCAAAGAAAGAAAAAGTTGATAAGTACCACAAATAATCAAAAAAGATATATGGAGCTGTATATTGCAGTTTACTCTCATTCTAAATTATCTGAAACCGTGTAAGGTCAAAAGCCGCTAATCAAATCTTTATTTTCTGCACTCTCTTACAATACTACATCCTGCTTACCCATTGAAATATCACTATTGCGTGAGACTGGAAATGAAGGGCCATGTTGACTGCGAGATGGCCTAGGGCATGGCTCCTTTGGTAAATGAATGGGTGTCGTCAGTTGATAACTACGACACTGGTATGGACCAGACAGTGGTGGTTTTGTAGGCTTAGTGAATATACTATAGACAAACACGGCTGCGATTTCAAATATATCATCATCTTGTCAGATCATGGATGCTACAGGTATATCTCCGAATTTATACACTTTAACATATCTATAGCTGAAGAAGAAGGAGTTTATCATCAGAATGTCATCGTAAAGAGAACACACAAACAAATACCGACACAGATACATATTTGTAGGATCCTTGGAATTAAATCGGGGTTTCTTACTAGCCCCTGATGAAGCATTATTTCACTATAACGTTGTATGTCTGCTGCTTCTGTTGATGTTGCTGATAGCAAGTCTCAAACTGGATCAACTTCTAGCACCGAAACAACTTATATTTATAGTCGAAAACCGCGTTCAGATGGCTCTGAGCACTATGGGACAACATCTGTGGTCATCAGTTCAAATGGTTCAAATGGCTCTGAGCACTATGGGACTCAAGTGCTGAGGTCATTAGTCCCCTAGAACGTAGAACTAGTTAAACCTAACTAACCTAAGGACATCACAAACATCCACGCCCGAGGCAGGATTCGAACCTGCGACCGTAGCGGTCTTGCGGTTCCAGACTGCAGCGCCTTTAACCGCACGGCCACTTCGGCCGGCGGTCATCAGTCCCCTAGAACTTAGAACTACTTAAACCTAACTAACCTAAGGACATCACACACATCCATGCCCGAGGCAGGATTCTAACCTGCGATCGTAGCAGTCGCGCGGTGAAAACCGCGTTCCTTTGCTTATTTCGTTCGATGAGAAACGAGTATCAGTATCTTTAATTACATGGTTTTTCAGGCATGATGGCGCCTGCTCGGGGATGTGCATAGGAACACCTATTTGAGACGGCTGCTGACGGTGTTTTTAAATATTCTTTTAGATTCCAGTGCAGGTGTGCACTTATCCATCACGTGGGCGGGGCTTCTGCTGTTCACAATGAGGAGAAATTAGCTACTCTTTGAGAGTCCCTGCCCATCTTGACCGCTGTATGAAGTCCATTACCAATCCATCAGACGTTGTTGTGAAAGAATACCATACACATGTCACTAGTGCACCATATTATTCGTTACCGTAAAAGCCATCGATGTAAATATCAATCGTCACTCTGAGTCCACTGTGCCCTAACTCTGCAGTAATGTTAATAATAGTAACAGTAGGTAGTGAGAATAACTATTGATTTTACCAGAGAGCAATCAACAGCGCCTTGCAGAACAGAGCCTTGCAGACCAACCAGTAGTACTGGTTAGCCAATATCGTGCAAAACCCACCTGTAGTCCAGTGGCTACCGATAGGTGACCTTGGCTGTACCTAGACATTACTAGCCTTTGATGAGTGTTTAAAAAGAACATGACTAAATCCCGAAAGATTTTAACAAGGGACCTCTGCAAAGAATGTTCATTAACCATTCCGTGGTATTTTATACAATAACAAGTTTGAGTAATCGATTTCCACGCTAAATAATTAAAATTATAGACTGATACATATATTATAAACTGTATCACCACACATCAAACACAGTTGGGCCGATTATCCATGTTGGTAGCAAAAACATATGAGTAAAGACGCCAAATGACAGTAAGTTAATTCATACCCTGGTATGTCTCTCTCTCTCTCTTTGTGTGTGTGTGTGTGTGTGTGTGTGTGTGTGTGTGTGTGTGTGTGTGTGCGTGGTGTGTGTGTGTGTATTGGTGTGTTGTGATATGCCTACCCCCAGGGCCAAGGGTAGGATGGATGTGATGTTTTCGCACAATGCCACAGAAAAATTTTGTAACGCCATCCAGGCCCACTTTATATCAAAGATTGGAATTATATATTCAAGCAATAATAATTTATGGCAGTAAAAAGTGTTAATTACAGGGTTGTGATAGGATAGTGGTAGATGGCGACAGTGAATTAGACATATTAATAGGCAGACATAACATACCACACCATGATATCAACAGTATCAGCACTGACAGCATCTTCCACTATCTCCTCTATCTCGCCAGTGTGCGTTCTTCCTCCTCTACGAGAATCAGTTTTATGAGTGCTGAAATCTGTGAATTTCAAATAACTGATACTGTCAGAGAGAACAGTCGAAAAATGGTTAAAGCAAGGTAAATTGAAAATTTAGTCAAAACTCTGAGCTAGAGTGTTAGGTTCTTATCAATGTCATGTATGATAGCTATGCAAACACGTCCTGAGTTCATCTGTAATAGTTCGACAAAATAGTTATACGATGCTACCGTATTGCTCCTGGAATCATACTTTTTTACATTGTTTTCAAATATTTTTATAGTTCCAAGTACATATAATTACCCCTCGTGCACACTTGTAGCTTTCTAGGAAAATATCCAAGAGATATCCAGATGCTTCACTGTAGTGCTTATTGCAATAAGTTTAACCTACTTCAAAAGTATGGATACAGATCTTCTGTATGACCATGTCACATCCAGATTTTACACTGTTTTACCGTTTTTTAATATTTTCACGTTTTTCTGTTTTTGGATATTTCGTACATCATTACTATATTCCTTACACAAATATATAGGTGCAGATATATTCTTATTGCTAACATCACCAGCTATGGGTTGCTTTTTCTTTTTTTTCTAATCTTCAACCTGAGACACAGAAACCTAATGTAACCAGGATATCTACAAACTACCCTTCGCTGTCCAACACTATGTGCCAAACCAAAAAAAACGCGCACATGCATGTATGGATTGCTGTGGGTGTCGAGTGTTGATGTTATCCTGCTGTATAGCACAAGCACGCACACACAGATACACATACACATGCACAGCACAGTTATATTAGTTCATGTTTTGGCTTCCCATAAAGCTTGCACTGCCGTTCTTCCACCCCACTCCACAATGCTGTAGGTGTCATCAAGGATGGCACATCAATGGTGCACTGTGGGATGATGGTGGCATGTGACAGGCAGAAGTTGCAGAGCTGCATCCAATCCAATTGGATCTACCTCTAGGATGCAAATCCGAATCCACCACTGCTGACAAGCACCTTCCACTCAACACATATAGCTGCTGCCAACTGCTTCCCTCACACTACCAAGGCCAGAGATGTTAGTGGAGTAGGAGGCAGCCAGATCAAAACCTAGATTAAGTGTGCTATGTGTGAGTGTGTCACATGCTAGTGCTGGAGGAAGAGGTATAGTCTGTAGATACCCAGGCTGGGTTGGGGCTCTGTGATATTATTGGATGGTAAAAACGATAGCAAGCTAGAGCTAGAAATGTAAGCAATAGAAGCATATATACAGCTTATCCAATGTAGGAAAATTATGGGAAATATTGAAAAATAGAGAAATTGTGGAAATGGTAACAACGGCAAGAGCAGTCTAAAACCCTTATAAGACATGATTATACTCCATTTCTATACATACACTCAGGATGTAGCTAAACATTTTGCGACGTAATCTCTAGATCAAAACATCTGGAGATCGCTTGAATACTTTGATAGACAGCTACAAGTTTGTACCATTGCCAGTCACATGTATCCGGAACTGTAAAAATATTTGAATGCCATGTTAAGTGATATGATTCAAAAAGAACTACACAAGTGCCACATAATTACGCTGGTGTCCAAATTTAAAGAAAAACATCCTGTGCCTAGTTCATGATACAAACATACAAACTGTCAACAGACGGCTGTATGACCGTGTTCTCTGTGCAAGGTGTCATTCCACTCAACAGACATCCATGCCAGGGTACCTACCAAATGAAGTAGTGTCTGCCGGGTAGTCTCAAATCCACAGTTTCTGTGTACACAGTCACAGACGGCATGATATGGCACAGAGAAGACGCCTACTAGATTCTCTGTGTAGAGGGCCATAGGAAGCATGATAGTAGGACAGTCGCTAACTGATATGACCCAATGACTTACTGTCAATCATTCTCTCGTTTCTCGGACGTGGTGATAGTTTATAGAGGCTGAGACTATATCCTGAAGACCAGCACAGGGCCAACCATGTGTGAGATCAGAAAGAGAGGACTGTTTTTTGACTCTAAGGGCAAGACTGCACAGCAGATGGCATCTGAGAAAGAGACCCACTAAATTTGTTGTATCGAGGATAATAGTGTGCAGGAAGTTTCAGCAGAGTGATATTTATCACTGGAGACCTGATGCAAGTGTATCTTTGATGCATCTTAAAGGAGGGAATGTCTAGAGTGGAGTTGTCAACGTGCCACCTGGACAGTCGGACAATGGGCCAATGTTCTCTTCACAAATGAGACGTGTTTTGTCTGCTTAGGTCTACCTCTCAACATCTCTCCCTCATGGTCGCCCTGCATTGAGCATCTGTCAGTATCGTCTGTTCAATATCTTTTTTTGCATCATAAAATATTATTCTTTAAATAAGTAATTACATGCTTGGTACAAATTGAAACTGGATGGCGTCAGAAAAATATGTTTACTTCATGATTATCCGTTGTGAGCAACACTGTGCATACCAAAAATACCGCATTCACCCTGTAATGTTCCCCCAAGTGTGAGCGGATTTCGTGACTGTGTGTTTTCGCCCAGTAGTGCTAAGACGATTTCATCACTGCTTAATAGGCACTGCAATTTAAATAAAACATCTCTGTAATAAGATGATCTGTGTAATTTGAAATGAACTGGACTGGCTACCTTTTGTTCTGTCTCTTCTTGATCGGCCATTGTCCCGTACCGTCGCAGGTAAGTAAAGATTCTGTTATTTGTACTCATTTTGCGTATTAATAATAATAATTATCATTTAATTTCATTGTGTTTGTAATTAGGAATAACCATACCATTCTTCCTCTTCGCCAACAAACAATCCCGGTAGAGAAGCCTAGCTAAAATACACTCCTGGAAATGGAAGAAAGAACACATTGACACTGGTGTGTCAGACCCACCATACTTGCTCCGGACACTGCGAGAGGGCTGTACAAGCAATGATCACACGCACGGCACAGCGGACACACCAGGAACCGCGGTGTTGGCCGTCGAATGGCGCTAGCTGCGCAGCATTTGTGCACCGCCGCCGTCAGTGTCAGCCAGTTTGCCGTGGCATACGGAGCTCCATCGCAGTCTTTAACACTGGTAGCATGCCGCGACAGCGTGGACGTGAACCGTATGTGCAGTTGACGGACTTTGAGCGAGGGTGTATAGTGGGCATGCGGGAGGCCGGGTGGACGTACCGCCGAATTGCTCAACACGTGGGGCGTGAGGTCTCCACAGTACATCGATGTTGTCGCCAGTGGTCGGCGGAAGGTGCACGTGCCCGTCGACCTGGGACCGGACCGCAGCGACGCACGGATGCACGTCCAGACCGTAGGATCCTACGCAGTGCCGTAGGGGACCGCACCGCCACTTCCCAGCAAATTAGGGACACTGTTGCTCCTGGGGTATAGGCGAGGACCATTCGCAACTTTCTCCATGAAGCTGGGCTACGGTCCCGCACACCGTTAGGCCGTCTTCCGCTCACGCCCCAACATCGTGCAGCCAGCCTCCATTGGTGTCGCGACAGGCGTGAATGGAGGGACGAATGGAGACGTGTCGTCTTCAGCGATGAGAGTCGCTTCTGCCTTGGTGCCAATGATGGTCGTATGCGTGTTTGGCGCCGTGCAGGTGAGCGCCACAATCAGGACTGCATACGACCGAGGCACACAGGGCCAACACCCGGCATCATGGTGTGGGGAGCGATCTCCTACACTGGCCGTACACCACTGGTGATCGTCGAGGGGACACTGAATAGTGCAAGGTACATCCAAACCGTCATCGAACCCACCGTTCTACCATTCCTAGACCGGCAAGGGAACTTGCTGTTCCAACAGGACAATGCACGTCCGCATGTATCCCGTGCCACCCAACGTGCTCTAGAAGGTGTAAGTCAACTACCCTGGCCAGCAAGATCTCCGGATCTGTCCCCCATTGAGCATGTTTGGGACTGGATGAAGCGTCGTCTCACGCGGTCTGCACGTCCAGCACGAACGCTGGTCCAACTGAGGCGCCAGGTGGAAATGGCATGGCAAGCCGTTCCACAGGACTACATCCAGCATCTCTACGGTCGTCTCCATGGGAGAATAGCAGCCTGCATTGCTGCGAAAGGTGGATATACACTGTACTAGTGCCGACATTGTGCATGCTCTGTTGCCTGTGTCTATGTGCCTGTGGTTCTGTCAGTGTGATCACGTGATGTATCTGACCCCAGGAATGTGTCAATAAAGTTTCCCCTTCCTGGGACAATGAATTCACGGTATTCTTATTTCAATTTCCAGCAGTGTATATGGTGGTAATTAAATTCCAAAATCTCAATTTATAAAAAATAAATAATAATTAATAATAGTAAAATTTAAAGCCACCATCATAACCCTTCCTCTGTCTGTGGGAATATCCACATTCCAGAACACACACACACACACACACACACACACACATATATATATATATATATATATATATATATATATATTGATAGATCCCCTCAGAAAAATTAATAAATTAATGTACTGGTAAATCTGTTACGTTATTTGATTTTCAAACAGCTGAGCAGAACTGAACGTACTCTGACATTTCTCTCTCTACTTATTCTGATCAAGACTAAACTGACACACAATATTTTTAGCGCAAAGCAATCTGACCTTCAAAAATGCCTACAAAAGAATGACCCTGACTAACAATAACCTATACCTTTCATGAATCATTTACCTCACAAAATTCGTCGTTACTCAAACTACTGCAATACAGCGTGCGCCAATACTGCCAGCTGAATAAAAGATTCTAACTACTGAAGGCACTAACTACTGATAGGCATAGTCAGCAAATGAAAGATTTTGGTAGAGAACAAACCAGGTAGTTACCTTAATAGTGTTCAAAAGTCATAATATATATATATCAGTTCATGATATCCAGTATTACAAATTTACTCTTTCTGGCGGACACATGTTCAGATCGTCTGCTCTTAAAATTCTGCCATCTCTCTCTCCACATCCACCACTGCTGGCGGCTCACCTCCAACTGCGCAACGCTATGCACTGTTTACGTCCGACTGTCCAACACTATAATAGCGAGTATTTAAAAAATGCCAACCAGCCACAGACTGCACACAGCACAGAACATAGTCTGTGATTTTCATACAGAGCGCTACGTGGCGTTACCAACATAAAAACCTAAACAGCCTATATATATATATATATATATATATATATATATATATATATATATATATATATGGCGAAAAACTACAAAGAACAAAACTTGCCTAGCTTGAAGGGGAAACCAGATGGCGCAATGGTTGGCCCGCTAGATGGCGCTGTCATAGGTCAAACGGATATCAACTGCGTTTATTAAAATAGGAACCCCCATTTTTATTACATATTCGTGTAGTAAGTAAAGAAATATAAATGTTTTAGTTGAACCACTATTTTCCCTTTGTGATAGATGGCCCTGTAATAGACACAAACATATGGCTCATAATTTTAGACGAACATTTTGTAACACGTAGGTCTTTTAAATTAAAATAATGAACGTAGGTACGTTTGAACATTTTATTTCGGTTGCTCCAATGTGATATATGTACCCTTGTGAACTTATCATTCCTGAGAGCGCATGCTGTTACAGCGTGATTACCTGTAGATACCACATTAATGCAATAAATGCTCAAAATGACGTCCGTCAACGTCAATGGATTTGGCAATACGTGTAACGACATTCCTCTCAACAGCGACTAGTTCGCCTTCAGTAATGTTCGCACATGGACTGACAATGCGCTGGCGCATGTTGTCAGGCGTTGTCGGTGGATCACGATAGCAAATATCCTTCAACTTTCCCCACAGAAAGAAATCCGGGGACGTCAGATCCGGTGAACGTGCGGGCCGTGGTATGGTGCTTCGACGACCAATCCACCTGTCATGTAATATGCTATTCAATACCGCTTCAACGGCATGCGAGCTATGTGCCGGACATCCATCAAGTTGGAAGTACATCGCCATTCTGTCATGCAGTGAAACATCTTGTAGTAACATCGGTAGAACATTACGTAACAAATCAGCATAGATTGCACCATTTAGATTGCCATCGATAAAATGGGGGCCAATTATCCTTCCTCCCTAAATGCCGCACCATACATTAACCCGCCAAGGTCGCTGATGTTCCACTTGTCGCAGTCATCGTGGATTTTCCAATAGTGCATATTCTGCCGGTTTACGTTACCGCTCTTGGTGAATGGCACTTCTTCGCTAAATAGAACGCGTGCAAAAAATCTGTCATCGTCCTGTAATTTCTCTTGCGCCCAGTGCAGAACTGTACACGTCGTTCAAAGTCGCCGCTACGCAATTCCTGGTGCATAGAAATATGGTACGGGTGCAATCGATGTAGATGTAGCATTCTCAATACCGACATTTTTGAGATTCCCGATTCTCGTGCAAGTTGTCTGCCACTGATGTGCGGATTAGCCGCGACGAAGCTAGAACACCTACTTGGCCATCATCATTTGTTGCAGGTCTTGGTTGACGTTTCACATATGGCTGAACGCTTCCTGTTTCCTTAAATAACGTAACTATCCGGCAAACAGTCCGGACACTTGGATGATGTCGTCCAGGATACCGAGCAGCATAAGCACACGCCCGTTGGGCATTTCGATCACAATAGCCGTACATCAACACGATATCGACCGTTTCTGCAATTGGTAAACGGTCCATTTTAACACAGGGAATGTATCACGAAGCGAATACCGTCCGCACTGGCGGAATGTTACGTGATACCCCGTACTTATACGTTTGTGACTATAACAACGCCATCTATCACAAAGCGAAGAAAGTGGTCCAACAAAACATTCATATTTCTTTACGTACTAAACGAATATGTAATAAAAATGCGGGTTCCCATTTTAAAAAACGCCGTTGATATCCCTTTGACCTAAGGCAGCGCCATCTAGCGGGCAAACCATAGCGCCATCTGGCTTCCCCCTTCAACCTAGACGAGTTTCGTTCTTTGTAGTTTTTTCATTTGACGCTTATTTCGTGAGATATTTGGCCCGGTCACGATCAATAGACCACTCTATATATATATATATATATATATATATATATATATATATATATATATATATATATATATATATATATATTGTAACTACAACCACATTTAGAGGGTATGACCAAAAATGCAGTTACCTAGACTCTTTATTCAATGATTTTGCTACCAGTATGGATAATCGGGTAAGCTAATCGAATAACGTATGGGTGACGTATGGAATCTTGATGCAGAATATTATTTATCTGTCTATAATTGTAATTATTTAATATGGAATTATATCATGTAAGGTTCCGATCGTTTTTGAACAGAGATTAGTGACGTCTCGTACTGCAACACTCCTGTTTCCCCAATCAATGTCTACAGGACCACCGCCCATTATTACTGGACGATATGCAAAGGTCTCATTAACTCTCTCTGCTGTGGAAATGAATTAATCGCCCTATTTTCCTCTAACATCAGTGGCTCCTGCGCTAGCAAACATCTGCAAAAGTCATTTTACTATAGTATGTATGATATTCTTTGACAATGGAGTCTGATGCTTTGGTAGCGTGCTGCACTTATCGGTTCAAATGGTTCAAATGGCTCTGAGCACTATGGGACTTAACTTCTGAGGTCATCAGTCCCATAGAACTTAGAACTACTTAAACCTAACTAACCTAAGGACATTAAACACATCCATGCCCGAGGCAGGATTCGAACCTACGACCGTAGCGGTCGCTCGGCTCCAGACTGTAGCGCCTAGAACCGCTGGGCCAATCGGGCTGGCGCACATTTCGGTCGTGGTGAATAGGGAATCACTGAACACCAGCAAATTCTTTATACTCTTTGAACAGAGGAAAAGACGCCCGCATAATGGACTAGTGAGTTGTTGTTGTTGTGGTCTTCAGTCCTGAGACTGGTTTGATGCAGCTCTCCATGCTACTCTATCCTGTGCAAGCTTCTTCATCTCCCAGTACCTACTGCAACCTACATCCTTCTGAATCCGCTTAGTGTATTCATCTCTTGGTCTCCCCCTACGATTTTTACCCTCCACACTGCCCTCCAATACTAAATTGGTGATCCCTTGATGCCTCAGAACATGTCCTACCAACCGATCCCTTCTACCGGTCAAAAAATGGTTCAAATGGCTCTGAGCACTATGGGACTCAACTGCTGAGGTCATTAGTCCCCTAGAACTTAGAACTAGTTAAACCTAACTAACCTAAGGACATCACAAACATCCATGCCCGAGGCAGGATTTGAACCTGCGACCGGAGCGGTCTTGCGGTTCCAGACTGCAGCGCCTTTAACCGCACGGCCACTTCGGCCGGCTCTACTGGTCAAGTTGTGCCACAAGCTTCTCTTCTCCCCAATCCTATTCAATACTTCCTCATTAGTTATGTGATCTACCCATCTAATCTTCAGCATTCTTCTGTAGCACCACATTTCGAAAGCTTCTATTCTCTTCTTGTCCAAACTATTTACCGTCCATGTTTCACTTCCATACATGGCTACACTCCATACAAATACTTTCAGAAATGACTTCCTGAGACTTAAATCTATACTCGAAGTTAACAAATTTCTCTTCTTCAGAAACGCTTTCCTTGCCATTGCCAGTCTACATTTTATATCCTCTCTACTTCGACCATCATCAGTTATTTTGCTCCCCAAATAGCAAAACTCCTTTACTATTTTAAGTGTCTCATTTCCTAATCTAATACCCTCAACATCACCCGACTTAATTCGACTACATTCCATTATCCTCGTTTTGCTTTTGTTGATGTTCATCTTATATCCTCCCTTCAAGACACTGTCCATTCCGTTCAACTGCTCTTCCAAGTCCTTTGCTGTCTCTGACAGAATTACAATGTCATCGGCGAACCTCAAAGTTTTTATTTCTTCTCCATGGATACTCTAGTGAGTACTGCATTTAAATATAATTCTGTACTTAAAACCGATAGCGGAAACGGTCTTCCTACGTAGAGCCGTGAACAGGAAGCGTTGTATCTAAAATACAAAGTGTCTAGTGATATCAGTACTCGTTCCTCATACAGTGAAATAAGATAAGGTATCTGGTTTCTGGATATAACCGTGAGTCGTTTTGGTGCAAAGAGTCATTCCAGTTTGCCACTTACTAGCAACAACATCAGTAGCGTTGACAGAATCAGCAGAAATGGAACGCTATAATGGAAATGATGGGTGGTTAGTGATTAATAAGCGATGCGTTTTTGGCCTCAAGGGTCCTACAGGTATCTGTTTAAGATGATTTTTGTTGGTCTTTTTATCATGTTTGTGTGTGATTCCAGTGATTAATTTCTTCTTCTTCTTCCTCTTCTTCTTCTCCTTCTTCTGTTGCAGATCTGATAGACGAGTGCAAACTCACAACTTAGGCAACAACTACTACTCCACGAACTGACCAGTAGATGATATTTTCATGGCCGCATCCCAGTTTTTCCACGTTGTGTTCACCACACCAAACACCACAGTCCAGTTCATAATCATCATGGTGTGGATGACACCAGCTCGTTTTAGAACAGAGCTGGGTACTGGACTATCTTGCAATCAACTTCTAGTCACTTCTTGTCACTCGACGCTGCTACTGCCATGAATTCACAGAATGTGTTATTAAAATACATCACTGCCTAGGTAGCAGAATTCCTTAACTTCATTGACTTTGTGACCATCAATCCTGATGTTAAGTTTCTCGCTGTTCTCATTTCTACCACTTCTCATTACGTTCGTCTTTCTCCGATTTACTCTCATACCATACTGTGTACTCATTAGACTGTTCATTCCGTTCAGCAATCTCTCCCTATAGCTTACCCCTACTTTTTTCAGAATCTCGAAGAGCTTGCACCATTTTATATTGTTGATCGCTGTTTCCAGGTCGACAAATCCTATGAAAGTGTCTTGATTTTTCTTTAGCCTTGCTTCCATTATTAGCCGTAACGTCAGAATTGCCTCTCTCATCCCTTTACTTTTCCTAAAGCCAAACTGATCGTCACCTAGCGCATTCTCAATTTTCTATTCCATTCTTCTGTATATTATTCTTGTAAGCAGCTTCGATGCATGAGCTGTTAAGCTGATTGTTCGATAATTCTCGCACTTGTCAGCTCTTGCCGTCTTCGGAATTCTGTGGATGATGCTTTTCCGATAGTCAGATGGTACATCGCCAGACTCATATTCTACACACCAACGTAAATAGTCGTTTTGTTGCCACTTCCCCCAATGATTTTAGAAATTCTGATGGAATGTTATCTATCCCTTCTGCCTTATTTGACCGTAAGTCCTCCAAAGCTCTTTTAAATTCTGATTCTAATACTGGATCCCCTATTTCTTCTAAATCGACTCCTGTTTCTTCCTCTATCACATCAGACAAATCTTCACCCTCATTGAGGCTTTTAATGTATTCTTTCCACCTATCTGCTCTCTCCTCTGCATTTAACAGTGAAATTCCCGTTGCACTCTTAATGTTACCTCCGTCGCTTTTAATGTCACTAAAGGTTGTTTTAACTTTCCTGTATGCTGAGTCTAACCTTCCGACAATCATATCTTTTTCGATGTCTTCACATATTTCCTGCAGCCATTTCGTCTTACCTTCCCTGCACTTCCTATTTATTTCATTCCTCAGCGACTTGTATTTCTGTATTCCTGATTTTCCCGGAACATGTTTGTACTTCCTCCTTTCATCAACCAACTGAAGTATTTCTTCTGTTACCCATGGTTTCTTCGCAGCTACCTTCTTTGTACCTATGTTTTCCTTCCCAACTTCTGTGATGGCCCTTTTTAGAGATGTCCATTCCTCTTCAACTGTACTGCCTACTGCGCTATTCCTTATTGCTGTATCTATAGCGTTAGAGAACTTCAATCGTATCTCGTCATTCCTTAGTACTTCCGTATCCCACGTCTTTGCGTATTGATTCTTCCTGACTGTCTTGAACTTCAGCCTACTCTTCATCACTACTACACTCCTGGAAATTGAAATAAGAACACCGTGAATTCATTGTCCCAGGAAGGGGAAACTTTATTGACACATTCCTGGGGTCAGATACATCACATGATCACACTGACAGAACCACAGGCACATAGACACAGGCAACAGAGAATGCACAATGTCGGCACTAGTACAGTGTATATCCACCTTTCGCAGCAATGCAGGCTGCTATTCTCCCATGGAGACGACCGTAGAGATGCTGGATGTAGTCCTGTGGAACGGCTTGCCGTGCCATTTCCACCTGGCGCCTCAGTTGGACCAGCGTTCGTGCTGGACGTGCAGACCGCGTGAGACGACGCTTCATCCAGTCCCAAACATGCTCAATGGGGGACAGATCCGGAGATCTTGCTGGCCAGGGTAGTTGACTTACACCTTCTAGAGCACGTTGGGTGGCACGGGATACATGCGGACGTGCATTGTCCTGTTGGAACAGCAAGTTCCCTTGCCGGTCTAGGAATGGTAGAACGATGGGTTCGATGACGGTTTGGATGTACCGTGCACTATTCAGTGTCCCCTCGACGATCACCAGTGGTGTACGGCCAGTGTAGGAGATCGCTCCTCACACCATGATGCCGGGTGTTGGCCCTGTGTGCCTCGGTCGTATGCAGTCCTGATTGTGGCGCTCACCTGCACGGCGCCAAACACGCATACGACCATCATTGGAACCAAGGCAGAAGCGACTCTCATCGCTGAAGACGACACGTCTCCATTCGTCCCTCCATTCACGCCTGTCGCGACACCAATGGAGGCGGGCTGCACGATGTTGGGGCGTGAGCAGAAGACGGCCTAACGGTGTGCGGGACCGTAGCACAGCTTCATGGAGACGGTTGCGAATGGTCCTCGCCGATACCCCAGGAGCAACAGTGTCCCTAATTTGCTGGGAAGTGGCGGTGCGGTCCCCTACGGCACTGCGTAGGATCCTACGGTCTGGACGTGCATCCGTGCGTCGCTGCGGTCCGGTCCCAGGTCGACGGGCACGTGCACCTTCCGCCGACCACTGGCGACAACATCGATGTACTGTGGAGACCTCACGCCCCACGTGTTGAGCAATTCGGCGGTACGTCCACCCGGCCTCCCGCATGCCCACTATACACCCTCGCTCAAAGTCCGTCAACTGCACATACGGTTCACGTCCACGCTGTCGCGGCATGCTACCAGTGTTAAAGACTGCGATGGAGCTCCGTATGCCACGGCAAACTGGCTGACACTGACGGCGGCGGTGCACAAATGCTGCGCAGCTAGCGCCATTCGACGGCCAACACCGCGGTTCCTGGTGTGTCCGCTGTGCCGTGCGTGTGATCATTGCTTGTACAGCCCTCTCGCAGTGTCCGGAGCAAGTATGGTGGGTCTGACACACCGGTGTCAATGTGTTCTTTTTTCCATTTCCAGGAGTGTATATTGTGATCTGAGTCTATATCTGCTCCTGAGTACGCCTTACAATCCAGTATCTGATTTCGGAATCTCTGTCTGACCATGATGTAATCAAATTGAAATCTTCCCGTATCTCCCGGCCTTTTCCAAGTTTACCTCCTCCTCTTGTGATTCTTGAACAGGGTATTCGCTATTACTAGCTGAAACTTGTTACAGAACTCAGTTAGCCTTTCTCTTGTTTCATTCCTTGTCCCAAGTCCATATTCTCCTGTAACCTTTTCTTCTACTCCTTCCCCTACAACTGCATTCCAGTCGCCCATGACTATTAGATTTTCGTCCCCCTTTACATACTGCATCACCCTTTCCATATCCTCATACACTTTCTCTATCTGTTCATCTTCAGCTTACGACGTCGGCATGTATACCTGAACTATCGTTGTCGGTGTTGGTCTGCTGTCGATTCCGATTAGAACAACCCGGTCACTGAACTGTTCACAGTAACACACCCTCTGCCCTACCATCCCATTCATAACGAATCCTACACCTGTTATACCATTTTCTGCTGCTGTTGATATTACCCGATACTCATCTGACTAGAAATCCTTGTCTTCCTTCCACTTCACTTCACTGACCCCTACTATATCTAGATTGAGCCTTTGCATTTCCCTTTTCAGATTTTCTAGTTTCTCTACCACGTTCAAGCTTCTGACATTCCACGCCCTGACTCCTAGAACGTTATCCTTTCGTAGATTATTCAATCTTTTTCTCATGGTAACCTCCCCCTTGGCAGTCCCCTCCCGGAGATCCGAATGGGGGACTATTCCGGAATCTTTTGCCAATGGAGAGATCATCATGACACTTCTTAAAATACAGGCCACATGTCCTGTGGATACACGTTACGTGTCTTTAATGCAGTGGTTTCCATTGCCTTCTGCATCCTCATGTCGTTGATCATTGCTGATTCTTCCGCCTTTAGGGGCAATTTCCCACCCCTAGGACGAGAGAGTGCCCTGAACCTCTATCCGCTCCTCCACCCTCTTTGACAAGGCCGTTGGCAGAATGAGGCTCACTTCTTATGCCGGAAGTCTTCGGCCGCCAATGCTGATCATTTATCAAAATTCAGGCAGTGGCGGGGATCGAACCCGGGACCGAAGACGTTTTGATTATGAATCAAAGACGCTACCCCTAGACCACATAATGGGCATTTATGATAATGTCAAACGGCCTCGACTTTGTGACCCATTTTGTCCCCTGTGACCATGTAACTGCTTTGGCCGGAGACGCCTAACAGGTGGACCCAGATAGGCAACATTTCTCCTCTTTGGCCGAAAACATCGTCTGTACACCGTTGCGAGATGTTCTTGGGACCAGCTTCCTGTATCCGGTAAGTGTTTTGAGATGTTCCTCCCTATAAGAGCTGCAAGTGGCTTCTAAACGCCAAATGTAGTGGCTTCTAAAGCCCAATGTCCACTGTAAGATTTTCTGTTAAATACCAGCACTTAATTAACCAAACTGCCTACTTGTTCTCAACTCCAGAAAACACTATTTGAAGGAAAGCTACCATAAAGACCGTACACACATTAACATTGAATGTCCTCCAATTCGTGCCTGATCATGTTGATAACCTCCTGTCATCTCACAAAAAATGATGCCTAGGTTGTAATAACAACATTAAAGAATAGCCTTGAATATGAAAATAAATCAGGGAGTGACTTGTTCCCTCTCAGTTTGTTGTGCAGATTTCTATCCAGCACTTTTTATGATTCAGAGTGTATTAAGAATTCTGTACTATAGAATGATAAGGACGATCTATAAACTGCCTACTTTCTCTGCGTACAGAAAGTGCTGTCGGCTGCTTGCACAACGTGATTACATTCCATTTTGTTCATCCTTTGTCTCAATATTGTCTGTATTGTTGCTTCCTTTTTCCCTATGTACATTACGAGAATTTTCGAACATAGGGCCTTTGCTTTTCTAAGGCAAATTTTCAGTGGTTTCTTGCTCAGTCTACAAATAAAAGTTCAAGTTGTAACTGTACATTTTCAAATAAGAAAGCTGTAATGTAAATCATCAGAGCTGTTCGGATTTGTACACTGTTAAATCTATATATTTTCGAGATAAAATAACCAAGCTTGTATAGATTCTCACACATTTTAGATTTCTGACCTCGGTACTTTTATTTCGACGTGTGTTTAAAACCCAATTTGTGTTTCATTTTTCTTGGATAGCACTCCTTCTGAAAATGGATTTGTGTACGAACATGTCATGTAGTAAAGTGATATTTTCTACAATTTGCCAACATTTTCATGCAGTTGTATTGTCATCCGGGAATCCAGAGTTCTTTTTACGTCTCTCTCTCTTTCCTGAGATCTTTAGTTCGTCGATCATTCGTTGCAGAAAATTTGTTTGCAATATCTGACTCAGTTTAGATCTTTCTTTCAGGTTTATGGTATCCGCTAGTTTTCTTTGCTCTCCAATTGTTTTAAGTATCTCTGAGCCTTGGTGATTTGCTGGCGCGCCTGCGTATTTGCAAGTAACTCGCCTTCGCGCTCTTATCTTTGCTTGTGGTGCGTACTGAGTCTTGGCTGCCTTATCTAGGCCGCAAGAGTTACTGGAGGCTCTCGCCAAGGACGTGAACAGTTGGCGATCGATGTTACCTGAGGCCGGAGTGCGCTGATAGTGGAGCAGGAAGCGACCCCGTGTATGGGGCAGCTTGCTGGAGAGACTTTCCTGTCGCCTGAGAGGAGCTTGCTGCTGCCTTGGGTTGTGTGCTGCTAGTTCCGGACACAGCTGTCTACGGTTGTCCACTGCCTTATTGCCGTCTATTGTATCCGACACAAGCCATATCGGACGTCCAGCGATAAGTTAAGTGTGATTGTACTGAGGACTTGTGCGTGTGAAGGTGTTGAGGGCTGCTACCTCACTTCTGGTAACCGTAAGCGCGTGGGTGTTAACCATGGAAGTGAAGGTGTGCCTATGAAGAGTTCATGGTGTTTAAGGCAGTTGTTAAATATTAATATGATGCACGAGCGTACCTCTTCCAGCTCGTGGGAAATTGTTATTTCATGTGATACGTAATCAGCTGCAAGGCCGCAATCTGTTTAACTGCATTCGAGTATTTGGTAGCCTTAGCGCAGTGAGCCCCAGTAAAGCTTATAATGAAATTTTCAGACTTCTGCTCGTTACCGTTTTCACTGAACAGTGGGGCATAAGAGTTCACGTAATTTAATTATTACTAAGATTCAAGTGCCCGCTGGCCTTGCTAGTAATTGTAAGTTTTTTTTAAATCTCTTAATAGCAAGCAATTCTCCTTAAGCATATTGATAAGATTAGCGCTGTTGGTTGTACGTTGCCTATGTAGTTCATTCCTAGTGGGGCCGTTTTACCAGTGAATAATTTAACCTGTTATTTATTGTCTATCTTTTGGTGGTTGTTTACATTGGCTCTGCGGACCAGTTCTGTGCGCTTGTTAAATGTTACAGCTAGTTGGCTGGTGTTTTGAAAAAAGCTCTAGCTTTTCACCTATGGGTATCGGGACTGTGAAATCCTGGGTAGCGGGAGGTGACTCCGGGGTCTTGTACGAACTGCCACCTTCCGCCTTTCGCCTTGGATCCTCCAAGGTTTTCGTTCTACCTTCGAGCGAACTGGCGTCACTCCTCGCTAGTTCATTCTGGCACTAATTATATCCACTTCGGTATTTATTATATTTATTAAACCTTGTCTCAAGAGCAACATACAATTGTGAAAGGTTGTTACTGTCCTCACCCAATTGTGTTACTGGGCCTTGGAGCCGAAGTTTGAAACCCAAGTTAGCGTTAGTGATATTGATTGACTCTTGAATGTGAAACAAGTGCTTTTGTATTAACTTCATCCTGCTATTTATTGGGTGCATCTCTGGCAGATTGTTATTTAGGTAAATGTTTTTGAGAACATAAGTTCTCAGTATCCGAAGGCTAGTCAGAAATATGGAGTGTCTTATTGTCAGTGGTTTTAAAATTTTCTTATGTTTGAGATAGATTTTGTTTCATAAAAAGACATTGGTATATGACTGTTAAATATAACGAGTGATAACAAAAGGAGTCCAGTCCTTCCTATTGATTCCCTATTCCCTAGTAGAAGAACGTTTCAATCTCCTCATTCTGCATTCAGTAGTCCACGCCGATTTCAATGTTTTTGACCACCACCATATTTTTGAAAACAGACCAACATATAATATTACGCTCCAGAGAAAGTACTTTCCCGAGGGTCTTCCTTAGTTCCATCAGAATTTACTTGTTGTCAACAAAACTTCCACTTTTACAAGATTCTTTACTTTCAATTTCCTTTACGTAGCCTCGAGTTTCCATCATCAGACATCAAAAGCGCCTAAAAGGTTCGACATGTCACAAGGGACTTCTTATAAATGACATTTTGACATAACCATCGTGTTTATTGATTCTGAACTTTGGTCTTTTCTGCAGTTACACTCATTCCACATTATTTTGATATTTATTACACTCATTTTCATTTCACACTCTTTTCCCAATTTTACAAATCTCTCTGTCATAAAATGTAGTTTCCCGGTGATTTATCAACATAGTTTAATCGCCTGTATACCTCATTATCTTAATCCGTTCTCCTACTAAAACTACATCTATTGCTTCTTTCTGATACCTTATCTGATAATTTTTCAACATAAATACTAAAACGTGTCGGTGATAAATGTGCAATATGTTGTCACATACCAGTCTTGATATTAAAACCCACTGTTGGTATCAGTTTTTCAAATAGATACGTATATGAAAAAGCTTATAACGTCAGTTCACTCAGTTTTCTTCTTTCTCATTTTACGCTTATTTCAATGAAGTTCCAGATATTTCAACAGTTGATACAGCGTGGTTTAGCGAGTTGCTTCAAAGCGTCGTGAGAATGAGTAAACCACGTAAAAAAGCAGGTGATTTACTATGCCGACGTATCATTTGGAGGTAACAATCAATTACATGAACAGTACCATATGCTGTTAAGAAACTAACAGGGTCAGCTGACGTATGGGTCAAATGAGGTAGAAAAATTGTGTCGCCTGAAAAAGAGATTATTGGTTACACAACAGCTCATACCACGTACTTGAGTTCAGGAGTAGTTTGAAACAACTTCCTGAGAAACGTACTTAGACGCCCATTTATTCCCTAGAGACGTCCAGGCTTTATTAATTGGGACTTATCGGAACCGTTGTGTACCAGTTCTAAGAGATTTACTGTCATCTCGTAAATCACAGGCTTCTCGAGTTATTTATCTCTACGGTCTGCAGCTAGAAGTGAGCGAAAGAGGAAGGGTGCACTTTTCCCGTTGGCCGCGGGCTGGCAGCTTTAATTATCTCTTGCAAATACCGACGGAGGAGGCAGAGAGTGGGCCGCCGTGGTAAGAGTCGGTGGAAGGGGGGAGGAGGGTAGAGGGGTGGGCGCGGAAGAGACACGAGTTTCAATTAGGCTAATGTCGCGGCGCGAGCGGTGTGCTGCGCAGTGCGCCGGCAATTTATAAGGCGCGAGGTGGCGCAACGCCCACTGCCCCGGCCGGGCGAGGAAGGGCCCAAGTCTTGGCTGGGCCGGCGAGATTGATATACGCAGATGAAGTCATTAAAATGCATGAGCCGGGCGGCGGGCGCGGGGCGCTGAGTTATCTGCAGCTTTATGAGTATCGATGGCGGCCAGGGCGCGTTTAGGCCCGCAGAATGCCCGCCAATGAGCCTCCTGGGCTCGCGCGCCTTCGCCTCTCGTTCAGCAAGGCCGGCCCTCTGCAACCCTATTCTGTATCGTCCGGCCGCTCTGTCGGTAGGTGACTGCACCGAGCGGTAGAGTTACCGCAACCGAGCCTCTGCGCAATACCGTAAGTCGTTTGGTAGCGAGTCAGTCGGCCAGTGGCGTGTTGCCGTCTCTCCTCACTCCAGCCAATCACAGACAAGTGACCACAGTTGCGGGCATACCCACCCTACGATTGAGCGCCCTGCAAGTCGCACCACAGGGGATACAGTGCACTACACCCAAAGCAGTAAGCCGACACATTTTCGCGGAACGCTATTCCCATTATTATTTTCGAAAAGTGTGTTTACAATAAATAGTGTTGGTCGTACAAGGTATCAGTGGAATGGAGGAAGAAAACGAGAAGGTTATTCCGTTCGCATTCTAGAGAGACTGAATTTTGTGCCTTCGCCTATTGCCGTCATGCGTCTGTGGTATATGTGTACCACATTCGAAACAAAACCAGGATGTCGTAAGGCACTTTGTTATCGACTGGTTTCGAGCGATATGGTATGCCTAGCTCATAATACCTAACAGCGTTAAAAATGGGATGTTTTATAAGGACTGTTCAACTGATTTTGCCAATTCAGGACTTCTGAAATACATATGCGTTCAGGTACAAAGGGATAGCTGTAACTCTTTGATTGGCTCTCATGTGCGGGTGCAGTTCCTCATTCAAATTACAGGCCACCTTCCTGCTCAGTCAAAACCTCACCATAATGTTCTTCTCAGGCATTTCAAAATGGGTCGTTTTGTCCTGAAGATTGTGTTGGCAAATTTCATGGCGCCGCTTATCCTCACGCTGCCTTGCCAATCTTCGTTGCTCTTGCCTTCTTCTTAAACAGTATCATGCGCATCATGTCGAGTTCCATAATTCTCAGCTGACATGCATGCATAATAGCATTTATGAACTCACTTTCCACTTAGATGCGCCCCAGTGATTCTTCAGTAAACTGTAATCACTATATCTAAAACTAAAGGTAACTCAGTATTTGGTTCAAATGGCTCTGAGCACTATGGGACTTAACATCTGAGGTCGCGCGATTCCAGACTGAAGCGCCTAGAACCGCTCGGCCACACCGGCCGGCCAACTCAGTATTTCTAAAATAACATATTGTCCTCGCAATTAAAGCAAATCGAACTGAATGAACTATCCTACCGACATCTCGCCACTTCTTGATACAGTAGACAAAAAGAAATCAGACAGCCGGCCGGTGTGGCCGTGCGGTTTTAGGCACTTCAGTAGCAACTTAGGCAACTGAACCGAAAATGACGTCTCTACCGAGGCTGACCTACGGAACTGAATGGTATGGATGTTACAAAATAGAGCTATTGGACATCGCTGACTGCTACACAGACGTGTCCAAGACGGAATACTGCTCAAAATGGTTCAAATGGCTCTGAGCACTATGGGACTTAACATCTATGGTCATCAGTCCCCTAGAACTTAGAACTACTTAAACCTAACTAACCTAAGGGCATCACACAACACCCAGGCATCACGAAGCAGAGAAAATCCCTGACCCCGCCGGGAATCGAACCTGGGAACCGGAATACTGCCTTTATCTGCACTTCTACTACTGCTCCAGCATCTGGACCGCTACAGTGTAACCTCTGCATGCACAAGAGTTCACTATCTTTGGTGTAGGTGTCATGCACCCATGAATATAATATACACTGTTCAGTCAAATTAATGTGGCAACCTGTCAAAAACCTGAATAACCATCTTTTTCAGCACTGAATGCTGCAAAATGAGCCGGAAGAGAGCCAGTGAGGTTCCAAAAGTTACCGACAGGGCTGTGGAGTCATGCCAACTCCAGCACTGCAGCCGGCTGTGCTAGGTTTCTTGGATGAAGATCCATGGTGCGAACAGCCCGATCGAAGTGGTCCCACAGATTCTCGACAGGGCTTAAATCTAGGTATGGTAAACTCATCCTAGTGCTCTTCAAGCCATTCGAGTACACTTCGCAGGTTCGAATCCTGCCTCGGGCATGGATGTGTGTGATGTCCTTAGGTTAGTTAGGGTTAAGTAGTTCTAAGTTCTAGGGGACTGATGACCACAGATGTTAAGTCCCATAGTGCTCAGAGCCATTTGAACCATTTGAGTACGCTTCAAGCTGTGTGACACATACATGCCAATGGCAATCTTTCTGATGGAGCATAATAAGTGACATCTGACAAGGTCTCCTGTGGTCATTAAGTGGCTATCCAGCTTTGGTACTGGCGTCTGTCACCCATGAACAGCAATGAGCATGTGTGGATGAACCATGAACCTGCTGAAAAGACCCAAACACAGCAACGTTCACTGTACAGTCATTGAGGAGACTCTGTTGGTTCGACTAGGTGGTCAGTTCTAAAAAGCTGCGCGTCTGTTCGCCATTATGCATCTGCAGAGCCATAATTCACCGTGTCATCTATTGCCTCTTGAGCACCAAAGTTGCCTCAGAACCGTTTTGCCATGCACAATATACATTAACCACAGCGCCTGAAAACAACTTACAAACTTAACTGTCTCTTAAATGCTTCCACCTATGGCCCAAAAGCCAATGATCATGCCCTTTTGGATGTCAGACGAATCGCTCAGTTTCGACATTGCGATGACGACTGCACTGTTTTCTGCGTTCTCCATACACACTTTATATACCCTCCAATGCTAGTGCCGGACTCTCTTAGAAGCATTATATATCATAGTTAAATGAAATTTGTATTCATGCACAATGTTGCTTCTGTTGCTGCGGTCTTCACTCTGAGGATTGGTTTGACGCAATTCTCGTGGTCGTGAAGTGTCGTGGTGTTTAGTTGCGTCTTGTGTGATGACTTCCCACTTTGCGCCAACTAGTTGGCAGTATGATCACAGCTGACAGTGCCAAGAAGGTTTTCCGCCATACACAGGTTCACCGATATACTTCTGTCTCTGCAGTTTAACCTTCCTTAGGGGGTTAATTTTACCAAAGGAAAGGTGTTTATGAGCGCTTATCCCCCCCCCCCCCCCCCACACACACACACACCTGTGCTTGTTATCGTAATTTCCCAGAACAAGAATAAATGACTTGTTCTAGTGTCTCGAATGCTTGTACCTGGACGAGAGTATCTAGGCGGATTTTGTTAAATCCGATGTACTTGTGTATCTTTGAGCTTTGTTTTTGATCCATAACACCATGCTCCTTATGCCCTGCAGGTGACTCACACGTGTTGGTGTGGCATAGCCCCAGACAATAACCCCACATGTTATCATAAGTGTGCTGTCATGTACATGGACCTCGACACCCCTGCAGTATGAAACAGTATAAAGCTAACACATCTCGATACGACCGTGACAGAAAAAAATTATCGCTTCCGATCGGTGTCGGTCACTCAGTGCGCTGCAAAATGTTGACGGAAGCGCTGAAAATATGTGCCCCAGTCGTCGACGCCATCAAAAAAGGAAGGAAATAGAGCAACAACTAGGGCAAGCCATCTCTGATACAAAATGGCGACAGCTGTTGTAGGGAAACCAAGTGCTGACGCTGTTGCTCCATTAACTGCCAATGCAACTGATTCTGGTCCTGTTGTTGTGCGAGCCATTGCAGCAGCAATTCTGAGTCCACGATGACAGAGGTATCGAAGCACTGCAGGTATGAAAACTCTCGTCCTCACTGTTGAGGTTCATACATACTACCCCTACAGCCGTGGTCTTGGGGTAGCGTCATTGATCACTAATGAAATTGTCGTCGGTTCCGTCTTCGAAACCCACCAACTCATAAATTCCAATTAATAATCAGCATTGGTGGCCGAACACTTCTGGCATAAGAAGTCATCGTCATTCTGCCAACGACCTTGTCAAAGAGGGCGGAGTAGCGGACCGAGTTTGAGAGCACTCGCTTGTTCTTGACGTGGGAAACTGCCCTAAAGCTGGAAGAATCAGCAATAGCATACTGCCTGAAGTATGCAAAAGACAAAGGTAACCACTGCATTAAAGACACATGATGTTTGTCCACTGGACATGTGGCTTGTAATTGAAAAAGTGTCATGATGATCTCACCATTGGCAAAAGATTCTGGAATAGTTCCCCAGTTCAGATCTTAGCGAGGGGACTGCCAATGGGGAGGCAACCATGAGAAAAAGATTTAATAACCAACCAAAGGATACCGTTCAACGAGTTGGGGCGAGGGATGTCTGATGCTTGAATGTGGAAGGGAAACTAGAAAATCTAAAAATGAAAATGCAAAGGCTCAAAATAGATATAGCACGGTCAGCGAAGTGAAATGAAAGGAAGGCAAGGATTTCCGGTCAGGTGAGCAATATCAGCAGCAGAAAATGGTATAACTGGAGTACAATTCGTTATGATTAGGAAGGTAGGGCAGAGAGTGAGTGTGTTACTGTGAGCAGTTCAGTGACTGGATAGTTCTTATCAGAATAAAAGCAAACCAACACTGACAACGATTTTTCAGCTATACATGACGACGTCGCAAGACGAATATGAAGAGATAAAGTGTGTGAGGAAACTGAAAGGTTAATACACTATGTAAATGGATATGAAAATCTAATCTGGGGGACTGAAATTCAGTTAAAGGGGAAGACGTAGAAGAAAAGGTTGCAAGACGGTATGGTTGGGACAAGGAATCAGAAAGGAGAAAGACTAACGGAGCTCTGTAATAAATTTCCGGTAGTAATAGCGAATGCTCTGTTCAAGAATCAGAAGAGGAGGTGGTATCCTTGGAAAAGGCCGGATGATAGGAGAAGATTTCAGTTAGATTACATCGCGGTCAGACAGAGTTTCCGAAATCCGATACTGGATTATAAGACGTACCCAGGAGCAGATATAGACTCAGGTAACAATGTAGTAGTTATGAAGAGCATACTGAAGCTTAAGAGGTTAATCAGGAAGTAGTGTTATACGGAAGTACTAAGGAATGAGGACATACGCTTGACGTTCTCTGAGCCTATAGATAGGAGTACAATTGAAGAGGAATGGAAATTTCTGAAAAAGAACAATCACAGAAGTTGGAAAGAGAAACATAGGTACAAAGAAGGTAAACGCAAAGAAACCATGGGTAACAGAAGAAATGCTTGATCGCTGAAAGAAAGAAATACAAAAATGTTGAGGCGAATTCAGGATGTGTTTTAGGCGGTTTTCTACATCCCTCTAGGTGAATACTTGGTTGGTCCCCATGTTTCGCCTTAGTTAGACGCCTCGCAGACATTTGAAGAACTGTCGCACTATTTCATGGTTTCTTGACGCAGGCGGCTGGGGCACACATTCTCTGCCTCAGGGGGGGGGGGGGGGGGGGCGGAGGGGGGGGGCGGCTACAGGAAGGGAAACTGGGCACCCCTTAACATTAACCGTGCCAAATCCGACCTTAATCCTGCACAAAATGTGAGACAAAGGCACTAGCAAAAGAAGAAGAAGAAAGAAGATGACCATTATAATGTAACATATGTTAACATTCTATTGGTTTTATTAAAACTTCGTACCTGAAGAAACCTGGTAGAGAAAAGAATACTGTTTTCAGTAAATTTCGTTTTCGTTTCATTTATACAATTCAAAATTAAAATAATTTACTTGCATGATGAGGTTTGCGCATGCTTGGCGGCAGAGAGCGGGCTAACGAGGTCAGCGTTGCCGAACTGCGTTGCTGCGGACAACACTCAGGTTCATTTTCTTTCGGTACACCGTATTGTACGTTCAAATCTATGAGGGAATAAGATATTTTAAAACCGATTCCTATCATTCATTTACACGAGAGAAATCTTATTATGAGTCTCGAGGTTGTATCCACTGCTGCACAGCAATGTTGTGTGTGTGACGTCGGAAGGGCGAGAACAGCTGATACAGTTTTGTGAAGACGTCAAGTACAATTTTTCTCAAAACGACATTATCATCGTAAACAGTTCCAATAATTTGCTACTTATTGCTATTTGGATTACATTATAAGTATAAATCTAATACATAACAAAATAAACTTCAAACGAAAACCGATATCATTATATTTGAAACTTCCTGGCAAATTAAAACTGTGTGGTGGACCGAGACTCCAACTCGGGACCTTTGTCTTTCGCGGGCAAGTGCTGTACCACTTTTTTCTGTGTGTGTGTAATAGGGATGGTGGACGGGTGGGGGCTCAGGGGGGCAAAGCGGGCAGGAGTAGAAACCCGAGGCCTGGCCGCAGTGACCCCCTCACCACCACCGAGCCTGTGGTGCTTAGGGATGTGGGAGACAAAGGAATCAATAGAAGTGGAAGGCGTTGTTGTTGTTTATTTATTTGCATTCTGTTTTTGTAATATTCACTATTATAATGAAATTATGTGGAACACATCGGCGACAGAGAAGAAAAAATTAATTCTGGGTTACGAAAAGAAACGAAAAAGGAAAAGCAAAACGAAATAAAATCAGCACAATCTGCGACGTGCTCTCCCATCCGCGGAGGTCAGAGGTAGGATCGATCGTAGGCGGCTTAAACTCAGACACCGCCGGGGGAGGAGGAGTAGGTGCCTTCTGAGCCAGGCACCCCTAACTTAGTGGAGTTCTAACAAAGTCTCCTCGGAGATAGTTAGCAAATAATGTCTGGTAACGTGGCGTGGTTTCGAGAGCTGTATGGGTTGTTCGTAAATAGGTCCAGAAGTCTAGGCGGGATTTAGGTCCCTCATGAAAGAGATAAGCGACCGCCCACCCTTTGACCCACGTAATAGCATGACATTTGGCTGCGGGAAAATGTTTGTCCTCCGGGTATAGAAACATTCGAGGTTCGATTGCGTCTGGTGGCATTCGAAGACAGCAGGCAATGATTTGCTGCACGAAGCGCCATACATCTTGCGAAGAGGCGCATGTCAGACGTTGGTCATCAGTGTCCAGTTGCTGGCAAAGGAGACAAAGAGGAGAATCTGACAAGCCAATGTTGTCCAGTCGCTGTTTCGTGGCAAATTTCCTGTTGACTATGGGATACGATAGTGCCCGGACGTTCGTAGGGAGGAAAGGCAGGCAGACGGTATTCCACACTATGGGGCACTGGATGGAGGGATGTTTGGTCTCCATCACATTCCGGGGAACACAGCGCAGTAGCAGTCTGTAAAAATCCTTAGTCCTGGGTGGGCGCGTATCTGGGAGACTGGTATGTGTGTAACTGTAGTCAACGAAAAAGGTCGAAATATGAGAAAAATGAGGCACGATATGGCCGACAGACACCGGTGGTAAGGTGGAAGCAAGCAGGAGGACCTCAAGCAAACTGCGTGTCAGAGATATGCCCCAGCCAGTCCACTATGTTCTCATGGTACTCATATACAAGGCTTCAGCTCCCATAAGGACATTGACGAGCCCGAGGCCACCATCCCGTGGGGGCAGGGTAAGTGTCTCGTAACAGAATTTAAACATGGAATCAGCCATGAGATAATAGCCAAAAACGGCCTGAAGGTTGCGCCCAATTGTAGTTGGCAGAGGGAGTACCCGCGCGATGTGGACCAATTTTGATGCCACATAGAGATTAAGAAACTCGACGCGTTGAAGTGTGTCCTGGCGGCGCAAGAGGTTCTGGCGGTCGTCGTTGCGGATGACGTGTAACACGCGACGGAAATTCGTTGTCGCTATGCGTGATACCTTAGGGGTATAGGTAATGGCTCTGAGCACTATGCGACTTAACTTCTGATGTCATCAGTCGCCTAGAACTTAGAACTAATTAAACCTAACTGACCTGAGGACATCACACACATCCATGCCCGAGGCAGGATTCGAACCTGCGACCGTAGCGGTCGCTCGGTTCCAGACTGTAGCGCCTAGAACCGGTATAGGTAACGCCCAGGTACCAGAAAGTCCGCACAAGCCGCAGGGGTGGCACTTCACCCTCCTGGATGCCTCGTCCAATGTGCATTGCAGAAGATTTGGCGACATTCATTGCACTGCCAGCGGCAGCCCCATAACGGTAATCGAGGACTGCTCGAATCTCAGAGCCGGAGCGAATGAGGAGGAGGAGGTCATCAGCATATGCCCGACATCGAAAAGTGTGTTGGCGTAGGGTGAGGCCAGAGAGCTTGGTTGTCAAGCCCCCAATGACAATGAGGGGCTCAAGGGCAATGACATACAGGAGGGTAGAGAGGGGGCACCCTTGCCGTGTGGAACGGCAGATAGGTACCGGCCCTGCTAAACGTCCATTGACTAGGACACGTGAACTGGCACTGTTGTAAAGACGCCGGATGACGTCGAGGAACGGAGGTGGGGGGATGCCCATTCGGGCCACCACCGAAAACAGGAAACGGTGGCTCACTTTATCGAAGGCGCTGTCGAAGTCTATAGGGATGACCGCTGCACGGAGTCTGCAGGCCGCCGCCATCGCAATTAAGTCGCGGTATTCCCCTGTGGCAGTCTGTATGTTAATCTGTCCTCCAGGAGTCGTTTGCTCTGGCGAGAGGATATGAGGGAGTATTGTTCGGAGCCGCATTGACAGTAAGCGAGCGAAAATCTTGTAAACGGCATTGAGTAGGGTGAGCGGTCTGTAACTCGTGACCATTGAACCACGGGCTGGTTTGTGGACTGGTATGATGATGCCCTCAGCAAAGGCGGGTGGGATTGCTTGGTCAAATGTCATCAGTTCTTGGTACATAGTCGTCCACCGCCGTGCCATGATGTTCTGGATGGTACGGTAAAGCTCAAAGAGTAAGCTGTCAATGCCGGGCGATCTGTTGACAGCACCCTTGTCGATTGCGTTGCTGACATCGTCTTTTGTGACCGCCACTGTCAAAGCATCCGCCTCCGTGTGGGGGAGGGTGCGTGTGACGTAATGCAAAATGGAGTCATCTGCTGCAGTTTCAGCATCTTCTTCATTATAAGTACGACGGTAGTGCTCATCGAATGCGTGGACGATGTCATTTTGAGTGTCACCTGCGTGCCAAGAAGCGTGGTCAGAGTGCTGATGATCTGTCGATGACCCCATCGTATGTCGGACGCTATATGATGCATGGTTGGAATTTCTAAACCCGCGTGATCGTGGCGTCGCGTCCGTATCACCACCCCTTGCAATTTCCGGCGTGCCAGCGCAATTATCTTCGCCTTAGTTCTTTGCCGTTCCAACTGGTTGTCTGGGGATGGCGGTTGAGTGTCCAGATCTCGGAGAATCGCGTAATAGAAGTCAACAAACAGTGTTGCGATGCCAGTCGGCCATGTCCTTCCCGTATCTCATCAGTTTCCTCCGGATCGCCGGTTTGGCGCAGTCCAACCACCATGTCAGTGTCGAGCGGTAGCGGGGAAGGCGTCGTTCGCAAGCCGTCCAATTTTCAGTGACTTGTTGGCGACATGCTAGGTCATGCAGATAAGATGTATTTAGTTTCCATGGCGCACGGCTGCGCCATACGGATTGTGGCGGAAGTAGCACGGTACAGATGAAAGCGCAATGGTCGGAAAAGGCCAGTGGTCAGCGTTTGGTACCCCGTATCGCTGATCTAAGAGTTTGTGAGACATATATCCTGTCTAGTCATCTTGCGAATTGACTGGTAAGCAAGGTATGGCAAGGTATGGCCAGAACGGTCGCCGTGTTGAACTTCCCAGGTATCGTGAAGCAGGAGGTCTCGCCCCACTAGTTCCTGGCATGTAGTATAGTGTGGAATCTGATCTTTGGGGTGCAGAGCGCAGTTGAAATCACCTCCTAGTAGGCAGTGATCACATCGCCCTAATAACAGGGGAGCGATTTCCTCGGAATAAAAATGGGCCCTATCATGCCGTCGGTCGGTGCCTGAGGGAGCGCAGACATTAATGATGCGTGTCCCCATGGCAGTGAGTGCCACGCCCCGAGCTGATGGAAGGAAGGCGACGTCGGTCACAGAAATCGCGTGGCGGACGTAGATGGCTACTCCTCGTCCCATAGGATCACTCGCGGAGGCGTGGGCGGTATAGCCATTGATATCCGGGAAACTGGCCAAGTGAACTTCCTGCAGAAGTGTGATATCGATATCAGAGGCCCAGAACATCTCCTGTATAAGGCGGATTTTCACCCTGGTACGGATGTTGTTTGTGTTGATGGTTGCTATCCGGTAGGCCTGCTGGCGGACTGCTGGAGGCTGGTCCACACCGCCGTCCGCGCAAGGCCGTGGGCGTCGCAGTGGAACGTTATACCGCTGGTTCAAAAAATGGTTCAAATGGCTTTGAGCACTATGGGACTTAACATCTATGGTCATCAGTCCCCTAGAACTTAGAACTACTTAAACCTAACTAACCTAAGGACATCACACAACACCCAGCCATCACGAGGCAGAGAAAATCCCTGACCCCGCCGGGAATCGAACCCGGGAACCCGGGCGTGGGGAGCGAGAACGCTACCGCACGACCACGAGATGCGGGCTGGGGATGCTGGGGAGAGTATGATTAGTGGTTCGGTCCCCACGGAGCAGGGTCCCGTAACAGGTCCTGCTCCTCGACCTCCTCCTCGTGCCACGCCGTGGAAGCGGGCACCGGTGTATCGGCCATTTTGTCTGCAGAAGATGATGTAATGGTGCGTGGTGTAGTGTTGCCTGTGATACGTTCATGAATTAGTTCAGCGACCGCATGGGGCGTCAGGGAGACGAGCGCGGTCACACCGCTGGATGTCTCCGTGCTCATGACGTCTTCGTAGCGGGTTCTGGGGCCTCGTGCTGGTCGACGGTTGCGTCATCCTCGACTTTGAACGTTTCCTCTTGGCCGGAAACGGTGCGACGCCTTCGCTTGCTACGTTTCGGAGAACGTCTTTTCCTTGTGCGATCCTCCGTGTCCGACGACGGAAAGGAATCGCGTCGCTCTGGCAGAAAGGCCGCTGTAGGAACGATGAGCGAGTCGATCTCCATCTTGTTGCCGAGGTTAGGGGCAGCGTCCGGTTGTGTCAGCATCGTTGGAGCGGCATCGATGGCCGGCCGAGGTGGCGGGCCGTCCGAGGCGCTCTCCGTCGGTGTCTGGTCAGGCTCGGCGGTGGCGTCGGGGGTTGCGACCAGGCGACGTTGCAGAGCGGTAGGAGATGCTAGAGCAGCGGCGTAAGTCACCGGCAGCAGTGTAGGTTGCGACGTGGGTGTTTCTTCAGCAGCTGGAAGTTGCGTAATACGCCGTTGTAGGCATTCGGATCTAAGGAAGCCTTCTTTGCTGCACCCGGAATAGGTACGAGGCTGGCCGTCGTGTATAATTATTGCACGGCATCCGCCGACCTATAAGTAGGACGGGACGTGGCTTCGGAGATCAATTGTGACCTGTCGGACCCCGTTTAGGACAGGATGCGTCCGAAACTGTGTATACTTCTCCGCAGTGTGGCAATGGACTGTGCCGTATGGGCGGAGTGCCGCGACGACTTCCTTTGCAGGAAGTTCCAATGGTAATTCGAAAATGCTTATCGTACGCATACCTAAGCCTGCGTGGTCGACGGTTACCGCTCCCACATTGCCATCAGCATGACAGAAGCGGAGCCCTGTTTGGTCTCACGTAAGATGCGTTCGCACGCCGCGTCGTTAATGAGTTTAAGATAGACCGTGCTGCTCACGATCGACAAATGTATGCTGATAATATCGGTCGCCGGGATCATCACTTCCTCTCGCAGAAAACACTCCACCTCAAGTCTTTGGGTCGGGCTTATTCGTTGCAGAAAGTAAATCGGAGTGTAGATATACGGTAACGGTTCGCCATGGATCGTATACGGTAAGCCGGCACTTAAGCAAAGGCCGTCAGAATGTAAACAAGGCGAGCTCGCGCTCCGCGCGCGGTTAACACGGGCGCATTCGCTCTGTTGCCCTGCCGAAGGCAGACTGACCACTCAGCTACCCAAGCACGACTCACGCCCCGTTCTCGTAGCTTTACTTCTGCCAGTACCTCGTCTCATACCTTCCAAACCTTACAGAAGCTCTACTGCGAAACTTGCAGAACTAGCACTCCTGAAAGAAAGGATATTGCGGGGACATGGCTTAGCCACAGCCTGTGGGATGTTTCCAGAATGAGATTTCCACTCTGCAGCGGAGTGACCGCTGATATGAAACTTCCTGGCAGATTAAAACTGTATGCCGGACCGAGACTCGAAATCGGGACCTTTGCCTTTCGCGGGCAAGTGCTCTACCAACTGAGCTACCCAAGCTCGACTCACACCCTCATTCTGGAATCATTATATTTGTTTGACAACTGCTTCTACTTCGTATAATTTCTTAAATGTGTATAACGCGCGTATGTGGATGTGTTTTACTGCAGTTCAATGTAAATCACTATGTGTAAAAACAAACTACTAGTAACAAACACTACTACAAAAGACTATCGCAAAAATCTTCATTCGGTTATCACATTTTTCGGTGTCAACAGTCATTGTGAGTTCAAACTAACTCTTTCCACATTTACGATTCATTGAGCAAGCTGACAATCATCTTCTGTGAATAACTCGACGGAATGCTGACCGAAACGTCGAAAACCACCGATATCTCGATAGGTAACCGTCTCTTTCATTTTAAGGCTTTTCCAATCAGTGCCACGAAAATGACACGGGCTTACGTGTCGAAATGGAGTTTTCGGCGAATTTATCCAGCAGCATTCTCGCTTCCAAAAGCATAACTTCTCCATGGGCGATGTGTTGAATATTATAGTTTGAATACTTCACAGACTATACATTCCTAATCAATAAAAGCTAGGAAGTTCTGATGTACAGTGATTGCAATGGATACGTTGTCAAACAGTTTTTAAACCATGAGTCTTCAAAACTAAGGAAGATCATTATGTTACTTGTTTTCAGAGTCTACATCTTAACACCATCTGATATCTGAGTCCAAGTCCGAACCATCTGATTGTAAGTTTAGGATGATACGTTCCAGGATTTATCCATCTTAACTTCCCTGTGAAAGTCTTATTTCTGAAACTTTACAGTGTGACACACACAATGTGCCGTGTCCACGCTGAAGGGGGATGTTGTCTATTGCGTCATGCACAAGCCTTTGAGTGTCTGTTATTTTGAATGTTTTTTTTCCCACATAGCGTGTAACCTGTGCGCAAATTGATTCTATCAGATTATACTGACAGTAATATGTGGGTAAACGCAAAACTGTGTGACTACATTCACATGCAAGAAAGTCACATTTGTACATTCAGTCGCGTGACTTTTATACGGTAACGAGCTGCAGGAGATCAGCATGCGTCTGGCTTATATTGTCCGGAATATTATTATTTTTCAGCTAGAGCACAGTATTCCCTTTCCTGGTGCTCGTACTTAGTCATTTCTCTGTAAGAGCTGAATGATAACTGGCACAGTAATTACAATGACCGACTTCGAAGCTAGGTATGGCAAGAGTTGGCCAGTGAGTAACTTCTTGAAAGTGTCAGCATTCATTGCCGAATGGTAGATACTACTCTTTTTCCTACACCTAAACACAAGTTCACTCTCAGGGGTCAGATCAGAAAAAGGGACAGCTTGCAGAATAAGTATCTGATAACCTTTTCCTAAGGGAACTTTAAAATCGCCAGTACCATCACTCATTTTCCAGCAGGTATTCATGGAATGATTCTGATTCACCCATGTTTCATCCGGGTAAGACACTGTACAACTGCCTCCTCCTCTTGTATCGTGCATCTCAATAACGAACGTGGTTCGTGCTGCTTCTATGTAATTTTTTTTCATTTAAAAAACTCTCTTCGTAACATATTTGAAATCAATGTATTTTAAGATTCTTTACATTGACGAACCGTTACCTTTGAAGCCAATTTGCTCAGGCATAATTGTAACACGTTTTTGTGATGCTAGGTATTCCCTTCTTACACTCATGCTCGTGAATTAAGGATAATTGCAGAATGTGGTGCCACACAACGTGGCACTACACAAAACTGGCGCTAATAGCATAGGAACATAGGGAACACACACGACACAGATCTGTAAGTCCACGGTATTGGTGATAAGTTGAGAAAACCGTCCCGAAACACATGTACTACAAAATGCCACTGTTTCCTGCGCATGTACCCTGACATCAATAAGGGATATGATCACCATGCACACATACACAGGCCGCACAACGGGTTGGCATACTCTGGATTAGGTGGTCGAGCAGATGCTGGGGTATAGCCTGCCATTCTTGCACCAGTGCCTCTCGGAGCTCCTGAAGTGTCCCAGGGGTTTGAAGACGTGCAGGGACACGTCGACCGAGAGCATCCCAGACGTGCTCAATAGAGTTTAGGTCTGGAGAACAGGCAGGCCACTCCATTCGCCTGATATCTTCTGCTGCAAGTTACTCCTCCACGATGGCAGCTCGGTGGGGCCGTACGTCATCATCCTTCAAGAGGAAGGTGGGACCCACTGCACCACTGAAAAGGCGGACATACTGGTGCAAAATGACGTCCCAATACACCTGACGTGTTACAGTTACTCTGCCAAAGACATGCAAGGGTGTACGTGCACCAGTCATACCCATCAAACCACGACCTCAGTACAGGTCCCTTTCAAGGACCTTAAGTGGTTGGTATCTGGTTCATGGTTCACATCAGATTAAAATCCGGCGAGAATCGCTGTTCGAACTATACCTGGACTCGTCTGTGAACATAACCTGGGACCACTATTCCAATGACTATGTACTGTGTTATTGACACCAGGCTTTTACAAGCTCTCCTGAGACTAGAGGTCAGTGGAATACACCTTGCAGGGCTCTGGGTGAATAAACCACGTCTGTCCAGTCGTCTGTAGACTGTGTGTCTGGAGACAACAGTTCCAGTGGTTGCGTTAAAGTCCAGAGGAAGGCTACCTGGAGTACTCCGTGGCACTGATGGTGAGATATCGGTCTTCTTGCGGTGTTGTACACTGTGGACGTCTGTACTGTAGCGCCTGGACACGTTTCCTGTCTGCTGTAATCGTTGTCACAATCTTGAGATCACACTTTGTGGCACACGGAGAGCCCGTGCTGCGACCTACTGTGTTTGACCAGCCTCCAGTCGCCCTAGTATTCTACCCTTCATAACGTTCATCAATATGTGTTCTTTGATCCATTTAAAACACACAGTCACCATTGGCACGTCTGAAAACGTCTGCACACTTACTCGTTGCATCGTACTCTGACATGCACCAACACACTTCTGCGTATGTGAACTGCTGCCAGCGCCACCGTGCGACGACCGCAGGTCAAATGCACCGCATAGGCATACCCCGAGGTGATTTAAATCCGCAAACCGCCCACCAGAGCGTTGTTTCACCAAGTATCAGCTTATCCTTAATTTATGAGCATGGGTGTATATACATTTCAAACACGGAGTGCTTTTAAATATAGGTCTCAAAATCATCTATTTGTGTTAATGTTTCTTGCGATTTCCATGATTTTCAGGCGACTCGTTAACACATTTTGCTCAGGTTTCTACAGCTGCGACACTTTTGTTTACTATTGTCTATACAGTTCTCTTGCCGACACGTGCTTCTGCGGTTCGTTCTCGAGTCTTCAAAATGTCAAAAATCGAAGTATCGCTTTCCGATTTACATTTGAAGCAGTTATAAATGCTGAACATACACCTCCTCGATCGACTGTGAAGCATCTGCATCTACATCTACATGATTACTCTATAATCCACAATTAGTGCCTGGAAGAGCGTTCATAGAACCACCTTCAAGCTATTTCTCTATCGGTCCCCTCTCGAACAGCGCACAGGAAACACGAACGCTTTAGTCTTTTCATGCGGGCTCTAATTTCTCTTATTTTATTTGGTGATCATTCCTCCCTACGTAGGTGGGCGCCCACAAAGTATTTTCACACTCTGAGGAGAAAGTTAGTGACTGAAATTTCATGAGAAAATCCTGCCACAACGAAAAACGCCTTTGTTCTGATGATTGACACCCACCCAGTTCGAGTATCATATCCGTGGCAGTCTCAGCTCTACTTCGCAAAAATAGAAAAGATATGCCTTTCCTTAAACTTTTTCGATCAATCCACTCTGCTGTGGATCCCACACTTGACAGCAATGCTCCAGAGGCGAGAGGAACAGCATAGTGTAAGTAGTCTCTTTAGTACACCTGTTGCATTTTGTAGTACTCTACCAATAAATTGCAGTCTTTGGTTTGCTTTCCACACAAACTTATTCATGTGATATTGGTGTTCTAAGTTATTCATAATTGTAAATCCTCAGAATTTAATTGAATTTACAACCTTTACAATTGTTTATTTTGTCTTGTAAACAGAATTTAGCGGATTCTTTTTAATACTCACGTGGATGACTTCCGACTTTCCGTTGTTTAGAGTGAATTGCCACTTTTCTCACCGTACAGATATCTTTTCTAAGTCGTTTTGTAATTTGTTTAATCTCTGATGACCTTATAAGACGGAAAATCACAGCATCATCTGCAAACAGTCTACGAGGGCTGCTCATATAGTCTCTTGTTTATTAAATCAGAAACAGAGGACCGCCTGTAACACTTCCGTGCCAACACCTGGTATCACTTCTGTTTTACTCGATGATTTACCGTCTGTTACTACATACAGTGATGTTTCTGACAGGAAATCTCGACTTCAGTCGCACAATTGAGACGATACTCCATAGGCATGCAATTTAATGAATTTAGCTTGTGTGGAACTTCACGTTTGTTGCCATTACAAGACATTTTCATTTGGAAATCACACTAAAAGCTCTATAGAATTACATTCACAGCTATACTGCTACAAGAAAGTAACATTGACATCTGAATGAATAATTCGGTCTCTCTGTGAATGAATCTGCATTTTTGCAAAATACGGCAGTAGTACAGCATATGGGAGTGAAATTCTCACAGTGTAGTCTGTAACTCGCGGGTAGTTGCTCGGAAAGAGAATGCATGTTACTGGTTGCTAGCAGTTAATGGTGGGAAATGAGCAGAACAACTGGAAACAGGACCGTCTTTCAACATGACGCGAACTATAACAGTCGTGGAGTTGGTCGCACTCTCTAAGCGCTCTGACATTACACCAGCAGTTCAGAACACTTCGTGTTATTTTGGATATATTACAATGCTTTTCATATTTTGCGGATAATGCTTTTCTTAGTTTACATCCGTTTCTTGTCTTCTGCAATCTATATCTCAGGTTCATTCAATTTCTGTGGGATTTTTGCATTCTCGTGTTTGCAGTCCCCTGCTGTCCAGTCGTTATCTGTTGTTTGGATGCTTTAGTCCTTTTCAAAATTTCTTCACAGTGACTGTTTAAAATTTCCGTTAGAAAAACCTTTTGTTTCCATTCGTCTTGTGCCTTCAACGATCTCAAACTTATGTTCAGCTAATATAGGTGTGGTGTTTACACTCGCTTGTTTACGTTCACCTACCATCAAGAAGTTAGCTGTACAACTCATCGGGAGATGAGTATTCAATAGTTCTTACTTTATGGCAATTTCAGTGTGTGTTAGTATTTTTTTAATTTACAATAAAAGTAGTATCTCTTGTGATAATGGTTAATGTTGGTGTAGGATGCTGAGTATGGGAGAAATCTGTCAGAAATGTGGGTCAGTGTCTGAATGGGTTTGTTGTAGCGGGAAGGCCAGTCAAATGTTGGGTTGGTATGTCTGTAGGGCTTTTCTGTAAGATTAATAGGTACAACAGATATCCGTAACATAGACTTCACTCATCAGCAATACATTCTCCTTCACTATTTACAACTGTCTGCCAATGCTGGGTTGATTTTTCGATTCCGCGACTGAAGAAATCACATTGTTTTGAGCCATATTCGGAGCGCATTTTCACCTGGAAGGCAAGTTCCTTCAAGGTTGTTTGGTAAACAGCGGGAAAGGTGAAAATCTGAGAGTGCAAGATCAGGAGAAAAATCCTGTATAGTGATTTTTGACAGTGTAGCAGAATGTGAGTGGCCGTTATCGCGGAGTATCATCTCTTGCCGCAATTTTCGTCGTCGTTGTTCTTGGATTGTGTCTGCTAGACGTTTACGTTGTTTGAGAATATATGTCAGCAGTGATTCACCTCTTTGTGCTACTACAGAGCATTTTAAATTGTGGTTTTTTTCTTATTCTGATTTGTTTTCACCTTTCAACACTATTTTGACTTTATGTATTCATTATTTTAGATCAGTTTTCTTTTATTCTCTTTCCACATTTCGGTTATGTTATTGTTGTATTATTAATATCATTATTGAATTACTCTGATTAATGCCACATGTTTTTAAGATATTACCATTACTATATTACGTAAACAGAAAGAGTATCGACATGATCTGTTGCAGGCAATAAAGAAACAAGTTATACAAACTGATGGCCCGATTCGATCTGTAAAAAATGTGCTGTATTTTTTGTGCCACAGCTGCGTGTTCCACGGAGATAATTGCATCATAATACTTGAATGGAACCAGATTCCTTTAGTCTCACGGTTGGGATCTTCCTTAACTCCCCTCTAACCTGATAAATTCGGAGTGCTTCGGACCTGCGTTTACCCTCCATCGTATGTACATGTTTCGCAGGAGCCCTCACTGTTTTGTCCTTGAGCTCCCAGGCGAGGTTCGTATATCACCCCCGTAAGCACCTGCAGCCAAACAGCGTAACTCACGGAAATAGAATCTGCTGTAGCGTTGATTTATGTTCTATTGTACTGCTACTTCCATTGATCACAGAGGACCTCCTTACCTTGATCTTTCCTCGAGAGCTCTGATTTCTCTTTTCCTTTATTACGATGGTCATTTCCCAGTACTTATATTTTCGCATTTGGAGGAGAAATTTGGTGACTGTAGTTTCGTGAAAAGATCTCGCAGCAACGAAACACACCTTTGTTTCAATGCAACCCATTCAAACTAGCATATCATAACCATGTCACACTCTCCGTTATTTTGACATAATACAAAACAATTCGCTATTTGACTTGAACTTTCTTTGAACTTTTTATATGTCCTCCGACTTTGTCAACATTATGTGGTAAGAATCCCATGCTGTGCAGTAATATTCCAGAAGAGCACTGGCAAGCGTAGTGTAGACAGTCTCTTTAGTAGATGTGTCGCATTTTCTAGCTGTTCTGTCAGCAAACCGCAGACTTTTGTACGACTTAACCAACAATGTTTTCTGTGTGAGCCTTCTAACTTAAGCTGTTCGTGATTGTAATCCTTAGGTATTTAGTTTGATCTACAACATTACAATTTCTGTAATGTATCATGTAACCGAAATTTAACGAATTTTTAGTACCCTTGTGGACATCCTTATACTTTTTATTGGTTAGTATAAACTGTGACTTTTCGGGCTATCTACATACGTTTTCTAAATCGCTTTGTAATCCGTAAGACCATTAATTTGTCCAACCGTGTTGTTGCCTCTACACATGTCATAATGGCTTCAGATGGAGCGCGAACTTCGTCAGATAATCCAACACGACTGTCGTCATTGTCTGCAGATGAACAAACAGCGTTGTTTCCATCACCAAATAGCACACTGTAACCAGCGCCATTGTCATTTCATAGCAAGTTATCTACGTCTTCAGCACCTATGTTGAGCGTCCTGGAATGTTTGTAGATGCCTGAACGAACTCCGACACGCCAGCATTACCATCAGTTTCCCCATCCAGTGAGAAAATTGATCTGAGGATTCAAAAATGGCGCGGCAGAGATTTTTGCAACACTTCATTGTTGTTGATTTGACAACGTAATCACACGCGGAAAAAGTCACATATATATGACGTTTTTGCCTTTACAGGGACCAAACGTCTTTTCATAACATTCCCCGCAACCATTCCTATTTAACAACAAGCCTACTCAGAAAGGCCTCTTGTGCATACGCTGAACAATTTCCAGACCTCTTCTGTCTGTTTGCTGTGATAGTACCATCATGTTTCGACGTAGAGATTGCACTTCGATGGCGCCAGCCGTTGACTTCATCTGCAGATGGATGAGACGCAGCATCGTCCGTTAGTAAACACCCTTCAGAGAGACACTTTCCTTTCTTTCAAATTTTTTAGGATTTGGCAGAGCGTCATCAAAGATCTCGTTTTCAAAACTCAAACTATCCTTTGATGAATTCCTTGTGGCTTGTAATATATTGGAAAGCAAATCCGATTCAAATGATGTTTTAAAGGGCGGTGATTTATTGTTATCCTGTCAACAGAAGCGGGACTATATATTTCCTACATGCCGTAATGCAAGCCGTCATACTAGTAATGTCTTTATTCTTTTACATAAGTTAATATTGTACTGGGTAGCACACAATGAAAAAGACCAGGTTCATCGGAATTATAAATTTGATCTGCAGTCAACTCCTTAAAAGAAATAAGATTTTCAAAATCGGTTTTTTTGAAATTTTCAGCAGCTGCTCTATTCCCTAAAACACATTCGCTAGTTAGTGGCAGCTGATGTATTTGATACTGATTTACCACCTTTGTAACAAACCCTGGGTGTCTGTGAAGTTAGGATCATCCTTAGAAAGCTTCATGTTTATATGTTTCCATACTTATGGGTCTAAAATAGAAACGGCGCTCTCCTTCTTTGAGTTAAACCAGATGAAAATGGCATTGAGCTGCTAGTTCATTGCTGGTTTTGGCTGTGCTTTATCATGTTGAAACAAACGTCTTCAGTTTCTTGCCAGTTATTCTTCCAATCTGAAAACTGCTTGAAGTCTCTCAGTATGCTGCTTCATATTTTCACGGAAAATTATTACGTCTTCAAGGTATACAAGAGCTTGCGTTTGGAAGTGCCCTCATTAAGCTGAGTCCATCAGACGCTGAAAGGTACCTGGTGGATTGCGATGTCCAAATGGCTTACGGAAGTTTTTGTACACTTCTGTTTCAGTAACAAACGTAGTTTTTACTTCGTTGTCTGAATGCACTGTCAGCTGATGATATCCACTTGTTATAACACAAACCGAAAAACTTCAACATGTGCCGAAGCAAAGAAGGGTTTCCATAAATTTTAATAAAGGGTTAATGTATTGTGTGGTTATTGCACTCAGTCCTCGGTGATCGACGCAGAAACGGAACTGTGGCTCTCCAGAAATAGATTTCTTCTTAACAGCAGCTAATAGTGAAGAACGTGGTGGCTTTGCTGGCTATCTCTCTCTCTCTCTCTCTCTCTCTCTCTTCGGCTTTGGATTTCCGGTATGTACCTGTATACATGCTGACCCAAATGAGTGACAGGTAAATTTGAACGTTTTCAGAAACGATCCGGATATTCGAATGAAAAAAAATGCTAAAATCTTTCTGTCCATCGACTGACACACGTTCTATCTTCTATCAAATTCTGTTCTTTGGTTAATTGTTGGCTCCAGCTCCTTAATGCAATTTTTGAGTGCCACACCAAAAATCTGTCTTCATCACTGCGACATGTGTTATTTTGTCTGAAATCTGAATTCCATCATTTTTAGTTATGCACGACAATTCAGTTACCTTCGTTGCTTCTGGTAACACAATGTCTTCTTTGGTCACGTCCATTATTGTTATTGGGTTCTCGCTACATTCTGACTCACCGTTGTAGCCATGCTTACACTTAGGGAGACATAGCATTGCATTTTCTCCGGTAAGTAACATTTCTCCGGTAGTTCCGTCAATAACTAAGCTCCTCCCTTACATCGGGATGACCTGACGTTGACATGGATTGTTTTTGGTGGTCCTTCGATAATTTCGATCAATTTGTACATCAACTCGGACGGTTTGAACTTATGCGTCGGTCGGATGGCCTAACCACTAGTTCAGTGTTATGTTGTTAATTGCCTCGCTACGCTAAGAAAAAATTGTATAATATCACCACCATATTTCTACTGTCATCGCGCTGTTATTTTCGGTGTTCATATAGCAACATAAGAGAGGCACGAATCGCCTGCTATCTGCTGTCTGTCTTCTTCACCTTTCAACTTTGTTATTTGTTCGTAGTATATTTGAAATAATAAATAATACTTGTAATGTAGTTCATTTTTTATTCATCATAAACGATATTACTACCTTTCACTAATGACATACAGAATTTTGCTTTGTCTCAGTGTTTTTTACATTTCAGGAAGATCAGTTTGGTGATTTTTGTAATAAATTATTTGGAGAAACACTGCTCAAGATGGCCGCCATATGTCGAATGCGTACCGACGTTGTCTAATCCAAGTGCATTCGTTAGACGTAGATCTTCCACTTGCTCGTCAACTTCATCTGGCAGTACCACATCGCACAGCGCACTAAATAAAATTAACAGTAATGGAATAAATACCAAGATAACATACAGTCGTACTGGATTATCAGTTTTGTAAGTAAGTTTCTGTAATGTTATAAATCATCCTTAATCAAGAAGGCAGTAGTGCTGGTAAGTAATGGAACAATTAGTGGCTGTAATGTTAGGAAAACATTTGATTGCAATCATCGATATATAAATCATGCTAATATTAAGTAGTTTATATCGGCTTCTTATTCAGTGTCTTGACCACACTGGTGGAGGAGGGAGGGGGGGGGGGAGAGGGGGGCAGTGCCTTCAATCTTTTATGAAATGATGTATAAGACAACATTTTTTGTCACTCATCTTATGCATTATGAAGCCTATCCACGCTTTCCTCGACAGGCACGGTTACAGTTCGACATAAAAGTTTGCTTTCTTCTTTTACGATATCCGATCACTGCGTGTTGGTTGATGAATTTCTTGAATGAAATCACGACATTGATGTCTCTAACACCTTGAAATTTGCCTCGTGTAATTCTTCGTTTAGTATTCTTGTAATACACATCGTTGTCTGTGACACACACACACACACACACACACACACACACACACACACACACACACACACACACCACAGAACACATCCAGGGACCTAACTGACGTTCTTGTCAGCGTTGACAGTGTCAGTTATTGTGTTATCAGTCGAACTCAGTAAACCATCAATACAATCAGGCAGTCATTTTGCCGTATCAGGCCTTTCTATTACAACCTTCTGCAAAACGTCAGAAACTTTATGTGGGTGTTAGCAGATGATGTATGTATACAGAAGAGTTGGTAGCGAAATGTAGAAAGACCTGCAGAGGATTAACGTTTCACGCTCCGTTTCGCAGTTGAGCCTTACGTTAAAAAGGTAAGGTGTTGCGTATAAATAGGCGAAGGGTCCAATTATTGCGTGGATTGGTGAACAAATACAAAAAGCAGTCACGTCCGTGAATGTTTAGGCGTATGAGCACGGATCAATCTAAAGTGGAATGAGCGCTTAAAATTAATCGTAGGAAATTGTGATGCCAGACTGAGCTTTAGACCTATTAGAAGACTCCCTATCAAGTGTCCTAGTTCATCTACGAAGGAGGTCCGCTACAGAAACCTCATTCAACGAATACTTGTGCATTGTTCGTCAATGTGATACCTTTACCGGTTGAAGGAAGGGAAACTGGGTTTAGAGTCCAGCAGACATTGAGGTATTTAGAGACGGAACACAAGCTCGGATTGCGCCATGGATGGGGAAGGATATTGGCCGTGCCCTTTTAAAGAAATTAACCTGGCATTTGCCCGGGATTTCCGGAAATCATGGAAAAAATAAATCTTAGTGGCCGGCCACGGATTTGAACCGTCGTCCTCCTGAATGAGAGTCCAGTGAATTAAGCAATGCACCACCTCGCTCGGTAATTTACTGATTGAGACTCACAGAGGAAATAAAGCAGATCCAAAGAAGGGCAGCACGTTTCGTTATAGGTTCGTTTGGTGAGGGCGAAAGTGTCACGAAGATGGTCACCCAAACCTATAGCAGACGCTACAAGAGATGCGTCGTGCACAACAAAGTAGTTTACTGTTAAAATTGCTAGAGTATATATTCCTAGAAAAGAAATGTTCCACGAGAATAGAATGATTCTAGAGCTCACGGGGGCTTGCCAACATTCTTCCTGCACACCATTCGTAACTGTAACAGTGAAGTGGAAAAGAGACCGTTATACATAAAATGTACCCTCCGTCACACATCATAAGGTGAACTGCAGAATATAATTGTAGATGTAGAATTGGGAGACCACAGTAAGCGGCATGTTCTGACTTCTGCCATGTCCAAGATCTTCATAAATTTTGATGAAAATCTCACAGTTGACCTACGTCAAAAATTAGCTGAATTATTCACCTTAGAAGAACACTCATTGACTGCAGGGCTGAGAAATTTTCACCTGGTCCTAGTGTCGTACTCTCACATAGACGAACGATTTCCTCGACAAAGTGTCTGTACGGGCAGCCTCAAGCATCCTACCACACATCGGTCCAAAACTTTTAGAGTCTGGATTAATAAAACATAGAGAAAAATAAAGGTTGTGCTTCAGGTTGATTCATATAATCTTTCTATTCTGGAAGTTGTTACATACAACCTTCTGAAACCACCGAAAACATCGTTCATTTGCGTGTTCTACCACTCGCCCGTCATACAGGTTTAATATCGGTTATGTTCTCAATGCGTTGACCCTTCACGTGAATGTTTTGACTTTGTTTTTCTGCGAAAGCTTCGTAGTGATAACAACAAGTCTTGTCACCACTAATGATTTCTTCTAGCAGAGAACTGTCCGTGTTTTGCATTTCAATGAAGTCACGGCATGCGTGCGCATATCGTTGTTTTTATTCGGGAGCCGGGTGATCGAGAGAAACTTCATCATGTTCTGGAGAATGAATTAAACACTTGATTTTGAGCTGCTGGTCCATTGCTTTTTGTGATGCAACAACGTTGACACACTACGGCCCCACATCCATTATCCACTGCTAAACACTGTCTGTTCACAAATGACTGTTGGAGTGCGGGTGTTGTTTACAGTCGTTAGTCCAAGCTGACACACTTGTTACTGAGATGACGTCTCTTGTATGTCAGGATCAAAATGAATCCCGTAACCTTTCGAAAGGATGATGTATTAAAAGGGTTTCCAGAAATTAAATTTTCATTATAGGGGTTTAAAGACTCTGCAATATGTATATCTAAATCCGATGTTGTTGTTGTTGTGGTCTTCAGTCCACACACTGGTTTGATGCAGCTCTCCATGCTACTCTATCCTGTGCAAGGTCCGTCATCTCCCAGTACCTGCTGCAACCTACATCCTTCTGAATTAGTTTAGTGTATTCATCTCTTGGTCTCCCTCTACGATTTTTACCCTCCACGTGGCCCTATAATACTAAATTGATGATCCCTTGATGCCTCAGAATACGCCCTACCATCAGATCCCTTCTTCTAGCAAAGTTGTGCCACAAATTTCCCTTCTCTCCAATTCTATTCAATACCTCCTCATTAGTTATGTAATCTGCCCATCTAATCTTCAGCATTCTTCTGTAGCACCACATTTCGAAAGCTTCTATTCTCTTCTTGTCCAAATTATTTATCGTCCACGTTTTACTTCCATACATGGCTACACTCCATACAAATATTTTCAGAAACGACTTCCTGATACTTAAATCTATACTCGATGTTAACAAATTTCTCTTCTTCAGAAACGCTTTCCTGGCCATTGCCAGTCTACATTTTATATCCTCTCTACTTGGACCATAATCAGTAATTTTGCTCCCCAAATAGCAAAACTCATTTACTGCTTTAAGCGTCTCATTTCCTAATCTAATTCCCTCAGCATCACCCGATGTAATTCGACTACATTACATTATCCTCGTTTTGCTTTTGTTGATGTTCATCTTATACCCTCCTTTCAAGACACTGTTCATTCCTTTCAGCTTCTTTTCCAGGTCCTTTGCCGTCTCCGACAGAATTATAATGTCATCGGCGAACCTCAAAGTTTTTATTTCTTCTCCATGGATTTTAATTCCTACTCCGAATTTTTCTTTTGTTTCCTTTGCTGCTTTCTGAGTATACATATTGAATAACATCGGCGATAGGCTACCAACATGTCCCACTCCCTTCCGACCCACTGCTTCCTTTTCATGCCCCTCGACTCTTATAACTGCCATATGGTTTCTGTACAAATTGTAAATAGCCTATCGCTCCCTGTATTTTGTCACTGCCACCTTCAGAATTTGAAAGAGAGTATTGAAAAAAAAAATGGTTCAAATGGCTCTGAGCACTATGGGACTCAACTGCTGTGGTCATTAGTCCCCCAGAACTTAGAACTACTTAAACCTAACTAACCTAAGGACATCACACACATCCATGCCCGAGGCAGGATTCGAACCTGCGACCGTAGCAGTCGCACGGTTCCGGACTGCGCGCCTAGAACAGCGAGACCACCGCGGCAGGCAGATAGTATTCCAGTCAACATTGTCAAAAGCTTTCTCTAAGTCTACGAATGCTAGAAACTTACGTTTGCTTTTCCTTAATCTATTTTCTAGGATCTGTCGTAGGGTCAGTATTTCTTCGGAATCCAAACTGATCTCAGTAATTAAAACTTCTGGGCTAAGAGGCCGTGGTCCAATAGTAGAAATACTTCTCCCTGCCGTTTCGTTGCCAGCTGCGAGCAACATCATCTGAGATAAATCTACGACTGGCTGCTAGACCGTGGAGGTCCTGTTTATACAGAGCGCGTAGAGGGCGCCACCGCTCGTCACGTGTTGTCAACAGTAAAACTATCTCTGGCTGGCGTCATTACTCTCTATCGAAGGTAATTGATTGTCACAAATTTGGTACAAAGTCGATCGCCATATCTTATCTAACTTCAAGCCTTCTTCTTTCCTGTTAAAATTATTGTGGTGAACAAAAATCTCTACAGCCTCTCTATACATACGTGCATAATAATGCGATGTCTTACCTAGCACGCTCGTCTCACTAAATTTTATTTCATGGCCACCCGTTTCAAAAACATGTTCCGCTACAGCCGATTTGTCCGTGTGTCCCAGTCGTCAGTTTTAATTACTGAAGACGCCGGCCGTGAAAGGCTACACGCTATGACCAAACTGATCTTCCCCGAGGTCGGCTTCTACCAGTTTTTCCATTCGTCTGTGAAGAATTCGTGTTAGTATTTTGTAACCGTGGCTAATTAAACTGATAGTTCGATAATTTTCACATATGTCAACACCTTCTTCCTTTGGGATTGGAATTATTATATTCTTCTTTAAGTCTGAGGGAAATTCGCCTGTCTCATACATCTTGCTCACTAGCTGGTACAGTCGTGTTAGGCCTGGCTCTCCAAAGACTGTCAGTAGTTCAAATGGAATGTTGTCTACTCCCGGGGCCTTGTTCTGACTTAGGTCTTTCAGTGCTCTGTCAAACTCTTCACGCTGTATCATACCTCCTATTTCATCTTCATCTACATTCTCTTCCATTTCTATAATATTGTCCCCATGAACATCGCCCTTGTATAGACCCTCTACATACTCCTTCCCCCTTTCTGCTTTCCTTTCTTTGCTTAGAACGGGGTTTCCATCTGAGCTCTTGATATTCATGCAAGAGGTTCTCTTTTCTCCAAAGGTCTCTTTAATTTTCCTGTATGCAGTATCTATCTTACCCCTAGTGATATGCGCCTCTGCATCCTTACATTTATCCTCTACCCGTCCCTGCTTAGCCATTTTGCACTTCCTGTCGATCTCATTTTTGAGACATTGGTATTCCCTTTTGCCTGCTTCATTTACTGCATTTTTATATTTTCTCCTTTCATTAATTAAATTCAACGTCTCTGCTGTTACCCAAGGATTTCTATTAGCTCTTCTCTTTTTACCTACTTGATCCTCTGCTACTTTCACTATTTCGTCTCTCAAAGATACCCATTCTTGTTCTACTGTATTTCTTTCCCCCATTCTTGCCAATCGTTCCCTAATGCTATCCCTGAAGCTGTCTATAACCTCTGGTTCTTTCAATTTATCCAGTTGCCATCTTCTCAAATTCCCACCTTTTTGCAGTTTCTTCAGTTTTAATGTACAGTTCATAACTAATAGATTGTGGTCAGAGTCCACATCTGCCCCTGGAAATGTCTTACAATTTAAAACCTGGTTCTTGAGACTCTGTGTTACCATTATATAATCTATCTAAGACCTACCAGTATATCCAGGCCTCTTCCATGTATACAAACTTCTTTTATGATTCTTGAACCAAGTTTCAGCACAACTCTACCAGGCGGCTTCCTCTTTTAATTCCTTACTCCCATTCCACATTCACCCACTACGTTTCCATCTCTTCCTTTTCCTACTATCGAGTTCCAGTCACCCATGACTATTAAATTTTCGCTACCCTTTACTATCTGATTAATTTCCTTTACCTCATCACACATTTCATCAATCTCTCCGTCATCTGCGGAGCTAGTTGGCATATAAGCTTGTACTACGTTTGTAGGCATGGGCTGCGAATCGATCTTGGTCACAATAATGCGTTCACTATGCTGTTTGTAGTAGCTTACCCGTATTCCTATTTTCCTATTCATTATTAAACCTACTCCAACATTACCCCTATATGATTTTGTATTTAAACCCTGTAGTCACCTGACCGGAAGTCTTGTTCCTCCTGCCACCTAACTTCACTAACTCCCAATATATCTAAATTTAACCTAACCGTTTCCATTTTTAAATTTTCTAACCTACCTACCCGATTAAGGGGTCTGACATTGCACTCTCCGATCCGTAAAACGCCAGTTTCCTTTCTCCCGATAACAACGTCCTTCTAAGCAGTCCCCTCCCAGAGATTCGAATGGGCGACTATTTTACCTCCGAAATACTTTACCCAAGAGGACGCCATCATCATTTAACCATACAGAAAGCTTCACTCCCTCGGGAAAATTGACGGCTTTCAGCTGTTCGCAGTACCAGCACAGTAAGGTCGTTTTGGTTACTGTTACAAGGCCAGATCAGTCAATCATCCAGACAGTTGCCCCTGCAACTACTGAAAAGGCTGCTGCCCCTCTTCAGGAACCACACGTTTATCTGGCCTCTCAACAGATACCCCTCCGTTGTGGTTGCACCTACGGTACGGCCATCTGTATCGCTGTGGCATGAAAGCCTCCCCACCAACGGCAAGGTCCATGGTTCATGGTGATGGGGGGGGGGGGGGCATATCCGATACAGTTTTGCATATTTTACATCGAAAAGAATTAACTGCAGTTACACAGGGTGAACTTTAATAAAACCGACGAACTATAGGAACGGATTCCTCATTATAAATGGACGGAGGAAGTTACTATGAACATGTGTCCGTAAATGAATTTTTGCCACGGTGAATGGTACTAACAAATGGAAGATTCTCTGACCACGTGCCGTGTACTGCTTGTGTATTGCAAGCTGTGTGACTGACACAACGTACTGTTAGCAGCAAAATGCTCCAGTTTTCAAGTCGGGATCAAGCCGAAATGATGTTTGTGTACGGCCCAGCAGATGGAAGCGGTCGAGAGGCAGCACCACTATACCAGAACAGTTACCCCCACAGACACCAACCACATAAGACCATTTTTCAAGCACATTTTGGGAGTTTGTGTGGTCGTAGATCCTTTCAGACAGACGAACGTGTAGAGAGTGGTGGACTGTGCGTACACCTGATTTGGAGGACCGGCTTCTGCAGGTTACTGAGAAGAAACCGTAGTACAAGCTCTTGGCAAGTGGCCCGCCAACATGGTGTAAGCCAGAGAGTGCAGCAGTTCATGACGCGACGTGTGAACGCTTGCATTGCATCCAATGGAGGCCACATGGAACATCTTTTGTACCGTGGATGTGTTGCAGCTCTGTACTTTGTGTTCAGGGACGATTTTTTATCGTTGCACGCACATCGTCGATTTCCCGACTCGTGCTCGTTAGACCTTTTTTCCTCCATTTCCAGTCAGAAATCTCTTCCTGCAGTCTATCTGTTTTATTAATATTCACCCTGTATGCAGAAGTCACTACACTACAGTGGGTAGTGTGTTGCCGGTACTACTGGCCAGGTTACTGGGTAGGAAGGATATTATAAGGAGAATGAGCAACTGATTCATTCCTTTTTGCCCACAAATCAACAATGAGCCACTCTGACCACAACATTGGATTTACAGTCTGGCCTTCTTGATCACTTCCGCGGCAAACCTTAATATCGACACAGATATTTAATTCCTACACAGGGCGAGTCGCGTTGCAAAGTAGCTTGACGTCGTCTTGTTTCTCTGTTTCATTACGGTTCTCGATACAGGAGAACATCCATATACAAGGAGCCCTTGCAATGAAAAAGAAGGTAATTAATAGTGAAATCAATATGAGCAATATATCATTGGTCATGTGAGTCACTAAATCAACTGCAAACAGAGATGTAAAACATAAAGAGACTAAATAATAAATTCGTCTCTCTCTCTCTCTCTCCTTCTCTCTCTCAAACACACACACAGGCACGCATAACAAATGAAGAAATCAAACCACACATAAACACCACAAGCTAAATAAAAGACGAGGGATAAAAACACAGCGAGAGTTGGAGACACTACATACGTGAACACACAAGTTCAATACATAGTGAAGAGTGGAAACGAAGTCTTGAAGTAAACAGGGTTGAAAAAACACCGAAAATCGTCCATCTAGAGGATGCAGATAGAGTAAATACAACTCCAGGCGACACAAATGGGTTAACAACGACGGAAATCTTAACACCAAACTATAATTTACCCCCTCGAAACTTGTGCTACAAAATATGTTTCTAAACTGAAAAACAAGCTAATAACGAGAGCCGGCCGAAGTGGCCGCGCGGTTCTGGCGCTGCAGTCTGGAACCGCGAGACCGCTACGGTCGCAGGTTCGAATCCTGCCTCGGGCATGGATGTGTGTGATGTCCTTAGGTTAGTTAGGTTTAACTAGTTCTAAGTTCTAGGGGACTAATGACCTCAGAAGTTGAGTCCCATAGTGCTCAGAGCCATTTGAACCACTTTTTTAATAACGAGAGAAAACATAATATAATGACATACCTGAGCAATTATGTAATGCGGTTGTTATATACATGAAACAAACAGTTATTACAAGTCACTGGAGATGCTTTAAAATAAAAGAAGCGAAATGAGTATGGAAAAACTAATAGCCTTATACTTAGTTGAAAAGATGGAATATACCTCCATGGTGGAAAACATGGCGATTTCTGAGACATTTTTCGGACCTTTTTAATGTTATCACTAACATGGTTATTTCACTGTACTTGTATTTTCGAGAACTTACTGCCACACCACTTTATTTTTAAAAAAAGGCTAGTTTTAATATTGTCTGTTGACACAACCTTAACGATCGTTATCCACGTAGTAACATTACACACGTATCTGCGTACGGCCATTTGTTGAAAATTTAGTTTCGATTTGGTGAAACATTCACGAATTAAAAGGAATGTTCAGACTGAAGTGGTATATCGACTTCCCAGCAGTCTTATATTAACTGATATCTAAACAATTGTGAATGCATCTCACAATAATACAAGCAAGAGTTCTAATGAACTTAAATACGTTGTTTTGTAGCCGAAACATCAACAACCTAATTTTGTCCCGTGATATGTACTTTATTTATTGCTTATATAGGTAGACCAGATTAGGATCCGAAGGCATAGGGTTTCATCGGACCAAAAATAGCAAATTACTAAAAAATATTACAAAAATATTTTCAATTTCACGGCATTCTTTGGTTTAATTACCCACATCTTACAAATTATTATGAGTGAAATTCTCATTACCAACACAAATAATTACAGGGAATATTAATATTTATTAGCATTAGTAATGAAAATAACAGTAATAATAACAATAACAACAATAATAACAAAGAGCAATAGGAATAACTAATACATTAATTAGTTTAGCACATTTGAAGTTGTATGCTACCAGCAGCAACAGTAGGATACACCGAATTGGAAATAAACGGGACAACAGCTGTTACGAAGGAAGACACTTACTTTAGAGTACTCTATAGACAAGAGGGAAGGAAAATTGATGGAGGAAGGGGTGTTGACAAGAGTGTGACGCAGGAAGGTATATGGAAGAGACACCTGTTTTGACAGACAGTGCGCCATTAGCTTTCTTTTAAAGTTTGCAGTAGTATAGAGTAGTTATACAGAGAGGTTTTTTTTTTTTTTTTTGTTGAGAACGACTATTTCTGCTGTGCAGACAGTAATGCAAGAGTTGAAGATAAGTGAGAGGAAATACAATAATCGAGATAATGATAGGGCAAACTTAGCGTATCATAGTTTCCATGCTAATTGGGATGTAGACACGATAAATGTTCTTATGTAGGAGTGATATGATCGAAATAGCAAACGTCACAAAAGTATCGCACACAAACATTCAACGTCAATTTCAGACGGCGTGATTTCTCATACGAAGGTCACTGAAGAGTAACGTCACCGTAATGAAGTGTGAGGAGTATTAGTGAACACACGAGTCTTTTTTAAGCTCTAAATGCTAAATGGTACTGCCTGCAGTATGCTACAAATTAGGGGGAACGAAGTAGGATTCATAGTTACGAATGGTACAAATTAATTGTCTGCATTAAAGATAGTTGCGTGTCGAATTGCAGAGTGTTTTAAAAAAGCCTCTATTGTTAGGTAAGCATGTATGTATTCCCTTACAGGTATGCCCTTATATATCAGCGTAATTAAGTAAATAATTAGCTACCAACAGAAGATAAAATGCAGCTATTCATACGACGATGAACCAGAACTTTTTCATCATTGGTCGGGGATTTTCTCACAATGTGCTATGTGGCATTCAGCTAATAAAAGCAGGCATATCATTACAGCACTGCAGCGATAGCTTATTGTTTACAGGGTAAACAGATTCATTTTCTAAGTGCACTCCAGCCTGTCAACCTATACCTAGTCTCGTTCAACATTCCTGAATGTTGACCTTTCTGATCGGTTTTTGGAACATGAAGAACGACCAAATAAGTAAATGAGAACTTCACAGTAGACAACGACCAGCAAAGCACTTGTTTGAACATCAGTTAGCAGTCACCCTTCTTCCCCTTTGCAACGTCTAGTCAGTTCCGTTGTGACCACGCACGCAATACTGCGAATATCTCTTACGGTTCTGCGAGCGGAAAGAGAGAGGAAAACATGGAGAAACAAAGGAATTCCACAGAGTTAGCCGTTTCAAAGACCGTGCAGGGCTTAATTTCCGTGTGGCGGAATAACCGACTTCACGCACACACACGCACGCACACACACACACACACACACACACACACACACACCACAGAAAGGGAAAGAAGAGCTGCTTTAATGTTATTGCAGGCATTTTTAATAATTATTTCGCTGGCGATTCACTGCAGAGTCGGGCAACATTATTTCGTTCCGACTCCGCATATTCCCTGAGCTCGGGTACAAATAACAGAGACAAAAAAATGGAATAAATAAAAAAAAGTAGGAACAGAGCAGCTGAAACGACCACATTCTGTTCCCATGTTTCTGATAATTCGCCCGCCTTTGTCCGAAAATGCGGTTCATACGACACGCCTCATTCGTTTAATTTCCAGTTTCTCCTCAAAGAGATGTCCGAAGTTGTGAAGCCCGTTATATTTAATTGCAGAATAATGAAAATTGTTCTGTATTCGCAAGACGGCATGGGAAATATTCCTGTGTGCAATTGTGGGTAAACCTGTATCACACATGGAGAAGAAAATCTCGTACGATCCCTTGCATACTAGACACGCAATAAATGTCTGAAACATTTTCGTTGAGAAATGGACGCTAATGAATGATAATCTAATACAGTACAAGTTAGGCGGAATATACTTAGAGAAAAGTGAGTGGGAGATTTTTAATTACTCTCCAGAAGTCAATGGAATAATAATTCAATACGGTAGACAGTCGAAACAGACGAACAGTGACCATAAACAACAAGGTTATCAGAACACTGTTACGTAATTTCGCGAAATCACGTGCACTTACCAAATTTCATTTCAGTCTAGTACAATGCTGTACAATGGTTTTTAATGTGTCGTAAACGAAAAATTTTTGGGTCACTTAAAATGATTATTCACATTTAGGATAGAGCAAGCTAGGACCATACCCTAATTTTTTGCGTTTCTTGTTGTGGTACAGATGACTTTTCACCAAACAAGTATTCGTGCGACCCGCCGTTCGGAAACGTTTTTCCATCTGGAAACTAACAGGCAAATCCAAGAAGTTCAACTAACTCTAGTAATTTCTTCAGAGAGTAATTTTCCTGATTGATAAGAAACAACAATTACTGAAGAGAAAGTAATACAGTAAGATGCGCTTCATTTTAATTGACGTTGATAAATTGGGCCGTGAGTTAATTTAAGCGCTTTCCTCAGGGGCAGAGGGATATATGGCGCTGCCACTGTTGAGTTAGAGGATGTGAAAAAGGGAATGTTCTACTGTTTGTCTTCCAATACTGGCAACACAAAGGCGTGGGTGACGCTCTTACTGATCAGCAGGTATGGAATAAATTTTGACTCAGAAATAACATTAATTTGTGGATATGCATTACAGAAGCAGTTATCTTTAAATGAGGTACTTATTTGTAGCAAGGAACATGAAATTAAAGTTGTTTTAATACAAGTTCTGAAATCAAAGACCACAACTTGCACGCTACCACTGTTTATCAATGTAGTCTGCCCACCTTCCAGAATAGCCCTTGAAATGTATGTGCTGAGATTCGATCAGGATAGAGCCAGTGAAAAATGTCGATAGTTCCCAACTGCGAGGTTGGACGAGTAGTAAGATCTTTGACACCTAACAGAGCTAGGTGCACACGGTAAAAGATGGAGTAGTGGTGAGGAGATGCGCAGAGACAGCAGACGTGTTTAGAGTCGCAGGTAGATGCCTGCAGGAGGCAGCCGGGTCGTGACAGCGTCAAAGTAAGAATTGGCGCTACTCACATAATAAGCTATATATTGAGCGAAACTCGGCACATACCAGGGGAAACTAGAAAGAATAATTAATAAAATAGGTTTTCTTTGGTTAAATAATGTCTAAAAGCTAGATAGAAATCCCATTGTTGATGAAATAAGCGTACTCCTTCAGACAAATTACAGGTCTTACAATCATGTACAGAATCATTGAAACAAAGGATGACACGCGTAAAGCTGAAATACTAAACACCTTTTTCCAAAGCTGTTTCACAGAGGAAGACCGCACTGCATTTCCTTCTCTAAATCCTCGCACAAACGAAAAAATGGCTGATATCGAAATCAGTGTCCAAGGAATAGAAAAGCAACTGGAATCACTCCACAGAAGAAAGTCCACTGGACCTGACGGGATACCAGTTCGATTCTACACAGAGTACGCGGAAGAACTTGCCCACCTTCTAACAGCCGTGTACCGCAAGTCTCTAGAGGAATGGAAGGTTCAAAATGATTGGAAAAGAGCACAGGTAGTCCCAGTCTTCAAGAAGAGTCGTCGAGCAGATGCGCAAAACAATAGACCTATATCTCTGACTTCCATCTGTTGTAGAATTTTGGAACATGCTTTTTGCTCGAGTATCATGTCGTTTTTGGAAACCCAGAATCTACTCTGTAGGAATCAACATGGATTCCGGAAACAGCGATCGTGTGAGACCCAACTCGCTTTATTTGTTCATGAGACCCAGAAAATATTAGATACAGGCTCCCAGGTAGATGCTAGTAGGAGCCTACGGAATAACAGACCAGCTGTGTGGCTGGATTGAAGAGTTTTTAGCAAACAGAACACAGCAAGTTGCTATCAATGGAGAGACGTCTACAGACGTAAAAGTAACCTCTGGCGTGCCACAGGGGAGTGTTATGGGACCATTGCTTTCCACAATATATATAAATGACAAGGTAGATAGTGTCAGAAGTTCCATGCGGCTTTTCGCGGATGATGCTTTAGTATACGGAGAAGTTGCAGCATTAGAAAATTGTAGCGAAATGCAGGAAGATCTGCAGCGGATAGGCACTTGGTGCAGGGAGTGGCAACTGACCCTTAACATAGACAAATGTAATGTATTGCGAATACATAGAAAGAAGAATCCTGTATTGTATGATTATATGATAGCGGAACAAACACTGGTAGCAGTTACTTCTGTAAAATATCTGGGAGTATGCGTACGGAACGATTTGAAGTGGAATGATCATATAAAATTAATTGTTGCTAAGGCGGGTACCAGGTTGAGATTCATTGGGAGAGTCCTTAGAAAATGTAGCCCATCAACAAAGGAGGTGGCTTACAAAACACTCGTTCGACCTATACTTGAGTATTGCTCATCGGTGTGGGATCCGTGCCAGATCGGGTTGACGGAGGAGATAGAGAAGATCCAAAGAAAAGCGGCGCGTTTCGTCACAGGGTTATTTGGTAAGCGTGATAGCGTTACGGAGATGTTTAGCAAACTCAAGTGGCAGACTCTGCAACAGAGGCGGTCTGCATCGCGGCGTAGCTTGCTCTCCAGGTTTCAAGAGGGTGCGTTTCTGGATGAGGTATCGAATATATTGCTTCCCCCTACTTATACCTCCCGAGGAGATCACGAATGTAAAATTAGAGAGATTCGAGCGCGCACGGAGGCTTTCAGACAGTCGTTCTTCCCGCGAACCATACGCGACTGGAACAGAAAAGGGAGGTAATGACAGTGGTACGTAAAGTGCTCTCCGCCACACACCGTTGGGTGGCTTGCGGAGTATAAATGTAGATGTAGATGTAGAATCCCTGACATCTGAGGTCACTCAACTTGAAACTAATGTCAGTGAACAGGGTGAACAATTCCAATCACAGTTAGAAAACATAACCGAAAGAATAGCTGCTTTGGAAACGCACGCAGACAATGAATCAGATCACACAACCCCAGTTCATTTTTCAGAAACAACTGAAAACCGAGCCCTGGCCAAATTTAAGAGCAAACAAGTCACTGTTAACGAACAGCAAAAAAGAGAACTCAACTCAATTCGGAATACACTTTCTGATATTCAGCAACAATTGCGAAGACGACAGTGCGCCTCGTAATTTTGTCCCAGAACACCAGGGAAATAATGGTGCTTATCTACAACAACAGCCCTCCGTCGTATCTTTACAGGCTCGTTTTTCACAGTATTACCCTCAACGAGGTAGTACCTTCCCAATCAGTTTTTCCCTACCCCATGATGTTTCTTCCTTTCCCCGCCAGGACAATGTCGATTATAAACACTTCCTTTCAATTAAGAAATTCAAAACGTTCCGGAATAACCCGAACGATTTACATCCGCTTGATTGGATTCAATAATTTACTTTTGCGTTTCCTCCGAATTGGCCAGTCGCACATCAGTTCGAACTTTTTTGTAGTTTCTTGGAGGGTGAACCTGCAACGAGAACGCGACACGTTCCACGACAATGCTTGTCTTTCCAATCATTCCAACAATTACCATTATTTTCAGCTACAGTAATTAGTAAGCTCTTTATTGTCTCTGTGTGTTATTTATATAACTAACTTTGCTTTTTTTTCTCACACATGATTTCCATGATTGACATGATTTTAAAATTAACACGTGATAACACATTATCCATTTTTTCTACACAACAGGACTAAATGGGGTAGAGGGTCGGTTGTTCTTTAACTGACACACCATGTGGCGTTGGTGCCCCATATCCTTGAGCTCTGGAACTCATTCTTCCTTTCTGAGTTCTCAGTCTACCCTTCTTTCTGTTCTAAATATTTTTTTCTGTTGTTTTTGTCAGATATCTGTGTACCAGTTCTCTGTTAAGTAAAATCACTGTTGTTAAAGCCCCATTTCCTGGTACTAAGGATTTAACATGCAAGGCTTCGCGAATTATGTTTATGTTAAAAAGGAAAGGAAGCTTTTCAATACTAATTTGTAGGATCGAATTGATGTTTCCTAATGTGGGACGTTTGGGAGTGTTTGCACTGTGAATATTTTATTGAAATACCTATGTGAAGACTATTTAATAATGTACGGTAATGGTAAAAAGAAAGGAAGCTTTTGAATACAAATTTTTGGGATGGAATTCATCTTACTGTTTCATAATGAGAGGCTTATATTGTATGATGTAAATGGAAGGTTTAATTTATCTGATGTGACTATGAAGTCAAATTACTGAGTAGGACTTTACCTAAACTTGTACTGTTGAATCTTGTAAGGAATTTCTTCATGAATATTGATTACTGCTCCAATTGAGCAGCATGACTTTTCTAAATTTGAAATAACTAGTATGTAAGAAGATTGTATGAAATTTCTTAATCATTGCTGCAATTGAGCAGCATGACTTTCTTGCACTTCAATTGACATTGTATGTAAGAAGATTAGGTGCAATTTATTCCCACAATATTTGTGCAGGATCACTTTACTGCACTGTATCAAATGGCTCTCTGAGTGCTATGCGACTTAACTTCTGAGGTCATCAGTCGCCTAGAACTTAGAACTAATTAAACCTAACTAACCTAAGGACATCACACACATCCATGCCCGAGGCAGGATTCGAACCTGCGACCGTAGCGGTCGCTCGGTTCCAGACTGTAGCGCCCAGAACCGCACGGCCACTCCGGCCGGCTGCACTTTATCAAAAAATAGTATGCAAGCATGTTTTACTACCTTTTAAAGGATTTTTTTTTGTGCATAGATTTTATTCAACTCAAGACTATTCTTGCTAGAAAGTTGGTAACATTAGTGTTATCTTATAGATATGTAACACATTTTTGTGCAGTAAATGCACTGGAGACAATTATTGTAAATTACTTTAAATATTAATTTCTTGTTACCTTAAAGATATATAACACATTCTTTATGCAGCAAATGTCCACTGCATACAGTTCTTGTATATTACTTTAAATATTAATTTCTTGTTAACTTAAACGTAGATAACACTTTTTTGCAGTAAATGTCCACTGCCTATGGTATATTGCTTTTAATATTATAACAGAGACTGAATTGTCACCTGAAAGACTACTAGATGTAAGTTTAAGAGAATGTGACAAAAGCCAGTGTGGGCTACCTGTTCATGTCAAATGTCTACTAAAGTAATTGAAGTTAACGATGTCAAGAGTACGTTAGTGTGGCCTGCCACCTGACATAACATGCCTTCTATGACTGATAATTGTAACTGAACGTCAGTAGGTGTTGTCATCTGACTTGACATATATTTCACACTCGATACTACCATGGCTCAGGGTTTGTAATCACCTGAGACCTCTGTTACAGGGTGAGCTATCCTCTGATTTAACAGGCAATTGGTTGCTCGGTGTGTCCCATACCTGAATTCTTCTCATTTCTCGTACTACAGCTCACTATTGGGATAAGTGTGTTCCATCACCTGACGTGACATGCTGTGTACATGGACATCGTCAGCGGCTCAGTGTGTCCCATTGCCTGATGCCCACTATTCTTCACATTTCTTGTACTACAGATCACTATTGGGGTCAGTGTGTTCTATCACCTGACATGACAAGATAGTACAATGTACATTAGTGGTGGTTCAGTGTGCCCCATACCTGAATTCTTCTCATTTCTTGCAGTACAGCTCACTACTGGGGTCAGTGTGTTACATCACCTGATGTGGCATGCTGTGTACATGGACCTAATCGGTTGCTCAGTGTGTCCCATCGCCTGAGGCCACATATTTCAATTTTCTTGCACTACTGCTCAATAATAAGTCAGTGTGGTCTCCAAACTGATGTGACCTGTCCTGTACAGTTGACCTAATTTAGGGCTCAGGATGTCTAATCTCCCGACGCCATTTATTCACTATTATCAAAGGCAGTCGACATGTATCTGAGGTTTACTCCAAGATAATGATGGCAACTGAAAGTCAGTTTATGCTGTCACATAACGTGACAAAGACGTAATAGTTAAGCCTACTATTAATTAAAGTATCTTATTGCATATTTTATGTATTTTTCCTCATATTCTATATAACTATCAGGTAAATTTGAATATGATTTGAGGTATTTTTCCCTCATATTTCTATACTTCTATGTGGTAACATTCAAGTTTATATGATGTAACTATTAGGTAAACTTTGATATTTTTCGAGGTATTTTTCCTTATATTTCTATGTTTCCATTTTGTAACACTTAGTATTGTGTGACATTGATGATTCACTTGTATTTCGCTATTTTACGCATTTTTTCTCACATTCTACATAACTGTTAGGTAGAGTTTGATGTTATGTGAGGTACGTTCCCTCATATTTCTCTGCTTGTATTTGGTAACATTTGGTATTATGTAACAGGTATTTCAGTTTTGTACATTTCGATGTTCTTTGAGTCACTGTGACTTGCAAACCTGGACTGTTGGTAAAGTTTGATTTGATACACCTCACTTAATACCCTATATGTCTGATGCTTTTGTCCTATATAAAGATGTTTTGGTTTTGTACATTTTGATGTTCTTTGTTTCACTGTGAATAGCAAATCTCATGGTATTATACATTTTACTTAACATCCTAGATTTATTGATCAATTTCATTGCTCTGTAATACTCTTTTCATGAAAATACTATGTATATTTTCTATTGTATCTTCCATTGTAGTTTTTGTACGAATTTCGTGGAGAAATCTGTGCTAACTGCACAGATCCCCCCACAAAATTCTGGTCCATCGGACCAGAGGGTTGCGAAAGGTATGTGCTGAGATTCGATCAGGATAGAGCTAGTGAAAAATGTCGATAGTTCCCAACCGCAAGGTTGGACGAGTAGTACATCTTCGAGAAGTAAGATCTTTGACAGCTAACAGAGCTAGGTGCACACGGTAAAAGATGGAGTAGTGGTGAGGAGATGCGCAGAGACAGCAGACGTGTTTAGAGTTGCAGCTAGATGCTTGCAGGAGGCAGCCGGGTCGTGACAGCATCAAAGTAAGAATTATCGCTACGCACATAATAAGCTATATATTGAGCGAAACTCGGCACATACCTGGGGAAACTAGAAAGAATAATTAATAAAATAGGTTTTCTTTGGTTAAATAATGTCTAAAAGCTAGATATAAATCCCATTGTTGATGCAATAAGCGTTTTGAGAAACTTTCTCGTAAATCCATGCTATAGAAGTTTTTTTAGTTTTTCATATGTGCCTTAAAAGTTTGAACAATAAATATTTTTTAGATAAAATTAGAGTTTCATCTCACGCCTTATGTCGTTCTCCACATCCTGTGCTTGCATTGAACCAAAAGGTACATAAAAGTAAAGTTCCCATGAGTAAAGCTAATAATTTCATTTATCAGAGTAAAATAATCTATATGTCGCTCCGCAGTTGGCAAATTATTCAGATCAGGATAGAATTTTTATTAAGTAACAAACAGGGCCAAAATGAGTAAAGTTATCTAGAGTGACAATTTTATGCCATAGCACTACAGATGAGTTGAATATATCTTTTGTTAACGGCTACACGGGAAGGAGTGCACGAGCTAAGTCCACATCATGCAGTCAGATGCAGGTTGGTGACTCATTTATTTTTACCACTAAACTTTCCTGCAGTCAGATGTGTATTTTGAGTATCAATTTTCCAACAATATTTTCATGCAGTCAGATAAAGTTCAAGTCAGTTGAATACGCAGTCAGATGCAAGTTTTGTTAAAGACTAAAGCAGTCACATGCAGTTCAGCCTAGTTTAAATAGAGAATTTTTATTAACAACACTTTCACCCTCTCCACAAGAGGGCGCACCACTCTCTCTCAGCTCAGTCCTTGTGCCACAGTTTACCAGTGCTGGAGCACAGTGGCTCCCATAGCACAGCATGCTGTGACCCGAGGTGGTGGGAGTTCAAATATCTGCGGCTAACTGACAAATTGGCACACAAATAACACTCTATTGTATCTGAGGTACGAGACCTCATGTCTAAGCACTTCACTCGTCCTTTTGTCACACACTAAAACAGTGGATACTCTGGAGGACAATAACACAAGTCATGTAAGACTGATTCCTTTTCCTCATGCCAGCACACGCTGAGTTTGACGCGTGGTCTAGGGGTAGCGTCTTTGATTCACAATCAAAACGTTTTACGTCCCGGGTTCGATCCCCGCCACTGCCTAAATTTTGATAGATAATCAGCATTGGCGGCCGAAGACTTCAGGCATAAGAAGTCAGCCTCATTCTGCCAACGGCCTTGTCAAAGAGGGCGGTGGAGCGGACAGAGGTTCAGGGCACTCTCTTGTCCTAGGGGAGGGAAATTGCCCCTAAAGGCGGAAGAATCAGCAATGATCAACGACATGAGCATGCAGAAGGCAATGGAAACCACTGCATTAAAGACACGTAACGTGTATCCACAGGACATGTGGCCTGTAGTTGAAGAAGTGTCATGATGATCTCTCCATTGGCAAAAGATTCCGGAATAGTCCTCCATTCGGATCTCCGGGAGGGGACTGCCAAGGGGGAGGTTACCATGACAAAAAGATTGAATAATCTACGAAAGGATAACGTTCTACAAGTCAGGGCGTGGAATGTCAGAAGCTAGAACGTGGTAGGGAAACTAGAAAATCTGAAAAGGGAAATGCAAAGGCTCAATCTAGATGTAGTAGGGGTCAGTGAAGTGAAGTGGAAGGAAGACAAGGATTTCTGGTCAGATGAGTATCGGGTAATATCAACAGCAGCAGAAAATGGTATAACAGGTGTAGGATTCGTTATGAATAGGAAGGTAGTGCAGAGGGTGTGTTACTGTGAACAGTTCAGTGACCGGGTTGTTCTAATCAGAATCGACAACAGACCAACACCAACAACGATAGTTCAGGTATACATGCCGACGTCGCAAACTGAAGATGAAAAGATAGAGAAAGTGTATAAGGATATTGAAAGGGTAATACAGTATGTAAAGGGGTACGAAAATTTAATAGTCATGGGTGACTGGAATGCAGTTGTAGGGGAAGGAGTAGAAGAAAAGGTTACAGGAGAATATGGGCTTGGGACAAGGAATGAAAGAGGAGAAAGACTAATTGAGTTCTGTAACAAGTTAAGGCTAGTAATAGCGAATACCCTGTTCACGAATCACAAGAGGAGGAAGTATACTTGGAAAACGCCAGGAGATACGGGAAGCTTTAAATTAGATTAAATCATGGTCAGACAGAGATTCCGAAATCAGATATTGGATTGTAACACGTACCCAGGAGCAGATATAGACTCAGATCACAATATAGTAGTGATGAAGAGTAGGCTGAAGTTCAAGACATTAGTCAGGAAGAACCAACACGCAAAAAAGTGGGATACGGAAGTACTAAGGAATGACGAGATACGTTTGAAGTTCTCTAAAGCTATAGATACAGCAATAAGGAATAGCGCAGTAGGCAGTACAGTTGAAGAGGAATGGGCATCTCTAAAAGGGCCATCACAGATGGTGGGAAGGAAAACATAGGTACAAAGAAGGTAGCTGCGAAGAAACCATGGGTAACAGAAGAAATACTTCAGTTGATTGATGAAAGGAGGAAGTAAAAACATGTTCGGGGAAAATCGGGAATACAGAAATACAAGTCGCTGAGGAATGAAATAAATAGGAAGTGCAGGGAGCTAAGACCAAATGGCTGCAATGAAAAATGAGAAGACATCGAAAAAGATATGATTGTCGGAGGGGCAGACTCAGCATACAGGAAAGTCAAAACAACCTTTGGTGACATTAAAAGCAACGGTGGTAACATTAAGAGTGCAACGGGAATTCCACTGTTAAATGGAGAGGAGAGAGCAGATAGGTGGAAAGAATACATTGAAAGCATCTATGAGGGTGAAGATTTGTCTGATGTGATAGAAGAAGAAACAGGAGTCGATTTAGAAGAGATAGGGGATCCAGTATTATAATCGGAATTTAAAAGAGCTTTGGAGAACTTACGGTCAAATAAGGCAGAAGGGATTGGTAACATTCCATCAGAATTTCTAAAATCATTGGGGGAAGTGGCAACAAAACGACTATTCACGTTGGTGTGTAGAATATATGAGTCTGGCGATACACTATCTGACTTTCGGAAAAGCATCATCCACAGAATTCCGAAGACGGCAAGAGCCGACAAGTGCGAGAATTATCGCACAATCAGCTTAACAGCTCATGCATCGATGCTGCTTACAAGAATAACATACAGAAGAATGGAAAAGAAAATTGAGAATGCGCTAGGTGACGATCAGTTTGGCTTTAGGAAAAGTAAAGGGACGAGAGAGGCAATTCTGACGTTACGGCTAATAATGGAAGCAAGGCTAAAAAAAAATCAAGACACTTTCATAGGACTTGTCGACCTGGAAAAAGCGTTCGATAATATAAAATGGCGCAAGCTGTTCGAGATTCTGAAAAAAAGTAGGGGTAAGCTACAGAGAGAGACGGGTCATATACAATATGTACAACAACCAAGAGGGAATAATAAGAGTGTACGATCAAGAACGAAGTGCTCGTATTGAGAAGGGTGTAAGACAAGGCTGTAGCCTTTCGCCCCTACTGTTCAATCTGTACATCGAGGAAGCAATGATGGAAATAAAAGAAAGGTTCAGGAGTGGAATTAAAATACAAGGTGAAAGGATATCAATGATACGATTCGCTGATGACACTGCTATCCTGAGTGAAAGTGAAGAAGAATTAAATGATCTGCTGAACGGAATGAACAGTCTAATGAGTACACAGTATGGATTGAGAGTAAATCGGAGAAAGACGATGGTAATGAGAAGTAGTAGAAATGAGAACAGCGAGAAACTGAACATCAGGATTGATGGTCACGAAGTGAATGAAGTTAAGGAATTCTGCTACCGAGGCAGTAAAATAACCAATGACGGACGGAGCAAGGAGGACATCAAAAGCAGACTCGCTATGGCAAAAAATGCATTTCTGGCCAAGAGAAGTCTACTAATATCAAATACCGGCCTTAATTTGAGGAAGAAATTTCTGAGGATGTACGTCTGGAGTACAGCATTGTATGGTAGTGAAACATGGACTGTGGGAAAACCGAAACATAAGAGAATCGAAGCATTTGAGATGTGGTGCTATAGACGAATGTTGAAAATTAGATGGACTGATAAGGTAAGGAATGAGGAGGTTCTACACAGAATCGGAGAGGAAAGGAATATGTGGAAAACACTGATAAGGAGAAGGGACAGGATGAAAGGACATCTGCTAAGACATGAGGGAATGACTTCCATGGTACTAGAGGGAGCTGTGGAGGGCAAATACTGTAGAGGAAGACAGAGATTGGAATACGTCAAGCAAATAATTGAGGACGTAGGTTGCAAGTGCTACTCTGAGATGAAGAGGTTAGCACAGGAAAGGAATTCGTGGCGGGCCACATCAAACCAGTCAGTAGACTGATGCCAAAAAAAAAAAAAAAAAAAAAAAAAAAAAAAAAAAAAAAAAAAAAAAAAAAAAAAAAAGCATATGCTGGCCAAGGACGCATCGAGGGGTAATAGAAGGAGAAGGGGTTTGTACAGTGAATTCCTTCATTCTGTCTTCAAACGTACACAAAACCGCCACATCAAGGCCATTTTTACGTGGAGTTGTGGACCTGCATGGTCAATCACTAAACCATTGTCCCATCATGTCCATAATGAATCCTGATTCGTCAATTATCGCTCATAAGTCCTTCACATGTGCCTTCTGTAGCTGCAGTGGGCCACTCTCCACCATTTCCACAGAAATCGTATTTAAAGGATTGCTGGTATCGATAGATTTCATCTTAACACTGGAATTCCTTCGAATATCACTTCTCAACATTCACTGAATGCTGGCTCCTATTTTGACTGGACCCAAGGTGGGTTTCTGCCTATACTTTGGTCATGCTGCCTGAAGACGGCGTATTGCAGCGCTGAAGCTGGTTGCTCCAATAAAATACAACTGGAAATTTGGATGACAAAATGTTTTGATTCAGCATTTGATATTGAGGAGCCAAGGTCGTGCAACCGTCTTCATAAAGATGGAGAACACAAATTATATGCCCATAATTGATCCTTTGATTAAAGTTCATCAATCCCTTACTTTTTTAGTCTGTAGTTGATCCGGACCTAACGTTTTCAATAAATTGTCTTAGGGACGGGTTACTCACTGTTCCTACTATTTACTGTGATAAAGGTGTCCATAACTGATCCTTCCTTTACAGTTCACCGGACCCTTATTTTTCCTGTCTGGCCGTAACACTTTTTTAAGGATATTGCCTCAGGAGGGAGCTCTTCATTGCTACGACTGATTACAAACATGTTCGCCATCTCTGATTCAGTCACTGTACCAACTGTCAGCACACAGGATAGTGAGAAAGTAAAAGTCACACCATTACTAACTCTCGACCCAGCCTGCTTTTGATGTGCTGGTCGCTTCTGTAGACCCAACGCTGAGTGGCTGGCCGCTGGTGGCGCCACTCCAGCAGTGTCCCATTCACATGATGTGGTGGCAAGCAAAACGGGTTGGGACTACAAACTACGGCGACCCATTTCGCAGCGACTACATCGGCGTGGGTGCTGTTTGCGGTCCATGGCGAGGCTGCTCGCAGATCAGATGATGGCAGGAAAACGGGAATCATGTAGGTGGCGACTGCTGTTGTCACGAAGGTGGCGTCCATCTTATCCAAGCCGACCGAAGTGGCCATGCGGTTCTAGGCGCTGCAGTCTGGAACCTCGCGACCGCTACGGTCGCAGGTTCGAATCCTGCCTCGGACATGGATGTGTGTGATGTCCATAGGTTAGTGAGGTTTAACCAGTTCCAAGTTCTAGGGCACTAATGACCTCAGAAGTTGAGTCCCATAGTGCTCAGGGCCATTTGAACCATCTTATCCAAGCCCCGCTGCAGCTCAGCTGACTGTGGGATGGGAAGATGTTGTCTCCTCTTGCCGCACAAACCATCCCCTTTTAACTGTGGTCCCTTCTTCTCATGCCCTAGTCTGGGCGTCAGGTAGTCACAGGTATACCTGCCCCCACCCCCTCCTCTGGGGCTGGAAACAAGGGGGTTCGGGGAGGCAAAAAGTCTGAACGCCCGCCAGCACAGCGCAGAATGTGCCGCCTGCTATTGCTGTCATTGCTATAGATCCCAATGAGTAACTCGTGGCGAGAGCTGAATTATTTAAAGGGAGCTAGCGTAAGGCTTTGATGCAAGACTTAGTCGTTAATGACCGCATGGGTCCTACTTCTTCCGCTATATTTACTTAATAAGCTGCTAACTACTGCATAAGTTCGTTGCTGTGTGCCCTTATGAAAGAGATGAAGTTGGTGGCAACATGCGTCATGAGCTAACCAATATGCTTGCCTCACTTCCTTTGGTTTTCTACTGCAGTCTCCTTTCTGCTGAATGCGTATCTTCAATTGGCAGACAGCGTCGTAATGTTCCGATGGGCTGAAGCACTGCAGCCCACTGGCTCGCTTCCTGCTTCCCCGTCTTCTCTGTCAAAACTTGCGTTTGACTGGCAGTGTGAATGACCTTCAATAAAATTTTCTTATCTCTAACCCTTTGTTATTCTGTGCCATAACACATCTCCTCTTTTAAAAACATCATCCTGAGTTTTTCCTTTTTCAGTTAGTGTACACCTACCTTGCCTTGTATTTAAAAAAGTATTACTCTTTAACTTATCGGTTGCTTGTCAACATAAGTCTTGAACCTTATTTACCTTAACTAATCTACTTTCTCATCCAGTCCTGCTTGCATACACTATTTACACTTTCCACTTACACTACTGGCCATTAAAATTCCTACACCACGAAGATTACGTGCTACAGACGCGAAATTTAACCAACAGGAAGACGATGCTGTGATATGAAAATGATTAGCTTTTCAGAGTTCACACAAGGTTGGTGACGGTGGCGACACCTACAACGTGCTGACATAAGGAAAGTTTCCAACTAATTTCTCATACACACACAGCAGTTGACGGGCGTTGCCTGGTAAAACGTTGTTGTGATGCCTCGTGTAAGGAGGAGACATGCGCACCATCACGTTTCCGACTTTGATAAAGGTCGGATTGTTGCCAATCGGGATTGCGGTTTATCGTATCGCGGCATTGCTGCTCGCGTTGGCCGATGAATCCAGGTTCTGTTTACAGCATCATGATGGTCGCATCCGTGTTTGGCGACATCGCTGTCAACGCACATTGGAAGCGTGTATTCGGCATCGTCATACTGGCGAATCACCCGGCGTGATGGTATGGGGTGCCATTGGTAACACGTCTCGGTCACCTCTTGTTAGCACTGGCGGCGCTCTGAACGGTGGACGCTACGTTTCACATGTGTTATGACCTGTGGCTCTACACTTCATTCGATCCCTGCGAAACCCTACATTTCAGCAGGATAATGCACGACAGCATGTGCAGGTCCAGTACGGGACTTACTGGATACAGAAAATGTTCGACTGCTGGCCTGGCCAGCACATCCTCCAGATCTCTCACCAGTTGAAAACGTCTGCTCAATGGTCGCCGAGCAGCTGGCTCGTCACAATACGGCAGTCACTACTCTTGATGAACTGAGGTATCATGTTGAAGCTCCATGGGCACCTGTACCTATACACGCCATCCAACCTCTGTTTAACTCAATGCCCAGGCGTATCAAGGCCATTATTATGGTTAGCGGTGGTTGTTCTGGGTACTGATTCATCAGGATCAATTCACCCAAATTGCGCGAAAATGTAATGACATGTCAGTTCTAGTATAGTATATTTGTCCAATGAATACCCGTTTATCATCTGCATTTCTTCTTGGTGTAGCAATTTTAATGGACAGTAGTGTATATTACTCCTTACTAGATCGTATGCCGTGTGTTCTAGGGTGTCTTGTCACGGTCCGCGTGGCTCACCCCGTCGGAGTTTAAAGTCCTCCCTCGGGCATGGATGTGTCTGTCGTCCTTAGCGTAGTTTAGGTTACATTAAGCAATAGGAAAACTTAGGGACCGATGACCTCAGCAGTTTGGTCACATAAGACCTTAACACAAATTTCCTACAGGATCGTATCCATTCCACAGGTATCTAATGGACGGATGACTCTGTTCGACAGATATCTTCCGCTTCACACAAAAGTAAGTTGAATAAATGAACAAATGAGCACTAGAACCAAGAACAAGTATGCTGTCGATACACTGAAAAATAACTGTATTTTGTCTACGTTTCTCGTGATATTATATCACATGTTGCGTTACTCGACTTAATGAAATTTTTCCTTTTCCTGAAGTTATTAATTCGTCTAGGGACTGTAGAAAAGTGTAATCCAAGGTACAACTAATAAAAGTTCGGTTTTATTTCGGTAATATATGTGGTGGTTCCTCTGGCCAGTACAACACTGCTAGGGACACACTAATCATTGCTGTGCTGGTTGGAAGGTGTAACTGTCTGCCTGCTATGTCCCTTGTAGTTCTGTAAATTAGCAATCCATTTACCTGTTATTCTAGTTTCATTATTGCATTTGGTTTACCGCTTTCATAGCAAGTGATAATTACTGTTTCAAGTATGACTAGGGGGTGAGTCCAGCGGCCTCTAATTTTCTGAAGTTTTGGCTTCCATTTTCCCTAAGAAAATCAGCATTTCGCATAACTGCTTGTTCGTTTGTATTACCATTGTTCGACAAAGAATAGCATATTATCTAATAGAATCTTTTAAATCTGCTACAGACAAAACGGGCCAGCAGCTCATGGCCTTGTGGTATCGTTCTCGCTTCTCGCACACAGGGTTCCAGGTTCGACAGGTTCGATTCCCTTCAGGATCAGGGATTTTCCCTGCCTCGAGATCACTTGGTGTTGTGTCGTCTTCATCATGATCATTCATCCCCGTTACGTTCGGAGGAAGGACTTTGCCTAGTCGGCGGTGCGGTTCTCCCGCATCGTCCCCTACGATCCTGAAGCGATGGGACCTCATCATCATCATCACAGACATAACGACCTGAGCTTCTTTTCATTTACAGACTAATAATACTTTTAGAGTTTGTGTCAATATCCATTTCCTATGTGTATCCCATTTAATTAGTATGAATGTGCCGTATGACACTCACGTAGCACATTTAAATCTTTGATATCTTCACTATCTGCTGTTTCCAACACAGTTTTTAACGGTTTCCCTCTGGCAAATAACCATCCTCGTTTTTTATGAATTACCGCTCGCGGTACCATTTCTGTTTACAGTTGCGATTGAGTGCGTAATTTCTCATACAGGAGTTTTCATTACTGAGAGAAAAGGAAATAAAGTCAATTCCCCTTATAACATCCACGATATATATGTATATTTTTTCATTGCGAGTGGTATATGAACGTGTGGATAATATTCATTCAATTATGTAATTATTTCTTAAAAAGATAATAATTATGTAAAACAGAGACAATGTTTGTCTCACATTCTTTGTTAATGTATGTCATTCTTTTCTTTTGTTTTGTATCTTTTTGTCGTCTTCTACTGATGTACAGCGCCGACGCAAGACGCGAAGCGATTTGAGGTCTGTTAAATGACAAACATTTAATGCAAAATTATTGTACTTTTATGTTCATTTGCTGGTAAAAACAAATAGAGCCAAATGCGTTAAAACTATTTATGATTAATCATTGAAAATTCACTTCCTGTTTCAATTATAATTTTGTATTATTTGTTTTATCATTGCTGCAAGAAGCGCAGCCATTGTTAGTTGCGATTGTATAGCAACTTCGTCTGTACTTCTAGTTGAAAATAGCATGGGTTTGTGTTAAACTAATCCGAAAAACAATTTAATAATTTTTTATTGGTAGCATCAATTTAAATGATTTATTGGGAACAGGAAAATCTTAATTAAAAAAGAAATACACTATCTTTTGTTGGCCGCCATCTTAACTTTTATCACAGCGGCAAATTTAAATTACTTGAAACTGCAAACTTCCAATACTCCGATGTGTAAGAAATAAATGTGCACCGGTGGTACTGAACTCTATTTATAAAAGAAAAAAATTAATCGAATCAGACTGCATTTTCTAAGAACAGTGCTGATGGTATTTGTTGTTGAACAAGATTTCATTGCTGATGTATGTAGCCAAAATTAAACTACGCACGAATCACGGAGGAAAATATTTCTGATAGCATCCGTCAGTGTTGTGTGCGGGTGGTATTCTGTGGTTCCTTTTCATGATCGATTTACTAAGAATAATTAAATCCATCGAAGAAAAAAAATTATAAAAGCTCTGATGTGCGATCTGTAATTTTAGTGATATGATCACAGCTTACAGTCAACATTATTACACTACGTCAGGTGGAGTTCTTGTGCAGTTTGAACAAAATAATTATCCGGGAGAAGATGTAGTTTGAATAATGCATTATACATGTGTATAATATTGTCAGTATGATTTGCAAAATCAAATCAATGCAACTGCTAAAAAAAAAAAAAAAAAAAAAAAAAAAAAAAAAAAAAAAAAAAACCACCAGAGTGAATTCAAACCGCAGAATACCATAGAGTATCGTATCATCCATATTCATTGCACTTGTCGATGTTGAAGATACACAAAATCGCCACACTGGCGCCCGAACAGGGACCACCAATGCACATTTGTTCGTTTAGATGAAAAAAAAAGTTGTAATTTATTACAGGTATAAATTGCCACAACAACTTATTAATTGTTTGCATGTATTGTTTTTCACGAACATTGACACCTATCCACCGAGTTGATGTTACTACTATTACTGGAGCTGGTGCGACAAACGAATCAAATAGAGCACTGCTGACCACTTCAGAAGAGTACAAAGGTACGATCAGTATTACTAGAGCTGGTGCGACAGACGAATCAAATAAGAGCACTGCTGACCACTTCAAAGGAGTACTAGGGTAGGAACAGGATCCCTCTCTGACTTGTGCAGGTTTGCATTTACACAGGGGCAACATCTGTTGCATTCATCTGATATTCTTTTTTTTTCTTTTTTTTTTTTTGTGATATTTTACATTACAGCATCACCGGTCTATTGCGGTCTAACTGTGTTGGTGAGGCAGTAAATTTCCACAGGGCAGTGACTGCATCACTGCAATTCACTTTGGAGGTGTGGCGGTGGGACTTGTAGTCCCGTACCACCCTCTGACGGTGACAGTACTACATGAGTCAGGCAGAAAAATTTAGCCTAACATGGACAGGTATGATTGGAAAGTATTGGACGTAGAATGGGGGCTAGTCCCGCCAAAGGATGCGTCCGTGGTGGGCGTGCCAGACCTATCCTTAGCCATGGTCGGAATCCGTTTCCTCTAGGATGGTTAGGGGAACCGGATGTCGATGCCAGCGGCGTGGAAATGTGGTCCCAACGTGGCGTAACCCATGGACAGTGTCCCGCAAGGCATCCACTTTCTCATAGAGCCGCCGCGCGTTGTTGCGTATGGTCGTCTTTAGGGGGACGATATCCGCTTCCTCGTGGAGAGTGACAATTCTCGTGAGTGGCGGGGCGTGCAGGCTCCACCTGAGCACCTTGTTCTGCACGCGCTGCAATGTCCGCATCCTGGTGACACTAATCGTGGCCCATGCAGCAGATCCATACGTGAGGGCAGGCAGGATAACTGTTCGGTAAATGCGGAGCTTGGTATGCAGGTTAAGTTCCCTACTGCGAAAGAGCGGGTACAAAGCCCTGGTTAGCTTTTGCCCCTTGTTGGTGACATACTCCGCATGACAGTGGAAGAGGAACTTATGGTCCATCTGGACCCCGAGATAGGTGGTTGTCGGGGACCAGGGCACCTGCACACCTGCGATCGAGATATTGCGGCGGAGGACTGGGCGCCGTTTCGTGAAGTAGACTGCCGTAGTTTTGGCGGCATTGAGAGCTATTTTGTTTGTCCGGCACCAGGTGATGGTGGCGTCCACCTGTCGCTGGAGGCGGGCGACGACGGCGTGAGTAATGCGGCCAGTGGTGTATAGCGCTGTGTCGTCAGCGTATTGTGCAAGGTGGCACTCGGGGATGACCGGCATATCATTGACATAGATATTAAATAGGATGGGAGATAGCACCGATCCTTGCGGAGTGACTGCCGACAACTGGCGAATGCCAGAACGCATTCCCCGTTGAGCCACTAGGAAAGTCCTACCACGGAGGAAGTCATCCACGATCTTGACATAAATATCCGGTATAGGGGTCTGTGTCAGCATCTTGTGTACGAGGTTGTCTTGCCAGATCTTATCGTAGGCGTTTTGCAAGTCCAGAAAAACGGCAACTGTCGACTTGGCAGTGTTGAAGCCTTTGCTGATGTGTTCAGTGATCCGTAGGACCTGAAGTTCAGCAGAGAGGTGCGAAGTGAATCCAAACTGTTCAGGACGGATTGTCCCAGCTGCTGCAAGAGGTTGGGAAAGTCGGTGAAGGATCACAGATTCGAGGACCTTCGCTATAGTGTTTAGGAGGCTGATGGGCCTGTTGTTGGTGGGGACTGTAGGGTCTTTGAACCTCTTGGGGATCGCAATCAGCTTGGCTTGTTTCCACTGAGGGGGGAAAAGGCCAGATGTGAGACAACAGTTTAAAATCTTGGTGAACAAGACGAGTGGTGTGCGGGGAAGGTGGCAAAGATGTTCATTTAAAATTCCGTCCAATCCAGGGGCCGACCGGCCACGTTTCCGTCGAAGGATGCGCTGAATTTCTGCCATGGACGTAAGAAGGGGAGCAGACTGGGGTGGGTGGTTGCGGAAAGCAGCAACAGCTGTCAGGACTTTATGTTCTTCCTGTAGTTCGTTCGGAGAAAGGTCCTGGGCCAGAGGGCGGTTTTGGGCCTCGAACGCATCTGCCAGCGCTTCGACAATTTGCAGGGTATCATATGACAAGCCACTGCTGCGCGAATAGGATGGGCAGTCGCTGGCTTAGAACGCCGCAGGGTGCGAATGACAGCCCAGTCAGATTTTTGGTGGAGTAGGAAAGTGGACATACTGTCCTCCAACTGTTCAGACCTCCATTCGGGGAGCCGGTGGCTGAATTCGCGTTGGAGGCGTCTCATTTGGCGTTTGTCCTGGGGGTCACGAAACTGCTTCCTCCTCTGACCGACTACCCTGTTTTGCGGGGTGACCCTGGTGCACTGTCCTCAGCAGCCACTCTGGTACCAGCCACTCAGGCACCAGATGGTTCGGTGGCTCCTGTGCCCCTTCCTGCCCAGACTCCCACTACATCCTTTGCTGCTGCAGCCCGGTCTCCTCCTCATTGTCTGTCATCCGTGATGGCTCCCACTGCTCACCAACTACAGGAGCCAGCTGCAGCTCCCTCCAGTCCATCTGTGGCTCTGTCTCAGCCCTCTGCCCCTACCACCACTCTGCCTACTACTACACCTGCTCCTACGCGCTGTTGGGGCAAGCAGACCACCCGGGACCCTGCCCCAGTGGTGGAGACTGATGCGTCCTTTTGGGCGGGCATGCGTGAAATCCTCCAGGTCATCTCCTTTTTCACGAAACCCCACATCCAGGCTGTTATTCGTGACACTGCACAAAAAATCCGTCAGTCGGAGGACGGGCTCTCCAAGGTCATCGCCCTAGTGGAGGGGCTTAGTCAAATATTGTTGTAATGGCGAATGGACCTCCACACCACCACCAGCCCCTTCGGGATCTTGTCACTTGCATTTTTAATGCCTATGGCATAAAACGTATGAAGACGGAACTGAACACCTTCCTCCGTGACTATCATGTGGATGTTTTACTGGTCACAGAAACACACCTCAAACCGGCAGACGATTTCCGCCTTCGCAATATGGTGTGTTACCGCTCTGACTGCCTCGACCGCCGTGGTGGAGGCACAGCTGTATTCCTCAACAAAGCTCTTGTCCATACCCAAAAGATTCTCCAGCCAATGGAACACATAGAGGCCACAGCAGTTACCATCTCCACACGCCTTGGTGCCATTACCTTTGCAGCAGCGTATTTGAGCCCAAACAAGCCACTGCTGGAAGCAGACCTCCGCACATTGTCATCCTTTGACAGGCTTATCATTGGGGCAGATCTCAATGCCAAGCACCCAGCTTGGCATTCTCGCGTGTCTAACCCCAAAGGCCGGCTCCTCCTTGACCTAGAGGATACTTTAGCACTATCAGTCTATGGCCCCCACGAACCTACCCTTATCCCAGTCCGTACTAACTGCCAGCCAGACGTTCTGGATGTGGCGATCTTCAAAAACATCACTGCTCAGTTTTCGCTGGAAGTTATCCACGAACTGGCCTCCGACCATGAGCCAGTACCCTTGCACCTCACCAATGCTGCCCTTTCATTTAATGCTCGTTCCACTGCGTCCCTCACCAATTGGGACAAGTTTACCAGTGTTCTTAGTAACACCACTCAACACGACCTCGATTGGACAACACCGGCCAATATAGTCTGTGCTGTGGATCTGATAGTCAAAACTAGCAGCTGTAAGTAGTACAGATTCATTAAATTGGCTGCGAGAGAGTTACTGCTTCTCTACACAGATCTAAAGAGTTTTCAGTGTTAATATATATATATATATATATATATATATATATATATATATATATATATATATATATATATATATATGTGTGTGTGTGTGTGTGTGTGTGTGTGTGTGTGTGTGTGTGTGTGTGTGTGTTTGTTAGTTATAAGATTATTTTGTGTTGATGTATATGTGTCAGTGATATACACTCCTGGAAATGGAAAAAAGAACACATTGACACCGGTGTGTCAGACCCACCATACTTGCTCCGGACACTGCGAGAGGGCTGTACAAGCAATGATCACACGCACGGCACAGCGGACACACCAGGAACCGCGGTGTTGGCCGTCGAATGGCGCTAGCTGCGCATCATTTGTGCACTGCCGCCGTCAGTGTCAGCCAGTTTGCCGTGGCATACGGAGCTCCATCGCAGTCTTTAACACTGGTAGCATGCCGCGACAGCGGTGACGTGAACCGTATGTGCAGTTGACGGACTTTGAGAGAGGGCGTATAGTGGGCATGCGGGAGGACGGGTGGACGTACCGCCGAATTGCTCAACACGTGGGGAGTGAGGTCTCCACAGTACATCGATGTCGTCGCCAGTGGTCGGCGGAAGGTGCACGTGCCCGTCGACCTGGGACCGGACCGCAGCGACGCACGGATGCACGCCAAGACCGTAGGATCCTACGCAGTGCCGTAGGGGACCGCACCGCCACTTCCCAGCAAATTAGGGACACTGTTGCTCCTGGGGTATCGGCGAGGACCATTCGCAACCGTCTCCATGAAGCTGGGCTACGGTCCCGCACACCGTTAGGCCGTCTTCCGCTCACGCCCCAACATCGTGCAGCCCGCCTCCAGTGGTGTCGCGACAGGCGTGAATGGAGGGACGAATGGAGACGTGTCGTCTTCAGCGATGAGAGTCGCTTCTGCCTTGGTGCCAATGATGGTCGTATGCGTGTTTGGCGCCGTGCAGGTGAGCGCCACAATCAGGACTGCATACGATCGAGGCACACAGGGCCAACACCCGGCATCATGGTGTGGGGAGCGATCTCCTACACTGGCCGTACACCACTGGTGATCGTCGAGGGGACACTGAATAGTGCACGGTACATCCAAACCGTCATCGAACCCATCGCTCTACCATTCCTAGACCGGCAAGGGAACTTGCTGTTCCAACAGGACAATGCACGTCCGTATGTATCCCGTGCCACCCAACGTGCTCTAGAAGGTGTAAGTCAACTACCCTGGCCAGCAAGATCTCCGGATCTGTCCCCCATTGAGCGTGTTTGGGACTGGATGAAGCGTCGTCTCACGCGGTCTGCACGTCCAGCACGAACGCTGGTCCAACTGAGGCGCCAGGTGGAAATGGCATGGCAAGCCGTTCCACAGGACTACATCCAGCATCTCTACGATCGTCTCCATGGGAGAATAGCAGCCTGCATTGCTGCGAAAGGTGGATATACACTGTACTAGTGCCGACATTGTGCATGCTCTGTTGTCTGTGTCTATGTGCCTGTGGTTCTGTCAGTGTGATCATGTGATGTATCTGACCCCAGGAATGTGTCAATAAAGTTTCCCCTTCCTGGGACAATGAATTCACGGTGTTCTTATTTCAATTTCCAGGAGTGTATATAGACTTGTTGTGTTATATTGTGTATAAAATGGTTAGGCCCAGGAAACCGGTTAAACCTAGTGAAGATATGGAGGCAGAAATCATATCGGATCCTCCTGTAGAACAATCTCTTCACACTCCTACTCAGTCATTAGAGAATTTAATTACCGATAACAATTTTGTAGATGATGTTCCGACAGGTAGTGAGACTGAGAAGCTGCCGAAGCAAACTGGCACTCCACCAGTCAATCAGTAAGAAAATAGAGACACAATTGGTGCCGACCCAGGGGCACAAGTGCACAACGCACAAGCTATGCCGTTACAGGATCTGTTAACAGCATTATTCGAAAAATTTGAGAGGCACCCACATGCCTTGCTCATACTGTGGCATCAAGCAATCAGGCCTGCAAGATGAGTGGTCTGCCAAGCGAGTGGATTCATTCATATTTATCGAGTAACATGAACTCTCGTACTCACAATTAAGTTACAAATTATCCTCCTATATGAAAAATACTCAAAGGAAACGCACATCTGACTATCAGTAATTTACAGAACTCTGACTGTTCACTACACACTGGCAATACCACATTTTCTTTTTTTTTATTTAACGGCCATCGCACTGAATATGAGTGGCGCACACATTATAAATTCTGGATATCATGATAACATACTATTCGAAGGAAAAGGCCACCAATCTTTTTCTTTTCACTATCTTATTTATTCCGATAAATTCTATAACCTAAACACACAAATTCTATAACCTACAACAACAACACATGAGAAATTCCGCCCAGTGGGCATGGCTTTACATTGGTGATTCTCCATCCTATGGTCTCGTAATTATTTAACGCTACAGTACACTTTCTGGATAGGATGGTGGATCTTTTATTATATCTCACACTTCTACTCTCAGGATCATCATCACGAAACTTTCCTCCAGACCGAGCGATACAAAAGGAACACGCATAACCCACTACCTCTGAAACTACCTTGCTACTCTCCCATGCAAACCACACATACTTAAATTACATGACATACACCACACTACAACATGAAATACAACACAGGGAATAGTCACAACATTATCACTTTCAGCTTTCCCACTTCAATTAATATTTATCCCAGTTTCACACGACACTGCCCCACTTCGTAATTCTACTTTCCTAGTATGAACTCTGGAGATATATGCACGTCTTCCTGTGCAATGCAAGCCAAGTGGCGTTGCTGGATAGACAGCTGACTCAACTTGCTTCTCTCTCAGAGTTTGAATCAAGCGTCACACGGAAACAAATCACGCAAAGTAATATTAAGAACATATTCATCACACACTCGAGTCCTCAACTGATACCATGGACGAGTACTTCTCTTTATCCTTTGTCTCATACACAGATTGAGACTCACACGGTACTCACCACGTGGAAGTACTCGCCTCTAATTTCAAGTCCTGCACATGCTATTTCCCAAATATTTCAGCTTATAGTACACACGCTAGTAATTCAGCTTAACTTAAGCACACAGAAGTATTTCAACTTATTGCTACACGTGGTTTCATTGTGACCGTTGGTCACTTCCGAAGATTACTACGATCCCATTAATATTACCTGCCTGACATTTAATTCACCCCACAAAAGTTCCTGAAATAGAGAAATTATTATTTCAAACTACTCTTAAATATTCCACATGCATACCATGTCTCCACTCTTTTGTCTTTATGGAGCACACCTAAGACAGGTCTTAACAGCACAAGGTCCAGCGGCAGAGTGCTGAAACATGGTCGTTCTTCGGGTCCTCTCACACCTCTGTCGAAGTAGGGGAGCATCTTGCTACCGTATTGGTCAGCCACATTTCAGGCGCTCAAAGCTCAGGTAAATTTCATCTCTTTGGTCCCACCAAAGGTGGCCAAAGAATCGTCTCAAAGATGATCATATATTCACATTCACTATCTGCGGTTAGCAGACGACCATACATTCATTCATTTCACAGATGTCACCAAACTGGATGTAGGGATTTATTTTGTGTGAGTGCACATGTGATCAATTAAATAAATAAACTGTCATTCTTTCCCAAACTGGTATCCGGCTTCGCTGTATTAATTGAAATTGAGTTATTTTACAAAAAAAAAGTGTTGTTCTGACAAAAATGATGAAGTATGTTGTACCTATTTTCAATGTCGGGCGGTACTGTACCCCTTCAAATTTACTACCCAGCAGAGGGAAGAAAGGACTAGAGAGGGACAGGAACAAGAAATTAAAGACCAAGAAAGGGAAAGGAAATTAGATCAAACTATCAACAACATATTTCTTAAAAGAGATGAGGAAACTGTCAGCCAGATCAATCAAACTTCAAACGAACGTGATAGTGCAATTACTAATCATGTGAAACGAGAGATCGATGCAGTGAAATGCATGGTCGAACCATTAGTGAAAATGCCAGTTCAGGTGAGCAGCCTTGAAACTGATGTGGATAAACTGGAAAATAGATTCAAAGCTCTAGCCACAGCTGTCGAAACATTGCAGGAAGATATTCCTTCCTAAATTCATAGGCAAGTCAAAACCGAGATAGCCAGAGCGATGTATCCTGAAAACCCTAACCCACAAATTCTGTCAGTATGCAGCAATAACAACACTGATGCTGACAGGCAAACGTACACAGAACACTACACCGAATCTTGTTGTGCCGCAAGGAAAACCAGACTTTATTAATCAAATGATTTTGCCACAGCAATGAGTCACAACAAGAAGCAATCATGATAACGAAGCAGAGTGTACTTTTATAAAGGTAAATGCAACACCTGCAAATGATAGCAGTTCAATGCAACTAACAACTCTGATGCAAGAAGAGAGTTTCATCAAGCATTGGCAGTTTCAGATCTTCAATGAAGAAAGCAAAAGAAACGTACACTCTGCTGTATTTATCCGTAATTTCGAAAGTGTTCACCCAAAATCATGATCAGAAGAACGAAAGATACAATTTGTGGTATCACATATCTCTGGGGATGCGTCATTATGGGCATTAAATGCCGCAGACACTGGTAAAACCTTCATGACTTTGAAAAGGCGTTTTTAGATCCAGTTTGGTTGTCGTCTATTCAAGAGCGACTTCGTAAAATAGTATACAATGCCGAAGTCTATAATCCGAAATCAGGTTCATTAAGGAAGTATTTTGAAAAATATGTTAACATGATCAGATTCTGGGATGAGCCAGTTACCACTAGAGATTTGATACGAGTACTAAAAGCCAGACTACCAATCCACGTTAGAGAGAAACTGTTCAATGTTACAGAAACCGACTTAAAAGAATTTCTGTCTGTAATCGATTCCTTGGATCTTGTGCAGGAGGACGCCAGAAAAACTTCTGATGTCACAAGCAATACAAACAGTCCGAACGGAAAGAATTCATGGAATTCTAACAAGGTAAATAGGGGTGAAGCTAGTCCTAAACAAAATAAAAACAAATCTTATGGAAACAGCAATTACAACAATAACAGTAATAGAAACCAATACAACCAAGACTGTGGTTACAACGATAATAATAACAAGGATTATAGGAAAACCGAAGAATACCAACAACCGAATGGTAATCCAAAGCAGCATCACAATCAGAATTCAAATTTTCATAGTGGAATTAATAACCGAAAAAGACGGAATGACCACAGACCAAACATTCCGTACAAAGATAAGCCAAAGAATATGCGTGGAGATGACGAATATTGGCGGCAACCAGGACCAAGCCATTGGCAACCGTTGCAAGGTTCTTTTAATACAGGCCAGCCGGTAAATTATGTCCAAGCTATTCCGATGTCAAACAGCCAATATCCACCGTGGTGGGATAGAAGCAGGCCGCCTCCAACTACAACAGAAAATTCAGAAAATGTGAAAATAACAGAGGTAGCTTCTGACACCAAACAAAATTCACAGAAGCCGACAAACCAATTGCGGTCCCTGTAGGCCTCCTCCAGGCGACCGAGGGCAACAAGGAAGGCAATAGGTCGAAGAAGCACAATATAAACATGATTCGATATCAGGATGGAAATAAATTAGAAGATGAGCTATATCAAGAACCAGTAATTTCTGATAAGATAGAAAAGGAAATAATTTAAGCAAGTGTCACTGGGAGTGTAAATGGGATACCAACTACAATTCTGCTCGACACAGGTGCAAATGTATCCGTAATGAATATGCAATTTTTTAAGAAGGTATCGGAACTAGGAAAATTACCGATCTTACCCGTCGCAAATTGCAAGGTTATTGGAGCATTGGGAAACAAGAAACAAACCGTAACATTCCAGACACAGGCGGAAGTTACCTTAGGAAATGATCGCTTGACATGCACGTTCCTATTGATAGATAACTTATCCGTACCAGTGGTACTTGGACTTGAGTTCCTTCGGGAAAAAGGAAGGTACAATTAATCTTGCCCGGGGGACGTCTGATCTTAATCACCAACAGCGACCGGTAACTTTGATGTTGAATCGGGAGTTCGGTGCAAACCTTCCATTAATGCAAAAGGTACACCTTTCTGTCAGTAAACAGAAGATGTTAATGTTGAACCTAGAGCACCCGCAGATACGTAGTCAAAACCGAAATAACGATGTACCCAGCGATGTGAATGACATCGCGGCAACAATACGAGAGAAAATAAAGGAGACAACTTGCATTAATACTTCTGAGGCTAGGCAATTGACCGAATTATTGCCTGAATATCATGAAGTATTCGTTGACCAACCTGGTATCATAAACGATTATCAGTATAAAATGAATGTAGACCCGCACAAGAACTATTGTAGAGCAGCGTACTCGGTTCCCTGGACTAGGGGCTATATTGCCATAAAGACATGAAAAAATATTTGCAATAAAATGTTTGTATTTACAAAGGACTAATAAGAGGTGCTAATGTACCGAACATTAATAAATGTGGTGTTCAGTTTTAGTAATGCAATGATATTATATGTTTGATAGTTTGTAGATTTACAAATCAGGTGTCACAATATAATAATCTTGAATTATTTGTGCAAGGAGTAAAGAATCTCCATGATAAACACATTTTAATAAAAAAAATTAGTATCTTCATAAAAGTTCACTTAAATATTATTGTATTAGATGTAATAAATTTTATTATTTTTTTGTAGCGTACATATCAATGAAATGCATAAAATGTTTTAAATGAGAATGAGTCATATAGTCCCATACATGCAACGAGTGTTGGTCATGTGTGAGCTGTGTGATCCTGTCAGCCACCTCTCGAATAGTATCTGACTGTGTACTAATTGATGTACACATTTCAATATGAAGTCATATAAAATGACTTATCAGGGACACTCCGGTGAAAAGAAGTCAAACATGGATCTCTGTCCCAAGAAATGATAAAATATGAGTATTTGCCATGAACAAGGAAATGTACTGTTATCTCTATTGTTCGAGAATGATCTAATGATCACAAAAATGTAGCAGATTCCTAAAGTTTTGTACTGTATTATGTTTACGTAACTGGATAAAATTTTGTTCTTGTTATTGAGTCATTGTAACGCGAAAATATGTGCAAATGTACCAGACCTCTTTTCATGAAAGATGTCGTTCACATATAGACTGTGTGTAAGTACTATGGACATGTACTCACAGCAATCAGAAACTTTATCTGTGTCTTACAAGAACTGCACAAAAGTCTAGTGGACACTGATTTATTTAGCAAAAGAATGTGTACAGTGATAAACTGTGATCAAGAAACCTTAAGAACACTCATGTAGTGCGAAGGTAACAGCAACGCTATGGACGTTTTAAGTTCTGTTGCCAATATTAGCAGTTAAATGGAACTCGTGACCTCTAATAATTCGATTCGGAGCGTCTTTGCGGGTAAAATATTATGTGATCGACTGTAGAGCCAGCCGCGCCACACAAAAACAATGCAACGTGTCCTTTGCAGTGCGTCGCGAGAGAGAAAGTGTAATCACATTCTTCGAGTATACACAAAGCACGCTACGAACACATGTGTGATTAACAGTGCCGTGATTGAAATGTGCATATTGTTATGAATTCCTAAATGAATCACTATATTGTATTGAACAGTGTCAAGATACAGGACAAAATTAGTTCCTTCTGTGTGAATGTGAGTGATATGGACACTAACAAATTTTCTCCACAGGATGCTAAGAGTGTTTATCTTGTCACTGACACATGTATTTTGACATTTCATGTACCCGTCTTGAACTGAATGTCGAGACACAAGAGAATCCAGAGCTGCTGCAGGGGTAGTTCCGGCCGGCAGCAGATCGCAATCACGACGCAGCCGACGGCTGTCGACGCTACGCCGACGCGGCCAGGGGCGGACGGGTGGCAGTCTACCTGACTGCGTTCCGACGGGTCGACGTGGAAGAAATTTCTGTCATACACAAGAAATATATTAAATCTGTTAGAAAAAATCATAAAACTTCAATGTATTTCGCACATACGACAGAAACATAAATTCGTGATCCAGTTTGTACAATCTCGATTATGTCAAACATTACTGCAAATAGTAGGCGAATGTACTGTCTTGAAGCCCCTTGGACGGTTTTGGTCCCGGTTTTCCGATTCCAGCTAACCCGAATGGAGGGGGGGGGGGGGGGAGGGGAATAAGATACTCGGGGAAGTATCCGAAGCACTTTCCAAGGCAATACAGGCACGGATTTTTTTTTTTATTTTTTTAATTTTTTTTTTGCTCAATTCAAATACAATTTTCTGTGACAAGTTACATTGAAGTCAAATATTCGGACATGAAAACAATGAATCTTCGTGGATTATGTGGACTGATAAAAAAAAGGATGATGAGAAATAAACATGGTGAATAAACTATTTTTTTATCAGCCCAAGGGGCAATATAACATCCACGATATATATATATTTTTATTGCAAGTGGAATATGAACGTGTAGATAATATTCATTCAATTACGTAATTATTTCTTAAAAAGATGATAATTATGTAAAACAGAGACAATATTTGTCTCACATTCTTTGTTAATCTATTTCATTCTTTTCTTTTGTTTTGTACCCTTTTGTCGTCTTCTTCTGATGTACAGCGCCGACGCAAGACGCGAATCGATTTGAGGTCTGTTAAATGACAAACATTTAATGTAAAATTATTGTACTTTTATGTTCATTTGCTGGTAAAAACAAATAGAGCCAAATGCCTTAAAAATATTTATGATTAATCACTGAAAATTCACTTCCTGTTTTAATTATAATTTTGTATTAATTGTTTTATCATTGCTGCAAGAAGCGCAGCCATTGTTAGTTGCGATTACGTAGCAACTTCGTCTGTACTTGTAGTTGAAAATAGCATGGGTTTGTGTTAAACTAATTTGAAAAACAATTTAATAATTTTTTATTGGTAGCATCAATTTAAATGATTTATTGGGAACAGGAAAATCTTAGTTGAAAAAGAAATCCTCTATCTTTTGTTGGCCGCCATCTTAACTTTTATCACAGCGGCAAATTTAAATTACTTGAAACTGCAAACTTTCAATATTCCGATGTGTAAGAAATTAATGTGCACCGGTGGTACTGAACCCCATTTATAAAAAAAATTAATCGAATCAGACTGCATTTTCTAAGAACAGTGCTGATGGTATTTATTGTTGAACTAGATTTCATTGCTGATATATGTTGCCAAAATTAAACTACGCACGAATCACGGAGGAAAATATTTCTGGTAGCATACGTCAGTGTTGTGTGCGAGTGGTATTCTGTGGTTCCTTTTCATGATCAATTTGCTAAGAATAATTAAATACACCGAAGAAAAAAAAATTATAAAAGCTCTGATGTACGATCTGTAACTTTAGTGATATCATCACAGCTTACAGTCAACATTATTACACTACGTCAGGTGGAATTCTTGTGCAATTTGAACAAAATAATTATCCGGGAGAAACTGTAGTTTGAATAATACATTATACATGTGTATAATATTGTCAGTATGATTTACAAAATCAAATCAATGCAACTGCTAAAAAAAACAGAGTGAATTCAAACCGCAGAATACCATAGAGTATCGTATCATCCACATTCATTGCACTTGTCGATGCTGATGACACACAAAAACCGCCACACCCTCCTTTCTACAAGTAAATATACACAGGACATTAGAGGTAAAGAAAGTTAAGATTTATCGAAGTAATAAACAAATTCCGTTTGTGCAATTTACTCAGAATTCATTGTATTTTGTAGACCTAATTTCATAAGATGTGTTTCTCTGATGTTCTTAGCTCATTGGTAATTCTTCCGTTTCCGCGACTGTTGAAGGAATCTGTATCAGTACATCAGTTTAACCTCTCAATGGTTTGACTCGACTTCTGTGGACTACAAAAGATCTACTTGACAACTGTAATTTTGTGCTAACTGTCGAAGTCATTTCGGTAACTTGATAAGGTTCTCATTTTTCTCTTCGGGGTGTATGGATTAACTAGTAATCCCCACCGTCCTACCTTGTATTGTGGCAGTTTATTCGTCCGTTGTCTAAAGCTTTTGTGTTGGCACACATCACCATTTACCAAGTATCTCACAGTTTCTTTGCAAAATTTTTCACTGTTTCGCCCTATGGACCCATTTAAGTAATGGCATTTTTCGCCCATGTATTATCTTGTATGGCAAGAGGGCATGAACTGTTCAGTTATGTACACTGACGACAGAGCTTAAATATACGTCCCAGTCTGAATGCTGTACATTTACTTAATGGCTTAACATTTTGGAACTCTTTCTGCCCAACAATTTGACTGAGGATGGAACTTCTTAGTTTTCAATAAGAGACGTAACTCTTTCATTACTTCAGATACAAAGTTAGTTCCCTGGTAAATATTGTGAAAAATGATGTGACATCGTAAGGACATATTCATTATCCGATTGTGTTCCAGTGCAAGGTTCTAAGACATCCAACCCATTATAGAAAACGGTTTTTTAGCTTCTGTGGCCTCAACAACTGAGTTTTCTGATGATTCCAATCTGTTCTTTGTGCACACGAGATACAGCACCTTACCTATTGTTCTACAGTACTGCGACACATTCTCCCACCAAAATCTTTCAGCTGCACATCTATCAGTTTACGTTCAAAACAACTGACACTCACTGTTCGCTGGTTCTATCTTTATCCTCTCTGCCTGGCGTCCCCTACCACTAGTAAAACTGCTTTCTTTCGGCTTAGGCTATCAGAATTTGTATGTTTGACTCCTGGCTTATGAATTTCTTCACAGTCAAACTCACGTATTTTTAAGGCTCATTAAGGAGAGTTAATCGACTTTGTGAATCTTTCAACCTATTCCATTTTAAAGATGTTTGGTCAGTAATAACTTTGAATTAATGACCATACAAATAGCAACGAAAATTAGAGATTAAATAAATAGCTGATAACATATCTTTTTCAGTTGTCGGATAATTACATTCAGCGTCAATCGATTGTCTCGAGGCATACGCCATCGTATGCGCTTTCCCATCAAAGTTGTGACTTAAAATACAATCCAAAGCGTTGTTGGAGGTATCACATGCGAGTATGAATTCCCGTTCAAAGTCACGAAATATTAAAACATGATCTGATATCATTACCTCTTTGTGATTCTCGAATGCTTCTTCACAACGTGTTGTCCACTGAAAACTAACACTTTACCGTAGCAACTTAGTTACCAGTTGTGCAATTTCAGTGACTCCCTTCACGAACTTGGGATAGTAATCGTATAATTCAATAAATGACTGTAATTGTTTAGTAGCTAACGGCATCACACATTTGTATACGGCAGAAGTAAATCGAGGATCCTTCCTTACACAGTCTTGACTGATAATATGCCCAAAATAACTTACTTTGAGCAAAATTTCATTTCTTTACACTAAGTGTGAGGCGTGCTGCCGTCTGTCTACTAAATACTTCACCACGACGTTTAACATAATCTTCTACAGTTCTCAAATACACGATTATGTCGTCAAGATAAAGCATACGGGTTCTTGGTCTTAAATTCTTGATTTTAATTCATCGATAACCCATTTAATAGGCGCTGGAATGTAGCTGGCGCATTTTGCAATTTGAACGGCATTCTTCGATACTTCTAATGACCTGAAGATGTTTTAAAAGTTGTTTCAGATCTATCAGGAAACACTTCCAGTTGGTGATAGCCTCGTCTGAGAGCACTCGTTAATATTTACATCTTCCTACAGTGTCTAATATGTCTGTGATGTCTGGGATCGGACATGCACCCATCGTTGTTCATATATTCAAGTAACGGTAGTCACAACAACATAAATATTTTCTAATACCATACACTGATTTTTTTGATATAATAACAATATTTTCTATCGCCATGCTCGATAATATCCTAATGTAAATGTCAGTCTACGAGGGTTGCCCAGAAATTAGAGCAACGCATTTTTTTTTTCCTCGAGCGAAAACAATGCCAAGAATGTGAAATGTGACGTATGTATTATTTGAAGTCTCCTAAGTGAGCGCCCAAATTTCCGTCACTTCCGACGATGGTGTAACTGTAGGACAGTTTCAAAATGGCGTCTATAGGTGATGTACGTTACAAGCAACGTACTGAATCTCTCACTGCAGAGAGAGAAACTGTTGGGAATATTCACAAACGCTTTTGCAAAGTCTATGGAGCATCTGCTGTCAACAGAAGTGCAGTTAATTGCTGGGAACGGAGGATGATGTCATCTGAAGGCCGTTCGGCGGAGCTCCACGATTTGCAGCGGCCGGAGGGATCATACACGGCTGTCACACCTGACACACTGACCTAGCCCCATCGAAATTCCACTTGTTTGGGCCATTAAAGAATGACACTTGTGGAAGACATTTTGAGGACAATGAAGAGGTGATTCACACAGTGAAGCACCAGCTCAGTCACCAGGAGCTGGAGGAAGACCATAGAACGGGATGGAGATTACGTGGAAAAATAGGGTGTATAGATGAAACATCATTCTCGTTATTTTCAATAAAGAATTGTTGAAGAAAAAAATTCACTGCATTACTTTATGAATAACCTTATATAAATCTGTTTGCTAGTGCCTACAGGTGTTCGCTACTCTCTATGTTTTCCTATATACTGGTGGATTAATGCCTGATGGTAGCTGTGGCCGTGTGGTTCTAGGCGCTTAGATCCGGAACCGCGGGACCGCTACGGTCACAGGTTTGAATCCTGCCTCGGGCCTGGGAAGTGTGTGATGTCCTCAGGTTAGTTAGGTTTAAGTACTTCTAAGTCTAGGGGACTGATGACCTCCATAGTGCTTAGAGCCATTTGAACCATTTGAATGCCTGTTGGTATGCAGTGTTGTTTGATAGGAGTTGCTGGTAATGGACTACCTGAATTGATTAAATCTGGATTTCCTAACAAAAAAGTTTCCATGGCTTCGCCTTCACTGCATTTCAGGTGAGGAACCTTGGCACATAGTACAATCACATTGACGGTTTGTTTGAGGCTTCGATTACCTCATGGTCCATTAATATCCTCATCCTCGAGTATCGCTAAACACACCGCAATTAATTCACTTCATCTCTCTCAAAGTCAACAAAGCTCTCTGGAACCATCAGTGCCCATTAACGATGGTTAAGCACATAACTCTTCTACGTATAGAACAATGCATTTACTCTCATGCTTCATTTTTCTGCAGTGACTCAACCACACATAATCTCTGGTGTGGCATATCGGCATCTAAAGATACCCAAAACTAACTGCCTTGTACCAGCAGGTACTTTGTCATGCGTAATTATCTTTAAACTGTGCGCTGTGCAAAATTAATTTTTGAATGATGCCAGTCCAGGAAGTGAAGTTTGAAGTGCGAATACCCTCGTCCCACAGTTAGAAATACTTCCATACAGTTACTAAACTGTAGTTCAAGTTGTAAAAATAAGTTGTGTTGTCCCCAATGATACCGAACAACTATTTGCTACTCCGCATAATTCATACCGTGGAGTCCATAGTCTTCTCTTACCCACAATGTATGGATTATTCGCAAATACAGCTCACCGGTATCGGCTAAAATTCTGCATTATTTAACATTTACGAAGCCCACGAAACAACAATTCTTCTCTGCGTAGCTGTCTGGAGTACTCTGACTCACTCGGGATGTTTCCTGACGGACGAAACACCCCTGTTTATGTTTAACAGCTTTTCCGTTGCTTGTTTCCGTTACCTTGCTTTCTATTCAAACACTCGTTTGCAGTGGGGCCAAAATGAACACAGTTGTAACATTGTGGTTGATTGCATTGCAGCTTCAATATCCACAACGATAACAATTATCTTCAGAAGCAAAAATTGGTTTATCTTTCCGTTCTCGTGTTGTAGTAACTATTTTCTGTAAGTGCGTGGTAACACGTAGTGCTATAGCTGAACCCACCGGATTTACCACTCGTACTCTTCGCGAATTCTCCGCAGGAATTCCTCGCAAAGCACATCGAAAGCTCTATTTTCTACCTTCCCAAGTATGACGCGATCGGCTTCTGAATTCCCTGTCCGCTAAAATACGTGTACATTTACGTTACAGACTCAATCCGAAAGAAATCTCCACAGTCTCAATTGCCTTCTGTGTCAATTCATTCCACTCTAAATACCTAGTATTATTCGCCTTACTGTATCTGACGCTAACCTTCTGCTAATTGTTTAAATGTACTTGCACTGCTTAGCGTTTAGTGATAAATCACAAATGTCTTGGCTTCACCCGTAAGGCGTACATAGGCCGTTGTGACGTCTCCAGGCAAGACATTGCTAAAATCTGTGTAATATATGCAAAAACCATTAATCTGTGTTCATATATTTCATTTCTGTATGAATAGTTATCGATTATGTGGATTCTGTATAAAAGAAATAATCATTTTGCATTTTTATGTTTGTGGAATACTATGTATGTCAATTTTGCAAATAACGTCTGTGGTCGGCGAGTGTGGAAACCAACGCAGACAATGATGTTTAAAAATATAACAAAGATGTATATTAGCGTATTAAATTGCTTATAAATAGTGAAAGCTTTGACATTACTGTCTCTATCTTCTCGTAGCCGTGAATGTTGTGAGAGCCTGTGACGCTATCTCGATCGCTTAGTTCATTTCATTTGTTTTTTGACCGAGAAAGGCGCCATTGGGCACTGATGTATAAAAAAGATGTGTACTTTTAACTTTATGTTAATTCTGAATATAGAAATTGTTAAAAATACTTGTAATAATTTGTAGCTCGCTTGCCCAGTATTTCATCCCACATTTTTAACCATTTTCAGCGTATTTAGCATTTTTTTTGACGCAATGCTGCGCCACGATCGCGGGAGCCGCCGCCGCGGCAAATTCCAACTATAATTGAATGAAAGCAGTTTTCCCGCAACTAAGCGGGCTGGTAATTGTACATTAAAATTATTTCTTTCAGTTTCCCGGAAACCACAAAGGATTGAAGAATTTTATTATGTCATTTTCTGATGGACATGGGCAACTGCTAGTACAATATTAGTGACGGAAATAATTTACGTAAATCATGGAGTTAAAATTTGAATTGTGTGAGATCAAAGACTGCTGTGCTGAAATCTAGTCTGATTAGCAATATTAAAATCATTTTCATTTTTGGTTTCATGCTCACGTGTTAGCCGTGGCAATCAATAGTGTTTAAATGTTAAAAAATCTACTGCAGCTTTTCTGTCTGGCAAGCATTGCATACTGTAACTTCTCTGAGTGTAATAAGAGTAATTTTCAGTGCATTTCAGAGACTGAAGTAGAGAAAGACATGTTTAATTTCGTAATCAGTTACAGTAATGATACAGTGTTTCATTTCTAACAAGCTAGATCAGAGTTATGAGAACATTGTTTTGCAAATTAACGATCATACATTCACAGCAGGATATCTCTTAATGTTGTGCATATCCCCGTATAATAGGTCAGAGTGCACAAGTTAAATTTTCAACTACAGAAACCAATAGGGAGAAGGGCATTTTATCTTTTGTGTTTGCAACGATAATCAACATCTGGATTACTTCAAGTGCTATGCAGCATAAACTGTATCGTAGCCAAAGATCATAAAAGTTCAATCCATGATTTTATTACTACCAAGCAAATGAATAACATTCTTTTACATTCAATCCAACTGTATATAAAATCAAAACTTACGGGGATACGTAACACCCTCTGTAGAGTAGTTTCATCTGACCAATTACTCATTACGGCTGCAGCCAATATGTCAGTTACGAATATCGTTTCGTACTCTGTTGTTGTGCCGGAGATAGATATGAAAAGGTTAGCTACTGAAGGATCTACTGAAAAGCAGGGTATTTTTACTGCCGACTTAAGTACACTCTAACCATCAGTTCATCATGGCGTAACATTTGTTGAACATTTTCGTCTAACAAATGCGACACTTGCTTCGGTAGAGCAATTCTACTGTCACTAGTAATAGCTGTAGTGGTTGTGGACAGTGTCTTGAAAGGAGGATGCAAGATGAACATCAACAAAAGCAAAACGAGGATAATGGAATGTAGTCGAATTAAGTCGGGTGATGTTGAGGGAATTAGATTACGAAATGAGAGACTTAAAGTAGTAAAGGAGTTTTGCTATTTGGGGAGCAAAATAACTGATGATGGTCGAAGTAGAGAGGATATAAAATGTAGACTGGCAATGGCAAGGAAAGCGTTTCTGAAGAAGAGAGATTTGTTATCATCGAGTATAGATTTAAGTGTCAGGAAGTCGTTTCTGAAAGTATTTGTATGGAGTGTAGCCATGTATGGAAGTGAAACATGGACGATAAATAGTTTGGATAAGAAGAGAATAGAAGCTTTCGAAGTGTGGTGCTACAGAAGAATGGTGAAGATTAGATGGGTAGATCACATAACTAATGAGGAGGTATTGAATAGAATTGGGGAGAAGAGGAGTTTGTGGCACAACTTGATAAGAAGAAGGGACCGGTTGGTAGGACATGTTCTGAGGCGTCAAGGGCTCACAAATTTAGCATTGTATCGCAGCGTGGAGGGTAAAAATCGTAGAGGGAGTCCAGGAGACGAATACACTAAGCAGATTCAGAAGGATGTAGGTTGTAGTAAGTACTGGGAGATGAAGAAGCTTGCACAGGTTAGAGTAGCATGGAGAGTTGCATCAAACCAGTCTCAGGACTGAAGACCACAATAACAACAACAATAGTAGCTGACCTTGTGCCTAGCAAACCTGTTCAAATTTCCACTAACTTACATGTATACTGAAAATACACCCTGCTAATAGAGCAAAAGTCAAGAAAAATACTACTTACCATACATGAAATTAGACTCAGCTGCTTATTTTGCCTGATCATCATCCAATAACACTCATCACACTCGTCTGCTGCTTAGCCATTCCATCTACAAGCAGAACAAGTTATTAGTTCGAACTTAGCGCATGGTTCACTGCGACCCGCTGAATTACAAACAGAACATCTCACCGGTACCAAACATATTTCCTTATAATTTCCTCTGAATTCTGGGAGCTCAGCAGGTTCCGTGGGCTTTAAAAAAGATACTATGACATAGCACTCCTATCACTACGCCTGAACTCTGCTACATCACTAAATTGTTGGAGTCGAACACCTCCGATGCCAAATTCTCTGATGACATCGTCGGCCGGAACTCTTCTGACACCAATTTACAGAGGGCCGAGCGGAGACACTATAAGTCAGGGTAGCTGCTGGGAATTTGTGAAGCATCAACGACGCTAGTAAAACATTATTAGAGTTCTGTCATTTGTACACAATATTTACAGGTCGTCATTGTTTCGCTCTGGAATCGGCTGTTGCCCATTTAGCTGCGTGCTGGATTCCAGCTAACGTCCGTCGAATCAACTCAGTAGTTGCACTCCCAGGAGAAGCTGTCAGCGACCGTGTCGCCGCTGCAGAATTGCCGGCAGGCAGGTGCAGCTTGCCCAGTGTGAAGTCGTTCTCGCAGTGGTTGCCGAAGTGTTATCGTTCCCACTGCGAATTCTTGATGACCATTTCGCGATGTATTTGGTGTCGGTAGTCTTGTGGTAGGTTGACCTCCTCCATATAACTAGTAGCTTTCAGCACCCAGAGGAGTCTAAGTGCTGAACAGGAAGATGCAACCCAAGATGCGCCGTTACTGGCTACCACGTCGAAGTGCAGCTCCAGCAGCACTCGGTGATGTTGTAACGTTGTTACTTTATTTTGCTATGAAAGCGGTACTGATAGACAATAACAGCGGGTTAAAAGCTGTGAGCTGTCTGGGGAAGATAACCTTGCATTACTGAGCAACTGTTTCACCAGGTATCCAGTCTAGCTTACCAAATCCCCAACCAGACTAACATTAATTATAATCTTTCAATAGTCATACGACAACCGCTGATATGTACATAAAAAAGAGAATTTAAATAAAAAGAAATAAATCAGTTTATATTTGGAAATTTATTTTAACATTGATCATTGAAATTTCAGCATATTAAACTCGATTCATAACTAAGCTGGTGCCTTATTTAGCATTGTAAAAACGTGAGATTGTAATCTTACGGAACACATCAAATATGGAGCCAAGATTGGGAGACTGCATGCAACACTGCGTTCATAAAATAACACACAAAGAACGTTGAAACACATGCAAGAGGAAATTAACCACAACCAACCGATTCAATTTTCACCCAAAGAACTTATGTTCGTAGCACAATCCTGTCCGTCATGTAATTACCACACACTGGTATACTAAATTCATACTAACTCTCTGTGAAATCTTCCCAAAAAGAATAGGTGAGGGCTACTTTGATGATTACACCACATGCTTCACGTGGTCAACTTGGGTTACACAAAGAGTGTAACTCCACAATAATTTTGATAATTAAAATAAATTAGATCGAAAAGCAGTTTACAAAAGAAAAACCTCGAACTCGTTACTATCGTCTTACTATTAACCTGAAGGGTCAAACAATTGTATAAGCACGTGGTACTGGTCTCACAAAGTACACCCCACGTGGGTTGAACATAAAGAAAAGTTGCTATATTGAAAAATATTGTTAAGACGAGAAGTTATAATCACACAAGCATTCGCATTTAAGATTGATGATTTTAGTTAGAGTTACTGATCAGCACGTTGTTCCACTGTACTCACAAAGTAGTGACAAAGCAACTACCGGAAGATATTCTGAACTTCGCACGCGAATTACACTGCGTTGCAATTTAAGATAACATTAGAAATTTTAGAGATAAACCTGAAATAAAGGTGATTAAATTTTCAGTTAGGCTGAACTTAAGAAATCCATTGCCCTACGGACTTAGCAGACACTCACTTAGCCGGAGATCTTACCACTTCAGAAGCACGCCGCGGACAGACTGACCTGCGCTCCTCCCGAGCGTGCTCCCCAAATACAAACGGAAGTGACCAGAGAGAGACAGCTTCCTATGCCAACATGACAAAGGACAGACAGAAACATGCTAAGAATGGAAACCTCTCTGCTTTTAGAAAGCGTAGCTACCTGTTCCGACGTTGCTCCTACTGTTCTCTAGCAGACAGGCTTGTCTGCTAGCCTCAAGCATGCAACTAGAAACACATTTGCTCATTCATCCTCTCACACAGAAGGGAAGGGGGATGACAGTATCTTATCATATACAGTATATAAAAGAAAGCGGATGTAGGTTCCGTATGAGACTGTGTGACATGAATTACATATAAACTGTGTTTCAAAGTGTAGTAGTGCGACAGATCGTTCTTGTTTAAGTGTAAAAGTAACACTTTTCACTGCTCAGTCTCCTCCCAGATAGTCAGAAATATCACAGTAAATTTAGAAGAGGAATTTATGCCCTAAATGACAAAAGATTTAAGAAATTAACATGAAAGGAATCCAACAGAGACCTATCATAACCCCAACGCTCCGGGAAAAGACTGTGCAGGGAATTTTCTGGCCATGCTAGGACATTCCCAAACAGGCTTCTCGCACCCTACTTAAACCAAAAATGTAAAGAAAAGGCAAAAGGTCATCAGCTACTTGCTAAGACACAATAATTTCAACACACCTTTAGAATCTACCAATTTCAAAGAGAAAAAAAAAAAAGAAACAATCTGTGACACCTATTTAAAAGATAGTGTAGACCTAATTCGGTCAGCAAGTAAAAGCAATGGTCCCTGTGTCATTAATATGAAAATTTCTGGTTGTTACCCTTATGGAGTTCACCAGTATTTGCTCATTGCAAGAGCCAACTGATCACAGGAAAATTTATGACTGTTTATTGACAAGTAAAATTTATGAAAACAGCAAAAGTGCCACAGCAATTAAAAAAAAAACATGAAAATAACATCAGTATTATAAAGCAGAACATTACAATGCACAATCCGCAAAAGCAAAAAAAATGATAAGAGAAAAAAAGATGTATTACAAAGTGGTTATCGCAAAAAAATTGTGTATCTTATAAAACTAATAATTTGTAGAATTAAAATAACTTTGTGGCACTAATTTAATCACTCTACTATATTTCAGTTAGTTATCAAACAATGAGCACTGTGTCATTATACTGAAAATACGATTAATTATGTGATTGTTACCCTTATGGGGTTCCTCACTATAAATATCGATCACAGTCCAATGAGAATGAATAGCTATCTGGCTGATAAACGAAGCAATGCCACAGAAATGAATTTACGAAACAAAATATCATAAATCTAATACATCATACAAAAACAAACATTGATAAATAAAACAGCTTTGAAAGTTCAGTAGTCACGTCTAAAAAAAACCACCTATAAATAAAACACCTGCAAAATAGAAGAGTGAAAGTCTAAAAAAAACAATAAATAGAACAACTGCAAAATACAAGAGTCAGTCTAATAAACACCAATAAATCGAACTCCTGCAAAACACACGAGTCAGAGTTTCTCTGACAGAAACATACATATATGCATTGGACTAAGAACCATATAATCCCTGTTCACTGGCACACTCAGTAGTTCCACTGTTCTGAGGCACAATATAGGAGGGGGTGGGGGTTCGTCGCCGCCGCTGTCAGTAGGGATTTTTGTCCATCTGTTGCGTGCAATCCCGCCGTTTCTGTCCTCTCATGAAGTTTCTCTTGGTGGCCCGTGTCACGTACATCTCGATTTGGTTCTATGTTTGTGTTGTCCAATTCGTGCGGTATCCTCGTTTGACACGCCAGGTTGATGATATTCCTGGGCAAGGATGACACTTAATGGCTCTTCTTTGTGCCACCCTTAGCTACCAGAGAACATCGAACTATGATTTACTGTCGCTTGACAGTGGGCATCCGCCAGGAAATGTTGATAGGCGTCGTTGAAGTCTGCCAGTTTCTCTGGACAGTATGTGTCAAAAGGCTCCACGCCCCTTGTGTTGTTACATTCTTGAGTTATCCTCAACTGGCTCGCCGGTTTGATATTCCTGGGCAAGGATCACACTTAATGGCTCTTCTTTGTTTCACCCTTAGCGACCAGAGAACATCGAACCATGATTTACTGTCGCTTGACAGTAGGCATCCGTCAGGAAATGTCGATACGCGTCGTTGACGTCTGCAAGTTTCTGGACCGGAGCTGTCAAAAGGCTCCACGCCGCTTTATCCTCTGTCTTTTGTCGTTTCACCGCTGCCGTCTCGTCACGGTCGCGCGGGTGTGGTGCGTTGCCAGCAGAAGGATTTCCGCGCGGTGGACCGCTCGGCCATGTGAGGTCATCGCCTCCACGAAGGGTCGCACTGGGGCAGCCGCCCATTAGCTCCAGGCGCAAGGGAAAGTGTTTGTCGCGTGCCCTTCTTTTGTTGTCGACCGCGCTCCCGAAGTGGTTGACAGCGTGTCCTGCTGGGAAACCCGCCAGTTTACAAATAGCCCTCCTCCTCGCTGCTCCCGCTGTCTCGTAAGAGTTTGGCCGGTTCGCTTTCACGTTCTCAACTTCATTCACAGAAATTGTTCATCATAGTTATGCGATTACAAAATGTCATACATAATACCACTTGGTATTGTCTTTCTCAATTTTTAAGAACAAAAGTGAGACTTAATTTTTTTTTAAATAAAAAAAGTTAGATGAATCGACAATATAAAACTAAAAGTTAAATGACTTGACAATATAAAAAATAAAAGTGAAATGATTGACACTATAAACATAAAAATTAAATGAACTGACAATATAATAACTAAATCCACGTCACTAATGTGGTTCACTTGCGTTTTAAGAAATCAAATGCTACTTATTAATTCACTAAAATGAATAGGACCCTTGTGCAAGTATAGGTCAGGACTGCATAGGGTTCACATGTTATTTACACACACACATGCACACCTGTTGTCTATACTACAAACTAACTACCCATAAACATGTATTACTCAAAATTCTACTTCAATTCACTACTAGTTAATCCAACAAGCTACTTCAATGCTACGTCAACACAGTGTTTATACCACTACAACATTGTTCTAATTCGTCCTCTTCTTGACGTTTGCAGCATATGTCTTGTCACATGATAAATATGGAGAAACTTTCCTTAAACATACATAGTTAAAAGAACAATGGTTATTTAAACGCCAAAACAATTATACCAATTGACACACCTGATAGACTCTCAATTATACATTTACCATACTCATATGTTTATACATAAATCAGTAAGATAATTTCATCTGAGACTACGTTATCACAAGAATTAATAACATTGATGACTCTGAGAGGGGTAAAATATTTTGATTCTACAGGTTATATTACATTTTCTTACCCATTTTGTTCCAATTTCGTTCCTTCTTTAAGTTACCTTTCGCTTCCAAATCAGTTATTTCGCCTGTGGTGGTTATTCTGGATTCATTTCTCATGAATGGCAAAATTGTGGTCTCCTCTATTCTGTAAAACAGTTTCATCTTAACATATTGAACTTACAACAGACACAAAAGATCCGAATCCTCCTGTAGTTTAAATGACAAATGTTTTGCTTCATCCTTATTACCTTAAACCAAGCTTTCCTTCGGTCCCATAATCAAAATTATTTAATCTTCCTCTACCTTCAAGAGGGACATTTCTTCAGTTCAACTCATACAGGCTGCAGTGCATCCCGCACCAGCGAAAACAGTAAGCTGTAATGCTCACAGCATCAGCAAAACACATAAACGTCATTTTTCTAGGAAAAGCAGAATAATTTTTCAGGCTCTGGCTCAACATCAGTCAAGACTACAAAAAGGATCCATATTTCCGTTCTATTCTCCATTTTCTGGAAAACTGCTCGTCATTTGACTGTCATAATACTATTTCAGGGCCACGTAAATTACACAAACCACAATTCTTCTTTCACCTTGAAGGGAATCAATCTACTTACGAAATCCACAGGCAGCACTTTACGTACTCAGCTATAAAGTACAAAAAAGACATATCTCATCAATATTAACATATTAGCGTATATTGGGAAGCCATTGGTTAAACAATCGTATTATCGCATCCTGTTTTCAAGATTCTAAACTTACTCATTCCTTTCTCAGAGTTCTGCTGTCTTAAAATATTCATACAGCACGCATACTATAGTAAGAGATCCTCATTTATACTGACAGATATAGAAGAGTAATAGATAGATAGTAGCACTGAAAGCAGAAAATCGGAAACACGGCTACTAACAGCTGGGGACCTGGGTTTGCCAGACCCATAATAGCCACAGATCGGATATTCCCCTGAGTTTTGCATTAATTCAACACAGATCTTGCTTCCCTCAGGAGCGACTCTTTTCAATTTACACAAAAAAACCATAAACAGCATTTCACTAGCTCACAAAGAAACATTTTTTCTTCACATTTAAGCCAACCTAAATCCTAATTGCACAAGGAAAGAAAAAAAAAACTACAAACATCACTTCAGTCAGTCACATAGAAACATGTTTATCACTATTTTTACCAACATATTATTCAAAATGCATTTATCACAAATGTAAACTAATCAATTGTTTCTCTTCACCATCCTCTCAACTCCTCACTGTCCTTTCTACTCAATGTATGGTTTTACGTTTGACACATGGTGTAGCCCTTTTGATTTCTTCGATCGAAGAGTTTCCACTTCTATGGCGTTTTCATGGGGAATCTTCCTTATCCGATACGGGCCGTTAAAGAGATTAAAAAATTTCTTGAAGACACCTGACCGTTTGTTAGACAGCTTGTGTGATCTGATAAGAACTTTTTGTCCTACATGAAACACTGTTTTTCTCACGTTTTTCTTATACGCCTTGGCTCTGGCTTCTGCTGCACGCTTGATGTTGCGTAAAGCTAAGTCAACAATTGCGTTCCGGCGTAGTCTCGGCTCTAGTGGCCAAGGCACCACCTCTTTGATTTTGCTCGGGGGCTCCTTGTTTTTTAGCACAGTGATTGGCGGAAGCTTTGTTGACGTATTAGGCAACTCATTAATTATGTTCTGAAATCCTTTTAGGCGTATGTCCCACGATCGGTGATCACGACTGCAGTACAGCCTACATAATTTTCCTAATTCACGCATAATACGCCCACTGGGGTTCGAGCTGGGGTGAGATATATATATATACATATATATATATATATATATATATATATATATATATATATATATATATATATATAGGTTTAATTCTTCTCCTTCGAAGCATCCGCTGCCAGTATTGCGATCTAAATTGTGGTCCATTATCCGAGATAACCCTTTTCACGCTCCCAACTTCAGGCAGAAACTGCTTTGCAAATGCAGTTGCCACTGCCCTTCCTGTGGCTCGCTTCAACGGAGTCAGACACACAAACTTGGAGGTTAGCTCCACCGCTACGAAAACATATGCAAAACCTGCTTCAGATCGTATTAGTGGCCCAAATAGATCCACGGCCGCCAGGTCACAAAGTTTGCTTGGCATTATCGGGTGCAATGATGCAGCATAAGTCACTGTGGCCGCCTTTGCTCGCTGACAAGGTCCGCACACTCTAAGTACACAACGAATACGCCGTAGCATGTTATTAAAATAGCATGTCTCTTTCAGTTTTTCACAACATTTCTGTGCTCCGAAGTGACCATAACTCAAATGTATGTACCATATAATTTTGTTTACGAGTTCCTCCGGAATCACCAACACCCATCTGGAGTCGTCCGGGGCTCGTTTCTTGAATAGTATTCTATTGCGCACTAAGTAGTACTGGCGTATTCCTACATTATCCTTGTCCTCCCACTTCTTCTTTATATCTTTCAATACTGCGTCCTTATCCTGTTCGTCCGCTATACTCCCTAAAGAGGTAGTAACAAAATTCTCGCACGCTACATTCTGTAAGTATAGGATGCTAAAATTGTTTTCACCGAGTTCCCCTTCTTCTGTGTGAACCAAACCTACAGGAATGCGCGATAAAGCGTCAGCAATTACATTTTTATGTCCAGGAATGTATTCTACAGTGAAATTATATTCCTGTAGGTATAGTGCCCAGCGTCCTAGTCTCCCACGCGTGATTTTTGTGCTCATAAGGAATTAGAGTGCACGATGGTCAGTGTACACTCTGGTGGTCCTCCCAAATAAGAAATACCTAAATTTTTAGAATGCCTAAACTATAGCGAGTGCTTCGAGTTCCGTCACGGAATAATTTTTTTCACATCGAGAGAGCACCCTGCTCCCAAACGAAATTGTTTTCCAAGTTGTAATATCATCATTTCCTTCCGTTTGAAACAGTACCGCACCTAATCCTGACAAGGAACTGTCAGTCATTAAACAGAATTCTTGTGTCAGGTTGGGATGCACGAGGATGGGAGCCTCTACCAATGCCTTTTTCAATTTATTAAATTCATCCTGTGCCTCTTGATCCCAGACCCAAAAAACGTTCTTCCCTGTTAGTCCACATAGACGGGGTGTACCAAGTACACTAAAATTTATAAATCGCTTATAAAAATTACAAAGGCCTAAGAATGATCGCAACTGTTTTTCATTTGTCGGCATTGCACACTCCGCTATCGCCGCAATTTTCTCCGGGTCAGGTCGTATTCCATTTGCTGAGACAATATCGCCTAAGAATTTTATGTTCTCTCGTCCGAACTGTGACTTATCTAAGTTGACTGTTACACCTGCCTTCTCAAAAACATCCAGTAGTCTGTTCAGAACGTCATTATGGTCCTCCCACGACTTTTCCGCAATTAATATGTCATTCACGTAAATTGACACTCGCTGTTTCAAGTCATCAGGTAAAATGCTATTTAATCCCCTTATAAAAGCAGCTGATGAGACGTTTAGTCCGAACGGGAGACGCCGGAATTGGAAACAATTTCCGTAACACAGGAACGCTGTATATAATCTGCAAGATGGGTGTAGCACGATTTGCCAAAAACTCGAACGGAGGTCGACAGATGATAGTACTTTTGGCCCGTGGAAACGTTGCAAGAGTTCCTCAAGGCTCTCAGGCCTGTCCGTTTCCGGCATAATAATTGTGTTTATCTGTCTCGAGTCTAGCACCAAACGAACTGAGTTGCCGCGTTTTGGTACGACAAGCAAGGGTGAGTTGTACGAGCTTACTGCCCGCTCAATTATTCCTTGTTCTAACATCTTGTCTATTTCCTTCTCCACCTGGGCTTTATACGCTACGGGAATAGGGTATAGTCTAAGAGAAAACTTCTGATGGTCACGTACTCTGAATTGGTAAGTAAAACCCTTAATCACCCCCGGAGTCTCAGGAAATACCCGTTCATGATTCCTAAGTAGGCTATACAATTTCTCCTTTTCCCTGTCCGTGGTTCTGACACCCGCGATGCTCTTTCTCAGTGCATCAGCAAAAACAACATCTTTCCCCTGCTCACCATACGTAGAGCACGACTCACTTAAATAGTTCACGAGTAGCTCCAATCTGGGTTGCGACTCGGTTTGAGCTTGAAATTTTAGGCAACTAATTTCTGACTCGGCACGTAATATGCATTCATCAAATACTAAATTAATTGGCTGATCCCCAACTTGAACTGTCATTACTCCTCCACCCATGTCAATTACTGCATGGTGGGCATTCATGAAGTCATTTCCTAGAATCATTGCCACATTCAGCATTGGGAGCACAAAGAAATTGTACTCAAACTCTCTTCCCTGGCAGGTAAAATTAAGCCGAGTCTGCCTTCGGATTTCTACGCTCTTACCGTAGATTGCGCCCTTCACCTATATTCCTCGCACTTGAAAAGCGGGCCAAATCCCAGTCCCTTCTCATTTTTAAAATTCTGCCTCGCTCACTATCGAGAAAGGGCTTCCAGTGTCAATGACACACTTAAAACATAATTCATTTACTGCAACTGTCACTACTGGCTTTATGCCGGAAATTTTAGCACTCGTAGTTTCTTGCAACAAATCCTCTCTAATATCTTCCCTCTCTATATACCGTATGCACTCCTTTGCCATGTCACTCATTTGTTCAGATTGGGCGCCTTCTGCGCTGATCGTTTGTCATTGGCGGTTTTGTTCATTTCCATTTGCTGAATTATGTCTAGGGTTAGCCGGCCGAATTTCAACATCATGAGGTGCTCCGCCTACAGTCCTATTCCCACCGTGTTCACCGTAGTATCGATTCTGGTTGCCGTAACTGTTGCGTTCACGATCCTGTCCACGTCCTCGATCATTTCCGTTGTTCCACCTGCGTCCGCGACTGTTACCCCAGTTTCTATACGGCCTGTCCCGATTATTGTTCCGTTCGCGTCGCGACGACCAGTCAAGCCGTTGATTAGTACGACGGCAACGACTGCGATCGCGCTGCTGTGCCCCGTAATAACTTTGTGCATGATTAGGAGGGCATTATGCTGTATTATATTCCAACTCTTGGAGAAGTGTCTTAAACGTTTCCACGTCCTCTTTGCATCGTCCCGCAAGGATGACGTGGCGCAAGTGCATCGATAATTTGGTGATGCATATCCTAATTAGTTCCGCAGGTCCGTATGGATCGTATAGAAATTGATTCGCCTGCAGCATGTGGTCGAATAGGCGTGCTGGGCTGCCGTAACCAGACTGGTTCAAATTTGGCAGCATAATTATGCCATGCTTGACCCTATCTTGTGCCGCTTCCGACCAATGGGCGGAGAGAAAGGCTTGTCGAAACTCCCGAGTGGAGTTGCAGTGACGCGCTGCTGACCTCATGCGAATCGCCGGTTTTCCTTCCAAATAGCCACACATATATTCTATCTTATGTGAACTTGCCCAGTCGGGGGGAAGACAGAACTCAAATTGCTCGAGCCATGCTCGTGGATGTATTCCTTTTTGCGAATTTCGAAATATCTCAAACTTTCTCACCGTAAGGAAATGTTTGAAATCAAATCCCCGAATTTCCTCCTGGCGAGGCCCTTGAATGTTTCTATTTTTCTCATGTCTGCCCCTCAAAATACATTCTTCCCTGTCGTCAAAATCTCCCTCGTGGCCAGAGTCCCTCTCTGCACTGTTCATACTGCTATTTTTAGTGCTATTGGCGAGTTCGGAATCACACGCCATGCGGTTTTGCAGATGCGCCACGCATTCTTGTAATTCTCCTGTTACAGCTTTGTGCCGCCTGTTCACTTCGAACTGTCCCTTCTGAAATCTAAGAAGGGAACGCACTTCTTCGGTCTCTGCGGCCGCTACCGGTGTAGTATTGTTCTCGCTTTCCGTCACCTTCATCGTGCCTACGATGTCCGCTAATGCCGCAATCTTATCATGTATTTGTCTGTTGTCCTCCGCCCCAGTCTCCTTCAATTGTTCTACTTGCTGTTCGAGTGCGTGAATCGCTCGACCGTTGTCCGCTACTGTGTTGCTAATGGACGCGGGTCAATGCGTTTCCGCCTCCTGGACCCTGGAAAGTACCTGCTGGTATTCGCTTTGGCATTCTTCTCTCAGCGTTTGGAAATTCCTAAGTAGCTGTTCTTCGCGCTCTTTCGATTCCGCATCGCGACTTCGCTTGCCCTGTTCTAAGGCTTGCAGACGATCATCGATTTGTTCAAATGTACGACCTAATTCTTTCATAATATCAATTTTTATTTCACTTGCCAGATTGTTTATTCTTTGTGAGATATCATCGGACACTCTCTGCATCGACTTGTCCACTTTATTTGTCTACTGGATTAGTTTTTCATCTATTTGTTCGCCTAGCTCGGGGGTCGATTTTTCAGATGCTTCTTTTTGTTCTCGGAACGATTTTTCTGATTTCTGCGTCATTTGATCGCCTAGCTCTCGGATCGATTTTTCATATTTCTGCGTCATTTGTTCACCTAGGTCTCAGATCGATTTTTCGGATGATTCTATTTGTTCTCGGAACGATTTTTCTGATTTCTGCGTCATTTGATCGCCTAGCTCTCGGATCGATTTTTCAGATTTCTGCGTCATTTGTTCCCCTAGCTCGCGGATCGATTTTTCATATTTCTCTGCGTTTTCTTTATTTTGATGCAATAAGGCTTTCATGAGTTCTGCCAAATCAATTTGGTTAGTTGGAGGCAAATTAATTTCTGGCTCTGCTGTGAGCCCGTTCGTCCTGTTTTGCATTTCGTCTGAAGTATTCCCCATTGCATTTTCGGAACCGCCCAACGCGTTAATATTGGAAATCAAATTATCCCCTTGGTCCATGTTGCTTACGTTGTTGGACCGCCTACTTTTAGCTTGGTTACGTGTCTGCATTAGTTCAATTTATACCCGGTACGCAACACACTAATCACAATAAATGTATCCCCCAAAAATGTCGACAGTTACACGAAAGGTACCCAACCTAGTACGCACTTTTTCACACGCAAAACAAGTTGTTTGAGCGATGTAGGGAAAAAAAATTAAGATTATACAACGCTTGCAATCTAACGTTTCAGAGATTCCAGAGTCTAGCGGGATCACAGAACAGGGTCGCCCTGTGTAACGTTGTTACTTTATCTTGCTATGAAAGCGGTACTGATAGACAATAAAAGCGGGTTAAAAGCTGCGAGCTGTCTGGGGAAGATAACCTTGCATTACTGAGCAACTGTTTCACCAGGTATCCAGTCTAGCTTACCAAATTCCCAACCACACTAACATTAATTGTAATCTTTTAATAGTCATACGCCAACTGGTGATATATATATATATATATATATATATATATATATATATATATATATATATATATATATAAGAGAATTTAAATAAAAAGAAATAAATCAGTTTATATTTGGAAATTTATTTTAACATTGATCATTGAAATTTCAGCATATTAAACTCGATTCATAACTAAGCTGGTGCCTTATTTAGCATTGTAAAAACGTGAGATTGTAATCTTACGGAACACATCAAATATGGAGCCAAGATTGGGAGACTGCATGCAACACTGCATTCATAAAATAACACACAAAGAACGTTGAAACACATGCAAGAGGAAATTAACCCCAACCAACCGATTTAATTTTCACCCAAAGAACTTATGTTCGTAGCACAATCCTGTCCGTCATGTAATTACCACACACTGGTATACTAAATTCATACTAACTCTCTGTGAAATCTTCCCAAAAAGAATAGGTGAGGGCTACTTTGATGATTACACCACATGCTTCACGTGGTCAACTTGGGTTACACAAAGAGTGTAACTCCACAATAATTTTGATAATTAAAATAAATTAGATCGAAAAGCAGTTTACAAAAGAAAAACCTCGAACTCGTTACTATCGTCTTACTATTAACCTGAAGGGTCAAACAATTGTATAAGCACGTGGTACTGGTCTCACAAAGTACACCCCACGTGGGTTAAACATAAAGAAAAGTTGCTATATTGAAAAATATTGTTAAGACGAGACGTTATAATCACACAAGCATTCACATTTAAGATTGATGATCTTAGTTAGAGTTACTGATCAACACGTTGTTCCACTTTACTTACAAAGTAGTGACAAAGCAACTACCGGAAGATATTCTGAACTTCGCACGGGAATTACACTGCGTTGCAATTTAAGATAACATTAGATATTTTAGAGATAAACCTGAAATAAAGGTGATTAAATTTTCAGTTAGGCTGAACTTAAAGAAATCCATTGTCCTACGGACTTAGCAGACACGCGCTTAGCCGGAGATCTTACCACATCAGACGCTCGCCGCGGACAGACTGACCTGCGCTCCTCCCGAGCGTGCTCCCCAAATACAAACGGAAGTGACCAGAGAGACAGCTTCCTATGCCAACATGACAAGGGACAGACAGAAACATGCTAACAATGGAAGCCTCTCTGCTGTTCCGACGTTGGTCCTACTGATCTCCAGCAGACAGGCTTGTCTGCTACCCTCAAGCATGCAACTAGAAACACATTTGCTCATTCATCATCTCACACAGAAGGGAAGGGGGATGACAGTATCTTATCATATACAGTATATAAAAGAAAGCGGATGCAGGTTCCGTATGAGACTGTGTGACATGAATTACATATAAACTGTGTTTTAAAGTGTAGTAGTGTGACAGATCGTTCTTGTTTATGTGTAAAAGTAACACTTTTCACTGCTCAGTCTCCTTCCAGATAGTCAGAAATACCACAGTAAATTTAGAGGAGGGATTTATGCCGTAAATGACAACAGATTTAAGAAATTAACATGAAAGGAATCCAACAGAGACCTTTCAATGTGGTGCTGTCGAAAGAGAGTCACATTCTCCACCAGTAGGTAGTAGGTGTGAGCACCATGAAGCTCATCAGGTGAAGACCATGATCTTGAATACTTCTTTGGCTAGTTCATAACCTGTGCTGCAACATATAGGATATAGAGTCACTACATTATCGTCATCACGGAATCGAGTGCTGCTGAATATGTATATTTCTAACGTTCTGCGTGGTGTCTGTTTGTTTAAGTTGTGTCTCCCTACCACTTTCGCGCAACGATGCTCTGGGTGTGTTTTTTAGGGAATTGACTAGTTTGAACCTGGGACTTGTTGATGGTAAGGAGACACCAGACCACACATGACATGTAGAGTTCAGAAGAGTTCAGTGAGACTAGCGATGATGTAATCAAATACTTAATGATTTCAGCGTCAGCTCCACTGCACTCGCTGTAAAACATTCTTAATACTAACTAAATACTATTCATAAAAGGAAATATTTTAATACAGGATGGTAAAAACAAAGTGCATTCAACAAAAAATGTGAACTAATATTCCCTGAACGGGTTTCCAAGTTCTATAATGGATCGAAGGGTGACCTATGCCATATCACATCGATAATCTAGGTTTAAATTAAGTTTTATAAAAGAGAAAACTATCAAAAGTGGTCTACAGTTACCCTCAATTATCTTTAATGACTTATTTAGCTTGTCGTAAATTACAGTGGCTGATGTGGCTTCTCAATAATTATATAACAGAAAAATCATCGCTTTTCAGATTTTAACTTCAAGTAGCAAATGTGAATACCACGAAGTTTAATTAATGATCGACGCTAGTACTAGGTAAAAAGGGAATGTAACAGATTAGACTTCTGCGGTTCTGAGTGAAGCCTTATGCGCTCTTATGTGGCATCGCGTGCGTTCATTACCTTGTCAGTGGTTAGGCTACATCAGGGCGGCGGGCGGCGCATCTCCACACACCTCGCCATCTCGGTAGCAACTCTCTCGAACTTATTCTTACCTCTGTTTACCGAAGTTGGTTTAAGATAAAGGTATCTGGCTGTGTTGTCAACTGACCAATCAGCGTCTCAATGTTAACCTTAAGCTCCACCTACAAATATTCTGACTATCCAATGAGAAACATTATACTTTTCATGGTGGGGCAATGTTTTTAATGTTTGCTACGTAACAGAGACGCATATAGTCTCATGCTAAAACTTGCAGCTGGTGAGACCCTTTTAGTATTATCGTAAGATCTACACTGTTCTTCTGGAGGGCTCTATGTTAAACATGGGCTGGGGGATGGACCTCACGGCGGTTGGCAGGTGATGTGGGTGTCGCATTGTCCCGTTCTTATTGTATGGCCTTCTAGCCTACACGGCTCTGCTCTCGGCTTCTGTTCTCGTTTCTCCCCTCGGAATTGCGGCTGTTTCATGGTGGGAAGGTATGACATGCATTTAGGGATTCTTGTGTTAGTCTGTGGTATTCCATTTGCTCACTCGTTGATCGTATTACTTTGGTTCATTTAATGTCAGGATTTATTCACATCTATGTCACATATTGCCGGATTTGCTACCACCTCAGGGTTTTCATGGAAGGTGTTGGATTTTCCTGACACCTTACGTATTCACTCGGAACATTATTTAATGTGTCGACGACCTGACCCGCTTCAACATAGTAAAGTCACTTCCTGTTTCCTACTTCTCTCTCTGGCATGACTTGAGTTCGCATATGGCAGTGTGAATGAGCAGTACTACAGTTTTCTAATTTCTACCGCTTTACTATTCTGCGCCATAACAGACCTTTTACCAAACTCTTCCTCTCTCTCCAACTTCCATATTTCACTTCTGTACAGAATGGATACTGTGGACTCACACTTTAAACTTACACAAACGGTTAGGTATTACACAAGATTTGCTCGTTCATGACTGGAAATGAATACACACCACTTTGTTATTTCCTGGTAATTGTTCTCATCCCCTTTTATCCGTTTCGCAGGTTTGTCTTGCGTCTCTCCTTCATTCCTAGTGTGATTTCAAATACCCTACCTAACTCTCCATTACTCAGGCAGACTAACGATTAAATAAATATTTCCCCCACTATTCACTTGCAGATACTAACCATTCTTCCCTGAGCATGTACTATAGAGATCGCACAGGATACGGTGGCCAAAGTGCAGTGACCAATTTTCGTCCAAAGTGCTGGGCGAGTTCATTCGTATGTTTAGAAGGAGATGCTGACAGTGTTTGCCACATTTCGGCAGGTCGGCCTTAGGACAGAATCGAGGCGTACGCACTGCAACCTTTCTGAAAAGTTTTTACGGAAATTATTCCTGAAAAAATTCATTTGTGTCTTACTTATACCTTCTTATGTCAGGTTCATGATGATGTGACCATCATTTCGTTAATGGTGTTAGATATTGCGATATTTACATGGAAGTAGGAAACTGCGAGAAATTAGAGAAAGTCCTCAATGAGAAATAGGGGCCGCTACGATATTAAGTTTGGAAACATGTTGCTGCGTATGCAATTAAATTAACATATCGAATTTTTCTTTAGACTCGGGTCGAGGTATCGATCTGCCACCAATCCCGAGAAAAATTATCTGATGTAGCACACTTATTTCCGATCGCGCCGCGCCAGCAGTAAAACCAGAGTGAAATATTCGCAACATTCCTCATATTTCATAAACTATTTGACATATCCAAAAGAAATTTCGACAAATGATAGCAAGAAAAGAGGAGAGTATTTTGCCATATGTTTGTTATGTAAAACTTCATTATCCACCGTTTTATTCCACTAATTAGAGACATTTTTAATGAAATAATTTAATTATTGAAGACTAGAAATGCTATGGGTTTGGGAAAAACATAATTGAAGATCTTCCACGTTTAATTTGTACCGACTATGTGCTTTTTCATAAGTACTGATTTTACTTTTCCTCAGTTTCTCCCTTAATAAACTTAATACAACACTGTTTCAGAATTCTGTAGCAACTGTGTCTGCACAACATGTTAGTGAGGTGAAATTTTGTAAATTGCGCTGTGTTTTGTAAAAGGAGCAAATTTTTACTTAGCAACAAGAGAAATGTCTTGGTTTTACCAGAGAGTGGCAACTCATGACGCTTCTCTGAAAGTTACAAATTGTTAACAAGCCAACCGAAAATAAATCGGTGCATTTTGAGAGGATTTTTTGAAAATACTAACCAAGGCATAGATGACAAATGTTTTTGAATGGTGACCATACAAGTGTGGATGTTGAAGTGCTCCCCTTAATAGTTACCAAAAAAAAAAAGTGAGTTTCAGATTAGAACGCTTCCCCACCATAGCGCTCAGCGCTCGGTATTTTCGCTACAGCTCTTGCCGTAAGAGCCCCCCCCCCCCCCCCCCCCCGTCACTTTACAACCGCTCTCCCGACCCCACCATGTCAATCGCCCATCTTCAGGCCAAATACTTTGTGCAGACTGTACCTCTACGATGCATGGTGCAGGTACTCAAATTGTACCAACCACGCTCTCTGATCGCTGGGGTATTCCTCCGTCCGCAAGATTCATCCTCTCTGTAAAAAGCCAAAAAAAAAAGGTTCAAAAGGCTCTAAGCACTATGGGACTTATCATCTGAGGTCACCAGTCCCCTATACTTAGAACTACATAAATCTAACTAACCTAGGGACATCACACACATCCATCCCCGAGGCAGGATTCGAACCGGCGACCGTACCCGCAGCGCGGTTCCGGACTGAAGCTCCTACAACCGCTCGGCCACAGCGGCCGGCGTAAAAAGCCAATTCGTATCCGCCAATCACTGCTCTTCCCTGTGACTACGCCATGATTCCTTCCCTCACGCCTAGGTTGCTAGCTCACACAATGAGGTAACCTATAGGAAACCGAAATCGACCACAATCCGTTAAAAAAACAGATACTGAATTCTCACCCATCAGTTGCATTTTACGTCGATTACGGTTCGGTGCAGTACTCTGTGCATCCGAAACGTACCACAAAATTTGCCACTGACACCACTATCACGTCTCTCTCTCTCTCTCTCTCTCTCTCTCTCTCTCTCTCCCTCTTTTCTCTCTCTCTCTTTCTCTATCGCTCTCTCTCTCTCTCTCCTCGTGCTCGGAAATGAATTGCTTGCCAGATATAAATGGCCATGCCTTCCCTAACATCATAAAAAATCTACAAAACATCAATATTGTCTTTTACACATTAGTTCTAAAAATTAATTTCTCATTTCAGTGGACGACAGCAGGATCACCTCAACTGGACATCGGTACACTGATAAAACCATTCCACATGTCATGTACTGTTCCAAAAATAAGCATACCTGTTCACATATCAGAATTTAAAACTCGTGAAAAATAACATCGAGATACGTCAAATCAAAATCTTGCCCCCCCCCCCCCAAATACATATATAAAATCTATCACACTACATACCTGGCTCCTCAAAATACATCTAAAATCTGTTCAAACAAATTCTCAAACCGCCTGGCACACAGTATCCAGCACATTAAAGCACATGGAAGAGTTGGCCAAATAAACACATCTACGCTACTTGCCACTTAAATATTGTGTCGAAACTATCAACATAGCGATAGAGACTTAACTAACACATACAGTAAATAATCCGACGACAAAAAGTATGACACTACCAGAATCCCTGATGTTACTATCGGTCACCTGTCACTAAGAAGAGGAGTGGATTAAAGGAGCGTAACATGGACGCAGAATGAGTCACATACAAAGATCCGGAACCAAAATTCACCCCATTCCATTAATAAGTTAACTATCAAAGCCAACTTGTGACTCACAACGACCGAATCATGATAAACAATTCCATTAAGAAGACAGGAGAGGAAATTCCATCCCTCTCCGGCTACAATTTTCCATTCTGTCCAATGGCTGAAAGTTGGAAGACGGTTTCCCAACGCTCGGATAGCAAACAGCCAACCACGCGGCTCCTAGCATGGAGACCAGCGACCGTGTCTGGCGACATAGAATCGCGCCGGATTGGCGTCAGCGGAGCTGGCTTCGAAAGTGACGTTCAGCTGCCTTCCTCTGCCGCTACTACAAAGCAAAAACAAGAACTTCCACCTGAATTTGCCTATGGTTCGATTAAAATTACCTGACAGCTTACGTCTGTCGCTAGCCGCAACAGTGTTGCAATATTCGCTGCCGGCTACCGCTCGATCATGGACGCCGCACAAATACGGCGTGTCACTTCACAAATACAGTAAATGTGTTACGCGGCACAGTGTTGGAAGCGGTCACCGCGAAGTGCAGGTATGACAGAAATGGCAGATTCTCTGTCGATAGCTGATTTCAAGTAACCAATGACTGAACAGCGGCATACGACAGGTTTAAACACATGTGGTGACCTAACCACAACCTTGTGAACTGCAATGTATCCGAAAAAACAGCGCTCAGCAGAACTAAAATCACGATCTTTTTCACAGCGTTTAAAGCTAACCTCTACCAGCAAACTCAAGACAGAAAAAATTGTACTGTCGTTGTTTGCCTAGACACCTTCCCCATCAAAATTTATGTTTTAGCGGTAAAAGAAAACTGCAATATCTCCCTGTCACTGCTTATCTGATTCTACACTGGATGCTACATTAGCAACGGACGAGAAGTCCTGGTTGGCATTTGTTCGCAAATTGTAGGTGACACAATCAAATTCCGAAGGAAAAAGGATAGCAGGAAGAAAAACTAAAGCATTTGAAAGAAGTGAATAAGATGACGAAAATGTCGTGACGAAGGCTTTTGATTAGTTTTACAAAAAGTAAAAACACTCGCTGCTTTTCGCGAGATTCTAACATTCGACGTTTTACGCGTCAGTTTTATACGCTAACGTTACTCTGTGCCACTACACTGCAAACGTTTATTCCATTTATGGCTATCGTGGCCCAGTCAAGAATTTGGTTTCATGCGATGTCCTGCGAAGTTTATCCGATGCAAGACTATGTGTTTATGATAACTGTATAAATGACGCTGAATAGCGTCTTGTATGGAAGCTTCCCGCAGTATTTGGTTGGTGCTGTGCATGAAATGTGTGTATTTCGTTAGCAACGTTGTGTGTGTGTAAGACTGTGTGTCTGTGTGTGTGTGTGTGTGTGTGTGTGTGTGTGTGTGTGTGTGAGAGAGAGAGAGAGAGAGAGAGAGAGAGTTGTTTTTGGCGTGATTATTACGTGTGATGAAATACCGAATAAATGAGCCCGATCCAAACACATGAAGAAAGGAATCCGGGCAAGTAACTGGTACTGAACTAATTGTTGTAGCACTTTGGCAACGGTGAACGTTTTGGGCATGGTGTTGAGCGCTCTTATTGGAGGAAATGAGCTGCAACGTGTGAAGTCTCTATACCAAGTAAATTTAATAGGACTATAGTTTTATATACCAGTTATTACATCCACATTCACTCAAAACGAGCGACCATCCGTGTTTGAGACAGGAGGTAACAGGCACAAGTTGTACTGTAATTAAGGTGAGAATAAAGACACACAAATCCAGCTCTCGCCGTGATCTTCCTCGTAGGCATGGAGAATATTAGCAAATGCAGGCAGAGAACAGATACTCTTCCGAACTCGATATAGCAGATCTACAAAAATGGTATGAGAGGCGGATTGACTGACGCCTTTCGCAGCGAAGGGAAAACAATAGTCTTTAAAGAACCTGTGACAGTGAAATTCTGTTTTATCTGACGACTGACAACTTACCTATTATTAATAACAACTGATTAACTTCGCCATTGATGCCTTCTGATGTTGAGAACATGTGATGTTGTGTGCTACATAACTATTATCTATTATTAGCTTCAGCGAACCAATTACTATTATGAGCTGTCTCTAGAATGCCAAACATATCTCTCTTATGGTTCAATGATGCGGCGACATATGTTATAGAATATTTATACTAATCCATTTAATATTTTGCGGTGTGCTATGACTGTTTTATCTCTTTTGGCTATGCCGGGGGGGGGGGGGGGGGGGGGGGAATTTTTTTCCTAAGGCGTCATTCGCATTGTAACTGACCAAAGTTGTACAATATAATAAAATATTTCAGCTGTCATTTATCTTGTTGTTTTACAGTATCTATACGAGCGGTTTCGACGTAATCTCAGGTATGTTAAGCTTTTACGCCGGGAGGGCATGATTAAACGAAGAATGACTTGTAACCGAGTCATATCGTTTGCATGAATTGCGTTAGAACATGATCGGCAATTGCATTTTTTGTATCTACAACATCCTATCAACAATTGTGAAAGAATCTCGTGTTGCAAGAAGGAACAAAGTGAACACTCCCTCATGTGTCGAAAATTATACTGTAAGCACACTGAAATAAATGTTGAAATTCCTGACTCCAAGATCTCATATCTGATTCAAATGGGAAAACTAAAACTTTTCGTGTCCATTGGCAGCAAATGAACCAGAATAATACGAAGTCTTTCTTGATGGGTTTGTTATGTCATAAGTTTTCGGTGCAATTACCGCGTTAAAATTCTCAATGCAAATGTAAGGTTTCGACCAAATTTACCATTATCTACATCAGGCATCTAATAAGGCATTTTTATTTAACTTTTTCATTGCCTACTTCCAGTAGGAGAGCGCCTTCACTTCGTCCTAAGATTTCAGCACGATGGGACTAGTTTAGATGGACTCGCAATTGGGATTATTTAGGTGTGGACTTCGCCCTATAACTAAGGGATACCTTCCATTGTGTTGGAGATGAAAGAGCTGCAAGAGACTTTTCAGAACAGAAAAGAATTTTTGTTGGTAGCATACAGTTTGACTTTGTGGTACTTGTCTATGAAAATTAGGTGTTACTCATTTCGATATGCTTCCATAATAGCAACGGTTATTCAGCATTTCTGTTACTACTAAATAAACGTCTAAACACAATAGAAATACGTTTAATTTTATAAAAAAGTGTACAGTGAGTATAATTTAAACTCACTTGACATGTACTATTTGATGCTCTTCACATGCACAGTATGCTATTCTCATTCTCTCTACTGTGCACCACCCGAAACGTAAAATCGTTGTTTAGTTGGACTAGATGAATAATGAGTCACAAGCAAAACAAATTATGGCATTCAAAAGTTTGAGAGATATTTGTAGTGATATAAAAGGGAACAACTGTAAAGAGTCAGTTTGATGTGAAGCAAATGATGGCATTGTGTTAGAGACTGCAGGTATACCTGCAAGAAATCGATGATTGCTGCAAGGAATGGCAGTTGACACCGAACGTAAATGCAACGCACTGAGCGCAGACGCACTATCGTTGTATTACACTATCGGCAACAAATCGCTAGAAACAATAACTTCCGTAAAATGCCTAGCATTAAACATACGGAACGAGAAGATGTGGAATGGTCACACAAAACGAATAGCAGGAATAGCTAATACCAGATATATACGTTGGAAGAATTTTAATTAAATGTATTTCATTCACGAAACAAATGGCTTGCAAAACACTCGCTCCACCAACTCACGGGCGTCGTTCAGCATCTGATACCATCACCAACAAGGCTTAATACTGCATAAGAAATAGAGAAGATCCAACTCTCAGAAACGTTTTACCCGGTGCGAGAGCATCAGTGAATTCTCAATGAACTTCGGTCGCGGACGCTACAATATAAGCGTCGTTTATCGCGGACGGTATTACTGCTGAAATTTCGAGAGCAAACTTTCGGAAACAATCGAGTAACGTATTACTTCCACATAAGTCTGGTGGAATTATAACGATGGTGTCAGAGAAATTTGATGTTATACGGACCTTTACCGAAGATTATGCTTCGCATACGTCACTCGTGAGTGGAACAGGAAAGGAGGGAACTGGTAGCAGAAACGTTTTTTTTCTTTCGTTATCAAGGGCCCCAGTTCGTCAGATTTTCTGTTTCAGTTCTTCCGCTAACGGTCTGGATACAAGCAAATAATAAGAGCGTGATCTTTCCCTCTTAATGGGTTTTCCGTTTATCTTACTGAGATAATACTCGTATTTTCTTTGTATCTTTATTCTTTATTACAGTTGATTTTATGAAAATAGTTTTCGTAAATTTAGAACCGCAAAAACGCTCACATTGGCAGAATACGACAGAACACGAGGACGTCGTTAAGGTGGAATTTTGCAGCGAAATGAAGAGCCGTTTCTGGAAACACGGGCGCGCTTTTCATTCCAAGTTATAGTGAGCTATGTCGCCGGAGGGATCTCGACTCATTTCCGCTCCGCTCTGCTGTATTGGCCAAGCGTGCTGCCTCCGACTAAGTCTTCCCTCATCCTACAAGCAGCCATTAAAATTAAACCGAGTAGATGAAATTCTTTTTAAACTTCGCGCTGGAGTTTGAATGGAAAGTAAAGTTGCGACGCTGGAAATTAGTACGTATATAACACTTAGACTTGCAACTCCCTGCACTCTCATTAACGGGAAGTTGCTAATGTTAATATAGAGAGGCACAGTCGCGGAATTTTCTTCTATCGTATTCCGTAATTTCATTTGGCCCTTTTTCGTGTCTCAATATTCAGTGTTTGGAACTTACATTTTTGTTTTCGATTCTTTTCCCGTCAACAGGATTTGTGCAACAGATCCTTCTAAGGTAAGACTGTGGAAGCGGGAAAGATGGTTGAGGGGGGAAGGCAGCAGGAGACACCGTTACCAAATTCACTGGGTGGTTTATCAACTAGAAGATTGCCGGCCGCGGTGGCCGTGCGGTTCAAGGCACTCCAGTCCGGAGCCGCGCTGCTGCTACGGTCGCAGGTTCGAATCCTGCCTCGGGCATGGGTGTGTGATGTCCTTAGGTTAGTTAGGTTTAAGTAGTTCTAAGTTCTAGGGGACTGATGACCACAGCAGTTGAGTCGCATAGTGCTCAGAGCCATTTTTTTGAACTAGAAGATTATTTCCGTTGATGTCAGAAATCTGCAGAAAGTGTGATTCACCATTGTGATAGCTTTATTTCTATTATTTAGTTTCAGACAGAGTAGATTTTACCAGTCGCACATATTTCATAATGAATAAACAGCTTACTTATCTGACTATATAACAAAAAGTAAAACATAAACGAAGGAGATAAGTAGTCAAGAAAATAGAGTACTCTGACTGCACCGTTACACGAAATTGTAACATTAATCCAAATATATATGAAACAAAGAAGCATTACAAGGTAAATGCTTCTGGCAACGAACCTATTAATGGAACTGAGAGATACCCTAAGGTAAATATAGTCCTTAATTTTTAAAATATTTCATGGTGTAACTTCCCTGAATGATCGTATTTATCACATTCTAGTAATATTTGTACAAAGTCATCGTCAATGAGGAAGGACTCACACCTCAGAGAGGGAATTAGTCTTAACAAATATCTTTTTGCGATAATAGTAACAATTTCCGTCCTCCGTCCTCGTAAGCGCCGTGTTGGAAAACTAAGGGTGGCGCAGAATTTATTGCCGAAACTGGGCGTAGTACCATGTGACATTCAGTTTGTGGTCCATATCCACTAACTTTCGTTTTCTTTTGCTTGTTTGGCTAGTCTGCTCCGAAAATCATGTTTGGGAGTGACAGTTTTAGGACCGTTAGAACGATAAGTTGCACATGTAAACCATCGACCAGAATAATATACAAAAGAAAAGAAATAAAAACCTGGATAGTGGCAGCTGATTATCTGTTTTGTTTCTTCAAGGGAAATGGAAGCGTAAAAGCAATTTTGATATTCCGATCAATAATATAAGACTGACTGAGGAATTATCGAGTCAATTTCCTGTATCATGTAGGGGATGTAGGAATTCTTCGCCAATGTAACATGAAACAAGCCGTACACGATTCTTTGTAGACAGGGACTATAGGAATATAGTAAGAACAAACGATCTTCAACATTTACAACATCCAACTGGGACTGATAAAGATGGAAGATTAAGAAAGAAATGTGTGTAAGGGTTGCAGCATCTCATCCTAAACTAATTTCCGTCCGAACAGGCCATGAAGCTCCAACGGTACCGACCGGCAGCCGTGTCATCCTCAGCCCACAGGCGTTACTGGATGCGGATATGGAGGGGCGTTTGGTCAGCACACCGCTCTCCCGGCCGTATGTCAGTTTACGAGACCGGAGCCGCTACTTCTCAATCAAGTGGCTCCTCAGTTTGCCTCAGAATGCTGAATGCATCCCTCTTGCCAACAGCGCTGGGCAGACTGGATGGTTACCCAACCAAGTGCTAGCCCAGCCCGACAGCGCTTTACTTCGGAGATCTGACGGGAACCGGTGTTACCACTACGGCAAGGTCGTTGGTAGCGTCTCACCCTGCACAGATAAAGAACGAAATGAGGATGTTCTGTAAGTAATGGATGAAGAGAGAAGTCTATGGAAGGCTCGTACAGGTTAGTGTGTCACCTGCTGTAATTTCCAGGTGTAGTGAACCTGACGCTGGATGAAACGGTTGACGGGGAAAAGCAGTACTGTCAGACGGACATTGGTAAAACCAAAATAGGGTACAGGGAATATCGGGCTTAGGAATTACACCCAACTACAACAATTAGCGCAAGACATAAAAGTGAGACAACAGCTCCAAAGCAGTGAGAAAATTATTACATTTAGAAAAAGCAAAACTAATCGAGTTTAGCTCTAACCCACTCTTCTGCGCGGCAGTAATGCAATCTTAGTCACTATAAATTGAAACGTTTTGGTTTTTATACATCAGTTGCTATGTAAAAGACTAAAAAGTGTTCTATTACTTAAACAGATTGCCTCCGGGAAGGGATCACGCCGTAAACTCTAAGGCTACAAGTCGCTGACAGAAGAGTGTTCAAATGCCTCAAAGTTCAGTACGAGTGATTTTAACTGACACATGAGTGCCCATTACAAGAAAACACATACCACACTACGATTCACAGCAAGAATACTGAAAAACTGCTGTGAGACTAATGCAAGAAGTGGTTGCAAAAATCCGTACGGCCCATATTTGAACACTGTTCAAGTGTATGAGACCAATTCCATGACGGAATAACATGGGAAATCGGCGGTTAACAGATGATAGCAGAGCTAACGATCATAGACTCCTTTTGCTGACGAAAGACTGTAACTGAAGTGTTGAAAAATCTTAATTGGCAAACGCTCGAAGAACGAGGCCGCACATCTACATCTATAGCTACATAAATACTCACCAAGCCATCATATGGTGTGATGAGGACAGTACTTCGGCTACAACGAGTTTTTCCCCTTTCGCTGTTCCATACACAAGTGGTGCAGGAAAATGATCACTGTTAACCTACGTATTAGCTCTTATTTCCCGAATTTTCTGATTGTAGTCTTATCGCTAGATACGTATTGGAGGAAGTAATATGTAGCACAACTTTCACCGGGAAGAACTCACTCGGAATTTCGATAGTAAACCACTCAAAGCTTCTCATCCTCACGAAGTGCGACGCTCATAATTTGATCTTCATTGACTCTTCAATCAATCCTACCTGATGGCAGCCCCAAACTGACGAGTAATGCTCAAGATCGGTCGAAAATGTGTTTTGTAAGGAGCTTCTTTCGTTGAAAGAGTATGCACTGAGGTGACGAGAGTCACAGGATAGCCATAGCACATATACATAATGCAGTAGTATCGCGTACACATGACATAAAATGGCTGTGCAATGGCGGATCTGTCTTTTTTACCCACGTGATTCATATCTGAAAGTTTCAGACGTGGTAGCGACCGCACGACGGGAATTAACAGACTCTGAACGCGGAATGGTAGTTGGAGTTAGACGCATGGAACATTCAATTTTGCAAATCTGTAGGAAACTCAATATTTCAAGATCGGCAGTGTCAAAAGTGTGCCGATAATACCAAATTTCAGGTATTTCTTCTCAGGTGGACAACGCAGTGGCCGACGGGCTTCATTTAATGGTGGAGAGCAGAGGCGTTTGCTTACAATTGTCAGTGCCAGCAAACATGCAACACTGCGTGAAAATAATAGCTGAAATCAGTGTGGTTCGTACAACGCAAGTATCCGTTAGGACAGGGCGGCGAAATTTAGTGTTAATAGTCTTTGTCGGTAGACGACCGGCTTGAGTGTCTCTGTTAACAGCATGACATCGCCTGCAGTGCCTCTCCTGGGGTCGTGACTATTCCTGTTTGACAATAGACGACTGGAAAACATTAGCCTGGTCAGATGAGTCAAGATTTCAGTTGATAAGTGCCGATAGTTGGTTTAGAGAGTAGCGCAGACCCCACGCAGTCGTGGACCCAAGTTGTCAACAAGGCACAGTGCAAGGTGGTGATGGCTCTGTAATGGACGGGGCTGTGTTTACATGGAATGGGCTGGATCCTTTGGTCCAATTCAACGGTTCATAGGTAGGAAATGGTGATTTCCGGTGATTTAGAGACCATTTACAGCCATTCATGGACTTGATGTTACAAAACAATACCGGAATTTCTTTGGATGCAACCTCACTCGTTCACGATTTTGAAGAACATTCTGGATAGTTAAAGCAGAAGATTTGGTCATCCACGTCACCCAACATGTAGCCCATTGGACACTTATTGGACATAGTCACGAAGTAAGTTCGTGCACAAAATCCAGCAGTGGTAACAGTTTGCTATTATGGACGGCTACAGATGCAACACGATTCAATATTCCAGCGGGGGACTTCCAACGACTGGTTGAGTCCATGCCATGTCGCGATGCTGCACCACGCCGGCAAAAGGAGCACCGCCACGATATTAGGAGGTATCCCATGGCTTCTGTCACCTCATTGTATTTCCTCAAAATTGTTCCTATGTAACACGACTGAGGTCATTCCACTTTAGGGTGGCCCGGATGATTACCCCTAGATATTTTATTTACGGTAATTACTGTTTGCAGTGATTTGTAATCTTCGATAGTGTATTTTTTTCACCTGTGTGTGTCCACTACATTAAACGTTGAAAGTTAACTGTCAAATCGCCACTTTCAATGCTCAATTGTACGTTTCCTTTATCTTACCGCAAGATCACTGCAAACATACTTCTGTAGCCAGTATCGACTGCAAACGATGGCTACCTTTTGGAGGTTTCCCCTGTAAGGTTTGCGGAAGACATGGGGACGCGCTTCCTGTTGCCCGGACATACCAGGTATGCTAAAAAACATAAAAAACATAGCTCTTATGTGAACTGCAGGGAGGAAAGGGTGTGCTTGGTGCTGAATACGTCTTGTCGCTGGGTTGCTGCTTGGTGTGATGGTTTATGTTACTGGGGTCATCAGTAAGCGTTGCGTATCTGCAAAATTATATCTTCAATTATTCCTGAGATGTTTACATTTCATGTTTAAATTGCTATTACGAGCACGAGTGGCCTTGGGCGTACATTCCATGTGCCGTCACAAACTTTTTGTGTCTTTTCCAGGTCAGCATGTCCGAAAGAAAAGACACCACGGGATCTTATAACTGATCCACCTTGATGGGCAACGAATGCACAACCTTCATTGCGGATGCACATTTACGTTCGACCTCTAGTGGGAATCAAAAATTAGTGAGCATAGAGGATTTGGACGAAGATTGCGGATAGGTCACGCTAGGTGGGAATGTGAGTAAGCGGTGGAGTGTGCCGACCTAGTCCACCCTTTTGCGGTAAACACTGCGTCCGCGTGGTGCAGTCGTTAGCACCTAGTATGCGGGAGATATCGGATTCGAGTACTAGTTCAGCACATATTTTCATCCGATGCCGCTTATTCCGCATTAAGCCTTGACGCATCTGGTACCATTACTTCCTTCCATTGCTTTCTCCCCTCTCCACCTTCGGTGTACATAAAATGCTTTGCGTCGTGTATCAAATTTTTTACAGATGATGCATTTACGTAACACGTACCATTTGTACTCTCAAATGGCATGTATTATTCTCTTCATTTGATTTCTCAACTGAATTATGTATAGTGGTATCTAAACATTCTCTCTTATTTCAGTTTCTCTGCCCATTTATTTGTTATTAAACTGCATTAATGAGATTGATAGATTCATTCTACGATTATCACATGGTTCCTTCACCTCGAAGATAACATACCGTGTTATAAGCATTACGTATCCCACTCTGTGCATGCACTTCTCAGTAGGTAAGGTTAAGTGCGACGCTGGCGCAACCTGCAGAGACAGGTTCTATAGAATGGTATATGTTCGATGTCCCACACTTGATTGTTATAGTTGTAAACCGGGATTCCCATCCTTACTGCGCAGTGACTAACCAGAAATCGACTACTAATACACAAACACTACAACTGGGCAAAATAGTATTTTTTTATACTTTTCATATTTATTTACATTCAGATTCCTATCTCTGTTCCTGCTGTTAACATCTGTCATGTTGGAGTCTCACTGCATTTGTTAACAAATTGCAAGGATCATAACATTTTTTATGATAGCGTAAAGTTTTTTTTGGTCAAATCAGGAGATTTTATGATTTACTTGCACTAGTAATAGAATAGTCAAGTTTCGGGTTGCGTGGAATTGCTCGAACCTGCTTACAAAAATTCAAGATCTGCCTTACAGGATTCATACTGAGTACTCTTTGACGCCTTACATACATATTCTGCAGAGATCATAAGTTAGGAAAATAACAGTTCGCACATAGGCGTACAAGCATTCTTCCCACATTCCCTCCGAGAATTTAGCGGGAGGAAACTTCAGGGTGTCATGCAAGAAGATATAAGCTGTGCCTACCACTTCACAGTTACAACACGTGGCGTATAAGTAGACCAAATTCAAGATGTATCCATTCTTAAAGGGACTGTGCCATGTGCGCATTGATCTTCGACAACACATACCATCATATCGCCAGACAGGATGCTGCCGACCTATAACCATTTACGACGACCAGTCTGAAACGTGTTCCGGATGCGGCTAAGGAGGTCAGCTACGTTCCGAGTAGCTCCTCCTGCGTCGGATCACACAACTTCCATCGCAGGCCGTGGTACCTCCACCGACGCTGATGATTGTCCCAGTAACTTATGCGTCAGCGTTGAAGACGCCTCCGCGTGTCCAGACACAACAGACTACCGTTTCAGTGCCCGACCAACTGCGGACCGGCCCTTGGACGATCAGGTAAGCTGGTGAGTGGCTGAACTACGGTCGACGCCATCAGATCCGTTTCAGCCTCCTGTTGCTGTTGTTGTTCTCTTTTCCCGTGTGTGGCCAGACGATTTGAGGAACGTGTCGCTCGGATGAAAACATAATAGCTTCAGTCTGGTAATTGTCATAGAGTTCTGATTTGATTGTGTGTTTTAAATTACTGGGGTTTTGTAAATTTTTTATGTTTAATGTATTATTAATCGTGACATTCTGCACTAAATCGCCAAATCGCTTTCTTTAGTTGTTAGGAGCTAGAAAGCTAGTGTGTCTAATGGAGGAAAATCTTGTTGCACATATTTTGGTGGGTTATACTTCCAAGTCAAGTCTGTATTTTAAGCAGGGAGAGTTCATTATCCAACAGTTCGCGTCATCCCTCCACCTCTGTTCTCCATCCCGTGTGGCGATTAAGCACTTATCTTTTCCGCCTCGTGGCGTGATTTCAAGCTGAATCTGGGTTGACCACTCAACTTCTTTACAATAAGGTTTAAATGGGGGTGGTGGGGGGGGGGGGTTTATTGCCTTGGCCAGTTACATTATTATCTTGTAACGACTTATCACAACTGTTTTGTGTGTGCTGCCAGCGTGTGATCTGATGAGTTAACTTTTGCTTGTTTTGCTTAAGAGTTTCTTCTTTGTTTATCAGGTTGCCATTGTATCTTTGTGCCTTAGGGCGTGTACCCACTGGTTGCTTATAAAAGGGAAAGTGTGGTAAGCAGCGTATCGAGCCTGCCATAAGTAATTTTGGAGCGTGTGGTAGTTTCATCAAGCAGCTTGAATAGTTTTTCTTCTCTTTTAATGAACTCTCTTGCAGGTAAACATGAATTATTTTTTGCATTTTAGTCAAACACATTATAACCTGTCTGTTTTGAAGACATGTATTTCTATCATGTTATGTTGTTGTTGTTGTTGTGGTCTTCAGTCCTGAGACTGGTTTGATGCAGCTCTCCATGCTACTCTATCCTGTGCAAGCTTTTTCATCTCCCAGTACCTACTGCAACCTACATCCTTCTGAATCTGCTTAGTGTATTCATCTCTTGGTCTCCCTCTACGATTTTTACCCTCCACGCTGCCCTCCAATACTAAACTGGTGATCCCTTGATGCCTCAGAACATGTCCTACCAACCGATCCCTTCTTCTGGTCAAGTTGTGCCACAAACTTCTCTTCTCCCCAGTCCTATTCAATACTTCCTCATTAGTTATGTGATCTACCCATCTAATCTTCAGCACTCTTCTGTAGCACCACATTTCAAAAGCTTTTATTCTCTTCTTGTCCAAACTATTTATCGTCCATGTTTCACTTCCATACATTGCTACACTCCATACGAATACTTTCAGAAATGACTTCCTGACACTTAAATCAATACTGGATATTAACAAATTTCTCTTCCTCAGAAACGCTTTCCTTGCCATTGCCAGCCAACATTTTATATCCTCTCTACTTCGACCATCATTAGTTATTTTGCTCCCCAAATAGCAAAACTCCTTTACTACTTTAAGTGCCTCATTTCCTAATCTAATTCCCTCAGCATCACCCGACTTAATTAGACTACATTCCATTATCCTTGTTTTGCTTTTGTTGATGTTCATCTTATATCGTCCTTTCAAGACACTGTCCATTCCATTCAACTGCTCTTCTAAGTCCTTTGCTGTCTCTGACAGAATTACAATGTCATCGGCGAACCTCAAAGTTTTTATTTCTTCTCCATGAATTTTAATACCTACTCCGAATTTTTCTTTTGTTTCCTTTACTGCTTGCCCAATATACAGATTGAACAACATCGGGGAGAGGCTACAACCCTGTCTTACTCCCTTCCCAACCACTGCTTCCCTTTCATGTCCCTCGACTCTTATAACTGCCATCTGGTTTCTGTACAAATTGTAAATAGCCTTTCGCTCCCTGTATTTTACCCCTGCCACCTTTAGAATTTGAAAGAGAGTATTCCAGTCAACATTGTCAAAAGCTTTCTCTAAGTCTACAAATGCTAGAAACGTAGGTTTGCCTTTCCTTAATCTTTCTTCTAAGATATGTCGTAAGGTGAGTATTGCCTCACGTGTTCCAGTGTTTCTACGGAATCCAAACTGATCTTCCCCGAGGTTGGCTTCTACTAGTTTTTCCATTCGTCTGTAAAGAATTCGTGTTAGTATTTTGCAGCTGTGACTTATTAAACTGATAGTTCGGTAATTTTCACATCTGTCAACATTGTATCATGTTATACATATTGTAAAACACTGCTACTTGGGGTTTTACTGAGTTTTGTATTTAAATTTTAAGAACTTTTTTTGTCAATCAGTAATTCTTCTTAAATTGCCTTGTCCAATCGAATTCTTTTGTCTTAACATGTCAAGGTCCTGATCTAATTGGTAAAGTTACTTTTCCCAAGCAGACTTAACAAAAATCTTGATACGAATGATGTTCAATACGTATTTCGCACGACATTCGACTCCCAGGTCACCATGCGTCGGTAGTGTGTACCAACAGGAATACGATATAAGGAAATTAGGACACTTACGGAGGATATTTACAGACAATCACTTTATATCTATGAACTGTATTTGTTATTCCTCTGTATTTCTTTGGGCAATCCACATCTACCACGCATGATTGTGAGTTTCCTCCTGTACGTTAGTGTGCCATTTTTCACATTGTGATAGGTCTCTACCTTGTCAGTAACAGATGAAGAACTAGAGAGCCTTCTGACTAATGGAACGGTGCTGTAGGAACGTGATAGGATTTCGAGAGAATTAGCACGGGTCTGTGATTCCACGGGAAACATCTCTTACTCATTGGGATCGGGTGCATTCAAACGCTATATATCGAAGACTGGAAGATTCGTGAGAATGTGGCAGATAAGCGATACTCACACGAAAGGGTAATTGAGAGGTGAACTCTATACTCGTTCTTGTAAGTGTCGTAAGAAAACATATTACAACCTCTCAGCTACGTCTTGTGAAGTGACTGCAATGAGAAAACTAGAGACTAATAGAAAGATTTTAACCGAGAGACAACCAGCAGCAGAAGTTTTATCTTTTGTCTTCTCGATTGATAAGAGGCAACATTATTCCATGCGTTTTGTATGCCTGTAAATGGATATCGTGACATCTTAATAGGCAGACAGAATTTACATCTACATCCAAATGGTTACTTAACAAGCTATAGTAAGGTGTGTGGCGGAGCGTACTCTGTACCATTGCTAGTCATTTCCTTTCCTATTCCACTGTAAGACGTCGTGGTCTCCTGACCTTCATTACTTACATATTCCGCCCTCACAATCATATTCCACACATCAAGACGCTTCTTTCGAACCCAAACTCGATAAGATAAAGTCAATGTTGTATGAATTCATGTAAATGATATGCAAATAACTAATAAATCGTAAGTGCGCACCGTCGTTGAAATACTCGAGGCTGGTGTGCACACACACATTCAAGACACGACGGTCACAAATGCTTCTAGTTCGGGAGAGGCAAACACCGCACGCCAGGACGCCGGTCCCTTCAGAGGTTTTCGCAGGGAGCTATCTACGTCGGCCGGCGGCCGCCCGTAGAGCGGACAGCGTGTGCCCGAGTGAAAGGGGGAATGACCCCGTGTTCGGCTTAAAAGCAAATTCCGCTACATTTTGTAGGAGCGCCCAACCGACCCATTCTTTACAAATACAGCACGCAGTTTCAGAGATTTTCACAGGGAGACAGCAAACGCCAAACGCCGATGCTACAGATTTCCGGATTCGTCGCCTTAAACGAAACGTCAATCTCCCGTTTTAGAAGAGCAATGCTGATTGGCAGACGATATTTCTGATGCCTTGAGCTGAAGGAGTGATGGAGGACACCAAAAGATATACCACTTCACTTCTGGCGTGGAGAGGGGCTGTTCCGATGTCGCTCTTGGAGCGAGAACACGTAATGAGAGCGTGCGTGCTCGTACGTGTACTCAAAGAGCGAGGAACATGTCTCTCCTCAGTACTTCACTGGGAGAGCACCTCTGTCGAGAGCGAATCGGAGTGCAACTCTTTATTGAGTCCTTGTGATTAGGTGTTGTTCACTGTGTTGGCCGCCACACTTATTGGGCGGTGTGAATGGACAGAGTTATAGTTACACGCCTGCGAGCGAATTTTGAGTGGCATCGCGGTGGACTGGTTATCTGATCGGTGTACCACAGCAGTAGTTAGACTAGGGGCAAATAGGACTTCATCAAGGCATAGGAAGGGTTTGATTGGCGAAGGTCAATCCAGATAGAACGAGAGTTATCTCATTTGTCAGCAGCGAGCGGCGCAGACAGCAGTCATCGCAGCTTACGGTATTGTGCGCTACAGCTCTTACAAGCCCCATATTTTCTCCACAACAGTAGACTTCACTGCATTTCACACACGACAGCCTCGACCGTAACTAGCAACATTCTAGCGGATAATTATTCAAGTTGAGTAGGCGCGACTCTCAGCCGTTCTGCCAAGTCAATAACAATCTTAAACTTTGTATAGAAATTTCATTAGCGAATCCTATCCTTGAGAGGTAACTTCACATTCCGAAAAGAACCCGGAAATAACGTATTCAGTTCATAACTATAACTGCCATTGTGATTTCTCAGAATTTTTGCAAAATAAATCATGTATTTCGTTAGTTTTATGTTTTTCTTACACTAACTAGCACTACTCCAGTACCTAAGTATCCCACTACTTACGTAAGAAATTTTGTGAATCTTTGTGTCATTCCTTACAGCGGACGACTCCAGAAGATATTTATTGCTGAAAGTTTTTCAGGCATTTCTCTTTAGAACGTTAGGAGCGTCTGTCTGACTTCTTTAGTAGTGTGGGGGTGGAAATTGCATCTTGCAGGACCCACAGGATAAAGGGTACATCTCAGATTAATCCGTTGCGCAGAATGACAGAATAGCGTTCACACGCTCACACCACTTGCAAATAGGGCTAGGGGGAAAAAGGACTACTTGCCTCCATATGAGCGCTAATTTCTCGTATCTTATCTTCGTGATCGTTAAGCGAAATGTATGTTGGTGGCAGTAGGATCTTTCTCCAATCAGCTTCAAATGTCGGTCATCTACATTTTCTCAGTTCTATTCCTCGAGAGTAACATCGCCTTCCGTCCAGGGTTTCCCATTTGGGATGTAGGAATGTAGCCACTAACACGGCTGGATCCAATAGGCATTCTTCTACAGTGCTGTATTTTGAAGGGAAGCCAGATCTGCAGAGTCATACACGTTTGGCGGTGATGGTGGCGCCTTCTGTTCGGATGCCGGCTGGTGGCGGCGCCGGGTGCGAGGGCGTATGCGTGCCCCCAGGAGAGTGAAGCAGCCCACTGCCCCCGTAGACCAATGGGTCTCAAGGGGCCGGAGGCGGGGACGTGCCCCCCCTGAGAGCGAAGCATTCTACTGGCCCCATAGATCGTGCGTACAATTTGAAACTACGCAGTCTAAGTCATGTCTGACGTTTCATTTTTCCTTCGAATAGCTTTGGGGTACTTAAGGGATCCGTAGTCATTCGATTTTATCGGAGCACATGGTAGCTATTCTAGTCCAAATATCCACGGTTTCGAGTGTCTTATAATCATTTCCTCCCATTCGTAAAATCACAATCTACATCTTCCTAATATTTTCTTGAGTTTCTCTTTGCGTGATGATGTCAGTTTGAGGTGCTGAAAATATTAGATCCGACACATTGTAATCATTCCTGAAGGGTAATTCATGCTGTAGTCTCTCTCGAATTCTATGAAGGTTACGCTACTTTTTACATTCGTTTATTTATCACTTGCCATTCTCACTTTTGTGTGATTCTGATCATGTGTCCCTCACCTACGCATTTACACACGTAAATTTCCTCCGTGAAAATGTGCTCCTTTCACTTACGTTGTATTCTACCTGGAGGATACGATACATAATTGTTTACCGCCCTTGCTGTTGCCTACCGTAACATTTCTACAGCTCGACAGGTAAGGTTGCGCGAGTACCTACTACGAAACATGCTGCTGCAAAAGCGGCGTCGCTGGAACTCAATTTCTCCGCCACATCAGCACATAGGTTAATGGGTATTTAGGCAATATAGGCCACAAATGGCAACAATATTTGGCCCTGCACAAGTGGGGTCTACATAAGCGTGGCTTAATACTTAACGATAATTAATTGTTCCATTTTATGATTAACATTCAACTCTAAATTACTATTAATCACATCATATTACACTCCTTGCTGGCGCATGGTAAAGTTTCGTCATATTCGAAGTGCAATTCTTTCAGTGAGATTGCGTAATGAAGCGTTTGTATTTCAGGGCGAAACCTATGCATACAAAAGTTATTTACGAATATCAAGGTTTAAATTTACAAGAGTGACAGGCTGTAAAGAGTCAAAGTATTGGAAAATTATTACTCTTATTTCATTAACGTAAAACGTAAAATCTGCCGTTGATTTCCAAAACCAACCCTGGATTCCACTCTGCAGTATAACAAAGGCGATGACTTCTGAATAGGTTCTCTTTATGCTAAAATAGGAAGAACGTAACTGAATTTAAAAAATAGGTTTTCGTAGTAAATAAACAGTGTTCACTAACAAACACCAGAAGTGCTGTAATTTTCCGGAAAAGGATACATGAATGAGAAAATATGCAAATGTGTCATCATCAGCATATAGCAATTGAGGTTACATAACATTTGCATCCTAAATGAAACAGCTGACATTTAAATTATATGAGCTACCCAGAAACCAGACTAACGACTGAATGTCCAAATATGCTTACTACAGAGTAACAGTACGGGTCCCGCTTAAATCAAGAACGAAACGAAATGCTAAACACGCAATGCCAGCTATATTCTGTAAAGCAGCACAGTTACATTTTACAGCAAATTTGTTCAAGGCAGAGACTCATTACTCTCGCACTAATGATCACGCTACTCAGAGTTTACGTAATTAACAAAATCTTTATGCAGTTAACCATTAGACCATGTGCAGGAAATGCCGCATAGCCACCACTGAATCAGAAAAACAGAGAACAGACTGATATGTACGACACCGTCGGCTGATTAATAGACTCCATTGGACTTGATCACTTATGACGTTCTGAGTTATACGAATGCATGTTTCTCTTGCATGTTTTTAATGTCTTGTAGGCAGATTCCTTAAGAACGTGTTCTCACTCTCATTACACGATGCTGTTAAAACCTGGTACAGAAATTCGCGCAATCGTCGGTCGCTTACCACAATGAGGAATTCACCATCGGTGATAGACTTTGATCAAATCTGGAAGACAGCTATGTTGCAGCTCTTAGAAATTCGACAGTAAAACACTGTCTCATAATAGAGCAAATTTGAACACTTCCGCGATCTCAAATAAACGAGGTGCATCCAAAGAAATAAAAATATTTTCAGTACCTTTAAAACTACACAAGTTTATATTTTGCAGTGGCTAAACATTTCCACAATGAATTTGTGAATTAACGAATTTTAAATGCTTCGAGCGAGCAATATCTCAGATGGTAGCTTTGTACTACATCTATCATCTCTGAAAACTGCACATCTGTACCTAGTTCATTTGTTGGGTTATGACGTCTTTTATACCTCTTTTATAATACAAATGTTTGTCAGAATATCGTATTCTCGGCGATAACACAGCAAATAGAAGCAGCATGACTACCTTATATCTTGTCATACTTGTGTAGTTATTTAATGAATATTATACTGTCACGTCTAACATTTATTTAACTTTTCATTACACTAAATCGTGGTAGTTTCAGAAGTGATCAATAGCGTGTTTTATCTGAGACTACCTTTGAAAAAAGGACTAAAAGACTTCCGTCAAGCAGGCCTAAATAATTGTTTAAACAATATTTAACGACAATCTGTTGTCATTTAACCTGAGTGCACTTGTCCAAGTAAACTGGCTTGTTTATTTACTAACTATCTATTATTTATACCTGAGGTTTAATGAATGTTTATAACATTTTCTTATTTCAAAGCTGTTGTAATGTATTACTTCAGTGTGGGAAGTGGTCAAGTTGAGTCAGATTGTGTCTGCAGAACTTAAGAACGACGTATTTTTTGTAGGGATAGCCTTCAGCCAATGAAAAAGCAGTCAGTGGTAGAATACTACTGGAGCCCAATGGGGACATAGACTTTTCGATTGAAGAGCTCAAGGGGTAATCTGGGACACGTTTGACGTTCGTTCTGGACGAAGGCAGAGCAGCAGGTACTGGAAGCTGGTGCGATGACCGGCAGCTATAGGACTTCTTCCTGTTGCATTACGGAACTGATATTAGACAGAGTAAGAGTTTCATCTCGTTACCTCATGTGTGTTAATTTGTAAATCGTTATGTTGCACACACAATTATTTTGAGATAGTGAATATTTAGTGTACGTTGATTACGAAATGGGCTTAGTCTAGTTTTGGCACGTATGGCGTGGCTATTTAGGTTAGGGATTCTGTTGCCGTTCTCGTAATGCTATCAATGCAACTTCAATGCATTTTTGTCTGTATTACATTTATTATCTTCCGATCGCTTTCCGTTTAGTTGAGCTTTACTTTCTTGAATAAACATAATTCTGCGTAATTCAGTGTCAGCTATATCAGTTACTGACATTAGAATGAAATCATTTTGCTAATTATACATCTATATTTTATTTTATATGTCTGTTAATAGCACGATTTTGCATGACAATGATCGGATAGAACACACACGTGCATAGGAATGGGGGCACTACTACGTCTAGCGAACAAATTGTCCGTTTTCGTGCATTGTCCCACGACTATTTAAAAACCTAAATCAGTTGGAACTTTGCGAGTCAATCACGCTATACAGTGACTGCAAGAAGCTAATCATTCTGGTTCAAGCATGGAGATGATTTTGGGTCCCAATGAAGCCTCATTATCACAAGAGAAATGTTGCTTCCAAGCTGTAAGAAGAGGTAACCTTTACTCTTGTGCATTTAGTGATCATTTAAGAATGTATTATAAATATGGCTTTCTCTAAATCACGCCAAATTCTTTAAAATGTTATGTTTTATACACGGTGTAACAAAAGTGTACACCACAAATTGCTGGAAACATTTGTCACACGTAAACGAAAAGATTATGTTTCATGAACATGAGTCTGGAAACGCTGTATTTCCACGTTACAACCCATTTTCTCCAACTCGTCACTCGTAGGAAACATACACGAATAGAGCGCACCAGCGTACCATATGCAAATTTCTACAACTTTGGTAAACGTTTTTGGAAACAGTGATCAATAGAGATATTTTAACTAAAGTTCAGTCTAGATCACAACACTTATGTCTCAATGACATAGGCGACAGGTTCGGTTATATTTATATAGCCATCTTCAGACCTGTGAATTAATTTTAGAAAATACTAGAGACCAATCTTAAAATAAAATGAAAAGTGTCTAATGACGACAAAAATTTAACAAGGTAAAATAAAACTTATTATACCCATGGCTTTCTTGGAGGATCGTAGGCAGAGCTGTCCTCAGCTGCTACGAAGTCAACTGATGGTTATGAGTGCTGAGCATGAGCTTAAATATGTAGAGGCTCCGCCTACTTCCTCTCACACTACTTCACAACTGCCAATCAGCGTTCATAATATGACGATATCGTCAAGGTATAAAAGTATGAAATACACTAATAAAATAAAATTGATTAATTTAAAATGTCTGTTTAACAGATAGTTAGTATGTGTAATATTTATTTAAATTTTTTTAGATAAAAACGGTATACTACGATGTGTAATAGCTGTGCCCTCTATGGGCAACCTTAATACTGTTACAGTGTCAGTTAAATCAAAGATGTAAAAGTCCTTGGAGTTGTGGTATACATCGATTATACCAAGTGGCCTACATCATTTTATCTTGTTAAAATTTTGTCGTCATTAGACACTTTTCATTTTATTTTAAGATTGGTCTCTAGTATTTTCTAAAATTAATTCATAGGTCTGAAGATGGTTATATAAATATAACCCAAACCGGTCACCTATGTTATTGAAACATAAGTGCTGTGATCAAGATTGAACTTTAGTTAAAATATATGCAACTTTTTTTCACAGAAGATGTTAAATATTCCCTCGGTGGGTCTTAATACACGCATGAATCTGAGTTCGTAGTGAATCTCGGATGCGCTGGTGTATCGCTGGATTTTTGCGTGTGGTTTCGCTGCCTTCCATAATACGGGCACGGAGACTATGAACATCTTCTACTGGGTTTCCATAAACAAGAGCTTCCAAATGCCGCCGCCCCCCCCCCCCCCCCGCCCACAAACACACACACACACACAAACACACAAAATAAATGTCCGGTATGTTTTGGTCCGGAGAACGTGGAAGCAAGGCAATTGGTCCATCTCTACCTATCCATCTGTCACTGAAACTAGAAGTCGACATACATTAACACTAAAATGAGGAGGTGCTACATCGTGTATCATGTTTTCTCGCACAGCTAAAGGCACATCTGCTAGCATATCAGGTATAGCATTCCCTACGAAATTGTGAAAACTTTTCTGTTGAGCCTGGGTGAGAGAAAGTGAGGCCCTACTAAAAGGTCACCAACATGCAACCCCAAACAGTGACTTGCTTCAGTAATTGAGAGAGGACTGACATCTGCCCTTACATGCCGAGAGTGAAATTTTTCAATCTGATCTCGCTGAAATGACTCTTCATCTACGAACAGCACCGTTGCACTAAAATTTGGGTTAAAGCTTTGTTGAATAAGCCATACGTAGAAGAGTACCCGTGCGGGAAAAGCAGCTTCTAATAGTGCCTTCACACGTTGAAAATGGTGCGTATACAGCAGATCCCCGTCTAATACTCTCCAGACAGTCATGTGGTCAACATTCAGTGTTGCAGCTACATGTACTGACACTAGGGTCATCGTCAACTGCTGGAAGAACTGCCGCCTAGCCGCGCGGGGTAGTCGCACGGTCTATGCGCATTGCCACGGTTCTCACGGAACCCCCCCCCCCCCATCTCCCCGTCGGAGGTCTGTCCTCCCTCGGGCATGGGTGAGTGTGTTCTCCTTAGCGTAAGTTACGTTAGGTTAGAGTAAGTAGTGCGGAAGCCTAAAGACTGATGACCTCAGCAGTTGGACTCCATCAGAACTTCCTACCGTACCACACAAACTGCCGCCTCCCGTTGCGGTATCCTCGTCCTTCTAGGTATCTCCTGGCCGCGAGTATCAGGCTTAAACGCCCCATGTTTCTCAAGTCGACGATCAAGGGCTTCAAAAGTTTCTCTGGTGCGGCACCTTCGCCCTGGAAATCTCTCCTGGTACAAACGCTGAGCGCGAGCGCCATTGCCGTCAGCTAATCCGTACATCAAATGATCATCCGCCTTCTCTGCATCTGTGTACACTGCCACTGCAAGACCCAAGTCTGTGATTAACTGTACCTAGTAACCGGTGTGCTTGCAACAGTCGAGCCCCTGGTCGGTGGAACTGTTTATGTTACCTGTAAACAAGCAATGAAGTACGTCACATTTCATAGGACATGTAAAACAAAACACTGGCGGTCCACAACGTAAACAGATGTCACCATGAGTGAATTTTCCCCATGAGTCTAACGTTCTGTTCTTGTATGTTTCCCATGAGAAAATGAGATATAACATGGAAACTAAGCGCTTCCAGAACCATGTCCATACAACATAATTTCCTAGTCTGCGTGTCAGGAAGATGTCCTGCAATTTGTGCCGAACATTTTTGTTATACTCTGCATTACTAAAGAATTATCAGGTTGACAACTCTTGCTGATGTAAGGGGCAAGTGCAGTCTTACAAACTCGTTTCCCGTTTCCTATAAACTATCCTAAATAAAAATTGACTGAGGTAGTAGATCACACGCCAAATATGAAGACAAATTCGAGGGGAGCTTCATTGCCAAGTAGTGTCTTAGATACCTTCTGAAGGAATTTTACAAATTTGTGTTGAATCCCATTTTTTACTGCTCCGTAAAACACCACAGCAGTTTTGTAATGACAAAAATGAAGACAAGTAGAATCAGATTTTAAGTCTAATGGACAATGTATTTGTCTAATTTTATCTAATGGCAGAATTACTTCTTGTGCAATCATTGTTTATCAGAGTACTTTGTTTCACATACTGAAAAATAAATTTTATTTTACAGTGCGGCACTTAGGTAAATGATGACAGCATTATTTAATAATACAGTAAATTTTCAAGAGCCTGATGCTTGAGAGTAAGGGCACCCGTACCCGGGGGTAAAGGGGCCGCCCCCACCCCTCACTCTTAGGTCATAGGTAAAGGAAAAAACTTGTGTAGTAGGTGTCTCTGTTTCAGTAAAATGATTTAAAAGTTAATATGATGCAGGCTTTTGACAGAGTTCGAACTGAAACATTTCTACGACTACTTACAAGTCGTCATTAATGTTTCAAATGTTAAAAGTACTCAACATACGAAGGCATTGTTTCACGGCCATACGTACTGGTAACATTCTCTCGAGCTTCAAGTCACATCAAGTAGTTTAAAATCCACGAGCTTTTTGTCAAGTGGTGACTGTTCTTTGGTTGCTGCTACCGCCCTTATATAGCCGCGCTGCCTTCTCTAACATCATTCCCGTGGCTGGATTCTAAGCCGTGCTTAGCCGTAGGCCACCGTCGTATTGAGGATCTTGTCACAAATTTTCGTCTCGATCGCTACTTTAATTACGCTACCTGTGTAATAATTGTTGTCTCTTCGAATGCAATACAATATCCGTTTTGTAGACCATGCTCCGCTTCCGCTGATTCGTCATGGTACCGCAGGCGAAGGCATCTCGCGTTCTGCACACCGTTGTTCAATAGTACGCACATTCTCTCCAACATAAAACTAACCATACCCACACTGTATTTTACATACTCCTGGGGTTCTGATGCCTACATCGCCATTCACAGGCCACATGAGCTGTCAATTTTTCTTGGATCCGTGAAACTCGAATCAATATCATACCTCTTCAGGAACCGGCAAATCTTCATTGTTATTGAGCCGCAGAATGGAAAAAACGCAAGTTTCTTCGGGTTCATCTCGGGGGTCCACCTGCTTCTTTGTTTTCAGAAAGATGGCTTGCCAAATCTGGCGGTTGTTGTAGGCGTTTCCCTTGAATACTATCCGTAAGTGCCCCAGGTCCTGTGACAGGTTTTCAGTGTCTGAGACAGCTGCCGCTCGATGCACCATGGTCCTCGCAACAGAACTTTCCTGCGATGAGTAGTGATAGCTGTCAGAGTGCTGATATCTGTCCATCTGGGTGGGTTTCGGATAAACACTGTGGCCCAGAGACACATATACCTTAAGACCGACGAGGACGTCAAGGAATGGCAGGCACCATCGATTTCTAACTACATTGTGAACTTGATGTTGGATACTGTTGATATCATCCAACAATTCTTCCATCTTTTCATGTTCGTGAGACGAGACAACGAACATGTCGTCGGTGTAACTACAAAAGCAATTAGGTTTTGCAGGAGATGTTTTGGAATACCAGCTCACCCTGCTATTCCCTGTTTAAGGAGATTCATGTTATTTTGAGGCTGACAGGGTTCGCGAGTGCATTGATCCTCTTCGAGGCCGTTCGTCACGGTCACTCAGTACACACTTGAATCAGAAGAGTGCGGTGGGTGTCGCAGTACCTGTAACCCCATTTCAGCGATGGGCCGAGCGTTATCTTGTTGCAAGACCCTTTTTCGTGGCTATGCGCACTCTCCATACACACTGCTATCAATCGCCTGAGCTGGAAGCCGAGACAGTGCGATGCGTTTTCCATTGTCACCACGGTACTTGTTTACTGTAACGTCAGGACGTGTTTCTGACAAGGGCAATAATATCGTGGTTGAGTAGTACAGTGTGGTGTTGGGTTTACGTTGTTATGAATGAAGGGAAGGCAGAGGGTGAAACTCGGTGCCACCACATAGCCTAGTCCTCTCGAAAAGAGCGAAGGGGGCAACCGAGTTTAAAGTTCCTATCTGACGGACGGATCACATCAATAGTGTCACATGCACTCACTTCATGAGACACTTTGGAGAGGTCTGGTATTTAAACCAGAGCATTGGCGCAAAGACTGGTGAGCAGAAACATTGCGCCATCATCTCTTCTCCTCTCCTCCTCTCCGGCTGAACACTCGCAATGAAAATTTTTTCCACCACCAGAATTCTAATCGTCTTATCTCCGATTTGAGCGCCATTGTACGGGTGTGCGTTTGCGACCTCGACCACGGAGGCGGCTGACCTAATGATAGAAATGGCGTAAACGGGCTGTACTGCCCATCACGTCTTATGATTATCCTGCCACTTACGGTCACACCAAAGCCTGCCCGGCTAGGAGCGCTCTCTAACGCGCTGCTTCGCAAGCGGGAAGGAGTGCCAGCCAGCCTGTGGATGGTTTTTAAGGCGGTTTTCCATCTCCCTCGGCGAATGCGGGCTGGTTCCCCTTATTCTGCCTCAGTTGCACTATGTCAGCGATGCTGCGCAAACGCTGTCTCCACGTACGCATACGCCATAATTACTCTGCCACGCACACAATGGGGTTGCACTCGTCTGGTATGAGACGTTCCTTGGGGTGACGAGGGGGGTTTACTAATGGGGGCCGAACCGCAAAATAACTCTGAGTTCAGAGTGGAGCGGCGGTGGGGTGAGTGGCCTGCTGTGGCCTGTTACGAGGTTGTGGACCACTGTGGGCTACGGAGGGACGAAGCCTTTCCATCGTTTCTCTCTCCCGGTTCAATACACAATACACACACACACACACACACACACACACACACACAAACACGGTTAGACCATAGTACTAAGTACATGCAACGATAGTGTTGGTTCAAATGGCCCATCATAACTGGTGTCGCAAAAACATGTAAATCAATCTGGAACGCCCTTCATATCATTAGTAAATTTAGAGAAATCTTTTCACAATGTGTACTGGGCTACAGTACTTGAAAGTTTTGAAAGCACGGAAATAAAATACAGGGTTCAGAAGGTAACTTACAGCTTGTACAGATGCAAGACTAAAGTTACAAGAGTTAAAGGACACGAAAGGGAGTTTTTTTAAACAAAGAAGTGCAGCCCCTCCATGCCCAAACCGGCATGATGACCAACTCAAAAGGTCTACTGCCATCTCTGCATAAGGCTTAGTTTTCAGTAAAGTGAGGTATCGCTGGATGTGGGCACTGCGATGTTTGCGTACGTCTGGTTAAGGTTAACCATTAATATGCGCTCATCTGGAGATAGATTGGGTCGAAAGTCGAACGAAGGGTAGCGGATTGAAGGGTAGAGGAAAAAATGAGCCAAGGCAAGATGAAAAAAAAGTCTGCGATACTTAGGTTGAGTAGTAAGAGCAGGAGAGGATGTCTTGCTGCCTGTGACAGGTCATGCAAGGGTAGGCTTTGTTACTAGTGGGTACAATGCATGTCGATATCTTTGACGTTGTGCGGTGCTGTTACTCGGCGGCTGCCGCTGGGAGCCAGTGTTGATCTCTCGGTCAGCGTCAGCATACCTGTAACAGATAAATTAATCATCGTTTTGTGTCCGAAATGTCATATATCGGATGCTCAGTGTAGGGTGATGTTGGTGATTTGTTTGTGCGTCAGTGAGCGAGCTCGTCGGTTTCCCTGCTGTAGCCTGTTGGTCGGCTTTAATAGCAGCTGGTATATCCAGTCAACTTGCTGATATTCTGGGGCTTGCCGACGTTTGTCGCTTATTGGTGTATGTTAGCTTGCCATAGGTGGTTATGCCCTAGCTCGTTGTGACTTTGGCTGCGTATGATTCCACCTATTGTTCTGATCATAGTTTCCCAGGGTAAGGATAAAAGATTGTTCGACTGACTCGAGTTCCTGTATAGTTGCGTGGCGTGTTTTGTGAAGGAAACCAAAGGGATGGAATTAAAGTCCAGCGAAGACAAATAAAAATCTTGCTGCTTCGAGATAACATTGTAATTCTGTTAGAGACGGGAAAGCACTTTGAAGAGCAGTAGAATGGGATGGATATTATCTTGGAAGGAGGTTATAAGATCAGCATCAGTAAAAATAAAAGGGCAATGGAATGTATCCAACGCAATAAATTTAAGGATCTCTTTTACAGAACCTGGTAATTGTCTCCGATTGCGACGACTAAGTTTGAAAGGTGGCTCATAGGTGCCTTGAACCTTACTTTCTAAAGCTGTAAAAGCGTGGCACTCTGCGACGTCATCCTCGGGCTAGACGACGCTTCAAGCAGCAAAGCGTAGATAAATGTGGAGAAAAGATCAGCGGTCAGAAGTTCGTGCGAGTTGTAATGTGGGTTAATGATGTCACATTGGCACCAAATTTCACCACTCTTCAGCCCAACACTGCGATGGACGTGTCGCACGATGGGAAGTGAATGTGGAACGTGAGGCAGTTTGAGACAAGCGCAAACCGGGTGATTGTAATTAAAGTACAGTGTGTGCTGTAATTATCGAGCGGATCGAATTGTGATAGATATACTAATGCGCTAATGCGGAACCTATTTACGCTGTAAAAACATTAGTTATAATTTTTGCCATCAGGTACAATTATGGTGCTTTGAATGACGAAGGACGTATACGGGATGTTCTGAGACTATTCGTTAAAACCAATACAGAAGGTAAAGGACATCAAAACAAATATATTTAGCTATGGTACATATGGTCCCTAACGGCAGTTTCTGGTGCTGGATATGGGTTTCATGTTAATTACATTAGTGGTATTCGGAGAAATTGGTCCAAGACGCAATCACTGCCCCGTATAATCGCATTACATAGTCGGACCACGGCCAGGTCCGCTCCACAGTGGTACCAGAGACGACGGCAGTTCTAGCAACGAGGTCTTCTTCTATTTCCACAACGGTTTGGTATATCACCAGATGGTATGTCACCAGATGTAGAAATCCAGACACATGAGATCATGAGACCTGGGTGGTCTATCATTAAGATGTACATCCACATAACACGTGTTCCACGAAGATGCGACATCTCCGTGCATTGGGCGGAATGGAAGCATGTATGGTCGAGTCAAGTCGGCCAACACATTAACACCTCATCGATTCCATGGGCCCAAACATGTGAACCGTGGGTAATGAACCAGCATTCACGAGTAAACAAAGCCGCGTTCGTGTACAGGACTTGGCCAGAATTAAGAGGCGCTAGGTAGCATCTTCTTAAAACAAATGTGTGGACTGCACGCGTTGCGAGAAGTCGTCAGGCGATAATGCTGCCACACGCTGCGGGTGGAAAGGATGAAGCTACTGGTCACGTTACACATTCCACACAAGGCTATGTCTGACGCCGAGGACGTGAGCAATACGTCGTCTCCTTGCAGGTGGAGTGTCTTCAACATGTCACAGAATCTCGTCTTCCATTTTGGGAGTTCACACTGTTCGATTCTGAGCTGTGTCACTTATATTAGCACGGGAAGTGTCTGGTCTTCCGAATGTTTGGTACTGTGGAACCCGTCGGTTGGGGAGGTGCTGCGGATACTTTCTCGCTGCAAGTCGTCCATTTCCATTCACAGAGCCGTAGATCAGATGCATGCCAGCCATTCCAGCACACCAAAACAGCTTCATATTCACTGTTGCTGTCACAAGGCAGTAATGATTGCGACAGAATCGGCACGTTTACAAGGAACTCACCACTGTTGTCTCAAGGCTCTCGAATGAACTGGTGTGTTTCCAAGCAAATCTCAGAGCCAAACACCCATACACGGTGCAGGTTTTGAATGTCAGTACACATTTACTGCCAGGGCTACCGAAACAACACCCTACGTCAGCACTAACAAAATGCTCCCTAAGATTACAAATTTAATCAGATTGGAATAAGTATGATACCATTGTGGGCAGCAATCGTTCATTACAGGAAATGGAGAAAAGAACAGCAACAGCTGAATTTACTCGAACGTGTCACGCAGTAATGTTGGTGTTGTAGAGCGTACAGGAGTCTAAGGGTTCATGTTAGACTCCTGTACGTTCCACACTGCAAAAATTGTGTACTACGTGACACTATGGACTGATATCACCTGTTGTTATATGCAATAAAGATGAATATGTAATAGTTGAAATCTAGATCTGCTGTAATAAAACGACGGATTTGGGGATCAACTGCTGTTCTTTCCTCCACTCTCTGCTATGAGCTCACCTCGAAGACAATATGTTCCCTATCGAAATATATTTTTGTTTTGATGTTCTCAGTCTCCTGCCTTCATTTCAATGTTTTCGTATGTAATGGATTAGGAAAGGGACGTGAGCAAAAAGGGTAAAAAAAATGAATAACTCAAATGTTGATTTTTTATTAACGTCTCTTACACAATTTGTTCAATATGAGCACCAGAGACGTCGACGAGATACTGTACAGCGCCAGATTTGCACCCAGTGACCAAAATGAGATTATTTTTACCGGTGTAAATCGGTTCTGCATTAACTCATTAGCTGACGCACCATTATTACCCGTGGTCTAGGGGAGGAGCAGAAAGAGGTTAAGGGCACTCACTATAGTCCTAGGGATGGGAAAGTGCCTCTAAAGGCGCAAGAATCAGCAATGATCAACGGCATGAGGAAACAGGATGTAATGGAAACAACTGTATTAAAGACACGTACTGTGTATCCACAGGACATGTGGCCTGTAATTGAAAAAGTGTCATGATCTCTCCGTTGGCAAAAGATTCCGGAATAGTACCCCATTTGGAACTCCGGGAGGGGACAGCCAAGATGGAGGTGGCCTTGAGAGAAAGATTCAAAAATCAACGTTCTACAAATCGGGGCGTGGAATGTCAGAAGCTTGAACGTGACAGGGCAAGTAGAAAATCTGAAAATGGAAATGCGAAGGCTCAAATTAGTTATGCTAGGGGTCAGGGAAGTAGAAAATCTGAAAAGGGAAATGCGAAGGCTTAAATTAGTTACACTAGGGGTCATGGAAGTGAAATGGAAAGAAGACAAGGATTTATGGCCAGATGAGTACAGGGCGACGGCAACAGCAGCAGGAAATGGTATAATGGGAGTAGGATTCCTTATGAGTAGCAAGGTAGGGCAGAGAATGTGTTAGTGTGAACAGTTCAGTGATGGGTTTGTTCTTATCATAAACGACAGCAAATCAACATCGTCAACGATTGTTAAGGTACACATGATGATGCCGCAAGCAGAAGATGAAGAGATAGAAAAAGTATATGAGGATATTGAAAGGGTAATACAGTGCATAAAGGGAGGTGAAAATCTAATAATCGTGGGGGGGACTGGGATGCAGATGCAGGGGAAGGAATGGAAGAAAAGGGTACAGGAGAATATGGGCTTGGGACAAGGAATGATAGAGTAGAAAGACTATCTGAGTTGTGTAATAAACTTCAGCTAGTAATAGAGAATACTCTGTTCAAGAATCACAAGTAGAGGAGGTATACTTGGAAAAGGCCATGTGATACGGCAAGATTTCAGTTAAATAACATCATGATCAGACAGGGATTCCGGAATCAGTTACTGGATTGTAAGGCATATCAAGGAGCAGATGTAGACTCAGATCACAATATGGTAGTGATGAAGAGCAGGTTGGTCGCGGCTCGTCGGCGGCCACGTGGTGCCAAACGTTTGAGGGGTCCAGCTCCAGCCGCGTGGCTGGGAATTCCATGGTGACGCTGTGTCGATGAAGGAGACATGGTGGGAGTGCCAAAGATGGCGGACTTTGTGAGACGATCATGGCAGACATTTCACGCTTCATCCGATTTCGTCGATCGACGTGTCTTTAGAAAGCTATTAGTGGAAACATAAATTGGTGTAAATTACAGTCACGTACCTTGAATTGTACATGCGTTATTGGAGGTCAAAGTGGCCGATTACTACTAATCGCGTCAGTCCATAAGTACTCCACAGTTACACAAAAAAACGGTAGCAGGATGCTTATAAATATATTAATTCATCTTTGTCTTTGTTTATATCCTACATGTACTATTCATGAAGAAATCGGTTAAATATTTACTGTGATTTAGAAAACACAGACACATTAGGCTACTGGCCCAGCTTTTGTTGCTATTCCTATGATATATGTTTATTTAATTTGTTTATGTATTTAATAATGTGTGTTAGAGCGTGTTTATGGTCCAGCTTTACGAATATTTATTCAATTTCGAGTTATTTAACTGTAAATTCAATATTTCGTATGTCTTTCAATATGTTTGTTAGTGTACATTGGCTTGGAGACATGGAGAGAGCGGTCTAGCCGACCACAGCGCTCGTTACTAAGAGACGGACACGTGGAGGTTGGAGAGGAGCATCGTTTCTGGAGAGAGGACACAAGTAGTTCGGAACACTGCAGCGCGAGGGACAGTCGCACAGGATATGGGATTTGCTGGACGGCGCGAAGGACGCACAGTGGTGGGAAAGACTTGGAGTGGAGCAGTTTGCGCGTGATCACGAGAGATGGACGTAGTATGCGTTTGGAAGTGAATATATCGTGATCTATGCTGTTTGTGGTGTGCGTACTGTAAGACTTTTGGTACAGACACCATCAGATTATTTGACTTCTCGCTCTAACGTAGTCGGCGAGTGTCAGCAATATGTCTCGTAGTCTTATCGTGGCGTGTTTATCTTCTGCCGTTAGGTCAGACGATAGAAATGCCACTTGCACGCTTAGAGTAGCAGATTGACGGTGACCAACTTTAAACAGAACTTGATTAATTTTCACACACATTTATTAAAATAATAAAAAGCATAAAAATAACTTAACTTGGTTCTGGATGCTATTTACAATTGACATTCTGAAGTTCCTTTGATCTTGGTACGTTAATCTTATTCTCACATATCTCTGATACTTGAAAAAGTGTCTATACATTTCTCATCATGGCTATGTACAGGAATATGATAATCTTATTAGACGCAGACTGAAACTTGACTATAGACTGGTACAGACTAATGCAGACTAATGCAGACTGATGCAGACTAATGCAGACTGACTAATCAGAGGTCTGTACACTCGTTATAATACCTCGAGCGTTCAGGTATCACTGCGCGAGTGTGATGCGCGAGGAAAAAAGGTTCTACGTTAGCAGTAATCTCATTGGCTGCGTTACATATTAATACGCGGATCAGCCGAAGCAGAATTTGGTCCGTCTCTAAGACAGCGCCATCTTGTAGTGCGGAGATGTACGAGCGCTGCACCTGCGCTGTTGTGCTTAGTGGGGCGCGCTCTAGTGGGAAAGTTGTGTACGCGCTGACTACGCGGAACTGTGTAGAAAACATTGTTGTTCATAACTAATTACGTGCAATAGGAATCTATTGTTTCCTGTTATTCGTTAAAATAGTATCTGAAGATTTTATTTAATTGCAATCTTTCATTTATAAATTTATATGTTACATTCGTAATTCGCAATTGCCGATTGATAGGAACCTTCGACCATTCGATTCATGTGTGTATTCATATTGTATACTGTCGATCCATCAGTATTTAGCCTGTATTGCAGAAGCTACGTATCCCAGCCCCTAGACAACGAAACAAGCCAAAACTTTTAATTATTCAGCTCTGAGCTTGAGAGTACGTAGTTGAGGACCACCACACCTCATTTCATTTTGTTATTTGAAAGCCCGCAACAAACCCCAAACGTCGTGGGATTGGGTGGCCTCTCCTCATCACAGAAACGTCGAATGTTGCAGGTTGGGCAACTAGTAAAACGCGAAAAGCGGCGAACTTTGGCGGAAATAACATCCGACTTTAATGCTGGCTAGAGTACAAGTGCGTCTGAACATACAGTGCACCGATCACTCCTAACGATGGGCCTTCGCAGCCAACTACCCATACGTGTGTCAGAGTTAATATCACGACTTCGCCAATTACGACCGAAATGGACACGTAGCCATCAAGTCTGGACGTTGTCGCAGCGTTGCATGGTCTGATGAATCCCGGTACCTTGTTCATCACCACAGTGGGAGTGCACGAATGCATCGTCTTCAACTGGAACTGCTCCTTGACACCTGTACGGCCGGATGGAGAAAGCTGGCGTAAGCTCCAGTATGCTCCTAGGAAACACCCACGCAGGTATCCATCTGTCCAACGGGGCTCGTGAAAAGCACCCTAACCGCCAAAGATTATCTCATACTGATTGCAGACCGCGTAAACTCCTTCATGACGCTCCCGTTTCCCGACGGCTGCGGCGTTCTTCATCAAGATAACACGCCGTACCACAAGGCCAGGAGTGTGATGAAGTTGTTCGAGGAACGCAGTGGCGAGTTCGAATTGATGTGCTGGCCCCCAAAATCTCCAGATCGGAACCCGATCGAACATTACTGGGATGTGATTGGACGTGGCCTTAGAGTTCCTCACCCTCCTCCGCGGAATTTACGAGAATTAGGTGACTTGTGTGTGCAGATGTGGTGCCAACTCCCTCCAGCGACCTACCAAGGCCTCATTGCTTCCATGTCACGATACGTCATCGCTGTTATCCGTGCCACACCGACTATTAGGTAGGCAATCGTAATTTTCTGGCTGAAAAGTGTATGTGAGGGGAAGCACCACATGGTACGAGTTTTCCTTGAAAGGGTGCTCTCGGAATTTCAACAGTTTCTCTCTCAATTAAACAACCTTTCTCTTGTAGGGGCTCCGACTGGAGCTTGTTGCGCATCTCCGTAACGCTATCGTGCTGAGTGCAATATACAATGACAGAACGCGCCGCTGTCGATGAAACAGGTTTGTTGTAAACCACTTTTTTCGTTCATGAATTGCATATCCTTAAAATTCTTCGAATCAGTCTTAGCCACACATCTCCTTTTCTTACAGTTAGTTTTGTGTGGGCCCTCCTGTTTACGTTGCTTCAGAAATTACTCTTAGCTGGTGTACTGTTCACCATCTACACCTACATCTACATCCATACTCTGCAAGCCACCCGACGGTGTGTGGCGGAGGATACTTTGAGTACCTCTATCGGTTGTCCCTTCTATTCCAGTCTCGTATTGTTCGTGGAAAGAGATTGTCGGTATGCCTCTCTGTGGGCTCTAATCTCTCTGATTTTATCCTCAGGATCTCTTCACAAGATATAGGCCTACGTAGGAGGGAGCAATATACTGGTTGACTCCTTGGTGAAGGTATGTTCTCAAAACTTCAACAAAAGCCCGTACCGAGCTACTGAGCGTCTCTCCTGCAGAGTCTTCCACTGGAGTTTATCTATCATCTCCGTAACGCTTTCGCGATTACTAAATGATCCTGTAAAAGAAGCGTGCTAATCTCCGTTGGATCTTCTCTATCTCTTCTATCAACACTATGTGGTACGGATCCCACACTGGTCAGCTGTATTCAAGCCGTGGGTGAACAAGTGTACTGTAACCTACTTCCTTTGTTTTCGGATCGCATTTCCTTAGGATTCTTCCAATGAATCTGTCTGACATCTGCTTTACCGACGATCAACTTCATATTTTCCATATTAAATCACTCCTAATGCCTACTCCCAGATAATTTATGGAATTAACTGTTTCCAGTTGCTGACCTGCTATATTTTAGCTAATTGATAAGGGATCTTTCTGACTTTGTATTTGCAGTACATTACACTCGTCTACATTGATATTCAATTTTCATTCTCTGCACCATGCGTCAATTCGCTACAGATCCTTCCGCATTTCAGTACAGTTTTCCATTGTTACAACTTCTCGATATACCACAGTATCATCCGCAAAAATCCTCAGTGAACATCCGATGTTATCCACAAGGTCATGTATGTGTATTGTGAAAAGCAACGGTCCTACAACACTCCCCTGCGGCGCACCTGAAATCACTCTTACTTCGGAAGACTTCTCTCCGTTGAGAATGACATGCTGCGTTCTGTTATCTTGGATGTCTTCAATCCAATCACACAATTGGTCTGATAGTGCATATGCTCTTACTTTGTTCATTAAACGACTGTGGGGAACTGTATCGAACGCCTAGCGGAAGTCAAGAAACACGGCATGTACCTGGGAACCCGTGTCTATGGCCCTCTGAGTCTCGTGGACGAATAGCGCGAGCTGTGTTTCACACGATCGTCTTTTTCGAAACCCACCAACAGAGTAATCGAACAGTAGTGTACCTCTTCGCTTGATTATGAGAAATGTGTTACATTTATTTAAGACCTGGGTCAACTACTAGTGCTTACACCGATCAATGATCCGCCACACGTTGTCTAGCCACAGTCTCGTGGCGTTACAACGTTCCTACAGACTTCATAGTTTACGAAAACCCTCAGTCACCGTCTGACGTATTCTACTAGGGCATTTATATACGAGGTGTAACGGGTAAAAGTGCAGATATTTTTATATCTTTTAAATTAATGTGTATACTCATCAGTGTGTTTGTTGGTTTTCTTTCGCCCTGCGTCGTACAGTTCTCCTGATGTTTCCTCTACTGTCGTAACTGCAGCGTTAGTTGACTACTCCTGTCAGTATATAATCACAGTTTTGCGCCCGTGCTTTCACACTGCAGCAACTGCCCCCACTACGCAGGGGAACTAAGCATTAATGGCTTGTTTTATCACATGTACTTCGAGGTACTAATCAACCTAAGAACATACTACTCCTAACAGCTATAACTGTTCGTCTGCAGATGACGTAAATACTGATATAATGTTGTTCAGTACACTGTCCTCAGTCACCATTAGAAATATCTGCACTTACACTCATTACACCTTGTGTTTTGCAAACAGCAACGGTCCTATAATAAGCCCTTGGGGCACTACAGAAATTATCCTTACCTGTATCCATTTCGTCGCGTAAAAGTAATGTACTGTCTGCCAATCAAAAATCCGGTCCTACTCTCCGCAGCTCGTATTTTGATCATTAAATGCCATTTTTGAACTGTATTGAATGCCTTCTGCAAGTCAAAGATTACGGCACAAGCCTGAATCCTTTCTCTACGGTGCACAATGTTTCGTGGTTGAACAGAGCGAGCTGAGGATCGGAAGATTTTCTTTCTTACCTTCTTTCTTTTAATCCATGTTACCAGGGTGAGCTGAAAACTAATTCCCCCAATCCTTTATTTGAGAAGTCTTAAAGCTTTTTAAATAAAACAACCGCTATGAACATTCTACACCTTTATTCTTCATATCTACACATTTTCAGCCTTCTTTCGCTAGAGGGTTTGGAATTGTAGCGCGTAACATGTCCGTGTAACGCAACTACACTGAAGAGTCAAAGAAACTGGTACATAGGCCTAATATCGCGTAGGACCCAGTGAGCACTCAGAAGAGCCGCAACACGACATGGTAGGGCATGTTTGAAGTACTGCTGGAGGGAATTGACACCATTAATCCTGCAAGGCTGTCCATAAATCCGTAAGAGTACAAGAGGTGGAGATCTCTTCTGCACAGCACGCTGCACGGTATCCCAGATATGCTCAATAATGTTCATGGCTGGTGAGTCTGGTGGCCAGTGGAAGTACTTAAACTCAGAAGAGTGTTGCTGGAGCTACTTTGTATCAATTCTGGGCATTCGGGGTCCTACTGTAATTGCCCAAGTCCGTCGGAATGCACAATGGATATGACTGGGTAGACCGTAGTGCTTTTACTACATCCTCATTACATGCTGGTTGAGTTGTTTATTCAATTACATTGAGTCTTGCCTTTCCATGGAGTAATGGTGCAAACTATGTAAGAAGAATGACTGTCACAGTCCCAATGACATCACGTGGACAAGAGAATAACTGTTATATTGATACTGAATTCGAAACTGTTAACTTGAACAGACAGTTTTTGGGCATAGTCCATATTAATGTATTTGCGGTGTCCCAAGTAATGAGAAAACTTTATTACACATTGTTAAGAAAAGTACAATACATGACACTTTGTTTCTGAGGATCATAGTATTTATTTCGACAATTTGGATATGAGATTGTGCTTTTAACTTCCACCAATAACTGCAGTACTGTGAGAGACGGAGTCTAATTGAGAGATAGTGGTGAGTGTGAAGAAATAAGAACGTGAGCACATGAACAACAAATCATAGCTCCAGAATAAATGTAACTCAGCACTCAGTTTCATGGTAACCAACCAAAGGAACATCAAAGTATGCACATATGTACATGATTTTTTGTGTATGGAAAGGAGTAATATAGGTCTGATACAAGCAAGACACCTACCCACCATTTACAGATGTAATCATTGATTGCTTACGAAATTATCCCAGACAGCAATATACACAGTATATGTATTGATGCTGAAGTAAACACCATGCATAGATTGTCAGCACAGTGTGGCCAGGAAGCACAGAAGTGCTAGTACATTCTGTGAATTAAATATTACTTTGTGGGGCAGCACACAGATTTTTGACTGCTGCAGTGATTAATTTTAGACACACACTAGTACATGGATTGTGAACATTGTCAGGACTATCACTGGAGGCAGATTCCATGTTCAGACTTTACTAACATTATTCTGACACAGTGCAATATGACGAGATTGTGAAACTTTACAAATGCTTCTTGTTTAGAAATATCCCAACTGTTCAGAATGTTGAATAACATAAAAAAAATGCTACCTTTTTGTGGATCTATTCTTACAATCACTTGAATATTTTTGCTCATTTTGTCTTTCTCAGCTATGGCAATACCTTTTCAAACATAAATGGCAACACCAGTCTCAGTTAGTTGAATGTCCACATTGGCTTGCATAGTTAGAGAATGTCAGGAGTATAGTAACTGACCATTGACTCCCCAGCTTCTCAGGTGTAATTGACAAATAGCATTTTTTCCACCATTTTCAGAGCTGTTTCATTCCAGCAGGATTCACAAGGAAGATCGGATCTGCTGAGTTTATTCTCTTTTTTTTTTCAAATCTTGCAATGATTTTGTAACTGATGCTTCTGTACTAATTGATGACTATAATGAATCACCTGCTCGGCGTATGCAATTCTTGCAGTTGAATACTCATCGGGAACATATTCAATCCAGAGCAAAGCGTGAGCGTGTGCAGAACCCATCATTTGAAATCCAAACGGATGAATTAGCAGATATATCTTTAAAATGTTGTCTTCAAAATTACATTGTATACGGGCTTGAAAAAGCAATGATAAAAGTATGTCACAAGAACAGGAAATTTGTCTAATAATGCCATCCTTTCATCCAGTGCCACATTCTGATTTGTTTTGTCACTGGTAGTGCTGTGCAGAATCAACAGATTGCTCAACACTTGAGGCCAGGATACATCATTGAGCCTGAAGCGAGGAAGCAGAAAGGAGATACTAACTGTTTGACCACTCTGATGACCGCACTTGATGTATTTCTTCAGTAATTTGGATTAGAATTTATATTCTTGATATAAAAATTGTAATTGTAAAAAAATATATTCACATACTTCTGTGAATTCATTTCTTCCACGTGGATAAAGATTCCTCCAAATATTTTTGGCACAATCAATAGCCAATTTTTCCAAATATACATTGTCTTATAAATTGTCTAGAATCTCCTTCTTCTTCTTCTAAAACTTGTTCAATGACTGATGGCTGGAATTCTTTATTCACCAGCAGAACATGTTTTCCAATCACAGGTCTTTGTAGGAGTCAGACATGTCAGAAACTATTCTAGTTTCAACAGAGTGTCAAGAAACATTTCTAGGAATTTCAACAGCAATGACAAGTTCAAGCCAATAACAATCTTTTGATTTCCAACATGGATTTTGTGATCTTCCTTCTGAGATGCCTGACTGCAATTTACAGTGAACCACAAATGACAACTGCAATAACCAGTTGGCACTCAAGCTTGCGAGTAAGTATAGTAATACATGTAACTTTTGTCCAAAGGCATAGTCATGGTTTGACCAGTGGTTATTACATATTCACTATAATGTTCATGACTAACATTACTCCTCCCATTATATGCATTTCAGTTCAGAATAAGCAGTGATAATTGACCACAAACATTGTTCTGGTACTTAATTTCTGTTGAAGCAATTGATCAACATTTATTCTCCATCAAGACTAGAAAAACAGGGAGCAGCTTGACCAGTTGTGATGCTGATTTCACCAATTGTCTCTTTTGCCAAAAGTATGTTGTGATCCGACAGCTGTCACTTATTCCTGTAAGTCGCTTGCACACTCGACAAAATTGCATCAAAATACGTTTTTGCCATGAGATTATAGTTTCAAGGCTGCTGTGCAAAGAGCAACAGCTGCAGCTGTCATGCACATTGTACTACCCTCAGGGTAGACAGGGTAGACAGAAAGCGTAGTACGTGTCTCCTGTCAGAGTCGTATCAAGACATGTCGGTGTCCTATACCACTCGAACTCCACACGCTCCACGCCATTGTAGAGCCTCCACCAGCTTGAACAGTGCTCTTCTGACATGCAAGGTCCACAGATTCCTGAGGTTGTCTCCATACCCGTACGCGTCCATCCGCTCGATACAATTTGAAACGAGATTCGTTCGACCAGGCAACATCTTTCCAGTCATCAACAGTCCAAAGTCAGTGCCGAAGGGCTCAGTCGAGGCGTAAAGCTTTGTGTCGTGCAGTCATCAACTGTACACGAGTGGGCCGTCGGCTCCGAAAGCCCGTATCGATGATGTTTTGTTGAATGGTTTGCACGCTGACACTTGTTGACGGCCCAGCATTGAAATCTACAGCATCTTGCGGAAGGGGTTGCACTTCTGCCACGTTGAACGATTCTCTTCAGTCGTCGTTGCTCCAGTTCTTACAGGATCCTTTTCAGGCTGCAGCGATATCGGAGATATGATGTTTTACCGGATTTCTGATATTCACGGTATACTCGTGAAATGGTCGCTTTGGAAAATCTCCACTTCATGTATACCTCAGAGATGCTGTGTCCCATCGCTCCTGCGCCGACAATAACACCACCTTCAGACTCACTTAAATCTTGCTCATCTGTCATTGCAGCAGCAGTAACCGAACTAACAACTGCGCCAGACACTTATTGTCGTATACAGGCGTTGCCCCCCGTAGTGCTGTATTCTGCCTGTTTACATATCTCTATTGCAACACTTGTGTCACCAAATATAACTGGGTTTTCTCTTTTGATGCTAGCCAATTGCCAGGATGAGCACTACTGCAATGGGCATTTAATTCTAAAGCATTACGTGAGGATGACAATACTAAATAAATTAATTTTTCTCTCTTAACAACATGTGGGCAGGGTGGGTTCTTCCTTGGCTTGGGTATGAGGTAGAATGAAATAGCATTTTTACATAAGATAACTTTTATTGGACATTTGTACAACTGTTTCCTTACTCGATGTTCTGGCTCGGAGAGCGGCATCTGTGTCGTTTGCGGAGCCTTCTGCTGCGGCAGCGGCAGCGTCTGATTACGCGTGGTAGTGTGTATCTCGTGTCGCCGTCTCGCCCAGCTGACTGGAGACGCGCAGCGCGAGGTGGCCCGTTTAATTATTGCGAGCGAAGTCGTGCATCGGACGGTGATACCTTGGATGTGGCGTCCCAGTGTTTCTCTTCTCTAAGCGGCCGTGTGTGTTGTGCGTCGGCCAGCGGAGCGTCGCGGCGGGGGAAGGCCAGTGTCCCAGACTCGAACAATGTACTCCCGCTTGCCAGTCTTCGGCTGTCAGATCTTCATCCCAGCTCACAGGTGACAGCTGATGTGAGGCCATCTCTTTCCCGTCCTCACGAGTCACCCGGGTACGTAAAAATCACACTTGAAATAACTTTTAACTTCTGTCTTCTGGCGCCGAGGCTGCTGCTTGCTATTCCATTACAGCGGCGGACTTGGTGCGCCTGTGTATGATGTAGTCTCTTCTTGCATGACGGTCTTCAGCACCGAAACTGACCGAAAACTACTGTTACTCTTCTCTTCTTCCTTCGTCTCCCTCCATCGGGCCCACTGCGTCTCGCGCATTTGTTCACTTCAGTCCACTGGAGGTGAACGACTTCACAGTCATTGCCTCGTCTGTCATGTTGAAAAGCTTCTCGAAGAATCTTCTTAACGTCGGTCATTGGCTCTTGGCCGGCCAAAGTGGCCGTGTGATTAAAGGCACTGCAGTCTGGAACTGCAGGACCGCTACGGTCGCAGGTTCGAATCCTGCCTCGGGAATGGATGTTTGTGATGTCCTTAGGTTAGTTAGGTTTAACTAGTTCTAAGTTCTAGGGGACTAATGACCTCTGCAGTTGAGTCCCATAATGCTCAGAGCCATTTGAACCATTGGCTCTTGGAATGTAGGCGAGGGCCTTTGATCACCTGTGACGACTGAGAAACACGTGAGCCGGTCATTGCCTCTTTTGTCACGTTGAAAAGCTTCTCGAAGAATCTTCTTAACGTCGGTCATTGGCTCTTGGAATGTAGGCGGGGGCCTTTGCTCACATGTGACAACTGAGAAACGCGTGAGCCGGTCGGGCGATGCCCTGACGGCTGAATCGACAGCGTCCGCTTATGTGGAACTTGCTGACTTCACGGTCATTGTCTCTTCTGCTCTACTGTTCTGCCCGCTGTTTGCCAGTATGTAACTCTCTGAACTAAACCAAGATAAAATACCTGACGGCTTACCAGAGAGGACATTATCATCGTTGATAAAGAACGTCCGTCCTCAGAGACCAAAAACAGGAAAAGTTAACGTAATATTGGTAAACTGCAGGAGTATCCAGGGCAAGGTTCCTGAATTAGTATCTCTTATTGAAGGAAATAGTGTGCATATAGTATTAGGAACGGAAAGTTGGTTAAAACCGGAAGTGAACAGTAACGAAATCCTAGACACAGAATGGAATATATACCGCAAGGATAGGATAATCGCCAATGGTGGAGGAGTATTTATAGCAGTAAAGAATTCAAGTTATTAGCGAATGCGAATGTGAAATAATGTGGGTTAAGTTAAGTATCAAAGGTGGGTCAGATATGATAGTCGGATGCTTCTATAGACCACCTGCATCAGCAACCGTAGTAGTTGAGCGCCTCAGAGAGAACCTGCAGAACGTCGTGAAGAAGTTTCGTGATCATACTATTGTAATAGGGGGAGACTTCAATCTACCAGGTATAGAATGGGATAGTCACACAATCAGAACTGGAGCCAGGGACAGAGACTCTTGTGACATTATCCTGACTGCCTTGTCCGAGAATTACTTCGAGCAGATAGTTAGAGAACCAACTCGTGAAGCTAACGTTTTAGACCTCATAGCAACAAATAGACCGGAACTTTTCGACTCTGTGAATGTAGAAGAGGGTATCAGTGATCATAAGTCAGTGGTTGCATCAATGACTACAAGTGTAATAAGAAATGCCAAGAAAGGAAGGAAAATATATTTGCTTAACAAGAGTGATAGGGCACAAATCGCAGAATATCTGAGTGACCACCATCAAACGTTCATTTCTGAGGAAGAGGATGTGGAACAAAAATGGAAAAATTTCAGAAACATCGTCCAGTACGCCTTACATAAGTTCGTACCGACTAAGGTCCAAAGCGAGGGGAAAGATCCACCGTGGTATAACAATCATGTACGAAAGGTACTACGGAAACAAAGAAAGCTTCATCATAGGTTTAAGAGTAGTCGAATCATAGCTGATAAGGAAAAGCTGAACGAAGCGGAAAAAAGCGTAAAGAGAGCAATGAGAGAAGCATTCAACGAATTCGAACATAAAACATTGGCAAACAATCTAAACAAGAACCCTAAAAAGTTTTGGTCATATGTAAAATCGGTAAGCGGATCTAAATCCCCTACTCAGTCACTCGTTGACCACGATGGCACCGAAACAGAGGACGACCGAAGAAAGGCAGAAATACTGAATTCAGTGTTCCGAAACTGTTTCACTGCGGAAAATCGTAACACGGTCCCTGGCTTCAGTCGTCGCACGGACGCCAAAATGGAAAATATTGAAATAAACGATATCGGAATTGAAAAACAACTGCTATCTCTTAGTAGCGGAAAAGCATCCGGACCAGACGAGATACCCTTAAGATTCTACAGTGATTATGCTAAAGAACTTGCCCCCTTTCTATCAGCAATTTATCGTAGATCGCTGGAAGAACGTAAAGTACCTAGCGACTGGAAGAAAGCGCAGGTCGTTCCCATTTTCAAGAAGGGTCATAAATCAGATGCGAATAATTATAGGCCTATTTCGCTTACGTCAATCTGTTGTAGAATAATGGAACATGTTTTGTGTTCTCGTATTATGACGTTCTTAGATAATACAAATCTCCTTCATCATAACCAACATGGATTCCGCAAACAGAGATCATGTGAAACTCAGCTCGCCCTATTTGCCCAAGAAATTCACAGTGCCGTAGACACTGACGAGCAGATTGATGCCGTATTCCTGGACTTCAGGAAGGCATTTGATACGGTTCCGCACTTACGTTTAGTGAAAAAAATACGAGCTTACGGAATATCGGACCAGGTTTGTGATTGAATTCAGGATTTCCTAGAAGAAAGAACACAACATGTCATTCTTAACGGTTCAAAATCTGCAGATGTAGAGGTAATTTCGGGAGTACCGCAGGGAAGCGTGATAGGACCTTTATTGTTTACAATATACATAAATGACTTAGTTGACAACATCGGTAGCTCCGTGAGGCTATTTGCAGATGACACGGTTGTCTACAAGAAAGTAGCAACATCAGAAGACTCGTACGTACTCCAGGAGGACCTGCAGAGGATTAATGCATGGTGCGACAGCTGGCAGCTTTCCCTAAACGTAGATAAATGTAATATAATGCGCATACATAGGGGCAGAAATCCATTCCAGTACGATTATGCCATAGGTGGTAAATCATTGGAAACGGTAACGACCGTAAAATACTTAGGAGTTACTATCCGGAGCGATCTGAAGTGGAATGATCACATAAAACAAATAGTGGGAAAAGCAGGCGCCAGGTTGAGATTCATAGGAAGAATTCTAAGAAAATGTGACTCATCGACGAAAGAAGTAGCTTACAAAACGCTTGTTCGTCCGATTCTTGAGTATTGCTCATCAGTATGGGACCCTTACCAGGTTGGATTAATAGAAGAGATAGACATGATCGAGCGAAAAGCAGCGCGATTCGTCATGGGGACATTTAGTCAGCGCGAGAGCGTTACGGAGATGCTGAACAAGCTCCAGTGGCGGACACTTCAAGAAAGGCGTTACGCAATACGGAGAGGTTTATTATCGAAATTACGAGAGAGCACATTCCGGGAAGAGATGGGCAACATATTACTACCGCCCACATATATCTCGCGTAATGATCACAACGAAAAGATCCGAGAAATTAGAGCAAATACGGAGACTTACAAGCAGTCGTTCTTCCCACGCACAATTCGTGAATGGAACAGGGAAGAGGGGATCAGATAGTGGTACAATAAGTACCCTCCGCCACACACCGTAAGGTGGCTCGCGGAGTATAGATGTAGATGTAGATGTTTTTCATTTATATTCTAATTTCTACTTCACTTTGATTTCACTAATTTATTTACTTAAGTCCCACTCAACATTATATCTGAATACTAATGCTTATACCAGTTTGTTTGGAGCTTCAGTGTGTGTCGATGCTGAGAAACAACGTACTGTAATCACGTTTGGAATTAGAAGAATTCATCCACACATGGTGCACGTTCTCCTTCAGCACGACAATGCCAGACCACACATGAGGATTGTGACATGTGCGACAATGCGGTTCCTTGACTTCACTGTCATCGATCATCTCCCATACACTCCCCACTTAGCCCCATCCGATCTTCATCTATTTGCAAAACTGATATAACATCTTCGAGAACCTCACTTTGATAGAGATGAAGAGGTGCCAGCAGTAGTGAGGTTGTCATCCCGTCAAAAGAGTCAAGCATTTTACAGTGGCTACCCCAACAAAATGATCTCTTGTTCGGAGAATTGTGTTCGTGACCATGGCGACTGTGTTGAGAAATAAATACGTAGACATGAGGAATTAAGACGTAAAATGTTAATAACGTTAATTTTATTTAAAAAGCGTTTAATTTTCACATAAAAATATCGGAGACATTACGTTTCAGCTCGCTCTAGTAGTTTTTATAGAGGAAATTTTCGTTCTTCGCAAACATCATAATGCAAGAAGATGTACGATATTCCACAGCAAATTGACGTCATCGATATAGGTCAATAATAATGTACATCAGTTTGGGATCCTTCTTGGAAAGGTCATTCCTGTTTTTAAGAAAGGCCGTGAGATGGATCCACACAGCTATAAACCAATATCGTTTACGTCAATCTGTTGTAGAATTATGGAATATATTTTATGCTCAAGAACTATGACGGTTTCAAAAAATGAATGGATTCCTCAAACAGAGATCCTGCGAAACTCAGCTCGCTCTGTTCCTCCAGGAGATCCACAGCGCAGTGGACAACGGCGCTCAGGTTGATGACGTGTTCCTTGATTTCAGTAAGGCACTTGACACCGTCCCGCATTGCTGATTAATGAGAAAACTACGAGCTTACGAAATATTGGAGCAGACCTGGCATTGGATTTAAGACTTCCTTACAGATAGAACTCAACACGTTCCTCTTAACGGAACTAAATCAACATACGTAAAGGCAATATCCGGAGTCCACAGGGAAGTGCGGTAGGACCGTTGCTCCTTACAATATATATAAATCATCTAGTAGAAAACGTCAGATGCTTTTTAAGGGTATTTGCTGAGGATGCAGTTGTCTATATCAAAGTAGCAACGCCAGAGGATAGTAACAATTTGCAGAACGACCTGCAGAGAATTGGTGAATGATGCAGGCTCTGGCAGTTGACCTCAAATGGTTCAAATGACTCTAAGTACTATGGGCCTTAACATATGAGGTTAGCAGTCCCCTGGACTTAGAACTACTTAAGCCTAACCAACCTAAGGAGATTACACACATCCATGCCCGAGGCAGGATTCGAACCTGCGACAGTAGCAGCAGCGCGGTTCCGGACTGAAGCGCCTAGAGCCGCTCGGCACAGGGGCCGGCGCAGTTGATCCTGAACGTAAATAAAAGTAACATACTGGGCATACATACGAAAAGGAATCCACTACTGTTCAGATACACTACTGATGAGAAACAGCTGTAGCCCGCGTCTGCCATAATATATCCAGGCGTATCGATCCAGAGCGACCTTAAGTGGAATGACCATAGAAAACAGTGGGAAACTCATTTTCAGATTCATCGCAAAAATCTTAAGGAAATGTAACCATTTCACGGAAGAAGTGGCTTATAAGGCATTTGTTCGCCCGATTCTTGAGTACTGCTCAACTATCTAGGATTCCTATCAGGTAGGTCTTATAGAAGAGATAGAGAAGATCCAACGAAGAGCCGCGCTTTTCGTCACGGGATTGTTTAGCTAGCGAGAGAGGGTTACGGAGACGCTAAACAAACTCCACTGGCAGACGTTACAAGAGGCGTTATGCATCACGGAGAGATTTAGTATTGAAATCTCGGGACAACACTTTTAAGCAGGAGTCTGACAACATATCACTTCCCGCCATATACATCTCGCGTATTGATCACGAGGAGAAATGTCGAGAAATTAGAGTCAGTACAGAGGTTTACCAACAATCATTCTTCCCAGGGACTATTCGCGAGTGGAACAGGGTTGGAGAGATCAGACAGTGGTACCGAAGGTAACCTCCGCCACATGCCATTAGGTGGCTTTTGAAGTATGATGTAGATGTAGATGAAAAGAGGAATCACCAGGTTTTTCTCCAATCGCTTCCTCGTTCCATCCACCGACGAGGAACTACTGCTAGAGTGGAAATTACCTTCTTCCACAGACTCTCAGCATACTGTGATAGGTTCCCAGCCGGTCCAGATGCGTTTCCACTAATAAGCGAATTTAGCTGCTTCTCTATTTCCGCATGACTTGCGCTCAGCATCTGCCCTATCGGTCTTCGTGCGATGATTGAAAGAGGGATCCTCCGCGGCGAATCTGTTTCGGGATACTGAATCCTGTCGTTCGACCTTCACTCTGTAATCTTTCGTTTCTGTGCCACTACGGTCAATGGGCGGCTGAATGGATGACATTTATCTGCTTACTCATTTTATGTAAGACCAGAACTTCTTAGAATCTTTGTCGGATTATTTCTTTACGGAAAGCTAGTTCCGCAAGACGCGTGGGAGAACAGGCGCGTGGAAGAACTTCTGTAAAGTTTGTAAAGTAACAGAGAGGTCCTGGAGGAACTAATGCCGAGATGGTGGGTTGTGAATCGTTTCGGGATTTCTCGGTCGGTAATAACATTGCCGGCGAATGGCCATGTCCTGGGTTTGAACTTTGATCCGGCACACGGTTGTAATCTGTCCGGAAGCTTAGAAACAGCGTTTCTTCCGCTACCGAGTGAACTTTCGAAAGGTCAATTTTATCCCTGCTCGATGACAGTGTCCATCAGGGAAGGCTGTTTTGTTTGAGCCACCTGTGTAAAGACAGCAAATGAGCAGGCAGGTGATGAGAGAATTTGTAGGCTGTTTACTCGCATCAGAAACCTTTCTCTTGAACAGTAATTTCAGCAATTAAAGTGAGCATCGACGTGTGGATGTATATTAACTTTAAATTTCCAGCGTGTACTATATCACTGAAGATATTTCGTGATATTCAGTTATATGTGTACTTCCTTGCAGTGTTATTTCGGTATGAACGCACAAGGAATGTCAAGTTAATTGCATTGATTCTCGTCATTATCCATTCACAAATGTCGCATCAGTTTCCGGTTCTGATCAAAAATTACATCATTCACGTAATGGAGCGAGAATCGTTAGTTTTTCTACCAAAGTTTCATTACTATGACGGTGAAAAAGTTTTAGGAGTTTTGCAGAGGACGTCGAGTGAAAATAGCACAGGGGCGTTGTAAGACGGTAACAGCGAAGATTCCGTATGTAGAAGTCGGCTGCTAAATAATAATAAAATATATATCATCTGGAATGAGTTATGCTCGTGAAGCACTGTACAGCAGAGCCCTGAGTTCTCGCCCTACACAGTTTTGGGTTCATTTCTCTCTGCTTCACAGTGACTTGCAGAAGAAAGCTTTGAATTCGCTATTTGAAAACAATCGCATGATTAATAAATTCGTATAAAGAAGGAGCAAGAGCAATAAATACATTTGCGACCGCCAACAACTACTCCTTCTACATCTACATCTACATCTACATCCTTACTCCGCAAGCCACCAGACGGTGTGTGGCGGAGGGTGCCTTGAGCACCTCAGTCGCTTCTCCCTTCTATTCCAGTTTCGTATTGTTCGTGGAAAGAAAGATTGTCGGTACGTCTCTGTGTGGACTCTAATCTCTCTGACTTTATATTCAGGGTCTCTTCGCGAAATATACGTAGGAGGGAGCAATATACTGCTTGACTCCTCGGTGAAGGTATGTTCTCGAAACTTCAACAAAAGCCCGTACCGAGCTACTGAGCGTCTCCCTTGCAGAGTCTTCCACTGGAGTTTATCTATCATCTCCGTAAAGCTTTCGCGATTACTAAATGATCCTGTAACGAAGCGCGCTGCTCTCCGTTGGATCTTCTCTACCTTTTCTATCAACCCTATCTGGTACGGATCCCACTCTGGTGAGCAGTATTCAAGCAGTCGGCGAACAAGTGTACTGTAACCCACTTCCTTTGTTTTCGGATCGCATTTCCTTAGGATTCTTTCAATGAATCTTAGTCTGGCATCTGCTTTACCGACGATTAATTTTATATGGTCATTCCATGTTAAATCACTCCTGATGCCTACTCCCAGATAATTTATGCAACTGACGGCTTTGCTGATCGGCTATATTGTAGCTAAATGATAAAGGATCTTTCTCTCTGTGTATTCGCAGCACATTACACTTGTCTACGTTGAGATTCAATTGCCATTCCCTCCACCATGCGTCAATTCGTTGCAGATCTTCCTGCATTTCAGAACAATTTTCCATTGTTACAACCTTTGTTGATTAAACGACTGTGGGGAACTGTATCAAACGTTTTGCGGAAGCCAAGAAACACGGCATCTACCTGAGAACCCGAGTCTATGGCCCTCTGAGTCTCGTGGACGAATAGCGCTAACTAGGTTTCACAGGATTGTCTGTTTTGAAACCCATTCTGATTCCTACACAGTAGATTTCTAGTCTCCAGAAAAGTCATTACACTCGAACATAATACGTGTTCCAAAATTCTACAACTGATCGAAGTTAGAGATATAGATCTATAGTTCTACACATCTGTTCGACGTCCCTTCATGAAAACTGGGATGACCTGTGCCCTTTTCCAATTTTTTGGAACGCTACGCTCTTCTAGAGACCTACGGTTCACCGCTGCAAGAAGGGAGCCAAATTACTTCGCATGCTCTGTGTAAAATCTAACTGATATCCCATCAGGTCCAGCGGCCTTTCCTCTTTTGACCGATTTTAATTGTTTTTCTATCCCTCTGTCATCTATTTCTATATCTACCATTTTGTCATCTGTGCGACAATCTAGGGAAGGAACTACAGTGCAGTCTTCCTCTGTGAAACAGGTATTGGCAAGAATGTTCAATAGCAATTCAACATTCCCAGCTGGTGCATTATGATCACACATCTTAGGCGACATGAGCGTCGCTAAAATCTTGCAAATGTTATCTTTAGCTTTCTTGTGCTCGACGCCTTCATCAATACGATATGCGGTAGTTTGCCAATTACTACGGTTATGTGAGGCTCCCAAAACGGTTTTCGTAAACCGCTTTCCAAAACACTTCTTGTGATTTGTCTTGTAAACAATCCCATACCGATTTAGGAAATATGGTTCTAGCTGCCGGATTTGCTCTTCCATATCGTATGTTAGGTTCCGGTTAAGAACACAATCGTGTTTGAAACGTGACTGGGTGGTCCGGTGGCATCTTGTTTTTAAAACCATTTCAGACAGTATGGACGGAGTAAAGGAGCGAAACAGAAGAGACGTAGAACTATGGAATATGTTCTATGCTCAAGAGTTATAACGGTTTTGGAGAACTAATATCTCCTCTACAAAAATCAACATGGATGCCGCAAACAGAGATGTTGTGAAACTCAGCTCTCTCTGTTCCTCCATAAGAACTACAGCGCTATAGACACCGGCGCCCACATTGATGCTGTGTTCCCTGACTTCAGGAAGGTATTTGACACCGTCCCTCACTGCTGTTTAGCGAAAAAAATTCGATCATATCGAGCATCGGACAGAATTCGTACTGGAATCAAGACTTCCTTGCAGACAGAACTCAACACGTCGCTCTTAACGGAACAAAATCGACAAATGTAAAGTTGATTTCCAGAGTATTCTAAGTTACTGTTATAGCAGCGTTGTCGTTTACAGTGTATATAAAAGTTCTAGCAGAAAGGGTCGGAAGGTCTTTAAGACTGTTAATGGATGATGCGGTTGTCTGTAAGAAAGTAGCAACGGCAGAGCACAGCATCGATTTGCAGAATGACCTGGAGAGGACGGGTGAATGATGCAGACTCTGGCAGTTGACCCTGAACGTAAACAAATGTAACATTTCGCACATACATAGGACAAGAAATCGTTTACTGTACAACTACACTATACACGTCGAGTTACTGGAAACAGTACCTGTCGTCAAATATCTAGCACTAACTATCCAGAGGGATTATAAGTGAAAAGGCCACATACAGCAAACAACAGAAAAACCAGATGCCAGAGATAAATGCGTACAAAAAAAAAAAAACTCTTAATGAAATGTAACTCTTTCATTGAAGAAGTGGATTACGAGACTCTTGCGCGACAGATTCTTGCATATTGTTCATCAATCCGGGACCCTCACCAAATTTGGCTGAGAGAAGACATAGACAAGATCCGACGAAGAGCGGCGCGTTTCGTCAGGGGATCGTTTAGTCGGTCGACGCGAGGGACTTAACAGGGATGCTCAACAAACTCCAGTGGCAAACGATACGAGAGAGACGTTGTGCATCACGGAAACGTTTACTACTGAGATTTCGAGACAGTTTTTTCCCGGGCGATTCGGACACAATATTGTTTTCACTCACATACATTTTGGGAAATGACCACGTTGAGAAAATTTGCCAAGTTAGAGCTAAGACAGAGGCATACCGATGACCATTTTTCCCTCGCGCCATTCGCCAGTGGAACAGCAAGTGTGGGATTAATTAGTGACTGGTTGGTTGGTTGGCTTGTGGGAAGCGAACGTAACAGCGAGGTCATCGGTCGCATCGAATTAGGGAAGGATCGGGAAGGAAATCGCCCGTGCCCTTTCAAAGGAAGCATCCCGGATTTCAGGTGATTTACGGAAATCACGGAAACCCTAAACCAGGATGGCTGGACACGGGATTGAACCGTCATCCTCCCGAATGCGAGCCCAGTGTGCCCACCACTGCTCCACTTAGCTCGGTGCTGTTAGTGGTACCTTAAGTACAGTGCACCGCGCACCGTCAGGTGGCTTGTAGAGTATTGGTGTATATCTAGATGTAGGACTACACTGAAAACACAAACAGCTGACTTCCAGCAACAATTCACGTAAAACAAGTGGTAGCAAAAAATCCGACATTTGACTGCGCTAGTGTAATTGATTCTGGTGGGGGCGCAGTAGTATCGATGCTTCTAAGTTGCGAGCATTTTCAGTTCCGTACCGATATTCTGTTTTTAGATACTTTTCATTTTAAATTTATTTCCTCTTATCAATACTAAATAAGTAGGAATTATTTATTAAATTCTTATTATTTGCAGTCACCAAAAGAAAGACTATGTAGCAGTATCCTACTTTCGTAGCTGCTCTGCCTGATCGAATAGAGCAAAGGAAGCTTTACTTATAGATAAGAGCATTGTCTGTCCTGCCGGACAAGTCCGATAGAATGAATACTGTACTACGGGCGCGACAGCTGTCTGATGAGCGAGTTTCGATACAGATGCACAACCAACGTCGTAACTCCAATGGGAATCAAAAATCCAAGAGTAAGTGTTAATGGGCGGGGGTGTTGCTTTGCGACGAGTGGGGAATAGGGAATTTGGAGCTGATGGAAAGTGTGTCCGAATGGTCGAGGCGGTGTGTTCAACCGACCGCTCTAGACAAGCGGAGCATCCATCCCGCACCGGCATAGATTTTTAACTCTCGCGGTTGTATTGCTGCAATGCCCATGTGGATGGACGTCATTACTTCCGTTCTGTCTCTCTCCCACCTGTTTCCTTTCCATTCCTTTCCCTCAAAATATTCATGAGGATTTATTTGGTAACACCTTTATCGTCACTGTGGGCTAATCCATCAAAGCAATGGGAATCCGTGCTAGTTTTATTTCCTTACTCGTATAGGGTGGTCAACGAGCAGCTTACAATTCCAGTGACATGCGTACCCTTCAAGCTTTTATTTTCAAACGCAGACAGCACGTCGTGAAAGTCACATAGCAGACTATCAGCGGAGCGAGTGGACAAAATATTGTTTTAGAAAGAATTTACAGAGGAAGAATTATTTATTTAATTATGAATATTGTTCAGCGAGTTTTCTGATAATCTGTTCTGTATTTTTATATTTGGATTTCCAAGTATTTGAAAACTGTAATCTATTATGTAAATAAAAACGTCGCATAATTTCTGTCTTGTACCACTCAGACGAACACGTGTTAAAACCGATTATATCTCTCTGCTATACTTAGGTTTTAGAAACGGAGATGGGGAAAATGAAATGATTGTATATCATTAGTTACCGGGAGACCCAGTCTGATTTTGACCAATGACCTCAGCAGTTTGGTCCCATAGGAACTTACCATTACTAGTCTGGATTGATGGTGATAGAGGATACCTTACTTCATTATTTTTATCAAAGGTAAATATCGATTCCCCAAAAATTCGATACTTTTCTTCCAGTGTTTGCGTACAGTACTTTTCTTCTGATACTACACATGAGTAAAGTATCGATACTTCCTTTCGGTACTGTACCATGTCCCTAAACTGAAGTTTCGAATTTCTGACAGCGAAAAATAATTCCCGAAACTCGGTTGCATGTAGGGGTAGCGTATTTCTTGTGTAATGCACAACACAGACGTCTGGTCAGCAAAGAGGTTCCCCTTACAAGCTTGTCGGGACGGCACCTTTTTTTTTTTTTTTTTTTTTTTTCCAGTTGTGGCTGTCGCACGGCAGGGATTCAGAGGACAGGCTCCTGTGGAACTAGAAGCCGTGTGGACGGGGTGCCGCACAAAGAGGGTGCTATCGGCCGGCTGCTGGGCCGTGCGCTCACTGGAGGCTCCAGTGCCCTCTGCCGCTGATAGCGGGACTCAAAGCCAGCCGCCGCGTATCTGTCCCACCCCTGAAGAGGAGAGAGCACTGCGCTAGCGAAACGTCGTCGCACTCCGCTCCAGATTGGCAGCCGTGTGTGCGCAGATCCGGCTGATGCACATTCCAGCACAGGGCGGACACCCTAAGGAGATCACCTCTGCCGTTTGCGATAGTTCTCATGTCCAGCTGTAAATCCAAGGGTCGTCGATGCATCTGTACAGCTCATAATTCTTTCGCAAATATACTGAAATATATCTGAAAACACACCCTACTATGTATGACAGCGAAAAGGGGTTCCCGAATTTCGCTCTCATGTAGGTGTTTTGCGCTACACAGGCCTCTTGTCAGCCATGAGGTTTCCCTTACAAGCATGTCGGAGCCGCACTTCTGTTTCCTTTTTCCAGTTTGAAACGTATCAAGTTCCTCTCCAACTTCACTGTATTATTTCTAAATCTGTACCTCCCATCTTACGATGTGTGGTGGAGGGTATTTCTGATACCATGTTAGTTTTCAGCTTTGTGACTGTGACAACGGCGCACTCTACTTTTTTTTACTGTTACATACTGTAACCCTGATTAATATGCAAGAGATAGCTCTGGGGCAGTGTATGCTTACAGTTTGCTGCCATTAGTGGCGGAATTTACAAGCACGTTCTTTACACCTGAGACCGTCTCAAAGCTGTACGTGGAAAAACGGGTTTGAGGATTTCTTGGAAAGTTTCGTCTATTGCCAATAACTTTGAAAATCTTACTTAAGGAAGGGAAGTCGATATAAACAAGTCATATGTGCTGACAGTTCTGTAAAAGAGTTCTACTTTACTAACATGTTATTCATACACTTGAAAGCGAAAAACTTTACTTTCGTAGATTACAGGGGTAACTTCGTGACACCACACATACTGGCAGAAACAAGTGTGAAAATTTAAATTGCAAAAAACCCGTGTCATTGACGATATTAGGGACAATCGTAAATGATATGTTAAAAAACGTAATGTTTTATTTTGTATTATAACTTACCTTTTAAATATAGCCCACAGTTGCTCAGAATAATATACTAAATGTGTCACGATTTTATTTTCTGTCATACCCCTAGAAGCGTTGAGACTTTTTTTGTTTACTCGTACGCTTCCAGTTGACAGATCCATAAATAATTGTGTAACAGTTTTGCTTAATTGTCTTGCTTGATTCACGTTTAGTTTGTACTTTCATTCATATTTTTTTTGAGTACGTGTAGGCCAGTTATTTGATTTTAGGAAGAATTGCGAAATAAATATCACCAAATTCCAATCTTTGTGACAAGGTTTGTACCATCATCAAGGAAGAACCCTGCATAAGCATACTCAGTAGAAACTGTTTTAAAACAGCTGTTCCCAAAACACGGAAATCAAAGTGTTTGAAGTGGGTGAACCACCAGAACAAGTTTCACTTGTAACTTTCGACTCTGTAATTTTCGGACTAGGGCCCCTTACCTGAAGTTAATACATTTGCCCTTCTCCATCACCCTGAAAGTTTTTAACATCATTTTACATATACATAGTTTAAAAACACTGTGAAAAAGAGCCGCTACTCAGCACGACGTCAAATTTGAACGCAATATCGAAAAACCTTTAACGAAAACTTTCCCAGTAGATGGTGCTCTAGGCATCATAACTAAATGGTTCGACCAAAAATAACAGATGAATAACAATACGACGGAAATAGTATGTGTTGCACATTAAACCAACAGTACAATGCAGTGTGCACGATCGCAGGAATTTGGAATTCAACAGTTATGGCACTGTAGTTAGGTAAGTCCACCCAGCACAGCACGGTGGGAAAACCGTAATTTATTCGTACTGTAGCTAAAAACCACAAAAAATAACCTCGGTTTTTAAACATTCTGAGGCCTGAAACGGAATGAAAAGTCACAATAAAACCTGTTATTAACTGTCGTGGGCCTGGCACGAGACATACTCATATGTGATGTTAACCTTTTTCTCCCACAAGTTGATATCGAGAAACAGCATGTTCCACAGCAAATCGGAGTGTCTGGAGTCTCATTGTGAATGCGTTGCGCAATGCGTGCGTTCATTTCAGATATCGTCGTAACTGGAGCTCTAAAAACAACGTCTTTCAGATAACCATGCAGCCAGAAATCACACGCATTAAGATCAGATGATCTCGGTGGACAGGTTGTAGGGAAATGATAGCAGATAATTCTAGCATTTCCAAATTGTCTCTGTAGCAGCTGAGTTACTGGCTGTGCAATGTGCAGGGAGGCGCCTTCTCGCACAAAAATTATCGTACTCACAAAACCACGGCGTTGAAGGGTAGGAACGGCGTTGGTGCGCAAAATACGCTCATAGTGTTTATTAGTGGTGGCAGAAGCAACAGGACCACGGGACCCATCTCCTCGAAAAAATATGACCCTGCGATAAACAGTAGTGTCAATCCACTCCACATAGTCACTTTTGTAGAACGAAGCGATACCGGTTAATGCGCAAGTGAATTTTGCGTCGTCCATATTCTGCAGTTCTGTATATTGGCATGTTCTTGGAGATGGAAATATGCTTCGACTGTCCACAGGATGTTCTATGGCCATACATTGTCACTTTCCATGCGTGCAAGAAATTCTAGATGAAACGTTCGTGTTACTGGCAGATCAACAACTCCTGAACGTGGGCTGTTTTCCATTGACAGCAATGCTGGATGTTTTGTAGAATTTTATGCACAGTACCGACAGACACATCCAGAGTTCGCCCTGTGCAGTGCGTATCATATTTGCAAAACATAAGGCCGGCCGCGGTGGCCGTGCGGTTCTGGCGCTGCAGTCCGGAACCGTTGGACTGCTACGGTCGCAGGTTCCAATCCTGCCTCGGGCATGGGTGTGTGTGATGTCCTTAGGTTAGTTAGGTTTAAGTAGTTCTACGTTCTAGGGGACTTATGACCTAAGATGATGAGTCCCATAGCGCTCAGAACCATTTGAACCATTTTGCAAAACGTAAGGCGAACCCTCCTGCAGTGCTACGGCAACATCTTCAACTGACGTAGGATGAATATTGTTCTCCGCCCTCTGTCACGCTGCACATCAAAAGAAGCTGTATCTTCGAATATATATATATATATATATATATATATATATATATATATATATATATACGTGTGTGTGTGTGTGTGTGTACGTGTGCGTGTTTTTATAATGGTTATATAATAAGAAGAAAAATCTCTATAGCAACACGAAACTCACTGCATAAATTAACGTTGATTTCCCAACTTCCAGTAAAATGTAAGCCTAAATTACGCACATTACGATTTTCGAAAGAACGGAATGTCCCAAATAAGACACATGACACTTGATGTATTGGTCCATTAACTAATTCGTTCTCCCAAAAATCAGAATGTAGCGTTGCACGATGATTCTAAAGTGCCAGCAACAGTTCTTTATTTTCCATTTTTTGACGTATGAAACTGAACAAATAACTTACTCTAGATATTGTAGTGCATTCTGTTTCCCATTATAATTTCTAGGGAGAAAAATTTTTAGTTGCCGTGTATCCTCGCAACTCCATATGTTCTATGTTTATTCAATATCAATATTGCAAGGAGGATTATTTCACTGAGTATATAGTATCAGCTTGATTACTATTTTTCCCTCTGAATTATGGTGACTGTCATTTTCATTCTTCAGCACTGTTTGCTTGCTTTTCTACAACTGCTTTGTTTTCAGTAGGTAAAACATAACAATATCTGGCATGTGTAGCTCATCTTCTGCAGAGGAAACAATTTCTAACAAAATTTTAAGCATAGAAAATTCTCTGTCCTCGAATGTACTATCAATGATAATGATCACTTGCAAGTAAGAAATGAAACATTTCAACATAAAGCAGAACTTAAATATGTAGCAAATAATGAAATAAATGAAATTAATAGTGCAGTTCAAAAAGCAAGTAAAGTACTTTATGCTCCATGAAATATCGTAGGAACAGAAACCTAAATTTCCTTTCGTAAGTCTATTGTACAACCAGTTCTAGCTTATGCATGTGAAATTTGGACTCCGGCAAAAGGAGATGAGAGAATCGTCAGAATATTATAGAGGAAAACGCCATACAAAATTTTTGGTACAATGAAAGACACTGCCAGTGGACCAAGACTAATTTCCAAAACATAGTACGATACGTCGTTTCTAAGGAATCCGATGTTTCAAATATGAGAGTTGCAAGTCGTTTGGTCATATAATGAATGTGTCGTGCGCTACGTCTTCCTGACTACTCTTATATCGATAGTTCATGCCTTGTGTACTTCTCTGGCTCCGTTGCTGGGAAAGTGGAGGACGCCGGTTCGGAAGAGGGTGTGTGAGCAGCAGCGAGCAGGGATGTTGGGGCGTGTGCTGCAAGCAGAAGTGATGGTACTTGCCGGCACCGGTGTGGAGAGTGGAGGGCCGGTTCTACCCGGAACGTGTGACTGTTCTTTAATGCCGAATGTAGCTGGAAGGCGGTGGTCAAGACTATGGAGTGTTATTAGTGCCATCACGGTGACTGGAGTTCGACTGTCAGCTACTCGACGGTTGCAGGAAGCGAGCCTGCTCGAGTAACCTTGCGTACCTGTATTGTGGACTCTGTTGTTGTTGTTGTGGTCTTCAGTCCTGAGACTGGTTTGATGCAGCTGTGGACTCTGTAGCGAGCCCTTTTCACTAACGGGCAGTAATTTTGTTGATAACTGACCTCTGACCCGTTGCACCCAGTTTACTTTAGGATCCAGCTGGTATTTGTGGTCGTTCCACCAATATTCTGTTGTGAGCGAAGGTGATCGTTTGTAGTTTTACACAAGGCTGTGTTTAGTCTATTTTCTGTACGCGTATTCGCGAAATGTGGCGAACGTGGACTGTAATTAGCATTTTGATTCCTGCTTACTATGTTAGGGAGTAGCATGGCTTTGTTGACTGTGTTCGCGAGTCAGGCTTAATGTTAAATTTTGTATGGCAACTACTCTTCTATCGTGTTACCTATTTGGTGTTTCCCAACCCAAGCTCTGCTTGTGTGTGCATCAGTGTGTGTTTGTTTTACAGGACACATTAACCATTATTTGACACTTTGAAATTAATTTCAAGAGCGAACCCGGAAAGTGACCTCACTGTGTTCTTTAGTTGGTCTTTTGGCTTTCAGCGTATCACTTCTGGTAATACAAATTCATACATCTGTGGGAAAGGTACCTATTTCTCTAAGACACATGGCTAGTTGATTCTAGTAAAGCCACATCACTTGTTATTATTAGCTGTTTGCCGAACTAGTGACCTGTTTAGCAGTCATATTGTGTTCTGTTTGTTTGCCGTTTCTGCCCTCCGGGCTTAGGTCATTCTTTCTGTCTATTTGAATCGGCTTTTGCCGTAGTTTTCTTGCCTGTATCCCCCTGAGATTAAGCGTTTGCCTTATCTAGTATATGACACTGGCGAGGGAGCCTTTAAATTTATCTTTCTCTCAAGATTTACTGCTACAGCTAATTTCTTCTGAATCACACTTAAGTGTAGGTAAACATCACCGTGTAGAGGCGGCTGTTAGCATAAATTTGGTTGTGACGTTTGCGGCACCCTGTATCTCTAAACAATTTGCCCTGAAGGTATCACAAACCTCACTCCTTGTAGCTGGTGTATTTGACTGGCCTGCCTGCCAGCAGAGGCATGTTTGGACTTATGCTTAAGGGGCCTTACATTAATTACTAATGAGCATCTTATGTCCTCAACCAAATTTCGTGTTAATCTTCAAGTACCTTGGCCCATTGTAAAACTTTTTTGCATGACTTGCCGGCTGTTAACTCTGTCATCTAATATCTATCATAAACGCTATTTAGCAAAACTTTGTTAACTGAAGATTGGTCAGTGTTCCCTCAAGCTGGTCCTCAGAGACGGGCCATGTGGTTCCTTAAGAAATTTGTTTGTAAAATTTAATTACTTGAAAGGACATCGCCATGGTAGTCATTTATCATTTGGCCTTAAGCCGTTTGTGCGGTTGCTAATTGTGGTTAACGCTGTATCACAATCAACAGTTATTGCCACCACTGCTAATCACTTTAAATTGAAGGAGATTTTACTTTGGAATGTTGGGCTACATAAGGTTCCCTTTCTGTGCAGCAACCGTGGAATATAAAATTATAAGGAATGTAGCAATCAGTCGCGGAAACATAATTTATTTATCTTGCAAATCGATTTCGACTGATATCAGTCATCCTCGGTGCTAAAACATATACAAGAGACAGGGCATAAACAACAACTGCTTTAACAAAAGACAAACTTGACAATAAAATATAGTTACATGAATTACAACTTATACAGAGGTCTGAAATTAAAATCCAGTGTTATAACATACCATTTTCCTAGCCGATACATGCCATAAGTAGAAGTACTGTCCTTGGAAGATTTCTATCATGAAGTGACACATCGTAGGTCAACACTACAACAAGACAACATGAGGTGACGCCACATTGCAATAAGCGCCCTCTATGCAAAATACAAAACTAATGTAAATACAAGCAGTAAGGAATATATCACATTAAAAGAAATTATACCGTGATGGTAATTGATAATACCAATTTAAATAATTACAATAAGTGAAAATGACTGAATATTGTTTGTCAGAAGATAATAACAAATTAAATATATACGTCAAAAACTACGCTCCTCAATATTGTAAGATGAGAAAAACTCGCAAAAATATGATTCCATTCACACAGATTTAGGAAATGAAACATTATTTGTCATAATGACGAAACCGACTAGTGGTATCAATGGCCATCTGCCGTTCTACATACGAGCTACAAGAGCATCAAAAGGCACATTTATGATACTTCCAATAGATGACGCTATGTTACTGAATGCATATATCCAAAGGATTTCAGGTAAAAATTACAGTACGAGATAAACAATCGTATTACTTAAATAATGCGATTAACAAAGTGTTGCGCATATAAAGGACCATATATGTGGATAACGACTTTAGATCTATTGTGCAAGCTATGGCCTCATGAACAAATGTACCATGAGCCCTTACATTTCTCATGAGTATGGTGGTTACCCATACAAGGATTGCCGTATCACTACTAACCACCAGCGATAAAATAGGTGCTCCAAAATCAATCACAAAATTACCAAGAGCAGCACACTCAAAATATGTAAAACCAACTTAAACATCGAAAACCATTTGCCATCTAACAACCACTTTTTTCGAATAAGAATGGCTCAGTTTAGGTGCGAAAATTGGCAGTTGCATCATATTTCACAAAATACTTAGTTTCTTTAAGAGTTAATACATATAAGAAGATACAAAACCATTTATAAAACCAAAAGTTAAAATAGTAGAATAAGTAGACGTCACTCGATGTAACGTGACATAAATAATCACCAGGAAGAGAACAATACAACATACTGTATTATATCGTTCTAAAGTGAACAAATATGAACAATCTTGTGATCACAGATCATCTGCTCAACACAGCAGACTTATAGTCTAATGGCCAAAAATATTCGTTGAAACAATTATTTGCTACGTAAGTTCGCCCGAAAAATATAACAGCCACCATATATTGAGCAAGGTGATACCGATAACGATATGTCAAAACATTAACGACGTAAACTGTTAATCTACTCCTGCAGCGAACTAGATCGAACCACTGAGGGCATCTACAGGGAAAAAGCATAGTTATTGGTGAGCACATATCATTTCCATAACGTTAGATGGTGCTGCAAGCAAATAGAACTATAAGGTATGGTGTGCATTTTTTACCTAACTAAATGGATGAAAAGCCATTATTTTCATTGCTGGTAGAATGGGGAAAATCATCCTTGATTACATACGCTCGATAAGCGGAAAGACGCCACTGTTTATGAACAAACAGCGAAAAGTAACCCGGGATGTACGGAGTAAATGTCAAGGTTAAATAGTACCGTAGCCCCCCCCAGCCGCGGCAGTACCTCGTAACGAGCACCGCCCTTCGATAGTGGCATTCGCCTCTCATCGAAATGTTAAGACTTTTACAGGTCCAGCCAGCAAGCCAGCCAGCCAGCAGCGGTCCAGCCAGCAGCAGCAGCAGAAGTGGCAGTCCAGTCCCCGGCAGCAGCAGCTGCGGCATTCCTGCCAGCCAGCGTTCCTGCCAGCTGGCGCTCCTGCCAGCCAGCGTTCCTGCCAGCCAGCGTTCCAGCCAGCGTTCCTGCCTGCATTCCAGCCAGCCAACCAGCCAGCGTTCCTGCCAGCGTTCCTGCCTGCGGTCGCCTCCCGCCAACGCCAGCAGAGTGGGGCTTTGGCCCCAGTTGGCGTTCGACTGGTCTTCGTCCGTTTTCGTCCATCTTCGTCCATCCCCTGTTTTCTTCTGTACTTTTCGTCCTGTCCTGTCTTTGTTCCTCCTTGTCGTCATGTAAACCCCAATCACAACTACCACTACCACCACCACTGCAAGAGTATATACTTCTCCCTCCACCGCCACCACTACCATTACATGGTGTGCTCAGTTGCCCCCCTTTCATTCCACCCCGCCACTTCTCACTCTCCCTTTGTCCTCATTCTTTGTCGCCCCCTCCCCAGATTTTTCCTCCCGCACCTCCGTCTCCGATCCTTTCCCTCCCTTCCCACAGCCTGTTACTGCAACTCCCACTACAGTAGTGTCCCAGAGGGCCACCGCCCATGCCTCGCCCTCACCCTCGCCATCACCATCACCGTCATCTACATCATCGCCGACGCCTTCACCGTCACCATCCCCATCTCCGGCGCCAGCTCCAGCATCCACACCAGGACATGCCACTTCCTGCCACCTCCCTGTTGCTCCTGTCCCACATGCCTCCCCTCACCTTTCCATCGCCATCAAACGCCCTAGTGGCACCACTGCCTCCTCTGCTTCCAAAAAGGCCCCACTCCATCCTCCTTCCCCCCCCCTCCCCAAGATGCTATTGATGTTTCCCCACCTGGCCCTGCTCCCTCCCCCTCCTCCTCCTCCTCCTCCCTCTCCTCCTACAAATACCTCCTTTCTCGTCCCTATCCTTCCCTCCTCGAGGCCCAGAACCTCCCGCTCTGCCAACATTTTCCTGGAGCCCCCCTCTCCCGCCTCACTCCCTGAAGAGACTCCGTTCTCATCTCCTCCCCCAGCCCCACCCTTCATACTGACACCCCTTCCCGAATTCCCATCAGTGGGTTTGGCCCCAATGCCTCCCTCACCCCTGCTCCTTCCCCGTTCCCTTCCTGCCAATCCCAACCCCTGCGTCGCCTGCTGACCCTCACCACCATGATTACTCGGCTTAGTGGGGCGATCAGGGAGGAGGAGGTGTTGGTGGAGCTCAAGGCGCACCCTCACTGGAAATCCGAGTAGTCCGCTGCATCTTTAACCTGGCTGGCCCCACTCGCCTTATGCAGATGTTCTTGGAACATGATCCCTCTATTGTCTGTGTTCTGAAGGAGGGTGCCCTCCTCTTCCATCAACGTTATAAGGTCGACCCCTCCCGCTCCCCTCCTCAGTCCCTCCGCTGCCAGATGTGCCTGCACTGTAATGCACACACTACATCTGAGTGCCGCGAGGACCCTGTCTGCCCGCACTGTAAACAGGTGCATTTCCTCTGGCAGTGCCCCAAACGCCAGTCCCCTCCCTCCTGAAACACCTGTAATCTCCCACATCCCACCTACTTCCAGAAATGTAAGGCCCAACCCCCTTCCACCACTCCTGAACTCACCGTCCCTGCCCGCCCTCTGGACGCCTCCACCCCACCTGGCAATTCCCCGCGTCCCCCCCCCCCCCCCCGCTGAGGACATCATAAGGTTCCTCACCATCGTCCTTCAAAATGTCCATACTTTCCAGCGCCCCCACACCCTACAGCAGATATCCCTCGCCGCCCGTTCCATATTCTACCTCAACATGTATGCCACCTACTCCCATAACTAGGCCCATTTCACCTTCTCCCGTCTCGCCCCCCTTGTTTAATTCCCTTGCATGGCGCAACAGCACCATATCTTGTTCAATAACATCCGTTCCCTTCCTGCCAACAAGAGCCTCTTCCTGCACAACCTCGTAACCCACCATGTGGATGCCCTCCTCCTCAATGAAACCTTCCTTCAGCCCCAACACACTGTCCACACCTCGCCCTACCTCCTTCACCACTCTGATAATCCCTTCTCGATAGTGCGTGGTGGAGTAGCCATCGGCCACCACCATCAGATCCCTGTTCAGCTCCAACCTCTCCTTCCCAACCTTGCAGAATACCTGATCTTTAGTCTCTTCTTCCCTGGCCTTACCATCACCTACGCCACCATCTATGTCCGCCCCAACGCCCCTATTCCTTTTGACTTCCTCTCCCACATTGACCGTACCTTCTCCTCCTACATGATCGCCGCCGACCTTAACATCTATAGTCGTTCAGCCGCCCAGTTACGGCGGTGGCATCGGTTCCTCTCCTCCCTCGAAGGCGATCTCGTCCCCATTCCCCAGCACACCCTCCCTGAATCCAACTCCACTCCCAATGTCATCCTCTCCTCCCCTAACCTCCTTGTCCACATAGTGGTGGATGTCCTGGACCTCATTGGTAGTGACCATCTCCCTGTCCTCCTCACCATTTCAGATGGACGTGGCCCCCGTCCCGACCCATGTACTGACCCTCCCCTGAAATTTTTTTTTTTTTTGTCAACAGTCTATTGACTGGTTTGATGCGGCCCGCCACGAATTCCTTCATCTCAGAGTAGCACTTGCAACCTACATCCTCAATTATTTGCTTGACTTATTCCAATCTCTGTCTTCCTCTACAGTTTTTGCCCTCTACAGTTCCCTCTAGTACCATGGAAGTCATTCCCTCATGTCTTAGCAGATGTCCTATCATCCTGTCCCTTCTCCTTATCAGTGTTTTCCACATATTGCTTTCCTCTCCGATTCTGCGTAGAACCTCCTCATTCCTTACCTTATCAGTCCACCTAATTTTCAACATTCGTCTATAGCACCACATCTCAAATGCTTCGATTCTCTTCTGTTCCGGTTTTCCCACAGTCCATGTTTCACTACCATACAATGCTGTACTCCAGACGTACATCCTCAAATTAAGGCCGGTATTTGATATTAGTAGACTTCTCTTGGCCAGAAATACCTTTTTTGCCATAGCGAGTCTGCTTTTGATGTCCTCCATGCTCTGTCCGTCATTGGTATTTTACTGCCTTGGTAGCAGAGTTCCTTAACTTCATTGACTTCGTGACCATCAATCCTGATGTTAAGTTTCTCGCTGTTCTCATTTCTACTACTTCTCATTACCTTCGTCTTTCTCCGATGTACTCTCAAACCATACTGTGTACTCATTAGACTGTTCATTCCGTTCAGCAGATCATTTAATTCTTCTTCACTTTCACTCAGGATAGCAATGTCATCAGCAAATTGTATCATTGATATCCTTTCACCTTGTATTTTAATTCCACTCCTGAACCTTTCTTTTATTTCCATCATTGCTTCCTCGATGTACAGATTGAAGAGTAGGGGCGAAAGGCTACTGCCTTGTCTTACACCCTTCTTAATACGGGCACTTCGTTCTTGATCGTCCACTCTTATTATTCCCTCTTGGTTGTTGTACATATTGTATATGACCCGTCTCTCCCCATAGGTTACCCCTACTTTTTTCAGAATCTCGAACAGCTTGCACCATTTTATATTGTCGAACGCTTTTTCCAGGTCGACAAATCCTATGAAAGTGTCTTGATTTTTCTTTAGCCTTGCTTCCATTATTAGCCGTAACGTCAGAATTGCCTCTCTCGTCCCTTTACTTTTCCTAAAGCTAAACTGATCGTCACCTAGCGCATTCTCAATTTTCTTTTCCATTCTTCTGTATATTATTCTTGTAAGCAGCTTCGATGCATGAGCTGTTAAGCTGATTGTGCGATAATTCTCGCGCTTGTCAGCTCTTGCCGTCTTCGGATTTGTGCGGATGATGCTTTCCCGAAAGTCAGATGGTAGTCGCCAGACTCATATATTCTACACACCAACTTGAATAGTCGTTTTATTGCCACTTCCCCCAATGATTTTAGAAATTCTGATGGAATGTTATCAATCCCTTCTGCCTAATTTCACCGTAAGTCCTCCAAAGCTCTTTTAAATTCCGATTCTAATACTGGATCCCCTATCTCTTCTAAATCGACTCCTGTTTCTTCTTCTATCACATCAGACAAATCTTCACCCTCATAGAGGCTTTCAATGTATTCTTTCCTCCTATCTGCTCTCTCCTCTGCATTTAACAGTGGAATTCCCGTTGCACTCTTAATGTTACCACCGTTGCTTTTAATGTCACCAAAGAATGTTTTGACTTTCCTGTATGCTAAGTCTGTCCTTCCGACAATCATATCTTTTTCGATGTCTTCACATCTGAGTCTATATCTGCTCCTGGGTACGCTTTACAATCCAGTATCTGATTTCGGAATCTCTGTCTGACCATCCATGATTATTTCCGTCCCGACTGGAATGCCTACCGGGATGCTCTCTCTACTCGTGTCGATAGCCCCCCCCCCTCATCTAGCACCACCCTGATGATTACCCATGCTGCCTCCTTCCTCCCACAGACCTTGTCTGAGGCCGTGGAGGCCCACATCCCTTCCGTCGCCATCCACCCCCACCATCCTACTTTACCTACTTTGCCACCATCCATTACTTTACCTCCTTCTCCGTGATTCCCGCCGTCTCTACCGTGGCTTCCTCCACACGCATGACCTGGACACACTGCAATGCCACCGGAAACTACAATGACACATCAGGAACTTGCTCGCGGCTAAGGAACGCCGGGACTGGTGACAGACATGCACCCGTCTTAATGCTACACTTCCTGTCAACTCGTCCAAGTACTGGTCAGCCTTCTGCCACCTTACTGGATCTAAGCCCCCTCCCTACTACCCTCTCCTTCATGATGATCAACCCTTCCCTGACAACCTTAGTAAGGCGAATCACTTTGCCTCCTACCTTTCCGATGTCTTTACCATCCTCGACGATCCCCAGTTCGATTACTCCCTCTTCCCGGATGTCCACGATCAAACTGACACCTCTGTCCCTCCCCTCGCCCCTGGTTTCCAGTACCTGGACAACATTGCACACACCGAACTCAATGCCCTCATCACTACTCAGAATCTTATCGCTACACTCTACATGAAACACAACACCGCTCCTGGTCACGATCGTGTCACCTATCGCCACCTCCTTGAAGCTCCTGCCTCCTTCCTCTCCAGTCTCGCCAGGCTCTATAATGTGGTCGTGTCCACCGGCTACTACCCCGACCTGTGGAAAACCTCTTGCATCCTGATGTTCCTCAAACCCAACAAACCGCCATCCGCTGTCCTCGGTCTTCAGCAAGGTCCTGGAATCCATCCTTACCCAACGCATCCTCCAGCATCTCCGCCAGCACCGCCTCTTTCCCATTACCCAGTGAGGCTTTCGGCCGTCCTCCTCTACTGACGACCTTCTCCTTCACCTCACTCATCTTCTCTCTGAACAACTTAATTCCCATCGCTCCGCTATCGTCCTCTCCCTTGACCTCGAACGCGCCTATGACAGGGTGTGGCATTCCGGTCTCCTCTTCAAGCTGCAAACCTTCTCCCTTCGTATTAACTACATCCATCTGATCGGGTCCTTTGTTTCCCAACGTCCTTCCTACGTCACCATCCATAACACGGATTCCTACACCTTCTTCCCCTCCACTGGTGTGCCCTAAGGTTCCATCCTTTCCCCTTTTCTGTACCGTTTGTATACGGCGGACATGCCGCCGCCTTCAGCCCCCGTCCACCTTCTCCAGTACACTGATGACACCGCCTTCCTTGCCCTCGCCCCCACCCTGCAGCGCTCCCAACACCTTCTCCAGTCCCATCTTGACTGATTCACCATTTGGTGCAACCAGTGGTTGCTTAAGGTCAATCCTTCCAAAACCCAGGCGATCATAGTAGGCAAAACCACCCTTTCCTTCCGCCTCCTCGATTTCTGTACTGTAAGACCTTCGGTATACACACCATCAGATTATTTGACTTGTCGCTCTAACGAAGTAGGCGAGTGTCACGAATATGTCTCGTGCTCTTATCGTGGCATGTTTACCTTCTGCCATTAGGTCGGATGATAGAATTGCCACTTGCATGCTTAGAGTAGCAGATTGATGGTGATCAACTTTAAACAGAACTTGATTAATTTTCGCCCACATTTATTAAAATAATAACAAGCATAAACATTATGTAACTTGATTCTGGATGCTATTTACAATTGACAATCTGAAGTTTCTTTGGTCTTGGTACGTTAATCTTATTCTCACATATCTCTGATACTTGACAAAGTGTCTATACATTTATCTTCATGGCTATGTGCAGGAATATGGTAATCTTGCTAGGTGCAGACTGAAACTTGACTATAGACTGGTACAGCCTAATGCAGACGGGTATAGACTGGTGCAGACAATTACAGACTGACTAATCGGAGGTCTGTACACTTGTAGTAATACCTCGCGTGTTCATGTATCACTGCGCGAGTGTGATCCATGAGGAGAAAAGGTTCTACGTTGCAGCAATCGCATAGGCTGCGTAACATATTAATACGTGGATTGGCGGAAGCAGAATTTGGTCCATCTCTAAGGCAGCACCATCTCGTAGTGCAGAGACAGACGAGCACTGCGCCTGCGCTGTTGTGCTTAGCGGGGCGCGCTCTAGTGGGATAGTTGTGTACGCGCTGACTACCGGAACTCTGTACACAACAATTTCTATGTCACCGCCTATGGCCGTCCTATCACCCTCACTCCCACCCTCACCCTCTCCTGGACCCCCCACCTCAGGACAATCCAAGCCAAGGTTCGCTCCCGACCCCGTCTCCTCAAGCTCCTTTCTGGCCGTACATGAGGTCTGGACCCCTCCACCATCCTCCATACCTATAAATCTCTCATTCACCCTATCCTGTGCTACGCCCACCCTGCCTGGATCTCTGCTCCCCCTACCATTTACCAATCCCTTCAGATCCTAGAACGCCATGCTCTTCACCTCGCCTATCCCCTCTCCCACATGGCTCCTGTACGACCTTATTCCGTTTCGCCACCTCCTCCTTTTCCTCGAATGGATACGGATACTCCCCTCCATCTACACCTCCTACCAACTATGATCCTCCCTCCCTCTTCCTGTGTTTGTTCTTATGGGCACCCTCTCTCCCCCTACCCTCCCTCCTCCCTTTCTCCCCACTCCTCCCCCGGGCTTCCCCTACCCCCTTACCTCCATTCCACATACCATCTCCCCTGCCATTGGCATCTTTGCTCTCCCCTCTCCATCCCCCACTCCCTTCTTCACCTCTTGGCGGGTCCCCAGACTCGCACACCTTACGTGAACATTCGCGCGCCGGAGATCATCGCCTAGTGTTTGTGTGTGGCGTCGTGTTCGTGCTCAAGTGTTGCAGTGTTTATTCGTTTGTGCTCCAACGTTTGCGTGTGCCATGTATCATCTGTGTGCATGTCCACGTGCCTGAACATTCTTATCTTGGAATCTACGCCTGTGAATGGCTCCGTGTGATTTAATTTTGTATGTCTATGTCTGTATATCCACCCCGTCTGTTCTGCGATTGTCTTCTTTTGTATCTTTAGTTTCATCTGTGGCCGAAGAGCGGCGTAATAGCGCGTTGTGGAGTAGCCATCGGCCACCACCATCAGATCCCTGTTCAGCTCCAACCTCTCCTTCCCAACCTTGCAGAATACCTGATCTTTAGTCTCTTCTTCCCTGGCCTTACCATCACCTGCGCCACCATCTATGTCCGCCCCAACGCCCCTATTCCTTTTGACTTCCTCTCCCACATTGACCGTACCTTCTCCTCCTACATGATCGCCGCCGACCTTAACATCTATAGTCGTTCAGCCGCCCAGTTACGGCGGTGGCATCGGTTCCTCTCCTCCCTCGAAGGCGATCTCGTCCCCATTCCCCAGCACACCCTCCCTGAATCCAACTCCACTCCCAATGTCATCCTCTCCTCCCCTAACCTCCTTGTCCACATAGTGGTGGATGTCCTGGACCTCATTGGTAGTGACCATCTCCCTGTCCTCCTCACCATTTCAGATGGACGTGGCCCCCGTCCCGACCCATGTACTGACCCTCCCCTGAAATTTTTTTTTTTTGTCAACAGTCTATTGACTGGTTTGATGCGGCCCGCCACGAATTCCTTCATCTCAGAGTAGCACTTGCAACCTACATCCTCAATTATTTGCTTGACTTATTCCAATCTCTGTCTTCCTCTACAGTTTTTGCCCTCTACAGCTCCCTCTAGTACCATGGAAGTCATTCCCTCATGTCTTAGCAGATGTCCTATCATCCTGTCCCTTCTCCTTATCAGTGTTTTCCACATATTGCTTTCCTCTCCGATTCTGCGTAGAACCTCCTCATTCCTTACCTTATCAGTCCACCTAATTTTCAACATTCGTCTATAGCACCACATCTCAAATGCTTCGATTCTCTTCTGTTCCGGTTTTCCCACAGTCCATGTTTCACTACCATACAATGCTGTACTCCAGACGTACATCCTCAAATTAAGGCCGGTATTTGATATTAGTAGACTTCTCTTGGCCAGAAATACCTTTTTTGCCGTAGCGAGTCTGCTTTTGATGTCCTCCATGCTCTGTCCGTCATTGGTATTTTACTGCCTTGGTAGCAGAGTTCCTTAACTTCATTGACTTCGTGACCATCAATCCTGATGTTAAGTTTCTCGCCGAAGAGCGGCGTAATATGCCGCTGCTGGCCTACCTGTATCTGGTGTGAAATTAACAATAAAGAACTCCGTCCCCCGTCCCTCTCTCCCCGTCAAGCAAAAGTTCGGAGAACAGCTCCCGGAAATGAACGCCCCTCACCGTCGCCTGCTCGTTGAGAAAGCAAACATAAGGCGATCTGTGATGGCATAAAATCTCCATATCCTCAAGAACATGAAGAAAACTTCCCTTTTTGGCTTTATGCAACAACTTCACGTGAGTTCATATCACAGAAAGCTCATGTCCACTGTTAATAATATGAGCAGCAAAATTCGATCTTTCAGCCGCGTCTCTTATATCGACAGCGACGTGTTCGGCAAATCTTGCTTCATTTTTCGCTCTCGTTTGACACACATAACACGCTTAACAGGTGGGACAAAATATTCTATAAACACCCGTATGGTGTAAATGATTGATTTTATCTACCTCGTGATTTAAAATATGTCCCAAATTATTCTTAGCAGAAAAAGATCTGTACCTTGAGTTTCCTAAAAACGGCTGCAATTTTTAGGCTAACTGTCCCATAGTATGGTAAGGAAATGTATTTCATTGTCTTTCGTTTGTTAAAGCAGTTGTTGTTTATGCCTTGTCTCTTGTATTTGTTTTAGCGACGATGATGACCGATATCAGTCGAAAACGATTTGCAACAAGATAAATAAATTATATTTCCGCGACTGGTTGCCACATTCTTTTAATTTTACTTTGGGTTCGCCAACGTCTGACGAACTTCGTTTTCCTTTTTTTCTTAACAATTACCTCCTTCAAAAATGGGTCAAATGGCTTTGAGCACTATGGAACTTAACTTCCGAGGTCATCAGTCCCCTACAACGTAGAACTACTTAAAACTAACTAACCTAAGGACATCACACACATCCATGCCCGAGGCAGGATTCGAACCTGCGACCGTAGCGGTCGCGCGGTTCCAGACTGTAGAGCCTAGAACCGCCCGGCCACCCCGGCCGGCAAAACATTTTAATTTGACAATTGCTTTCGCTAATATGGAGTGTATGGTGGACAAAGTGATCAGCTGGGGATCGACACACAACACTCACCAGAATACTAATTGCTCTATCTGACTTCATACACGTGAATCCGGGGTATGGCACAAAACTACACCACCATCTAACATCTATACTCTACTAATACAAAAAGAAAGATATGATTCGAAAGAAAAGGATGCTGAGAAGCATGTATTGAAGCCCTGTGCCGTAGCAGCAAGTACTTTACCCCTCTGCTGGTCAGGGCGGTACACCACGATGCGTTCGGCGACTGAATTCATGGACGGCAGCCATCTGTTATTAATGGCGTGCGCCCGAAAAATGCGAGTTCGGCTAATTCGGTACGCAGGCACTTCCCTACGAGCCTCTGAAATCCTGATGGATTCCAGTGTGCAGGAGGACCCGTTTGTTGGTCTGTCAAATCAATGTGACTCCGTTCCATGACTATGCATGACGGAATATGTCAAGTGTTTAGATGACCGACTGAAGACAAATAAATACACCCACGCTTTCTCTCATTGTGTGCGTGATGCTAGAAGCAGTACCTCTGACAGTTCAGGGGGTGACTGTCACAGGCTCTATGTGGCACACTAGCAAAGGACACGAGACTCGGCGTTTAGGTAGAAACCTGCAGTTCTTTACTAGCGAAGCGCCATTACAAGAGCATCCACTTCTCTTTTTCTGCTCTTTCCCTGCCAGCTCAGTAGCAAAGCATATTTACATCGTAGACTACTTCCACTTTAGCACAGGCCAATCATGATCTGGAGTGCCGCATTCCAAGATGGGAGACTGCTCCTTGCTCTGCATACACCGATTTGACCATGGAATTTAAACTTAATTGGGAGAAAAGAAAAAATAGATTCAACTTTTGGGCCTCTTTCCCACGTATTTATGCCATGTCTTTTGCTAACAACATGACTAGGATGGAACCACAGCACTCCATAAAAACATCGTTATCTCCCCTGTTGCGTCCATTTCGAAGTTTCCAAAGAGCAGCCATAAACTCGCTATAACCCTCGTGCCTTCACATATGTGTTTTGTAACAGTGTCTCCATGTCTGGGCGCCAGTGACTTGTCTCACGACTATTCGCAGATAACTCACAGTGGTCTCATCGACTTCCTGCCTAACAAGGGCGCGTCCTCTGCTTTATTGCCGGTCTCCAAAGCTTTGGCCATTGCAGCGGCGTCTCCTCGGTGCTAGTTAGCCTACCTGGATGCGACCGGCGACTAATTGGCACCGTCCAAACGAGTCTGCACAATAAGACCGCAGAATTCGGCAGTCCGGAAATGTTTTCACCCAGGTTCCACAGAAAAAATTTGCTTCCCTTGGCCCTCAGTCGCCTTATGCTTTTACTGCAGTCATTTAAGTTAGCACCCCATTCCTTTGAATGCAGGTAAGGCTTACCGCTATTCCTTCACTAGAGCACAAGCAAGAGCGTTAACTACTGCCCACCATTTAATCACTATGTGTGAAGGCAGACTGTAATAAAGATCATCTTCTCTACGAACGTTAAGTGACATGACACCGAATCAGAAGTGAGAGTGCCCTGCAACTTCTCAACCTAATCTTGGGACAGTGTTTGTCTCTACTTGCAATATATTTCTCATTTACAAGATGGCATCTGCCAGCAAGACAATGCAACCTGTCACATAGCTTCCAGTGTACGTGCTTGGTTCAAAAAGCATTAGGATGAGTTTACCATACTCCCCTGGCCATTGAGCTCACCGGAGTAAAACTCATTCGAGAATCTACCTGACCACCTCGATTGGAATATTCGTGGCATGGATCCTCAGCTGAGAAATCTAGCGCAGCTGGACATGACACTAGAGTCCATATGGGTTCACATCTCTGTCGATACCTTCCCTGTCGGTACCTTCAACAACTTCACTGACTCTCTCCCTGCACATCTTGCAGCTCTCCAAGCTGCAAAATGTTCAGGCTTTTGACAGGATGTTACATTAATGTGTCTGGACAGTGTAATTTCGAGTGCTAGCCATGTGGTTACCACAGCTATCAGCGACTAGGTCTACTTTCAGCTTTTCCCTTAGCTGTAAATTGTAATTAGGTTAATTGAGTGTTAATCAGGAGAATGTCTTGAAAATAACGAAACTGCAAGAGAAAAGCACACTTGTCAACCTTTATGAATGAGACCCCACCGTCTCTCTGATTCTTGATTCTCCTTATAAATGATTGTTCTGATCACCCTGAATATAGTCCTTTGATTCAAACGCCGAGTACAATTCTTCTTTCTTTGCAGCGAAATGTTTTGGCACAACGTGGCAACCAATCTTTGTCTTTCGTTCTATGATTTCTTTTATTAGAATATCAGAAAGAACTCGGGCTTTTTTCCTTTTATGTCATCAGTCTTGGGACTCATTTAATGCGGCGAGCCACGAATTCATCTCCTGTGGGAACCTCTTCCTCAGAGTAGCAATTCAAACCTAAGTCCTCAGTTATTCGCTACATGTATTACAGTCTCTGTCTTCTCTGTGTCTTAACAGATATACTATCATCCTGTCCCGTCTACTTTTCAGTGTTTTCCACATATCCCTTTCCTCTCCGATTTTACGAGGAAGCTCCTCATTCCTTACCTTACCAGTCCATCTAATTTTCAAAATTCCACTTCCCAAATGCTTCGGTTCTCTTCTGTTCTGGTTTTCCAACAGTCCTTGTACCACTACCATACCATGTTGTGCTCCAAACATAAATTCTAAGAAATTTCTCCTCCAAATTAAGGCCTACGTTTGATACTAACAGACCTCTCTTGGCCAGGCGTGCCATTTTTCCCATTACTAGATTGCTTTTGATTCCCTCCTTGCTCCGTCCGTCCGGGGGTTTTCACTTACTAGGTAGAAGAATTCCTTAAGTTAATCTCCTATGTAGTCGGCAATCCTGATTTTAAGTACAGGACCTCACTGTTACCATTTTTGCTACTTCTCATTGCTTTCGCCCTTCTTCGCTTTACTCTCAATCCACATTTTGGCACATTAAACTGTTCATTCCGTTCAACACATCCTATAGTTCTTCTTCACTTGCACTTAAGATAGGTATGTCATTAGCGAATCTTATCATTGATAATCTTTCACCTTGAATTTTAATTCCACTCGTCACGCTTTCTCTTATTTCCGCAATTACTTCTGCAAATACAACCTACGAGGTAACAAAAAGGTAGCATTACCTTTATCAGCCTTCAGTACCTCTATTTCCGGATCTTCTCGAAGGTTCCGTAGTACATCACTTTCTTAAGCGGCTATATTACTGCGTTGGGGAAGAGCTCTCAGGACAACCCGACCAGTTTCCCTTCTTATTTCTTCATCAGCGTCCATAGGAAGGCGACGTACAGCTTCTTCAACACCACTTACGAAACTTATAAGAAGTACTCCACTTGGTGTAGGTGCAAAATTAAGACCTTTGCCCAAAACTCACGTGGATACTCGACCCGGAAACTTAACAGGGCTTTCTCAACTGAAGCCAGGAACCGGGAAGTGGATAAAGAGGAGTACGCGCCAACTAAGTCCCTACCTTTTCTTCCCTTCGTTGGAAATATCTCCTTCAAAATAGGGAGGATTCTTAATAATTTTCAGGTGAAAGTGGTTTTTCGTCCAGCTTCTAAGATTTCTGATCTGATGGGATCGGTGAAGGATGATTTGTTACTACGGAAGGGGTTAATTTATAAAATACCGTGTCAAGGTGGAATGGCCTATATAGGACAGAAAAAGTGTACAGCGGAAGAGAGTTGTACGGAACACCAACGTTGCTCTCGCCTACTTCTTCCCAGTACGTCTGCAGTTGCGGGACATTGTATTTCCAACTGACATTCAATGGAGTAGGACAAAACTTCGATTTTGGCCAGAGAAACAAACTTTTGGGACTCCATTATCAAACAATGCGTTGAAATACGCATTGTGGAAATTCTAATGAACCATGACAGAGGTTACCAACTGAATAACGCGTGGAAGCCCGTCATCTCCGAAATTTTCTCGAGACGAAGACACCAGATAGCTGCGGCCAGCGACATTAGCGACGGCAGCTGACCCTTGCAGTTCCACCAGCGACGGCGCTGCCGCTGGGCGGTGTGGTCCGCGACTTCAACGCATGCCCGGCAGTATCATCATAGCGCTATATAAGACGGAGCGGAGAACGTCTTGGTCTTTTTTTCCTCACCTTCCCCCTTTTGTTTCCCAACATATGTCCAGGTTCCCCCCATCTGCCCTCGGCTGTGGTGTGTCATATTTGTGCCAACTTTTAGTGCAGTGTTCAAGTGAGTGCTCACCTCGAGGTGCGGCGTTGTCTTAACACTAACGTTGGATTGGAAGAGGTAGACGACAAGATCCACTCTACTGGCCATTATAATTGCTACACCACGAAGATGACGTGCTACAGACGCTAAATGTAACCGATGGAAAGAAGATGCTATAATATGCAAATGATTACCTTTTCAGAGCATTCACACAAGGTTGACGCCGGTGGCGACTCCTACAACGTGCTGACATGAGGAAAGTTTCCAATTGATTTATCACACACAAACAGCAGTTAACCGGCGTTGGCTGGTGAAACGTTGTTGTGATGCCTCATGTAAGGAGGAAAAATGCGTACCATCATGTTTCCGACTTTGATAAAGGTCGGATTGTAACCTATCGCGATTGCGGCTAATCGTGTCGCGACATTGCTGCTCGTGTTGGTCGAGATCCTATGACTGTTAGCAGAATATGGAATCGGCGGGTTCATGAGGGTAATACGGAACGCCTTGTTGGATCCCAACGGCCTCGTATCACTAGCAGTCGAGATGACAGGCATCTTATCCGCATGGCTGCCACGTCTCGATCCCTGAGTCAACAGATGGGGACGTTTGCAAGACAACAACAATCTTCACGAACAGTTCGACGGCGTTTGCCGCAGCATGGACTATCAGCTCGGAGACCATGGCTGCGGTACCCTTGACGCTGCATCACAGACAGGAGCGCCTGCGGTAGTGTACTCAACGACGAACTGGGGTGCGCGAATGGCAAAACGTCATTTTTTCGGATGAATCCAGGTTCTGTTTACACCATCATGATGGTCGCATCCGAGTTTGGCGACATGGCGGTGAACGCACATTGGAAGCGTGTATTCTTCATCGCCATACTGGTGTATCACCCGGCGTGATGGTATTGGGTGCCATTGGTTACACGTCTCTGTCACCTGTTGTTCGCATTGACGGCACTTTGAACAGTGGACCTTACATTTCAGATGTATTACGACCCGTGGCTCTACCCTTCATTCTATTCCTGCGAAACCCTACATTTCAGCAGGATAATGCACGACCGCATGTTGCAGGTTCTGTACGGGACTTTCTGGATACAGAAAACGTTCGACTGCTACCCTGGCCAGCCCATTCGCCAGATATCTCACCAATTGAAAACGTCTGGTCAATGGTGGCCGAGAAACTGGCTCGTCACAATACACCAGTCACTACTCTTGATGAACTGTGGTATCGTGTTGAAGCTGCATGGGCAGCTGTACCTGTACACGCCATCCAAGCTCCATTTGACTTAATGCCCAGGCGTATAAAAGCCGTTATTACGGCCAGAGGTGGTTGTTCTGGGTACTGATTTCTCATGATATATGCACCCAAACTGCGTGAAAATGTAATCACATGTCAGTTTTAGTATATTTGTCCAATAAATACCCGTTTATCAACTGAATTTCTTCTTGGTGTAGCAGTTTTAATGGCCAGTAGTGTAGTTCATCGCTTTTGGACTCCCAGGTCACCAGAACTCACACCTGCGAATTTTTTTTTTTTTTGTGAAATTATACACAAGATAGAGTCTTTGTCCCACCTATGGCAGCTACTCTTCAGGAACTGAGAAACTGAATTGTTGAAGCCGTCGATTTAATTATTTATTATGCTCATGTTGAGTGTATGTTCTAGTGTTTATGAGAACATTACACTGTGAACCTTCCTCTGTCCAGTGACATACGTAATGTGCTTCTATCTTTCATACTTTATCAGTAACAAACTATTAAAATCTGTCCATTCTTTCTGAATCACCCTTACAGGAGGAGCGCCATATATGCATTGCTTATTGCATTAACTAGTGACCGACAGGAGAAGCCACACGTTTGGAAATGGGTGCCATTTCATGCATAAGCTACGCACTGACAAAGACGTGCCTTATTAACCTGACGAAAATAGTATCTGGGCTATCTAGCTATAAGCAGATGACCACTGAGACGTTATCACAGACGCATGGCTGGAATGGTACTTTCTTCCGTGACGTAGCAGTACAGATCGTCCAGGTACTAATAATCGCGTTGTTAAGCACCGTGTATCCGTAATCACCACCATCAGCATTACCATAATCATCATCGCAATAGTCAGCTGCGCACATGATACCCAATGGCTCTGCACCCCATTTCGCAGACGCTGCTATAGTATGGCGCTGGATAATATATCTGTCCGGGAAATGGCGCTCACCGGTATTGCGCTTTCAGTTCCTGCACAATACCTTCAATCGTGCATATAACAGCGCCTAAAACGACAATGCCACGCACCGATGCATCCCTAAAGCTTTAATTCATTGCGTATGATACTATGTTTGAATGTTATGTAGGTTTAGTATCGTTTCTCCGTCAGTCCATCACTAAACAGGATCAGGACACTGCTTCTGTGTCTGACCGTTTCACGGGTGCGAAAGTGACGGATAAAGAAATAAATGAATGAGAAACGGCAAAACACCTTAATCCGGCCCATTAAGGTAAACATCCAAGTAACTATTGGGCGAAAGTTAGATTTCATATCAAATATGTGATGGAGTTGGTGGCTCCTCTACATTCGGGTTGGGACAACGAAGCGAGACACGTGGCTGGAGAAAGGCCCAGGTAGTTCCAGGTAGCGTACCCGTCGTTGGTACAGAACTGACACCGTATTGTAGGATGACACGGAGACATGGTAGCTATTGCGTTTTGAAGTGCCCATCTACATCATGCTGCGCGAGCCACACAACGCTGTGAGTAGGAGATTACTTATGGTACCACTAACTGGCCCCCCTACCCTGTTTCATTCGCGAATGGCGATTGGGAAATAGTAAGCCTTTGTGTTGGCTCGAAATCTCTCCTCGAGATAATCACGCGAGACATGTTATGGGAGGGGGGGGGGGGGGGGCGGGGGAAAGTGATATATTGTTCGACTCTTCCCGGAAAGTGCCCTTTGGAAATTTCAATTCAAAATTTCTCTTGCAACGTCTGCCAATTCAATTCGTTGAGTATCTCGTAACGCTCTCGTGCCAATGAAGGATCCCGTGACAAAACTTGCGTCTCTTCGTTCGATCTCTTCTATAAGTCCTACATGGTAGGGATCCCATTGGATGAACAGTACTGAAAATCGGTCGAACAAGCGTCTCATAAGCCAGTTCCTTCGTAGATGAGTTAGATTTCCTTAAGATTCTTCCTACAAATGGGAGTCTGGCATCTCCTTTCCCTACTATTTTGTATGTGGTCATTCCACTTAAGGTCCCTCTGTATGGTTTTTCCTAGATATTTTACGGTGGATATTGTTTCCAGTCATTTGTGTAACACCCCCATATCAATACAGCAGAGATGAGCTGCGTTTAAGAAGCTTTGATTACGCCGTATTAAGTATTTTCTTTAATTAAATGGATGATTTTTTACGTCTCCCTCGCTGCCGCGTAGGAGACACACTTTTGTTTTACCTCTGGTCGCGAGTAGATGCCTTTTCCCATTACAGTTGCGGTAACCAGTGTCTAATATGTAACATTTACAAAGACATCGTAAAATATATTTAAATTAATTCGATCAGTCTGTAAGCATAGAACTGTATCGTTGACTACCGATGGTCGCCTCTCTGCCGAGCGCAGAGCAACAGTGTAGAGTTGTGACTTAGTTTTCGTGGAGTGTGGGTGGAGTGTTACGGTGATGCCGTGGCCGCACCACATATCATACAAGTTACGGTGAAGTAATTGAATATGCTTGCCACACAAGTTTTGCGTTTAATTACAGTGCTCACGGAGCAGTGTCAATATTTTTCCAAAATGTGACGTTTCTCGGTTTCGTGTGTCGTGACGTGAGAACAACAATCAAGTGCGTCGTCATGGTTATGAAAAAATAATGTGGACTGGTAAGGTCCTAAGTGCAAGTTCTAAGTGAAAGAAACACATAGCCTTTTGACTGGCGGAAAATCACGAGCGCAGGTACTATCTCGTTCCTATCTCATATCCGAAATTTTATGGAGCATCCGCGTCTCGATTCGGTCATGCGTACGCTCGTGTTATAAGCTATGTAAGGTAAAAGTGAGCTAAAAGAGGAACTCGGCAAAAGGGCTCAGGTCTATGATAAAGAATCATAAAGCAGGATGGGAGGTGCAGGAGTGTAAACACAAGGTGTAAGCCGTTGTGCTGAATCAACGTGCTTACGTACGTCGTGTAGAGCAGGTGTTTAATGAAGTATCCAAATGCCAGTCACATGTGGGTCAACAGGTTAAAAATTAAGTAAAATCGTTATTGTATAATGGAGGCGTAACACGAGGCAGCATACTTGGCATACAGAATGACGAGGTCCTTCTTAGTGTTGGTAATTTTAGGAATTTTGATCCAAACGGAAAATGGCATCCGAGGGACTATTTAGGCAAATTTAAAGGTGTGCTACCTGAACTCTGGGATGAACAGCGGAAGAGACCATTTGTTGCACCGAGGAAGGAAAGCGAATGAGAATAGGATAAAAATGCGAGACGTATGTGGAGTTCGAGAGGGAGCTTTTAAAACAATATTGGTCTCTCTGAAAGCAGAATGTTGTGCGAAATAGTTTGTACCAAGGCATAAGGTTTGATAGAGGTTGCGATCGGAACCTAAAGAAGTTTTTCCAAGATATTTATGAAAGAGACCAGTATTTAGATGAGCCAATCAAGACAGAGGCAATTCTATCCTTGATCATTTGTAAACTACGGGTAGTAGTTCAAGAGAAGTTGCTGGCGATTCCTAAGGACGAGGTAGAGGCAATTAAATCAGCTTTGGGACAGCTAAATAGACTGTATGAACAACGAAGAACTGAAGAATGTGGACGTAATAGGGGTTTGCCAGGGAACAGTGAGAGGAATGCTGGTACGCGAACGTGTAATAATAGAAAGGATAGTGGTCAGCATTGGAATCAAGAATATGACAGAAGATTTGAACGTAGTTTTCGAGGTCGTGGATATTACTGAGGAAAACGCGGTGATACGGACACCACCACAACTGTAAACACAGTAAATCGAAGGATTGTTTAGAGAAATTCGAAGGAGTAATAAACAGTATGCCTCATTCCATGAAGGATTCGCACCAGACGTCTGAAAGCATATTTGCCGAGATTCTGGTTAACTCCCCAGCCACAGATCGAACGTGGGATGAAAAGACAGAGTTAGCCATGGAATGGTTATGTCAGAATGCTCAGCAGAGAAAGTAGAAGCACTATAAAATAGAGCGGCCCATCAGGTATGAGATAGATCTTGTGTTAATTAAGACTCATATGCATTCAAGCACGGTAAACAAAGAGGTACTGAAGTTCCACCATGTCTACAAGGGTCCATATCGTGTTATGGGTATCAGGTGTCCAAATACTGTCGAGCTGGAAGCCATGAACTCTGGTAGAGGTGAGGGCAAACATCATGTGGAAAAAATTAAACCATATTTGAGCTGTATTGAGAACTAATATGCTTGAAGTCCTTAAACAAAATGTAAGATAAAATAATGTTGCTGTGTATGTGATTATGTAGTTAATTGTTTATGTAGATTGAAAACTTCTGAACAGAATGAATATTTCTTATTGAAGCATTTTGTAAGATTTCCTTGTGTGCTTAGAGCTGAGTAGTGGCACTGAGAATGATATTTTTAGGTAGTAATGATAAGTGTTAACATGCTTAGTGGTCTGGCATTATGTTCATGTTTTGAGTATTGGCTCAAATGGCTCTGAGCACTATGGGACTTAACATCTGAGGTCATCAGTCCCCTAGAACTTAGAACTACTTAAACCTAACTAACCTAAGGACATCACACACATCCATGCCCTAGGCAGGATTACAACCTGCGACCGTAGCGGTCACGCGGTTCCAGACCGAAGCGACTAGAATCACTCGGCCACATCAGCCGGCTTTGAGTATTTTATAGTGTTTGTTCCATATGTGCATTTTTGTTGTGTACATAGTTCCACGTAGTCAGCGCGTACACAACTTTCCCACTAGAGCGCGCCCCGCTAGGCACAACAGCGCAGGCGCAGCGCTCGTCCATCCCCGCCCTACGAGATGGCGCTGTCTTAGAGACGGACCAAATTCTGCTTCCGCCAATCCGCGTATTAATATGTAACGCAGCCAATGAGATTGCTGCTAACGTAGAACCTTCTCTCCTCACGGATCACACTTGTGCAGTGATACCTGAACGCTCGAGGTATTGTAACGAGTGTACAGACCTCCGATTAGTCAGTCTGCATTAGTCTGCAGTCAAGTTTCAGTCTGCGCCTAATAAGATTATCATATTCCTGTACATAACCATGAAGATAAATGTATAGACACTTTGTCACGTATCAGAGATATGTGAGAATAAGATTAACGTACCAAGACCAAAGGAACTTCACATTGTCAATTGTAAATAGCATCCAGAATCAAGTTAAGTAATTTTATGCTGTTATTATTTTAATAAATGTGTGTGAAAATTAATCAAGTTCTGTTTAAAGTTGGTCAGCGTCAATCTGCTACTCTAAGCGTGCAAGTGGAATTTCTATCGTCTGACCTAACGGCAGAAGATAAACATGCCACGATAAGACCACGAGACATATTGCTGGCACTCGCCTACTTCGATAGAGCGACAAGTCAAATAATCTTATGGTGTGTGTACCGAAGGTCTTACAGTACGCACACCACAATTTTTTTTATGATTTAGCTAGATGGGTGTGTTCTAAATTGTCAATATGATACTTAATATGTGGGTAACTTGCAGAATTTTGTTTTCCTCGCTTCAACATGGAAACTAGCTCCTATCGTGCTTAGGCACGACAATCTATATTTTCAGTGGGCACAGTAGCTGCAGTGTGCGCAGGCTCATTTAAAGTTTTGTAGATATTACATTATTTCATGTATTCCTGTTATAGTTAGTTGAGCAGACTGTAAGGGGTACTATGAGACGATATAAGCTGAAGATATGATGTGTAGGTTAAGAGTCGGTCAACACTGAAAAGGGATTGTTACGTTTACTTCATGCACACTATGGGCGGATTACCTCAAGACGAGGGTGGGGATCTGATGTCTGGTTGTTTGACTACATTTATGCAGTGTCATCGGTCCTGTAATCTGTGGCTGCGAACTGGCAGCGCTGCAGCAGACCAACACTTTCTAAACTTTTCTGTGTAATGAACACCCTAGGGGCTCACTGCTGTGAGTAATGAAGTTCTCTTTGTGTGTGGACGACCAAGTGCTGACGTGTAAGTGCGAAAAAGTTTCTTTTCCTGTTCTGACGCCGGCCGCTGTGGCCGTGCTGTTCTAGGCGCTGCAGTCCGGAACCGCGGGACTGCTACGGTCGCAGGTTCGAATCCTGCGTCGGGCATGGATGTGTGTGATGTCCTTAGGTTAGTTAGGTTTACGTAGTTCTAAGTTCTAGGGGACTGATGACCTAAGATGTTAAGTCCCATAGTGCTCAGAGCCATTTGAACCGACCTGTCAGTGGGGTTTTAAAACCGTTGTGTTTACGTAGCATTTATGCATCTTTACCTTCTTTTTTAGGAACTTCAACGATATTGTATTTTGCTTTTGTATTTTCCTTTATCTTATCCTTTTGTGTAGCGGGCTGGTCTGCAGGTAGGTTTGTGAGTGTTTATGATTTCTTTGTATATACTATAGCATTACATTTCTTGACATTTGTTTGCATCTCATGGTATGGCTTTGCGGTTGGTTATTAGTCGACTATGACACTATCCGGGTCCCCCCCCCCCGTCCACCACCCAATCACCACCACCAGAGATATTTTATTTTTGTTAGTTTCTCGCAATTCTCTACTAGAATACTAGAATTCGAAAACTTTTCTGTGCAGGAAAGAAAGCATAGAACTCTATCGCAGAGCAACAGTGGGGAGTCGTGGCGCAGCTTTTGTGGAGCGTTGGCGAAGTGTTACGTTGATGCCGTGGCTGCAGCACGTATCTTCCAACTTGTGGTGAAGTAATTGAATATGTTTTCTACACAAGTTTTGCATTTATTTTCAGTGATCACGACGCAGTATCAATATTTATCCAAAATCTCATGTCTCTCGGTTTCGTGTGTCGTGTCGGGAGAACAACAATCAACCGAGCAGCGACTGTTACGGAAAAATAATGTGCACTGATATAATCCTAACTGCAAGTTCTAAGCGAAAGAAGCATATCGTTTTGACTTGCTGAATATCACGAGCGCAAGTACTATCTGGTTTATATGTCATACCCGAAATTTTATGGAGCATCCGCGTCGCGAATCCTTCACACGTACGCTCGTGTTGTAAGCTATTGAAGTGTTAAGTACTGTTGGAAGAACTGTGCCAATCATCGACTGATAAAACATCCTTTGAACAGTGCTTGTTCTGTGTTCTATGCACTGCGTTTTTGCATTGGATGCCATCATTTAGACAGCAACCTTATACGTCATAACGGACACGTACTTGGAGTACAAATACTGATCACGTCCATTATGGAATAATGTTAACTGTGAACAGTGCAGCCCCTCCTATGCGAGTGTTTATCAGAATACAGAGAGTTCTACCAGATCAACGTGGCGTTGTTGGTGTGAGCGACTCCTCTCCCGGATAGACAATAGTTATTTAAGGACACGTCATATCAGGCAGTGCAGAGAGCAGCAGATCAACCACCGCGGGAGGGACCAGGTTTAGGCACACGGCCGTTAAATACCCAACCGCGCTACTGTGCCCAGGGAGGGTTGTAGTCTCGACTGGTGACGGCTAGTATTTATTAGTACCTTTCCTCCCAGGCGTGTTACATTTAAATTAATTCAACCAGTTGCTGTAACAATTTAATTAACCTTAATCATCACTATATTAAAAATTTGTCAATGAATCTTATTACACCTTTAGAGTGTCGGTGGGACTGTCGCCATAACCCTACAACAAAGAGATTCATTTGCCCAGCACGAATTGTCAATGATGTTAGTGCAAATTGAATGGCCAAAATCTGTATGAACCTCGTCTTCTCGAATGTTTACAGGTCTTCCAGCCAGTGCCACGTACTTAAGCCGTTACTTAAGTAACATGTTTCTTTATAACTGAATTCCCATTTGATCAAAATTCTATCAGAGACACAAATTGCAAAATTCAGTGTATGCCATTAAATATTTCACGAGATAGTCGGGTAAAACTCATTGCCCTCTTTACATGTCATCCCTTCTTAGTAAAAGAACAGAAATAGACTGATAAAATAAGCGAGGGACGAAGAAACAGTTATAAATTGACGATACCGTGAGAGGAGTCGTTTCGAATGTTTCCTATATAAATACTGTTTCTGGTTCATGAACCATCGGTCATCAAATTTTCTAAGTCATTTCCGATAATGTGGAGCACAAAGTAAAGATTGGAAAGTAATAGCTTTAGCCCAGCCCATGAAATTTGCCGACTTTACTTCCACAGTTCTCCACAAGCAAGATAAGACAGCAAACTTTTCCGTAAGAAAATATCTTTCAGGGATGACCGTAATTTATCATTTATTCCAAGTTTATGCCAAGAAGTTAATTATTCAGTGTTATAAAATAGGACTTCAGTTACATTAATTTTAATTTTCTATTCTGAATTTCAAAACGGGTGCATCCTTGCAGTAGTAACACGTAATGGTGAAGAAGGCCGACTCGATTGTTGTTGGACGTAAATATTACTATTAACAAAGAAGCTTGATGTGAAAGATATTTTAAATTGCTCGTAGATATTTTTCTCGGTCTGTAGTTTCAAAATTTTCTGTGTCGAATTTCATTTCTATTCTTACATATGACGAAGATAGGCAAATTTAATACCATGGCTGCAGAAAACACCACTGATTTGCCGATAGGTGATGAAATCGAGTGAGATAATTCGGTTGAACAAAATGATGAATAAATTCTCCCTTCATAAACTGAACCAATGTCAAGTTCTGAAAAGGCAGAAACAGAAATTTTGAGCAGTGATCTCGTACACACACAAATCCTTGCTGTAAGTGAGCAGTATGGAGACAATGTCTTGGTAGGCACGTCTCCTTACATGCAAAGTGCACAAATTACACTGTCGCCACAAGCCGATGTATTGGCATACTTGCAATAGATGTTTGAGAAATTAAAAGCAGATAACAACAGTTTGTAAACCAATTTAATGGCATTAATATCTGAATTGAACAATGAACACCTACCCTGATCGATAAGACGTTAGATAAAAGAACAAAAGATCTTGCCATAAAGCAAGAAATCGATGATATCCGTACACAGTTTAGACGCCCTCGGATGACATAGAAACGCTAAATACAAATTTCGATAATCTGTCTTTGCAATGTACCACCGTAGATAAAGAACATTCGCAGTTAAAGAATGTATGTAAGGAGCTCAAAGTAACAGTACACAAACTCAGAAAAAATCAAGATAAGCTATCTGCGAAAAATATGGAAACCTGTATACAAAATGTTGCTGGCAAAATGCATAGTCAGCAAAACAACAGATTAGAGCGCCTTCACAAATCATCACAGAATGTTATACTGCTAGACGCGAAAGAAAAGATGCCGAAGTAGCGGAAAAAGTAAACCAAAACAGTCACGGAAAACATCACTGAAATCACAGGAAAACGTGATAGTGTCAGTGAAAATTTGCTAAATTAATTGTCTATGATCAGAGACGTATTACAAAAAGACTTACCCAAATGGTGCGATGAAATACACATGCAATTTAACACAATACACAACGAACTGTAGGTGGCTAGGGAATATATGCCTGATACGTTACTTAAAATTCGCCAGCTGGCGGCAGTCAAAATCGCGAGGAGTATTCTCTAGATACTAGTGATGAGGCGCACAGAAATGAAGTCTCTTCGCCACACAGATATTTAAAAATGACAAAAGCCTCACACTTTCTACATTGTTAATGGAGGAAAGTGTGATAAAGCACCGGTAATTCCACATCTACTACTCAGAAAAAAGAAATCCATACCCTCTGGTTTCTATTAAATCTTTTGATGGGCTATTGCCCCTCACCTGGAGAGAGTATCAAAAGATTCAGTTTGTCGTAGGATATGTCCATTGTGACGGAGCCTTAGGGGGCAACTGAAACGGCTGAAACATGAGAAATATATGTGCAATTGGAAAACGCATTTTTAAAGAAATACTGGTCCACATGTTTACAGGAGCGCTTAAGGAAACACGTTTTCAATAAAGAACCCTTTAATACCAAACAAGCAGTCTCAGGCAGAATTTCGAAAAATACCTGAACAAAATGCGATATTGGGATGAGCCCATTTCACAGGTAGATGTGATAAGAATCCGTAAAGGAAAGTTACCCACTAGCGTACATAAGGCTTTGGTGTACACTTCCAAAGACGTAAAGTACAAATCGCAGTACAGGCGAAAATAAGGCGAATTGTAGGCAAAATACCTACCACTATAGCTCTCGCCATAGGCCTGACGACATTGTGTCTCACAAACATTTTTCAGAAGAAAAAGGGAAGCCACAAGAATTTCTATGCTCCCAGTACAACACTGCAAAGTCTCAGGTGCTATTGGTGCAAAAGCTATATTAGTGAAATGGCAGACACAGGTGCACACAATAATAGCTAATGGAGCTACATTGTGCCCATTCCTAGTAATAAGATGTCTCACTGTGGAATGCCTCCTCAGCATTGAATTTTTTAGAGAAAAGGATGCATTGATTGATTTTTCCAAAGGAACATTTTTTGAGAGAGGACAAGTTACTCTCTCACATATTTTTCATATATAGAAAATTATTCAAGATTTTGTTACAACCTCATGCACCTTAAGTGAGACTCTAGAAAGTTAATGGCCTGAGCAGACGTTCATGGAGCCTGGTAGGGCGCTAAAAGCATGAGGCATTTTTCTGATTCTTAGCTCATAGAAATGGCGTGTTGGGAGATTGCAGCGAGCCCATCCATCAGTAAATCTTGCCAGAAAGTCCCTCAACGGTACAGGGCAGACAGAGCAACCATCGTCAAGACAGGTCTCCAGCAGAACAATGCCATGATACCTGCATTGTCTCCATAGCCTGGGCTAAGGGCGACAGAATGAAGGAACTCGTCTACACAGTGGAGTCATAAACCACGCATTGTTTGCAGAGCCATGTGTAATAAAAATCCAAAGTTTTCATGTTCGCTGATACTGCAAATAGGCCTGTGAACGACTTTCATCGGCCACCTCGGTTGTATAAGAAACTCCAGTGTCTGAGAAACCTTTGGAGATAAAATCTTTATTATACTTCATAGCTAGGACAAACAACCTCCAAGGCACAGGCGACTTAGGTAAAGATCTTTAAGATGGTATCCTTTCGATTGTTGCCATGGGAAGCAACGTGACTTCACTGTAAATTATCCTCCCCCTCCGTAAAAACTTAAAGTAGTAATTGGCGGTTTCCTTGTTTTTCTTCCAGAGACACAGTTTTCATAACTCTTGCCCTTGTTTCGACATGAGTTTGTGCTGATGTGTGGAAGCGGAGATTCAGCACCTCTAGGGCCCTGTGATTGGCTCAAGACAGCATGAAGGCGGTGTCATTCGTGCACTTTGCGGGAAAACGGATTTTTTTTCTGGAGAGGTACAAGGCTTTTGGGTCCTGTCCATTGGTCTGATAAGAGCACTTCTTGCCGATGCTCTGGCGTGTGTGGTCGGTGCTTGAGACCTGTCCGAAGACTGACTTCACTTGCGAGTAGTTTAGACTGGGGAGCCTGTGGCGAAGTTCTTACTGTACCGACAGTGTGACTTCAAACGTCTCTGACTACTCGTTTGCTGAGGGCACACTTATTCGTTTTTGGTTTACCAGTCTTGGGTATCCCTGTGCTCTCTGTCCTGTAAGTGAGACAAATTGGTCCTTAATTCGACCAGCGAACGGGTGTGACCCACTGAAATCCACTGTGATTTCAGGGCTCTGGTAGAGAGTAAATTGCGATTCGTCTGCCTGATCGCTAGACCGTGAGATTTTTATACTTCTTTCGTGGCCGCGATCGATTCACAAGTGCCGCCTCACGTTTCGCCTCCGCCGCACACATCTCGCCAGCTGCAAGTTACATCGCGATCAGTTCAGATTGCGTTATCCACATTTTTAAGGCCAGAGTACTTGACTCACCTCTGCCACCCAGGATCCTTATCCATTGTGGTCTTAAAACACCCGTTAGTTGTTTACGGTATTCAATCAATAAGTTGTTTAGCATAATTATGTCTGTTTTTTGTTTTGAAAAATAAATGTTGTTACAACTTTAGTAAATTTTGTTTCATTCTCAATCTGTATAACTGCCCCACAGGGTTTACTTTCATCTTTTATCTGCACACACATGATGAACACACCAATATCGATAGAGCAACGATGAGCTGTGCTTAAGAACCTGTAATTACAAACTGAGTTGTACTTGGTTTAAGTAAATTAATTATTTTTTATGTCTTCCTCGTTGCTGTGAAGGAGACCAGATTGTAATGTGTGACATTTACGTAACTCTCGTAAAATTCAATCAGCTGTTCCAAAAATTTAATTAACCCTAATCATCACTATATTAAGTATTTACCAATTTTTATTTTTGCAGCTTTAATTTGTCTCTGGAACTATCGCCTTATGCCGATAGCAAAGAGATACATGTGCCAGCAGAGACTGTCAATGATGTTAGTGCAAATTGAACGGCCAAAGTATCAAAGAACCTCTTTTTCTTGAAGTTTTAGTTCGGGGATTTCAAAGTCAGATGGCTTCAAATTATTCTGTCATTATTTAAGTGTCAAATAACACGGTCACAGCATCCCTTTGCTAAACAGACAACGGCATAATTTTCTTAATAATATTACAGGCCTTCAACCTAGTCCCACGTCCTTACACCGTTGTGTACGTAAGATGCTCCCTTATAACCGATTCTCCCATTTGATCTAAATTCTAATGCAATCACAAATTCCCAAATACAATATACGGCCACTAAGATTTTCAGAGTCCGCCGCTCGTGGTCTCGCGGTAGCGTTCTCGTTTTTCCGAGCGCAGTGTCCCAGGTTCGATTCCTTGCGGGGTCAGTTATTTTTCACCTGCCCCGAGATGGTGGTGTTGTGTCGTCTTTAACATCATCATTCATCCCTATTACGGTTTGAGGAAGGCAACGAACGGCAAGCCCCCTCCATTGGGACCCGGCCTAGTACAGCGGTGCGGGTCTCCCGCATCTTTCCCCTCCACTCTGTCAAGAAGCATGGAACTTCATTTCCAAACGTTTCAGGAGATCGCCGGGTAAAAATCATTGCCTTGCTATCAAGCTGTCCCTTCTTAGTAAAACAACAGATATAAACCGACGAAATACGCGAGGGAGGAAGTAACAGTTGTCTTTGTCATCAATAGTATAGTTGTACTTGACTAGATTTCTTCTCCTATGTATGAGCAATTTGTTACATTTATTTACGATCAGGGTTAACTGCCAGAACCCCCACCATTCATCGATACTCTGCAGGTCATTCTGCAAATCGGTAATGCCTTGTGACGTTGCTACTTTGTTAAGACAACCGCATCATCTGCAAACAGGCATAAAGAGTATCCGACATTTTCTACTAGATCATTTGTATACATCGTAACGGCAACAGTCCTATCACATTTCCTTAGGGTACTCCGAAAATTACCTGTACGTTTGTCGATTTTGTTCCATTAAGAGCGGCGTGTTGAGTTCCGTCTCGAATCCAGTCGCAGATCTGCTCCAATAATCGATAATCTCATTCCTTTTTTTCCCACTAAACGGCAGTGCGGGCGGTGTCAAATGCCTTCCTGTAGTCAACGAGCCGGCTGGAGTGGCCGAGCGGTTCTAGGCGCTACAGTCTGGAACCGCGCGACCGCTACAGTCGCGGGTTCGAATCCTGCCTCAGGCATGGATGTGTGTGATGTACTTAGGTTAGTTAGGTTTAAGTAGTTCTAAGTTCTAGGGGACTGATGACCTCAGATGTTAAGTTCCATAGTGCTCAGAGCCATTTGAACCATTTGAAGTCAACGAACAGGGCATCAACCTGAGCGTCGTTGTCTATGGTGCTGTGGTTCTTACGGAGAAACAGAGCGAGCTGAGTTTCGCAGGATCTCTGTTTGCGGAATTCACTTATGAAGGAGATTTTCATTCTCCAAAAACGTCATAATCCTGGAGCATAGAACATGTTCCGCTACTATCCAAGATATTGTTATCAACGGTATACTGTTTTTATGCATCTGTCCTCCAGACTTCTTTAAAACGGGTATGATCTGCGTTCCCTTTCAGTCGCTAGGTGCCCTTCGTTGCTACAGCGATCTTCGATAAACTGCTGTTAGAAAGGGAGCAAGTTCTTTCGCAATAATCTTTGTACAATTTTATAGCTATCTCATCTGATCTTAACGACTTTCTAAATATCTGCCATTTCGACGCTCCTGCAATGATTGACTGTGTTACGATCTTCCGCGGAGAAACAATTTCAGAAGACCGAAGTCAGTATTTCGACCGTCTTTCTGTTATATTCCGGTTCGGTTCCTGTATGATCTCCGAGTGGTTGAATAGATGATTTCGAACAGCCTGCTGGCCATGAATAAGACCAAAACCTCGTAGGGTTTTTACACAGGTCGGTTGACGAAATTTTACTTTCAAAGACATTGGTCATTTCTCGCATTGCTCTTCTTACGCTCATTTTCGCTTCGTTCAGCTTTTCTTTCTCTTGAATGAAATGATGCTCTCTTTGTTTACGGAGCAGTTTCCTGACAACGCTGTCAAACGTCAGCGAATCTTTCTCATCCCTTTAAAGACCTTGGTCGGAACATAACTTGTCTAAGGGTATGACCACATCTTAAATGAAATTACTCGATTTGTTGATGTATGCACCATGGTAAAATGGTGCACCATTGTACGTATCGCACACGGTGTACGAACAACCCACAACGTACCTGAGACGTGTGTCCCGGATTTACAATCACAAATGGTTTAACATCCTATGACAACTGTTGCTGACAGTCAATGGAAATCCATGTTAACTAGCACGTTAGCCTGTTTTAAAATGATACAAGCCATCGACTGCACGGACGTCCCAATGATGAGTTTAACGGGCAGTGTGTGGATTGTGTAGTTCAGGGTGGAAGTGGTTCTGTAACGTTTTGAGAATGTTTTTTGCTTCATGATTTAGTCCCATTTCTCTGTGTTGTCTAAAATACGAACCGAGAAGTACATTTCAACCTATTTGGTCTTCTAAAATTTCATGGTAGTAGATAGTATAGGGGGTTTCTGGAACACATTGAGGACGTATACGTACCGTCCTTAGCACCGTACCCATACGTGACGTCACTACTGCTCGCTGCTTGCTCTGGCAGCTCTCCAGTGCAGATGTTACGCACGTGCGCGCACACACACACACACACACACACATACACACACACACACACACACACACACACACACACACACACACGCAATCAGCATGTACTAAGCATTTAATTTTTTTATTTTCTTTTTACAAATTTATCCAGCTGTTGTGTGCATTGCTGAATCCAAGCCACTTTACCAAAGCTTTTCTTCCTCTCTTCCGTATTATTTTCTCCACAATATATGATGATGGATATTTAGTTTTTTGCAACTCTTCAACATAGAAAGCTCCAGCTATGGGTTGTGATTTGTAGTCTTCAAGGAGATACGTTCTCGGATTGGTTTCTTGCACTTTACGTATTTTGAAAATTTCCGTGGACCAGTTGGCGGTGTACCCTTTGTCTAAGACTGTTTTCTGTTTACTAATTCTGACGTAATCACCAACTTTGAGTTTTGACCGCCGTGGATCAATCATTTTAATTTTGTTATACACAGTAAATAGAAGACTATTATCTTTTACATCCACTGGTCGCATTTTAATCGTTCCGTGTGTCATGTGATTATACTGATGGACCAGATCTTGTACAGTGTTAATCCATTTGTAGGAGCCCTGAGCAGTAAATTTTCGGAACATAAGACTCTTGAGAGTTCTGTTAAAGCGTTCAACTATGGAAGCTTTCATATTTGAAAAAGTGGAGTAGTGATTAATTCTGAGTTTCTGCATTAACTTTTTAAAACTAGTATTGTAGAATTCTTTTCCCTGATCAGTTTGTAAATTTACTGGGGCCCGCTTACTTTTTATATATTTTTTTAAAGTGAGTTTGCAACTGCAATTCCAGTTTTAGTCTTTAGAGCAGCGACGCATGCATATTTTGAATAAACGTCAATTACTGTTATCAAATACTTATACCCAGAATTCCATTTAGAATATGCAATCATATCGACTAAGTCTGCTTGATGGAGGTCATCAAGTCCTTTCGTGATAACTGACCGCCTGGGGGTACGTTCGGCGAGCAGGACGATGAAGCTCATCAGCAATGGCAGCTTGCATCTTCTTTTTTTATTATTATTATTCTAACTTGCTACTTACTGAAGGCAATATGCTTTTCGAAATGACACAGTTGTGATAGAAATGTTTGCTTATATGGAGCTGGAAGGAGGGGCGGAGACACGAGGAGGAGAAAGAGGAGCAAGGGGGAAAAAAAAGAAAGATAACACGTATTTTAGGAAGACGTTTTATTTTCAAAATACCATCGCATAATTAATCGTCTTTGCTAAACATCGATCATTTTCCTCATCAGCAATATTGAAAGATTTTTTGAGCAATTTCAATGATGGACAGTCCAGAGATTGCATGTTAACTACTCTGCCATGATCTGTGCCCAATAAAGTCGTCGTCCAATCTGCTTTTTCCAGACCCATTACCATAACGTAGTCACAAGATTTGCACAACTCCCACAGCGTATTTCTCGCAGTAAGTAGTGACACTCCATCCATTCCCCACTGCTGATGAAGGTGACTGCGTGTCACCCACGAGTTTATCCTCTGAGTTTTCTCCGATAAGGTGCTGAATGCTAAAACTTGTGCGATAGTGACAAACTGCTCTGCAATAACTTGATTGCCGTCCACGAGGATAGCAGCAGCTTGTTTAGGCACAAAATTATTTGCATCGTCTTTGAATCCTTGCAGGTCTACGAAAGCTATCTTCATTCTGTCATGATGTGAGAAGGAAAAAAGAAAAAAAAATTGATGAAGGTATCGTCTAATTTCGTTTAATGTTGCTAGTATCATTGTAAATCTCCATCCATCACCGACTTCTCTTACCTGACAAACAGATAATGTCTCTCTCTCTCTCTCTCTCTCTCTCTCTCTCTCTCTCTATAGACGATAATGGCGATGATAAGAGGAGGAGGATAAAAGGAGCAGCCACCTCGGTGAAATGTAGACTGATAGCAGTTCTCTAAAAGCATCGCATTTTATTTGCTATTTTTTTTTCAAAGCAGAAGTTATTACGTTAAAGCGAAAAAAAAATGGATGTAGAGGATGCTGTATGACAATAGTAGCAATGTTAGCAACAGCAGGAGGTTCGCAGCTGTTCCAGGAGGGGCTTTAAACACCAGCTGTGTAAAAGAAAGAGAAGAAAACGAAGTCGGCTGGCAAAAAAAATTTTTTTCATTGCGAACGGTCATAGTGAACATCTGCGCATGTGATAGAGGCTGGCGGGACGTACCGTTTTTTCTTGTTCTCAACCATCTGGCGTAATCAGTTGCATCATTGCCCTTGCTTTCGGGCCGGCGGTCATTGTCCTCGTCCAACAGCTGATATTATGTGAACGCATAAAGTGATTGCATGATACTGCAGGGTGGGAAAAGAAAAAAAAGCCTCTCTCTGAGGATATTGAGGGATATTATCTGATAACATGACTAGCAAATAACACGGTAATATGATGCAGCACGCTGAGAGAAGAACCATACGAGTCTCTGCCAATAGCCTTTCGCTCTGCAAAGATTTGTCATATTTGTAAGGAAGACTTTGAGGCAGGCGATGTGAAGCATCGTGACCATTGCCTTTTTACAGGTGAGTGCCGCGGCGCAGCGCATGCTAGCTGCAATGTAAACTACAGACCTCTGTTTACAGTGCCTGTCGTATTCCACAATCTGTCCAATTATGATGGTCATTTCGTAATTACAAATATTTGCGAGCAACTAGTGAATGAGAACGGGAGGAGGAAAACTAAATTAAATCCAGGCCGCGTTTCTATATTACCATCGAATATGGAGAAATACAAATCTTTCACGAAGAGCATTCAAGTAACACATAAAGACCGGCACTGCTACATAAATTTCCGATTTATAGATTCATTTAATTTTTTATCATGCTCGCTAGAAGAGTGTGCATCTTACCTAAAGCCAGAGGAACTCAGGATAATGAGGAAATACATTCATGATGATCGTGAATTTTATTTAGTCAATCAGAAGGGTATATTTCCATATGAGTATGTGAGTGATGAGAGTGTTTTATCAGAAGAACACTTACTTCCGATTCAGGAATTTAAAAGTTTGCTGACTGGTGGAAGAACTGTCTCAGAGTGTCATTATCAAAGGGCGTGCAATGCATGCCATTTCTTCAAGTGCAAGACACTGGGGGAATACTCCGATCTTTATTTAAAAATTGATGTGTTATTGTTAACCGATGTTTTCGAAAATTTTCGAAATCTCTGCATTAAAACCTATGAGTTAGATCCCGCGCATTATGTTACTTCACCTGGATTGGCTTGGGATGCATTACTGAAAACTACCAAAGCAGAATTAGAACTCATTACAGACATTGAGCAACTTCAATTCATCGAACGAGGTACTAGAGGCGGCATTGTTCACTGCTCGTGTAGACATGCTGTGGCAAACAACAGGTTCATGTCTAATTATGATGAAAATACTGATGAATCCTATATTATTTACCTTGATATTAATAGTCTTTACAGTTGGGCAATGATGCAGTACCTCCCAGTTTCACATTTTTCTTGGCTCAACGCTGAAATTGTTAAAACTTTGACGTAAACAACATACCGAATGACTCTGATATAAGCTACATTCTGGAAGTAGATCTTGAATATCCTGAAAACATCCACGATATGCATTCTGATCCACCACTATGTCCTGAGAAAATGACACCACCATCTACCTGTGTGGTAGGCAAGGCTAGTGCTCTCAAAAAATTAATTTCTACTTAGTATGATAAGAAAGATTATGTAATTCATTATAGAAATCTCAAACAGTGTTTGCAACATAATTTGAAATTGAGAAAGATTCACAGAGTACTGTCATTCAGACAACTACCATGGATGAAACCATACATCGATATTAACGCACAGAAACGTATGGCAGCAAATAACGATTTTGAAAAGAATTTTTTTTTAAGCTAATGAATAACAGCGTCTTAGGTAAGACAATGCAAAATGTACGAAAGATGATGGACATAAAACTAGTAACTTCATGGGATGGTAAATATGGAGCATCTGCAATGATTGCAAAACCAAATTTCAAAAGGAGCGTTATTTTTCAGCAAAATTTAGTTGGTACTGAATTAGACAAACTCAATGTAGTGTTTGACAAGCCTATATCTGTAGGTATGGCGATTTTAGACATTTCAAAGACGCGTCTTGTTGACTTTCATTATGGGTATATACTGAACAAGTTCATTGTAAAAGATGTAAAACTGTGTTACACTGATACCGATAGTTTAATTTACCATATTAAAACTCAAAATATTTATGAGGATATCAAAAGTGATGTGCAAAAATGGTTTGATACTTCAGATTTTCCTCTTAATAACAGATATAACATTCCACTTGTGAATAAAAAGGAGGTTGGACTATTTGTGCACAACTACAGGAGAATTGCAGAGAACAGCAAAAGCCTTTACTACTTGTTTTCTACGATCTAGAAAAGGCCTTTGATACAGTTCCTAGAGAAGCCATGTAGATGGTCTTAAGACGCTTTGGCTGCCGTGATCATTTTGTTTACTCGATTGAAGCTCTCCACGATGATATGACTGGACGGCTCCTCTGCCAGAATGAAACAACTGGTGAATTCCCAATAACAAGTTGGCTTAAACAAGGATGCGTTATTGCACCAACATTATTAGCATTGTATCTGGCAGCTATGCTTAACGAGACATCCGTAAACAATGCAGGAATAGAACTAAAGTACAGGTTCGATGGAGGATTATTCAACCAGTCCAGACTCCATTCAAAAAGGTTCACCAGTACCACTCGTGTGACAGAGCTGCAGTATGCTGATGACAATGCTTCTGCAGCTCATTCACCTGCAGAGTTGCAGCTGTCAGTTGATTCCTTCAGCAGGGCGTACGAACAATTTGGTCTCTCCAACAATATTCTGAAGACAAAGGTGATGGCGCAGCCAACTCCTGGCTCCTCCGTTCCTGATTTCAGCATATCCATTTATGATACACCCTTGGAACAAGTGGACCATTTCCTCTACCTAGGAAGCATACTGTCATCTAACTGCTCATCTGGAAAAGATGTGGAGAATAGATTACGTGCTGCACGTGCAGCATTTGGACGTCTTACAAAGCGTGTCTTCCTGAATAAAGACCTGACACTGTACACCAAACTGATGGTGTACAAAGCTGTAGTCATTTCCACCCTGCTATATGGTTGCGAAACCTGGACGTTATATTGCTGTGATCTGAAGAAACTAGAGCGCTTCAACCAACAGAAGCTAAGATCTATCATGAACCTGAAATGGGATGGCTTCATATCCAACATGGCTGTTCTTGAGAAAGCAAAAATGTATAGCACGGAAGCTCTTATCATTGGGCATCAACTTAGATGGGTCGGACATGTCCAGCGGATGAAAAATGACAGACTTCCACGCCAACTGCTGTACAGCGGAATGAGCACAGGTAAAAGGCCACGAGGTGCCCATCTCAAACGTTATAAGGATCAGCACAAGAAAAATCTGAAAAACTTTAACATCGATCCGAGTCACTGGTCCACAACAGCAGAAGATCGAAGTCGCTGGCGCTCAGTTACCTCAATTGCTCTTAAAAACTTTGAGCTGGAACGTCGAAGAATGGAGAATGACATTCGCCGGAGACGTAAACTCCTCCAGGCTCATCCACGTCCTCCACCTTCCATCACCTGTAATGTCTGTGGCCGCCTGTTCCACGATAGGATTGCATTGCTAAGCCATCAACGACACTTCCACGCCTGAACCGTGACAAAGGAAATCTCAGGAGAGAAATGAAAACTCGGATACGAGTATCAGCCGACGAACGATGTATATAATAAGAAAAAGCAATGTAATGGCGACATCCAAACAAAGAAATTTGTTTATGAATGAATGAATGAAAAGGACGCCGTTCGTGTATGCTTTATTGTCGCCCCAATGGGAATGGTTAGAAATGCAAGTAAAGCACTTTTTGCATTGACTCTGACTCTGTGTTCAAAGAAATGGAAGAAGAAAAAAAGATGCTGGGAATGGTTTCAAAGGAGAGAGAAATACGTGTATGAAGACTGATTAAGGGCTCCTTAACGCCACGTACACGAACAAACAAGTTGTCAAACTTTACTATGTTAGCCAAACACCTGACCATGTACGGTGATGTTTGACGTGCTTACGAGAAATTGTGACCGACGGAAAGTTTGGCGAGATGGCGGAAGATGTTTATGTCCACATTCCGCCGCATACATTTAGTGAAATACAGTTTTATTACAGTCTATGTCACTGTATCGTGAGTTTCCGCAACTACGGCAAGTAAGATCAAGGACAAAAAAAACAGCACTGACAGTTAGCAAAATGATGACGCTGTCGCATCTTTCCCGACCACATACTAAGCAGGAAGAGGTTAAGAAGAAAATTAGTATTGTATGCACAACATAAATAGGGAGTGCAATAATTTTTTTTTTAAGAAAACCAATGTTCTGTGCTTCTTTCATAGGCGATGTGGGCTATACGTTCCCACATTGTGGTATTTTAATGAACTGTGCTTAGCGGACCAAGTAGAATAGAATAAAATTTCTCATTTTTATCTTCTTTTCAGTGTGAGAGCGTAGTAACTTTAAACAAGTTTTAGTAACTTGTTCTGTTTGTCTGTTTTACTGTCAACTCGCCAAAAGTTGATGTAATCAGAAGGTGTAACAATTCTCTCAACAAGTTTTCATGTGTACTTTTCTCTTTCATTTTAAACCATTTCCTGGACCAACATATCGTTTTCTCCCTCTCTAAACACAGTGCCAGAGTCAGTGTTAGAAATTCGTTATCTGCGTTTGTTCAAATGGCTCCAAGCACTATGGGACTTAACATCTGAGGTCATCAGTCCCCTAGACTTAGAACTACCTAAACCTAACTAACCTAAGTACATTACACACATCCATACCCGAGGCAGGATTCGAACCTGCGACCGTAGCAGCGCGCGGTTCCAGACCGAAGCGCCTGGAACCGCTCGATCACGGCGGCCGGCGAGAAGTTAATTTTCAGCGCCTTTATCTGCAACCTGTACGGAGGCGAATTCTGAGCCAAGTTGGAGGCTGGGGTTATCAGCCTAGTGGTGACATCGTCTTCTCGCTACGTTTCAATGAGTTTCGGAAGAATTCATCAGTGCTTTTGCATACAATGAGTGTTGCTTACTGAATATTCGGTTGTCGATAAGTATCATTAAACAGGGTGAAAGTAGTCTGTGCCCTAAACCCGTGCGCCTTCTTCCTCCAACTTGGCTCAGACTTCGCCTCCGTACAGGTTGCAGATAAAGGCGCTGAAAATTAACTTCTCGCCGGCCGCCGTGGTCGAGCGGTTCCAGGCGCTTCGGTCTGGAACCGCGCGCTGCTACGGTCGCAGGTTCGAATCCTGCCTCGGGTATGGATGTGTGTAATGTACTTAGGTTAGTTAGGTTTAGGTAGTTCTAAGTCTAGGGGACTGATGACCTCAGATGTTAAGTCCCATAGTGCTTGGAGCCATTTGAACAAACGCAGATAACGAATTTCTAACACTGACTCTGGCACTGTGTTTAGAGAGGGAGAAAACGATATGTTGGTCCAGGAAATGGTTTAAAATGAAAGAGAAAAGTACACATGAAAACTTGTTGAGAGAATTGTTACACCTTCTGATTACATCAACTTTTGGCGAGTTGACAGTAAAACAGACAAACAGAACAAGTTACTAAAACTTGTTTAAAGTTACTACGCTCTCACACTGAAAAGAAGATAAAAATGAGAAATTTTATTCTATTCTACTTGGTCCGCTAAGCACAGTTCATTAAAATACCACAATGTGGGAACGTATAGCCCACATCGCCTATGAAAGAAGCACAGAACATTGGTTTTCTTAAAAAAAAAAAATTATTGCACTCCCTATTTATGTTGTGCATACAATACTAATTTTCTTCTTAACCTCTTCCTGCTTAGTATGTGGTCGGGAAAGATGCGACAGCGTCATCATTTTGCTAACTGTCAGTGCTGTTTTTTTTTGTCCTTGATCTTACTTGCCGTAGTTGCGGAAACTCACGATACAGTGACATAGACTGTAATAAAACTGTATTTCACTAAATGTATGCGGCGGAATGTGGACATAAACATCTTCCGCCATCTCGCCAAACTTTCCGTCGGTCACAATTTCTCGTAAACACGTCAAACATCACCGTACATGGTCAGGTGTTTGGCTAACATAGTAAAGTTTGACAACTTGTTTGTTCGTGTACGTGGCGTTAAGGAGCCCTTAATCAGTCTTCATACACGTATTTCTCTCTCCTTTGAAACCATTCCCAGCATCTTTATTTCTTCTTCCATTTCTTTGAACACAGAGTCAGAGTCAATGCAAAAAGTGCTTTACTTGCATTTCTAACCATTCCCATTGGGGCGACAATAAAGCATACACGAACGGCGTCCTTTTCATTCATTCATTCATAAACAAATTTCTTTGTTTGGATGTCGCCATTACATTGCTTTTTCTTATTATATACATCGTTCGTCGGCTGATACTCGTATCCGAGTTTTCATTTCTCTCCTGAGATTTCCTTTGTCACGGTTCAGGCGTGGAAGTGTCGTTGATGGCTTAGCAATGCAATCCTATCGTGGAACAGGCGGCCACAGACATTACAGGTGATGGAAGGTGGAGGACGTGGATGAGCCTGGAGGAGTTTACGTCTCCGGCGAATGTCATTCTCCATTCTTCGACGTTCCAGCTCAAAGTTTTTAAGAGCAATTGAGGTAACTGAGCGCCAGCGACTTCGATCTTCTGCTATTGTGGACCAGTAACTCGGATCGATGTTAAAGTTTTTCAGATTTTTCTTGTGCTGATCCTTATAACGTTTGAGAGGGGCACCTCGTGGCCTTTTACGTGTGCTCATTCCGCTGTACAGCATTTGGCGTGGAAGTCTGTCATTTTTCATCCGCTGGACATGTCCGACCCATCTAAGTTGATGCCCAATGATAAGAGCTTCCGTGCTATACATTTTTGCTTTCTCAAGAACAACCGTGTTGGATATGAAGCGATCCCATTTCAGGTTCATGATAGATCTTAGCTTCTGTTGGTTGAAGCGTTCTAGTTTCTTCAGATCACAGCAATATAACGTCCAGGTTTCGCAACCATATAGCAGGGTGGAAATGACTACAGCTTTGTACACCATCAGTTTGGTGTACAGTGTCAGGTCTTTATTCAGGAAGACACGCTTTGTAAGACGTCCAAATGCTGCACGGGCAGCACGTAATCTATTCTCCACATCTTTTCCAGATGAGCAGTTAGATGACAGTATGCTTCCTAGGTAGAGGAAATGGTCCACTTGTTCCAAGGGTGTATCATAAATGGATATGCTGAAATCAGGAACGGAGGAGCCAGGAGTTGGCTGCGCCATCACCTTTGTCTTCAGAATATTGTTGGAGAGACCAAATTGTTCGTACGCCCTGCTGAAGGAATCAACTGACAGCTGCAACTCTGCAGGTGAATGAGCTGCAGAAGCATTGTCATCAGCATACTGCAGCTCTGTCACACGAGTGGTACTGGTGAACCTTTTTGAATGGAGTCTGGACTGGTTGAATAATCCTCCATCGAACCTGTACTTTAGTTCTATTCCTGCATTGTTTACGGATGTCTCGTTAAGCATAGCTGCCAGATACAATGCTAATAATGTTGGTGCAATAACGCATCCTTGTTTAAGCCAACTTGTTATTGGGAATTCACCAGTTGTTTCATTCTGGCAGAGGAGCCGTCCAGTCATATCATCGTGGAGAGCTTCAATCGAGTAAACAAAATGATCACGGCAGCCAAAGCGTCTTAAGACCATCTACATGGCTTCTCTAGGAACTGTATCAAAGGCCTTTTCTAGATCGTAGAAAACAAGTAGTAAAGGCTTTTGCTGTTCTCTGCAATTCTCCTGTAGTTGTGCACAAATAGTCCAACCTCCTTTTTATTCACAAGTGGAATGTTATATCTGTTATTAAGAGGAAAATCTGAAGTATCAAACCATTTTTGCACATCACTTTTGATATCCTCATAAATATTTTGAGTTTTAATATGGTAAATTAAACTATCGGTATCAGTGTAACACAGTTTTACATCTTTTACAATGAACTTGTTCAGTATATACCCATAATGAAAGTCAACAAGACGCGTCTTTGAAATGTCTAAAATCGCCATACCTACAGATATAGGCTTGTCAAACACTACATTGAGTTTGTCTAATTCAGTACCAACTAAATTTTGCTGAAAAATAACGCTCCTTTTGAAATTTGGTTTTGCAATCATTGCAGATGCTCCATATTTACCATCCCATGAAGTTACTAGTTTTATGTCCATCATCTTTCGTACATTTTGCATTGTCTTACCTAAGACGCTGTTATTCATTAGCTTAAAAAAAAATTCTTTTCAAAATCGTTATTTGCTGCCATACGTTTCTGTGCGTTAATATCGATGTATGGTTTCATCCATGGTAGTTGTCTGAATGACAGTACTCTGTGAATCTTTCTCAATTTCAAATTATGTTGCAAACACTGTTTGAGATTTCTATAATGAATTACATAATCTTTCTTATCATACTAAGTAGAAATTAATTTTTTGGGAGCACTAGCCTTGCCTACCACACAGGTAGATGGTGGTGTCATTTTCTCAGGACATAGTGGTGGATCAGAATGCATATCGTGGATGTTTTCAGGATATTCAAGATCTACTTCCAGAATGTAGCTTATATCAGAGTCATTCGGTATGTTGTTTACGTCAAAGTTTTAACAATTTCAGCGTTGAGCCAAGAAAAATGTGAAACTGGGAGGTACTGCATCATTGCCCAACTGTAAAGACTATTAATATCAAGGTAAATAATATAGGATTCATCAGTATTTTCATCATAATTAGACATGAACCTGTTGTTTGCCACAGCATGTCTACACGAGCAGTGAACAATGCCGCCTCTAGTACCTCGTTCGATGAATTGAAGTTGCTCAATGTCTGTAATGAGTTCTAATTCTGCTTTGGTAGTTTTCAGTAATGCATCCCAAGCCAATCCAGGTGAAGTAACATAATGCGCGGGATCTAACTCATAGGTTTTAATGCAGAGATTTCGAAAATTTTCGAAAACATCGGTTAACAATAACACATCAATTTTTAAATAAAGATCGGAGTATTCCCCCAGTGTCTTGCACTTGAAGAAATGGCATGCATTGCACGCCCTTTGATAATGACACTCTGAGACAGTTCTTCCACCAGTCAGCAAACTTTTAAATTCCTGAATCGGAAGTAAGTGTTCTTCTGATAAAACACTCTCATCACTCACATACTCATATGGAAATATACCCTTCTGATTGACTAAATAAAATTCACGATCATCATGAATGTATTTCCTCATTATCCTGAGTTCCTCTGGCTTTAGGTAAGATGCACACTCTTCTAGCGAGCATGATAAAAAATTAAATGAATCTATAAATCGGAAATTTATGTAGCAGTGCCGGTCTTTATGTGTTACTTGAATGCTCTTCGTGAAAGATTTGTATTTCTCCATATTCGATGGTAATATAGAAACGCGGCCTGGATTTAATTTAGTTTTCCTCCTCCCGTTCTCATTCACTAGTTGCTCGCAAATATTTGTAATTACGAAATGACCATCATAATTGGACAGATTGTGGAATACGACAGGCACTGTAAACAGAGGTCTGTAGTTTCCATTGCAGCTAGCATGCGCTGCGCCGCGGCACTCACCTGTAAAAAGGCAATGGTCACGATGCTTCACATCGCCTGCCTCAAAGTCTTCCTTACAAATATGACAAATCTTTGCAGAGCGAAAGGCTATTGGCAGAGACTCGTATGGTTCTTCTCTCAGCGTGCTGCATCATATTACCGTGTTATTTGCTAGTCATGTTATCAGATAATATCCCTCAATATCCTCAGAGAGAGGCTTTTTTTTCTTTTCCCACCCTGCAGTATCATGCAATCACTTTATGCGTTCACATAATATCAGCTGTTGGACGAGGACAATGACCGCCGGCCCGAAAGCAAGGGCAATGATGCAACTGATTACGCCAGATGGTTGAGAACAAGAAAAAACGGTACGTCCCGCCAGCCTCTATCACATGCGCAGATGTTCACTATGACCGTTCGCAATGAAAAAAATTTTTTTTGCCAGCCGACTTCGTTTTCTGCTCTTTCTTTTAAACAGCTGGTGTTTAAAGCCCCTCCTGGAACAGCTGCGAACCTCCTGCTGTTGCTAACATTGCTACTATTGTCATACAGCATCCTCTACATCCATTTTTTTTTCTCTTTAACGTAATAACTTCTGCTTTGAAAAAAAAATAGCAAATAAAATGCGATGCTTTTAGAGAACTGCTATCAGTCTACATTTCACCGAGGTGGCTGCTCCTTTTATCCTCCTCCTCTTATCATCGCCATTATCGTCTATAGAGAGAGAGAGAGAGAGAGAGACATTATCTGTTTGTCAGGTAAGAGAAGTCGGTGATGGATGGAGATTTACAATGATACTAGCAACATTAAACGAAATTAGACGATACCTTCATCAATTTTTTTTTCTTTTTTCCTTCTCACATCATGACAGAATGAAGATAGCTTTCGTAGACCTGCAAGGATTCAAAGACGATGCAAATAATTTTGTGCCTAAACAAGCTGCTGCTATCCTCGTGGACGGCAATCAAGTTATTGCAGAGCAGTTTGTCACTATCGCACAAGTTTTAGCATTCAGCACCTTATCGGAGAAAACTCAGAGGATAAACTCGTGGGTGACACGCAGTCACCTTCATCAGCAGTGGGGAATGGATGGAGTGTCACTACTTACTGCGAGAAATACGCTGTGGGAGTTGTGCAAATCTTGTGACTACATTATGGTAATGGGTCTGGAAAAAGCAGATTGGACGACGACTTTATTGGGCACAGATCATGGCAGAGTAGTTAACATGCAATCTCTGGACTGTCCATCATTGAAATTGCTCAAAAAATCTTTCAATATTGCTGATGAGGAAAATGATCGATGTTTAGCAAAGACGATTAATTATGCGATGGTATTTTGAAAATAAAACGTCTTCCTAAAATACGTGTTATCTTTCTTTTTTTTCCCCCTTGCTCCTCTTTCTCCTCCTCGTGTCTCCGCCCCTCCTTCCAGCTCCATATAAGCAAACATTTCTATCACAACTGTGTCATTTCGAAAAGCATATTGCCTTCAGTAAGTAGCAAGTTAGAATAATAATAATAAAAAAAGAAGATGCAAGCTGCCATTGCTGATGAGCTTCATCGTCCTGCTCGCCGAACGTACCCCCAGGCGGTCAGTTATCACGAAAGGACTTGATGATCTCCATCAAGCAGACTTAGTCGATATGATTGCATATTCTAAATGGAATTCTGGGTATAAGTATTTTATAACAGTAATTGACGTTTATTCAAAATATGCATGCGTCGCTGCTCTAAAGACTAAAACTGGAATTGCAGTTGCAAACTCACTTAAAAAAAATATATAAAAAGTAAGCGGGCCCCAGTAAATTTACAAACTGATCAGGGAAAAGAATTCTACAATACTAGTTTTAAAAAGTTAATGCAGAAACTCAGAATTAATCACTACTCCACTTTTTCAAATATGAAAGCTTCCGTAGTTGAACGCTTTAACAGAACTCTCAAGAGTCTTATGTTCCGAAAATTTACTGCTCAGGGCTCCTACAAATGGATTAACACTGTACAAGATCTGGTCCATCAGTATAATCACATGACACACGGAACGATTAAAATGCGACCAGTGGATGTAAAAGATAATAGTCTTCTATTTACTGTGTATAACAAAATTAAAATGATTGATCCACGGCGGTCAAAACTCAAAGTTGGTGATTACGTCAGAATTAGTAAACAGAAAACAGTCTTAGACAAAGGGTACACCGCCAACTGGTCCACGGAAATTTTCAAAATACGTAAAGTGCAAGAAACCAATCCGAGAACGTATCTCCTTGAAGACTACAAATCACAGCCCATAGCTGGAGCTTTCTATGTTGAAGAGTTGCAAAAAACTAAATATCCATTATCATATATTGTGGAGAAAATAATACGGAAGAGAGGAAGAAAAGCTTTGGTAAAGTGGCTTGGATTCAGCAATGCACACAACAGCTGGATAAATTTGTAAAAAGAAAATAAAAAAATTAAATGCTTAGTACATGCTGATTGCGTGTGTGTGTGTGTGTGTGTGTGTGTGTATGTGTGTGTGTGTGTGTGTGTGTGTGCGCGCACGTGCGTAACATCTGCACTGGAGAGCTGCCAGAGCAAGCAGCGAGCAGTAGTGACGTCACGTGTGGGTACGGTGCTAAGGACGGTACGTATACGTCCTCAATGTGTTCCAGAAACCCCCTATACTATCTACTCATAGTAATATGCTTCAGACACTATTGTATTCCAGCATGGCAACAACCGAATTCTCAGGGCTCCAGGCTTATGTTCCTGGTTGAAATGAAACTTTGAGGCGCCTTATCGTACCTTGACTGGCTCTGTAAATCACCAGGTCTTAACCCCCACAATATCCATTGTGCTTCGGTTCTTCATGCCCACCTCTTGAAAAAGTTTTAATTTAGTGATGTACTTTGCACTTTAAAATTTTGAAAAAAAACGTTGTTTTTAATGATTTCTTATATCAGTTTCCGTAATTGTTTTGAATTTTTCAGTAAAACTTAACCAAGAACTTAATTCTTAGTACTGAGTGTAACAACTCGCAACAAATGTCATAATCATATTTTCCAGCTCAAGACCCTTCCTACACATGTATATAACTAAAAAAAATGTTGTGAATAAAAATCAGTGATAGTTAATGGAATCTTTATTTTTAGAATTTTTCTGTGGTGGTCGTACAGTACACCTGCTAGCAACAGCGGATGAAACATAGAAATAAACATGCTGGAATTTTGTTGCTTTACTGGTTCAAATCTTCAACTCTGACTACAACCGGATATGATGGAGCATGTAGAATCTCTCCTCCATAGGACAGATGTCGTTATGAAGGCCAGAGGCGGTGTTACGCGGAGTTTGGGCGAAGTTTCCGCCTGGCAATTTTGTTTCTTTCTTTTTTTTCTTTCTTTTTTTTGTCCGATGTTATTAGTAATAAGTGAACGTGTAAAGGAAACATAGCTGTGTTTGATTCATCAGGGAAAGGCCAAAGACCTGATAGGGTGCCCCCTACATCCTACACTGAATGTGCTCAGGCCCTGGTCTGCCTCAGAGCAAATTGTACCCCAGGTAGCTGGAGCAAAGAAATGTGTATCGTGACAGGGAAATCGATCAGTTCGCTTCGGAACATAAGCAGAATCTCAAGATCGGTACACAAAACTGCGCACTTTGTGGCGTCGTCCGAATAAAGACGTTCTATGTCAAAGTCGGTGCTCCACGACGGAATCACAAGTAAGCACCGTCGCTGCCTGAAGCAATAACGAATGAAGCACGTCGGGGTAGACACGCCTTCAAGAAGTTCCATACATCGCCGCTGTCGGACGATTATTTACGACAGAGGGCATCACCGTTAAATCGTACTCACAAGGAGAACACGGTAAGTGGCATAACACGATTTTACTGAAACGTCGCTCACTGGAAGATGTAACCCATCGTTACATATCTGGTTAAAATTTATTCGAATTGGCCATGAACAATTCCCATATTTCATATAGAATCACGAACTCCCATTTTAAAGCAGAGAAAATTAGATAAAATGATACCCAGTGGAATGCGGTATTACGTGCAAAGTAGCAAGGTGCTTTATTCAAAGAGTTTCTAACGAACCTCCGTTTTGTTTCACAACTACTAAATAGGGTACATAAAAATTCGTGCGATCGGCCTTCACAGCGTGATTCCTCACATACTGGTAATAAAATAATTTCTGTCACAGAATTTCGTCCTGCGCATATTTCGGGCAGTAAATGGACGTTAAAGACTGGCAATCTGGTAAGACTGCAGTGACATGTAGAGTAACTACCTCTGTCAGTATTTATGTAAGTGCTGTGCAGTTGGTGCAGCGGGTAGCGTCTTGGGTTAGCATGCAGGTACTTAAGGGTTCGATACTGCGTCGAGGCTTATTTTTATTTGCGGAAAGTAGCCTGCTTGGTACGGTATCTCTAGTCTTAATAGTCATTCAGAGATTTCTGCAAAACGCTAGCAGTTATGTACTATGAGCACAAAAATGAAACTACAATCCTTTTCATTAGTCAGCTATTAAAAAAGCACTTGGCACGTCGTGGACGCTAATTGTTTCGCGCCAGTGCATCTACTAGAATCCAGATCTGTTTCCTGTGTACCCTTCCCCAACGGTCCCATCAAAATTATTTGCAAAGGACGTTGCTAGCCCTAATGAAAAGTAATGGACCTGAATATGGAAGGAATAATAGATAGTGTTAATCGATGGGACCTGTGGACGAGGGAACACACAAAATAAGTTTGGAATCTAGTAGATGGATTGGTGCAAAACAAATCGCGTCCACGACTTGCAAAAGATTTCTTTAAAAGCTGCTCAATGAAAACGATTGTATTTCCGTAGTACATAAAAGCAAATGTCTTTTAGAAGACCCACTATAATCACTGTATGGCGATTAAGACACCACATTTAGCAAATAATATCAAATACGTCTCTGCTCTGAATCGAACGTTTGAACTCCTGCTTGCTAACCCAAAACGCTATCCTCTGAACCAACTGGACAGCACCACTCCTATATGCTGACAGAGGTAGTAACCGTACATGTGATTACATTGTTGCCAGACTCCCAGTCTTTAACGTCCATTGACTGCCTGAAATATGCGCAGGACGAAATTCTGTAACACAATTTTACGTAGCTAGTATGTGAGGAATCGCGCTGTGAAGTCCGAGTGCGCGAACTTTTCTTTAGCCTGTATACACCAAACGCACGTATTATTATCGTCCGGAAGTTTTTAGTGTCTGAGTATCTTTGGTATTGCGAGCCTTTGGCGATTGCGATTTTAGTGTCCAAGCTTTTTGCGGTTGAGTCCTGAATATTTGCGTCTCCTAAGTTCATGCGCCACTGGATGAAATAATTAATTTCATCGGAAGCAGGGCTAATAAAAATGAACTTCGGTTCGCTTAATTTATTGTCAAAAATACGAAAACTGAAAGAACTGAGATAACGCTGACATCCATCGAGCATCTGAATCGATGAAAGGTTGATATCATTAATTCCAATTTCAGAACTTTTGTTGGCGAAACTATTATTCAAACATCGCGTCGAAATTTGACTTTAGATTATAGATCCTGTTTGGACCCTCATTATCGGACTAAAGTGTGACAGTTCATAGTACTGAATCGTATCAAAGAAACTGTATTACTAGAAACAGAGTTAAGGAAAAACTATGGTGTCCTGCGATTTCGAAGAGAGTATCACAAGAAGTGAACCGTGTACTGGGTTATCTCTGGATAATAATAATAATCAGTAATAGTAATGGTTTTTTCAAAAATATCAAAGGGAATAATTTTCAACGAACAATCATCCTGCTCTGCTAAATGAACCCTGTGACTTTTGAAGGAATTAATTCGGTGCACATGTGCTATGCAAATCAAAGACATCAATTTATTTTGAAACGCGAATCGCCCTCCTAGTACCTATTAATGAGCATCTTTGGCGGCAACTGCTAAACAACTCAGCTAGCCAATGATAATAATGTGAATCCAAACTTCTTAATCAATAAATATTGACTGCATTAACAAATACTGTTGTGTGCCTTGCTTTCACGTATCTCTGCGAGGTACAGAATAATGGCTGGGCATAGAAAAAGGACATTACACTCTCGCTGGTCATGGAAGTGCCAGTAGGCAGCAATTGGAGGCGTCTCTAAGAGGAGTCAAAACTCGGCTTATCCGTAGATACCGGACCGTTTCTGAGAAAACGACGGTCAATGTTCTCGAGGTACTTTATGCGCCTTTTAGCGAGCAAACAGTTCAATGCAGTATCGTCTTATATCTGATCCGAAAGTATCTTTCCGCATTGTATCAAGTGATAAATTATAGTGTTTTGCGACAGTAACAACTACAGTCATGTGGACATCGATTGTTCCCAAGCTCAATATTTTATTTGGTTCAGCTAATAATAATGTCACCAACGGCGTTGCCGAAGTGGTAAAACCGGTTTCCGTCAGATCACCGAAGTTAAGCGCTATGGGGCTTGGCTAATATTTGGATGGGTGACCATCCTTGTCTGCCGAGCACTGTTGGCAAGCGAGGTGCACACAGCCTTGTGAGGCAAACTGAGGAGCTACTTGACTGAGAAGTGGCGACTCCGGTCACAAAAACTGACGATGGCTGGGAGAGCGGTGTGATGACCACATGTCCCTTCACATCGGCAATCCAATGACGCCTACCGGTTGAGGATGACGCGGCAGTCGCTCGGTATCGTTCGGTTTTACGAGACCTGTTCAGACGGAACAAGAAAGTGATCTAATATTTTTTGAGTGTTGCAGTATCTGCTCGACCTCCTCCGGCAGTAAATCTTGGCTTTTTAGGACACATTACAAAAAAAAAATAAATAAATAAAAATAAGAAGTTCAAATATGTGTGAATTCCTAATGGACCAAACTCCTGAGGTCATCGGTCCCTAGACTTACACACTACTTAAAGTAACTTAAACTAACTTATGCTAAGAACAACACACACACCCACGCCCGATGGGAGGACTCGAACCTCCGGTGGGAGGGGCTGCGCAGTCCGTGACATGGTGCCTCAAACCGCGCGGCGGACACATTACACTGTCAAGGAGAAATTAAGGCACTTTTTTTTTTTTTTTTTCGTCCGGCACTAATCACCTAAGAAGCATGTACAGGCTGTTCAGAAATTCCATTCACGAACTTCTAGTAGTTATACAGGGGATGAGTAGATAATATTCTGAACTGGCATCTAGGACCGGAAACGTACCATTTCCGTGCTAAAGACATTTGTAAACATGTTGGTAACGCTACAACTTGTACAAGTAATTTCTCAGGTATGACCTAGTACATCACTTGTTCTAAGTTCCACTCATTAACAGAAGAAACAAAGAGAAAACTTATCCGGCTTCCACAAATATTGTGGTGTACAGTACGATCTCTTCCAATAACGGTGCACCGTGTGTCGGAGCAACACAGTCACGCCTGGTAACGGTTAACGTACCACTTCCTCGAAGCCGTTGCTTAACTGTGGCGAATATGGTTTGCGATGGGGTCTGACGTTGTGGATAACGAGTTTGATAAAGGTGACGAATAGCTCTTCAATTACCATGAGCTTCGCCATACAGAAGCAAAAGTGTTCTGCAAACGTGTACTCGACTATGCGGCTCTAAAACTCACAGAGACATGAATGAAACTCGAGCCAGGTCAAGGAGATACGACAGACGTCAAATGAGCTCAGCCGATCCGAATTCAGCATCCCCACCATAACTACCACGTTGTAGAGCTAGTAAGCAAACATGCTTTCACACGGCTATAGCACGGTAATGGTACGTTTCCGGATATGGGCTCCAGTTCAAAATATTGTCTACTCAGTACTCTCTACAAGTCCAAGAAGTTTGTAATAGGAAATTCCGAATACCCATTGCTGTCTTTGCGTTTCACGAATTCACTATGTACGGAAATTCTCCTATGCTACAATCAACATTGTTTACGCAAGTGCCGATTGCGTGAATCCCTGCTTGATCTTGTTGATCTGTTCGATCATGAGAACCGAAAGGCTGTAAAGAGAGGAGGGCTGTGGATGCATTGCCTCTTAACTGCCAGAAAGCCTTCGATACAGTTCCGCTTCGTCACGAAGGAAACAAAAGACGCTCATGCGGGATATCGTAAAGAAATACACGATGCGCTGAAGGACTTTTAGCAAAACAGTATGTCGTACTTAAAGGAGAGACATAGTCAGAATCGACTCTAGCGTCAGGCGTTCATCATATGGCTAAATATAGCCATTGCTAGTGACACTAAATCTGTACTGAGCACAGCAAACAAAATTTCAGTGATTTTCAGGAATAGTTTTGAGTATTTTTCTCTAAGAGACCCGCGGTCTCCGGTGGTTCGTTGAAGAGCAGTTCGATTTCACTTGATTTCATACTCACATCCCTATTATATCGAAGATACGGGCAGAACAGTGCAATGTCGAGAGCATGAATCATGTGTATTGTCTGAAAACACACTTATCTCATTCGCTCATTTCGACAGTTGTCATGCCAACACTTATCTTCCGTCTCAAACTTGTATTTATGACTGCTGGGTTTCGTCTCGTCTTTATTTCCCTGCATGTTAGTTGTACGTTAGCAGCGATACACAGCAAAACGGGTAGGTTTAGTAAGAAGCGTTGGCCGATACGGACGATACGGGTTCACTCAATCCAGTGACAGACCAGCGCAACGACGGCATGGTGAACTGTTCCCGCAGCGATCACAAACATATCGCTCTACTTGTGTATCTGAGGTTTGTTACACTATTGAGTGTCTGACGTTTGTGTGATTGCGTATTAAGTCCCATTTTACTGTTGAGAAAGTTTTTTCACAGAAACGAAAGTAACTGTGGCAGTAAAACGATTACATCGTAATTAAATTATTGCACTGTAACTACCACTACACATTGCGGTCCCCTTGTACTAGAATATTAGAAGAATATTCCTCAACAATATCAGAGTCTGTAACGTTGTGAGGCTGCTCGCCAAGACAGGTGCGAGTAGTCTATTGGCACCCTTGTAAAGCATTTACAAAGTTAAGAAATACTTGCAGGTGATCAGGGAAGAAAGACTACCAGCCGATCCTAAACATAAACAAATGTAGTGTCTATAAGTAGGTGAGAAGATGTGGTATCTTTTGACTACACGAATGGGTCGTGCGGAAGCGTTCTCGCTTCCCGCGCCTGGGTTCCCGGGTTCGATTCCCGGCGGGATCAGGGATTTTCTCTGCCTCGTGATGACTGGGTGTTGTGTGATGTCCATAGGTTAGTTAGGTTTAAGTAGTTCTAAGTTCTAGGGGACTGATAACCATAGCTGTTAAGTCCCATAGTGCTCAGAGCCATTTGAACCATTTTTGACTACACGAATGAGTAATAGGTTTCATGTAGAAAATTCTGTCCAGATTAAGGTAACAAGGTACTGAATGCGCAATCCCACTGGCAGAGATTGCAGATTTCAGAGTCAAATTTACCAAAACTACTAGCTTTTCGCGCTAGGCCTCGCCCGCGTACGCATATCTCACATATACATATTCCACGTATGCTTAAATTATTTCACACATATTTGTTCATATACGTCATTAGAATATTCATCGAATTTTATCATCTAGTTACGAGAAAAATGACTGCAGAGATGACGTTAAATGTGTCTTTGATACTCTGCCAAGTGTCGTCATCTGTGGTCCTGAAAGATATTGACAGAATTATTGGATTCCGACAGTGGTTATTATCGCGACGCAGTTGGCACATTGAAGTACACAAATAAGAAACACATTAAGATTGAAGTCCACTAAATACAGGAAAGATACAGTAATAGGGCGATTACAAATATTTTTATAAGTCACCGTTCTCATACGCACCCTAGGTATAACTAGAGTGCCTTAGTTGCACAGCATTTTTATAGAAAATGAGTCACATATGCCGCGCGGGATTAGCCGAGCGGTCTAGGGCGCCGCAGTCATGGACTGTGCGGCTGGTCCCAGCGGAGGTTCGAGTCCTCCCTCAGGCATGGGTGGGTGTGTTTGTCCTTACGATAATTTAGGTTAAGTAGTTTGTAAACTTAGGGGCTGACGACCTTAGCAGCTAAGTCCTATAAGATTTCACACAAATTTGAAATTTTTTGAGTCACGTATGTGTGAGATTTGGTTGAAATTGCTCTATGCGTTTCTCAGTTACACCTTTACATGCCTGTACTCATCCCCACCCTCCGCCATACCAGTACTAGGAGTGTCTTACAGTATCAGTAATATGTCCAGATAGCAAGTAATTCAGTCGCCAAGATTGGTAGAAGTTACACTACTGGCCATTAAAATTGCTACACGACGAAGATGACGTGCTACAGACGAGAAATTTAACCAACAGGAAGAAGATGCGGTGATATGCAAATGATTAGCTTTTCAGAATATTCACACGAGGCTGGCGCCGGTGGCGACACCTACAACGTGCTGACATGAGCAAAGTTTCCAACCAATTTCTCATTCACAAACAGCAGTTGACCGGCGTTGCCTGGTGATACGTTGTTGTGATGCGTCGTCTGAGGAGGTCAAATGCGTACCATTACGTTTCCGACTCTGATAAAGGCCGGATTGTAGCCTAGCGCGACTGCGGTTTATCGTATCGCGACATTGCTGCTCGCGTTGGTCGAAATCCAATGACTGTTAGCAGAATAATGAATCGATGGGTTTAGGAGGGTAATATGGAACGCCGTGCTGGATCCCAACGGCCTCGTATTACTAGCAGTCGAGATGACAGGCATCTTATCCGCATGGCTGTAACGGATCGAGCAGCCACGTCTCGATTCCTGAGTCAACAGATGTGGACGTTTGCAAGACACTACCCACCTGCACGAACAGTTCGACGACGTTTGCAGCAGCATGGACTATCAGCTCGGAGACCATGGCTGTAGTTACCCTTGACGCTTTATCACAGACAGGAGCGCCTGCGATGGTTTACTCAACGACGAACCAGGGTCCACGAATGGCAAAACGTCATTTTTTCGGATGAATCCAGTTTGTATTTACAGCATCATGATGGTCGCATCCGTGTTTGGCGACATCGCGGTGAACGCACATTGGAAGCGTGTACTCTTCTTCGCCATACTGGCTTATCACCCGGCGTGATGGTATGGGGTGCCATTGGTTACACGTCTCAGTCACCTCTTGTTCGCATTGACGGCACTTTGAACAGTGGACGTTACATTCCAGATTTATTACGACCCATGGCTCTACCCTTTATTCGATCCTTGTGAAACTCTACATTTCAGCGGGATAATGCACGACCGCATGTTGCAGGTCCTGTATGGACCTTTCTGGATACAGAGAATGTTCGACTGCTGCCCTGACCAGCACATTCTCCAGATCTCTCACCAATTGAAAACATCTGGTCATTGGTGGCCGAGCAACTGGCTCGTCACAATACGCCAGTCACTACTCTTGATGAATTGTGATATCGTGTTGAAACTGCATGGGCACCTGTACCTGTACACGCCATCCAAGCTCTATTTGACTCAATGCCCAAGCGTATCAAGGCCGCTTTTACGGGCAGAGGTCGTTGTTCTGGGTACTGATTTCTCAGGATCTATGCACCCAAATTGCGTGAAAATGTAATCACATGTCAGTTCTAGTATAATATATTTGTCCAATGAATACCCGTTTATCATCTGTATTTCTTCTTGGTGTAGCAATTTTAATGGCTGCTAGTGTAGGTAGAGATGTCATTGTCTTTCCACTCCGCCTTTGCTCTCGCTCCTAGGGCGAAACTACATCGTAATTGTCACTAATGAGCCTAGCGACATCGAAAACTATAGGCTCGATACTAATATCAGTAGTTTTCTAATATTTTTACATGTCATGGTTTCTCACACAATACAACCCAATACACCACGTGGACCCTCTAGGGATGGTAGGCGTGTATTACGTCCACGGTATTTTTATACAAATAATTCAACGATCAATCCATTTATTGGTGTGTATACAAAAAATTTGGTTGAAATTGCCCCAGACGTTCCTGAGCTATGTTTCTAAGTCATTGTTATCCCGAAGAGAGGTAGGTGGTTGTTACCATCGCAGTGCATTTGCGTGTTGCTTATATTCTACAAATGCAATTTTTACAAGCAGTCATCTACAAAATAGAGTACCATAAAACAAAGAAATAATAAGAACTTTACTGAGGGAGAGTCTGCCGAATACAACTACGGAATTTTCTAAAATATTCTGGAAAGAGATAATGAGAACTTGGCTGTAAACCTGAAAATTTGTAAAATTAGTTTCGTCGAAGACTCTTGTAGGGTCACATTAACAAAAATGTTTTTTTTTCCATGACCCATGAAACAGTACAAGGTTTGAATGTAAAACAATCAGTTTGGTGAGTTAGATTATGATCATCTTAAAGGACTACATCACCTTTGTCTACAGTTTTTGCCATTGTCATTGGTCTCTTGGAGTCGTCATAACGTAAACAGCAAACTGACGAGGTTACATTTGACAGTCCTAATGGTGTTCTATGTTGCAAATTACTGAATTTGTGCTTACTTTTCGTCATTAATATAATATCTGCATTCAGTTTACGAGACTAAATTCTGTAAGTACGGAAATGATTTACTTTTACTCGATATTTCTCGAGATTTTTCTTGAATTCTCTGGATATCCACTTGAAAGAATTATGGAACAGATGATGTTTGTGTTATCATCGGTCGTTTCAGACTGATAATGTGAGGGAGGGGGTGGAGGGTGCGCACACGAGACTTGGGGACCACCTTCTAAAATATCCTGTAGAACCCCGTCCTCTAAAGCTGGCATACTCACACTCCACCGCATATCTGCAAATTTGTCTGTGTGAAAGCACACATGGTCACCCAAACGCCCAAAAAGGGCTTGAAATTTGGTGTGAGGTGGGTGCTGTCTGTGAGGGTATTTGTTTTGGTATAGCCACTGCCTCTCGACCATTCCCATATGCCTAACCGTACTCAAACAATATTTCGGTTAGTTTACGGCATGAAATCAGAGCATTATGCTGCTTACAGTTCTCTGAGTCAAGCACATAGCCTGCAACACACATGGAACACACAGCAGGCGACCAAAGGAACTTTCATTCGTCAGTGACATCTACCAAATCAGCGATGCATTTCCGGACACACGTTAATAGGAAAATTTTTCCTCCATTTCCAATCAGGAATCTGTCCCTGTAGTTTATCGGTTTCATAAATGTTCACCCTGTAGATACGAGTGTAATCTACATATACCACAATATTTTAGCGCCACGAAGATTACTTAAGTCTCAATACAAAAGAGACTTCAGGGAAAGCGATGCTGAAATGTTAATGAGCCAAAAGTAACTCGTGCGTACAAATGAAGGGTCAAGCCCCCAATGTTTGAAGGCAACCCAGTCAGGCTGAACGCCTTAGACACACTGTCCAACGAGTACAGCAAGGTGGAGGTTCCCAGCTGTTTTGGAGTGGTATTATGTGGGGCCGACGTACGCCACTGGTGGTCATGGAAGGCGATACGTGAATGCCATCCTTCCGCCGATAGTGCAAGCATATCGGCATTATTTTGGCGAGGAATTTGTCTTCATGGACGACAATTCGCACCCCCAAGGTACACATCTTGTGAATGACTTCCTTCAGGATAACGACATCGCTCAACTAGACTGGCCTGCATGTTTTTCAGACATGAACCCTATCGAACATGCCTGGCATAGATTGAAAAGTGCTGTTTATGAACAACGTGACCAACCAACCACTTTGAGGGATCTACGCCGAATCGCCGTTGAGGAGTGGAACAATCTGGACCAACAGTGCCTTGATGAACTTAAGGATAGTGTGCTTCTACGAATACAGGTATGCATCAATGCAGGACGACGTGCTACTGGGTGTTAGTAGTATCGGTATGTAAAGCAGTCTGGACCACCACTTCTGAAGGTCTCGTTGTATGGTGGTACAACATGGAATGCGTGGTGTTCATGAGCAATAAAAAGGGCGGAAATGATGTTTATCTTTACTCCAATTTTCTGTACAGGTTCCGGAACTCTCGGAGACGAGCTGATGGAAAACTTTTTTGATGTATGTATAACCCTATGGAGTTTTGGTCATATGAAAGTGAATGAATTGGTAAAACCCTCCATACAATATCTCGTGTATTCGTCTGATATTCTATCTGAAGACAAAAGACACAAAGGAAAATTAATGAACTTCACGTTAAATGAGAGATATCTAAGTCATAAACCTCACATTGAAAAAAAAGTTACAAATGCTCAAAGTGAACAAGACGTAGCCGCAAAGGTTCAGTTATATTTCAGAATGAATACGCTACGTAATCGTCTCCTTTCCTAGCTGATATCTGTAGAGAATCTCTTGTGCATAGAGTATTCTCCTATGGCTGCGAAAGAGCAGAGTAACTCATATTTACGAAAAAGGGTATAAAGTCAGATAAACACAATTACAGTGCAATATCGTTGACGTCCTTCTCAGAACAAACTGTACCATTCCGGAAGATAACAAGTTTCTCTCATACAGTCAACACAGATTGAGAATAATCCACTTGCGTGGAGCACAGCACGGTTTATTGACATACTCTCTCTCTCTCTCTCTCTCGCACACACACACACACACACACACACACACACACATTCACGCAGCACTTGTTGCGGGTGACCTGGTACTATGTGTCTTTTCTGGTATTTTTGCGTTGTGTCAAAGGGGATAATTACGTGTGTGATCGTTTTCTAAAGTTTGTTGGTTTCGTATGAGTCTAGGAAGGGATAGAACCTTGTCGTGTTACCCTGTTACTGTACTGTTAACTTCTTATAACTTTATTCAAGTGCAGGTCAGATTTTGATTGGTGAAATGAATAATTACCATTAACTCAATCTGGGTAGTATCTGGCTATAAAAATGTTTAATTAACCGCTTGATTAATACTGTGAGCATTGTGACGGTGATTTTCTCCTTCGAGTAGTACCTTTTCACTTATGATTCATGATTTTAATATTGATTTAATGTACTGCGTGTTTTATTCACTATTTTTTATGAATCCCAAGACGAATTTTGTTAATAAAATTAATATCTCCTTTGTTTATGTAAATTAAGGTATGTAATATTGATGTAAAGAAGTCGTGTGACCTAATAGCTTAAAAGTTAAATAAATGTGGTCAAGAAAGCAGACGCTTGATTGTCGGAATGGGAAGCACAGTGATGGATTGTGTCACGGAAGTTCGTTAGAGGAGAAAGGAAGAAGAATTTTTCAGCAGTACATGGACTGTAAAATGTCGGGAATACTACTAAAGAACAGTTGTTAGGAGCAGTGGTTGAAATGAAGCTTTTTTTTTTACCTAAACAGGAACAGATGCCCAGACGAAGACGGAATAAAGAAGACCAGCTATAGTCGAGACGGCGTTAAGAGAATCCCTGACACCTAGCAATGCTGTAACCAGCAACTGTGAAGTGCAAACTGCTGCAGGCAAAGAAATATGTCTACAAATATAACAATAGGTACAGATGTGTGACAGCACTGAGGGTTTCCTATAGAGACAAAATCGTTTATTGTGACTATTTGAGGTAGGCACGCGAAGCTGCCACGCCCATAACACTACTGTCAGGGCCCTTTTTATGCCAAGTCGACTTTGGTATTCATCGACGGAGGGCCGTCTGTTTCTTGATGTGAATTCTCAAGTACCTTCCTTCGAAGACTTCACTGTAACTCAATATGTTAACAGTAAATCACTGTTATGAACAGTATTATGCCAGGAGAGACGTATTTGCACTATGGAGTTAGTTCATAATCAGTATTGTGTGGGTATAGCCCGCATTAATTTGAAGTGTAAGTTCTAAGTAAATTAACACCATGTCAGATTAATTAATCATTGTGTGGGTGCCCACTGTTGTCCACAGTATCGCATTTATAGCAATTTTCGTCACTGGACAGTTTAACAAAGTAGTATTTTGAGTTATATGAATTTTTAACAAATTTAGTTTTATAGACGACATATTGTCATTTTCTCAGCACCTGGGTGCAGTGAAGCCATGTGCTGCACCTGAGATCCAGCGGTCATTCACCACGTCAGCAGTCAAGATCATCTCAGGTAGGAAGTTCATATTCTCATCTCTGGAGCTGTCGCATTGAAAATAATAACAACAGCACATGTGTGCATGAAATAATACACAATCTCCAATACTTCAGTGCAGTTAATAATTTAAGTATTTACTAGAACAGTGCTGAGTACTCATAAATTACGTAATATAAATGGAACTCTGTTAAATTTCAAAACACGAGGACCAGTTACGTATGGCTCTTCCTAGGAAACCTACAAACTTCCTGGAACTAAATACCTTTGTTCCAGAGATGGAAGAGTTGAGATTTGCTGACGAGCAATGGGAGGGGGGTGGCCGCCTAGTTACCCCATCTGGGGGGAACAAGCAGGAGCCGCGAACTTTGTCCTGGAAGAGGTTAAACCTAAGGTCTGTTTCAGGTGTGGTGGTAGTGGACATTTTGTTTGATCATCTCCGCGAAGCAGGACATGCGTTCGAACATCTCACGCCATTGGATGCCGGCGGCAAGAGGTACCCGTCTTCCTGTTAAGAATTGTTCCCACATTACTGCAGTGCGAACTTGACGCTTCTTTATGTGTGGATCGAGTTTAATAATGTGTCTGTATGTGCTAAGTTTGATTCTGTGTGTTCTGTTTTAGTACCTGATTATAACGGGTACCTCGAATTTGGGAATTTATGTGCAATGCCTCTACTGTGTCCCCAACCCAGAGACGTCGTATGGTTAAGGGGCAAGAGTTACCTCTGGTAGGGGAGCTTTTGGCGAGTTAGACACACTGTATTTTTCATGGCCTGTGAACTTTGTCGTTAGTAAGAATTTGCCAGTTGTTACTGGACTGCGATTTCAATGAGCGTACCGGTCGGGTTCTTGACTATGAATCTCACACCTTGTATTCTGAATTTTACCCTAATGAAAGGATAGCATTGTGTTCGTGTTGGCACTGTCAACCGATTAGAAGTGTGCAGGCACTGAATATTTGGAACCTGGTGATGCTAGTCAAGTTTGGAGCTTGTTATCCCAATTTCCCGTTGCCTTCCCTAATAAATTTGCCGTCATTACTGAGATTAGATATGAGATTCCCTTGGTTGATGGTATTCCTGTTCGTCAGGCGCCTTATAGATTTGCTGGCTAATTAATAACCTGCCCTAGGATTCTGTCATAACACCTTCAACTTCTCCTATGCTTCACCAGTTTTTCTTGTTCCTAAGACACAGAGTGGCGATTATCGGTCAGTCATCGATTATGGGGACCTCATCTAGAAGGTCATCTTTGGAATCAGTTCCATGCCCAAACTTCGCAGTTGATCATTTTGTTCGTGGGCGCCCTTTGGTACCCTGACTACACCTCAACCAAGCTTACCATCAGACACCCTTGACCATAGATTCCATATCCGTAACTGCCTTTGGTACTGATCGGAACATTTACGAGTTTAATTGGGTTCTTTCGGACTTTCTACGAGAGCGGCTGTAATCTCTCGTCTTTTGGAATATGTTTTGGGAGATTTAAGTTCAAGTCCTGTTTTAGCTATCTTCATGATGTGGTAGTTTACAGAGCCACGTTTGTGGAGCGTCTAGATCACCTCGAGGAAGTTTTATTACATCTTAGGTGGCTGGGCTTACTGTCAAGCCTTCTAAGATTACCCTGGCTTCCCTCGTATATCTGTTATGGATGGCCTGGTTCTGGCTTTCTGGTGGAGGGGGGCGGAGAAGTCACTTAAGGACGTATAGAATAATAGGTTTTAACAGCACTCATAGTATGGCAAGCAGAAGAAAGAAGTATGTCTGGATTCCCTATTATGGCTTCATTTCGGAGAAAGTGGCTGAGGAATTTAAATATTATTCCTGATTTATTTATTCTTAAAATAATGACCAGCATTTAATTCGCCACGAATATAGGGAACCTAAGACATATAGCAGAACAGCTATTTATTGTATTAAGTATCCGCAATGTGACTGCCACTACGATGGATAAACTGGCAATGTCTATGCAATTAGAGTTAAATATTAATAAACTAGGGAATATTGCGGAGAATATTTCTATACTTCACGTCTATGAAAGTGCCAAACTTTGAACCGTTTGGATGAGATCGAGCCGGCCGTTGTGGCCGAGCGGTTCTAGGAGCTTCAGTCTGGAACCGCGCGACCGCTGCGGACGCAGGTTCGAATCCTGCCTCGCTCATATGCGTGTGATATCCTTCAGTTGGTTAAGTTTAAGTAGTTTTAATTTCTAAGGGACTGATGACCTCAGAAGTTAAGTCCCATAGTGTTCAGAGCCATTTGAACCATTTGGATGAGATCAAGATTTCCAAACCTTGCTCGTAAATAATTTGACCCCAGACATAAAAATCACCTGAATGACGTAGTAGCATACCTTCAGTAGCCAGTTTAGGAAGTAGCTTACTGTCTTTTCTGTTCCTATTTCTTATCTTCCCACGGTCCCGTAATCTGCTCCCTGTATCTGTTTTACTCCTATAACAAAATGGGTTATTGCTGCAGAACTAATTTTCATTTTTAGTTACTTTAATTTCTTAAAACGTTTTAAAATTCTTTTAATCTTACAAATGTTGTACCTTTCAACGTCACTGATTCACAACGTTTCATTTGTTGTGTCAGGACTGTTCTGTTATTGGATGCAGATCTAGCAATTTTATGTTTTAAATGTTTTTCCTTATAATTTCACTGGTTCATAACTCGTAATTTATTATGTTTGATTTTTCTGTTATTGGATTCAGGTTTTGGCAATTATGTTTCAACTGTTTTATCTTTTGATTTCACTGGTTCACAACCTATCATTTTTTATGTTTGCTCTGCTGTTAGATGCAGATTTTCGCAGTTTTACATATGTCGATCTTTGGCTTATACTATTATTTATGCTTGCATTCCATGTTATGTGTACGTCGCTTTGTTGCACTCTTTCTGTCATTACTCGAAATGCGTTTTCTCATTTACTTGTTTAGGCGAACATCTCTAGTACTAGATTGCCGCTATTTTCGATTATAACCTTTATTTATTCTTCATTCTTTCGGCATTCGTACATGCTTGTGCCTTAGTTCCTCTCCGTGTGGTGCTATGCGCCCGCTTCACCGTGCTTATCACAAATACGGCCCGCAGCGTTACTGCTCAGTCTGCTTCCTATGGCCGCACGGGTCACACAGGCGCGTTCAGTATGTATTCAGCTCGAATGCAGGTACTTTCTTGTGCTTGACCGTATCAGGCTGCTACCCGATCTGCGTCAGTGAAACATAGCGTCGTTACTTATTTTTTGTGTTACTTCCACCTAATCTTCTATGGTGGGTCTATCTTTACAGATTGCATTCTCGATGACAGTTTTGGGCATTTTCGTAGGCTGTGATTGAAATTTGAGGTTCATTGTAGCCACAACTTTTGATGTTATTTGACGGTCCACCTACGGTAGTTGGAGGAGGAGATTAGTGTTTAACGTCCCGTCGACAACGAGGTCATTAGAGACGTAGCACAAGCTCGGATTAGCGAAGGATGGGGAAGGAAATCGGCCTTGCCCTTTCGAAGGAACCATCGCAACATTTGCCTGAAGGGATCTAGGGCAATCACGGAAAACCTAAATCAGGATGGCCGGACGCGGGATTGAACCGTCGTCCTCCCGAATGCGAGTCCAGTGAGCTAACCACTGCGCCACCTCGCTCGGTCTCCTGCTAGTTGTTTGGGCGATGACATGACGTCCTACTACAATTAGGTAGGCTATTTATCAATCATTTTATCTTGTTTTCCATTTATATATGTTAATCTTTAACTTTTTAAATCTCTTAATTGTCTAATGGAGTGGGTTACGACTTTTGTTTTACTTCAGATTTAAAATCACCCTGAAGATGGACTAAGACGCCGGTACCTTGGTAGTCTATAGCGACATCTGTCGGGCAAGACTTGGGTCAATAAAGTATTTTACAAATTTGAAGGATTTGTTTGTCATGAACATGTTGCTGAATAATTGTGGATGTCCGTCGAATAAAAATTTCTAGTGTACAACTGTCTTGAGCACTACTGAAATATGAAACCAAGTAAAATGAATCTCATGGAACTTAACTTATAGTTGTTGTCCATGAAACAACACATCTTCTCTTTAATAACGTGAATAAAACTTATTAATGTTCCACAATAATAATTATTAGTTCGTTATGAACCGACTTTTGGGTTCTTACGCAGTCATTAGACAACTTAATGTTGAACTGATAGTCCGCACAACTTCTGCGACTATGGAACAGTTATAACAAGTTTATTAGCTAATGGTGAGAGGAATAATAACTGGTTGCTACTTCAATGAGGGTGAGTAATGAAAATGTGTTTGAACATTAAGGACCCACTCGGGATTCTTTGATAAGTGTCTCTTAATGGCCAGAATTTCAAGTAATGTTATTTTTCTCCTTTTAATTCCTTTGCGGAGAACATCACATTTCAAATCATACAAATGACATTCACTCAGAGCATGTTCATCAAACGTGGAATCTTTCTTTCTCAGTCTCCAATTCCTTTCATTCTGAGTCTGTCTAGTGGTTATGGGCCTATCTCATTGACCTACATATCATTTGCCACACAGATTGAAGGAAATTCTATAAACTCCACTCTGTTCTAAAGGTAAAATCTTATCTTTACTGTTGAACAGAAGGTGGGCAACTGTATTCCTGGTGTAAAACGCTGGAGTATATTTCTTGGACTTAAGTTTCCTGGTGGGAACCTGTGAAGGCCCACCCACATATAGCACCGGGGCCAATTTGCTGTCACTGCGCTTTTGTGCTTTCTGAGGTGGATAAAGGAGAGCTTTTACCCTGTGTCCCTTCTTTTTGAAGACTATATTGTCAAGCAGTGTACGCATATAACCATTCCTGTGTGTTATTTCTTTAATTATTTCCAGCTCATTTTCAAAATCTGGTTTGGTCTCGGACACAGATAGCAAACGGCGCACCATGGAGTGGAAGGCTGCATGTTTATGTGTTATGTGATGCTGGGAACTGACTGGTTTTACTGTGTCCGTTGTGGTTTCTATTCCATACATCTTAAACAAATGCTGTTCATTACAGATATGTATGGTAAGGTCTAAAAAAGTTGGTGGAGTCTCCTACTAATTCCATTGTAAAATTTACTGTGTTGTGAATTCAAATGTCAAAAAAATTTATGTAACTGTTGAAACGTCCCCTTTGAACAATTTATACAAGACTGTGCTTAAACTGACACACAATATTTTGTTAGCGCAACGCAATCTGACTTTCAAAATTCTCTACAAAAGAATGGCCCTGACTAACATTAAACTATACCATTCACAAATCACTTACCTTACAAAAATCTTCGCTGCTCAAGCTACTGCAATACAGCGAGCGCCACTACTGCCAGCTAAATAAAAGATTCAAACTACTGAAGGCACTAACTACTGATAGGGATAGTTAGCAAATGAAAGATATTAATAGAGAACAAACAATGTATTTACCTTGATATCATCATATACAAATATAGCAGTTCATGACAAATTTCAAAACTCCGCCATCTCTCTCCCCACATCCACCACTGCTGGCGGCTCACCTCCAACTGCGCAACGCTACGCGCTGTTAACATCCAGCTGCCCCTCTACAATGGCAGACAACAATGCAAACTAGCCACAGACTGCACACAGCACAGCCAGTGATTTTCATACAGAGGTGGCGTTACCAATAAAAAAACCTAAACAGCCTACTTACATAGAGAAAACATAAACAGCCTACTTACATAGCCCCCATGCTCCCCACAAAAAATTTTACAAATTGGTTTGGGCAGTGCCCAATACAGATTTGAAAAATTTTTTTTCATAATTACAATAACAAAGAAATCAAATGCACACACTTATTGATACAATGTTGGTCAAAAGCTAAAAATTTCTCACAGTCCATAAAGACAGTCCTGATTCATCACAGTAAAATTGCAGTGTTTTTCTCAAAGTCTGAGCAGTAAAAGAAAATGCACACGGAAGTAGTGGATTTCCTTGCAGTCTTGAAGAAGTAGTGTTGTCCTTCCAACGGAACGACAGTGCTGACTCTTGACATGCATACAGGTAATGGGCCACAACAGAGCAAACCCACAGCAGAGTCAGTCGTAGTTTGGAAGAATATTGGTAGGTAGGTCATCACAGAGCAGACCCACTAGAGTCCTGGTAGAGATTGTGGTATTGGTGGGCCACCAGAGGTGCAGACCCACTGTAGTCCTTGTAGAGATGGCCAGCAGCCATCTGTTGCGATTGTGCAGGTGCACATTCACCATCGAAGAGTCTTGCGGAGAATATAGCAAGTCCATAAACCACCACTTGTGCACTCACAAAGTTTTTGGAATTGTCCTTAGAACCAGCAATGCTGTTATCCAGTCCCTTGCTGAATTAGTAACACACGTGCAAACACTATCAGTCCCTACTTCTCACATATTGTCCATATACTATGACCAACAGAAACGTGTGCAGTGAAATGTAACTTAATTTGAAGAACTGGTGTCTGTACAATTATAAATTTACAACATGAAAATACAATTACAAAGGTACAAAATACATCATTAAAGAACATAACAATACAGATAACATTTGTAGTAACACAGGCTTTACAAAAGAATAGAAATAAACATATACATCAGTGGAATTATGACATGAGTACATACATAAAGGATCACAATAACTTTTGAAACATCAACTTCACACATGAGCATTGAACAGAACAGAATTAATAATGTCTAACATCTTTACAAAGTAAATAACATATTATTAATGCCAATTATATTCGAGGATAACAGTATTCCTCATCATAGTGAATGTAGCTTAATATTAAAAGAAGAAAAAATTCTATAAAACTACACAGAGACAGGAAGAAAACAAATACACAAGGGTACACAAACATGTAGTGGGATAACACAAAAAGAAAGGACAGGGTTCGTTGTACTGCAGTATTTTGCATTATTTCTCGGAGATCTCCCTTCATTCGTCATTATTCCCAAAAAGTCCTATCTATACCTGCTTTCTGTATTCTATTCATATTTCTTTCAAAATAAATATGGCTCATTGTACAATACTCATTTAGGCCCAAACCGTTTTCATGTAACTTTCAAAGCATTCTTCCCCTATTCTCCATAGTTCGTTTCTTATATAGTCTACCCCCTCTTAAGCTAACTTAAATCTTCTAAGCTCAGATATTAAACTAAGGGACGAGGCAATGCAGCAGCACAAAACAATTAATACAAACAGCAATGATAAAAAATACAAAAGGCAAGGCAAGCAGCATAAATTACAACTAATATAAGGCAATGAGCAGCAAACGAAACAAAACAAAAAAAAAATCTGGCTTAGCAGAGTAACACAAATTAAAGTTCAGTAGCACTATGCCTGGCAAACAGCAGCAGAAAATTAAATAACTTCTACCTAAACATGACATAGCTAAAGCAGAAAAAATAATACACTAAAGATAACAATGCAGATAAGGGAAATGTATATTCACATCTTAATGTCTATGTAATTAAAGTGGTGCACCACAACAACTGATTGTAAAAAGAAATATTACCATGTACTTGAAAAGAAAATTATGTGTTACTGTTACTAGTTCCTTCTTATTGTTCTTTCCTTTCCAAGTGCTCCTTTTTTAAAGAATGTGGATCATAAAATAATTATTTAATAGATCTGTTGACAGAAAGTGTTCACATTAGCAAATGCATTTCATTTTATAAAAGCAATGCTGCAACACAGCTGGAAACCAGATATCAAATGAAATAAGCAATTACGCAAACCAAAGCATAAAAACATCATTCAATTGCTATGTGGCATTTCGTAAGTCAGTAGCTCTCAATTCTCATAGAAAGACGCTTGTCATAATTAGGTGTGCAGATGTAAAAATATTTCTCATCATTTCATTAGGCATTTCAGTAAATATCAGAAAGTACGATATGTTTCCAAGTAATTAGCGTGTCGGATTTGCGATGCTTTCTCTAAAGGAATGACAATGGCCAGGATAATGGCCTTCCCTTTCTTTTTTTTTCTTTCTTCCTGTGCTCTGAAAGGCAAGCGCTAATGACTTTTTCTCCAGGCGTCTGACACAGCTGGGTGCCCGCGACGCATTACGTGCAGGTGGTCACTTAACTTTCGTACGGAAATATTTACGACAGCAGTTTCCGCTACAGTGACAGTCTCACATAGAAATATTTCACAGGTCAAGAATGAGCGTTGCAAATCTGTAGAAACAAAATGCTATTGATATAACAGTGTCCAAAAAATTTTCGTCTGCATTGTAATACATTCATGCATATACACACACATTTCATAACTCTTAAAGTACGATTCTTGGTTTCCAACAACCTTTTCATAAATCAGAGTCCCTAACCCCTACTCCTTATTCCTTACCTTATTACACATATACATATTCATATTCATCAACGCGTCTTCAATATTTCATCATAATAGCTACATAGCATAATCAGATTCCTCATATAGCATCAGCTTATTTATCATAAACATACCTCAGCAGCATAATACACATCGTCGTCGTAAAAATAACATCATAACACCTCAGTCAAATCTCAAAAACGTCGTAGCTTTCTGCAATAATTTCAAAACCTAAAAAAATTCTCTGCTCATTTCAATAGTGTCATCTACCTCAAACGTACTTTAAAATCATGCTCCCTTACCAAATATATCATTCAAAGCTCTCATAGTATCACAATGGTTCCGAAAAAATATGAACAGATCACACAGTACAGACAAAATACAATTTCGTAAGTGTGAAGTTATCCAACGGTGTAATTACGTAAACATGTGTCACTGACGTAGTAAAAAACATGTTTATCTCTCAGTTAAATGATCAGATAGCTGTGTAATTTGTGTGTTAGAGAAATATGGTACCGATGTGTAAAGTTGTATAAGCAAATACCATATTAGCTAGGGCTCCTTGTGCTTGCCAACCACATGGTACACAAAGCAGGCGTGTACCCCCCTGAGGATTATTGTAATTATACCCTCAGGTGTTACAGATTACAGCAATGAAATGAAATGTATCACTGAAAACCTTTGTATCATTGTACTCCAAATATCTTTAAAAATAAATATTTTAAGTACATAATCAATCACTCAAATACGTGTCCTGTAGCGCTAAATGTGCATCTTGTTGCAACATGATCTCTGTGGAAGTGTCGTAGTTATCGTCCTCCGAAAGCTAAGTTCTGCATAAGTCAATGTACTTACCTCATAATACACAAAAGTGAAATGCTTTGCGTATAGATATCGTAGTTATTACGCTTATTGTTGTGATGAAGAAAGTACTGTACAGTATAGTATTGTTATGCCACGAAAAAGGCTGTCTCATTGTTGCTATACCACAAAAGTTACTACTAAAACATGTTTTTCTTCCTAGAAGAATTCAGAAAACTGTGCAGATATAAAACAGATACACTGCAAAAGCAACATTGTAAATTGTCACTCATTAGTAGCGTCGTGATAACATCGTGTAGCTGTCACATAAACTAACCACTGTGCCATCTGGTATCTCACTGAAAGTACTTTAAATCCAGAATATATTTTCAAGTAAACCAAAATGTTGCATTAAAATCTCATTAGCAGTACTGGTAAATGTTCTAAGTATGTAAGCCTTATAGTCGTTCCATAATCGTGCAACAAACAAGCAAGAATGTACACACACAATAACACTGTGACGTCTGTTCACTATAACAATGCATTCGTAATTTCTGTTTAAAAATGTTCCCTTGGTTCTTGATTGGATATTTAACTTCAAACATTGTTGTATGTTAACAGATTCTAAGTCTGACAAAGCATACTAGAAATGTGAAGTGAAAAGTTTTATACCAAAGACTAAGTTAAAAAGCAGATTATCTCTCAGTAAGCGGTTTTACATGTGAAATGTGGTGTAAACCTTTACTCTTCCTAGTACGCAGAGTTTCAACTTCAACGCAATTATCATGTGGTATACGTCGGATTCTGTAAAGTCCATTGTAAACTAGAAAGAATTTGTGACTCAAGTGTTTCTTCTTATGTGACAATGAATGAGCTTTATTGAGAACTTTCTGACCAATATACAACTTCTTTGCATTTGCTTTACCGTGTAGTTTTCTCCTTTTGTCTGCTGCAGATTTTATATTTTTAAGAGCCAAATCAATTATGTCTTTGTGTCGAAGTTTACGTGTATTCGGGAAAGGTACAAGCTCTCTGATTCTGTTCGATGGTTCTTCATTCTTCAGTACAAGAGTAGGTGGTAAAGCAGTGGAATCCTGAGGCATTTCATTTAGCACATTTTGAAATAATTGTAGATATCTGTCCCAATGCTGATGCTTTCTGTGACAATAAAGTCTGCAAAGCTTATTGATTTCTTTCATAATCCGTTCAGACGGATTGCAATGTGGTGAGTACAATGAAATAAAAACAGGTTTGATTTTATGATTCCGAAGCGTGCGTGACCAAACAGCAGATCTAAATTGCGGTCCGTTATCTGAAATGACTTTAGCAACGTGGCCAACTTCACGTAAGAAATTTTTAACAAAGGCGTTGGATACAGACCGTCCAGTGGCTTTACGTAACGGTGTGAAAGAAACAAATTTTGAAGTAAGTTCAACAGCGACAAGAACGTACGAAAATCCATTAGATGTTCTGACAAGCGGTCCCAAGAGATCAACAGCAGCAAATTCTTTTAATTTAGAAGGAATAATAGGAAACAACGGAGCACGATGTGAGATAGTAGATGGTTTCGCCTTTTGACAAAGTTTACAAATGGACAAGACTCTTCGAATTCTCTTTTCCATATTGTTAAAATAACAAGTCGTTCGAAGAATATGATAACATTTTCGTGGACCAAAATGTGCGTAGCTGAAATGAATGTACCAAATGAGCTTATTAACAAAATCGTCTGGAATGCAAAGTACCCATAGCTTGTCATCAACAGTACAGCGTTTGAAGAGTATGTTGTTTCTAACCAGGTAATAATGCCGAATCTGAGTGTGTGTCTTTTCATGCCATTTACTTTTGATGTCTCTCCAAATCGGATCTTTATCTTGTTCATGAGCAATGTCTTTTAAAGATGTGGTGATGAAGTTTTCAAAGGCGACTTTCTGAATGTAAAGAATACTGAAATTTTTCTCGAGGTTGCCTTCTTTGTTACTTTTCTCAAGCCCAGCCGGTACGCGTGACAGTGCGTCCGCAACAATGTTCTCCTTGCCGGGAATGTAGACTATTGTGAAGCGGAATTCTTGCAGAAACAATGCCCAACGTTTTAACCTGTCATGATTTAATTTTGAAGACATAAGAAATTGTAATGCACGATGATCACTGTATACTTTTACGTGCTTAACAGAAAGAAAGAAACGGAATTTGTTAAATGCCCAAACGATAGCTAAAGCTTCTAATTCAGTAACGGAATAATTTTTTTCAGATTTTGTTAGCACTCGGCTAGCAAAAGCAATGGTTTTCTGAACGGTAGTGTCATTTTCTATGGCTTCTTGAAATAAATGGGCACCAAGACCGACTTTAGAAGAATCCATGCTAAGGCAGAAATCTTGTGACAGATCTGGATGAGCTAGTATTGGCGCGTTAAGTAGCGATTCTTTCAAAGAATTGAATTCCAACTGTGCTTGTTCGTCCCAGTTCCAAATAGTATTTTTTCCAGTGAGAGAACAAAGTTTTGGTGTAACTAGAATTTGCATATTCAGAAAACGACGGTAAAAATTTACGAGACCTAGAAAACTGCGGACTTGTCTTTTTGTAGATGGAACTGGAATGGCTCTGATTGCTTCTAACTTTTCAGGATCCGGCTGAATGCCTTCAGAAGAAATAATATGTCCCAAAAACCTCACCTTTGACCTACCGAATTCAGACTTTTCCAAGTTAACTGTAATTCCAGATTCTGCAAAAATATGTAACACGCTGTTGAGGATGCGATTGTGTTGTTCCCATGAGGCTTCTGCTATTAGAATATCGTCCACATATAAGGTGATGTGACGTTTTAAGAACTCAGGCAATATGGAATTTAGCCCGCGAATGAATGCTGCTGAAGAAATGTTCAAACCAAAGGGAAGTTTCCGAAACTGATAACAAACGCCGAAACAAAGGAAAGCTGTGTATATTCTACATTCTGGATGAAGTTCGATCTGATAAAAGCTGGATCTGAGATCAATGGAAGACAACACTTTTACACCATTAAAATTTTGAAGAAGTTCTTCCATCGTCTGCGGCCTGTCTGTTTCAGGAATAATGATAGTATTGATTTGTCTCGAATCCAAGACAAGCCTGATCGATCCATTTTTCTTCTCAACAACATGTAATGGATTGTTGTATGAGCTTACTGCAGGCTCAATAATGCCCTCGTCGAGCATAGATTGTATTTCTGTTCTAACACGGTCCCTATAATGCGCCGGAATTACGTATGGTCTAACACAAAATTTAGTATGCTCACGAACACGAAATTGGTATTGAAATCCCTTGATTGTTCCTGTTTTGTGAGTAAAAACTGTGGAATGTGCTTGTAAAATCTCAAAAAGGTCCTGCCTATCAGTGTCATTACAATTCTCAATTGTTTGAATTTTATTCTGAATTAACTCATTAATTTCAAATGCGCCGTCGATATCACCCCTGTCAGTACTTGCAGAGTGATTGTTAGCGTCAAGTTCCGTCGAAAATTCCGAACTGTTGTCTAACAGGAGGTAAAGCCGATTAATTTCTTCGTCGTGGTTTGAGAGCCAATCTTCAAATTTCAAAGCTACTGACTTACCTTCTTTTTCTAAAGTTATTTCAGCATCGTGAAAGTTTAAGATTGCTTTGTATTCATTCAAAAAGTCTACTCCCAGTATAATTTCCGTCGACAATAATGGAACAATAAGGAAGTTCGTAGAGAAGCTGTGGCTTTGTTGGCGTACATCTACACTTTTTCCAAAGATTGCACCTTGTAATTTAATCTTACGTAACAGAAGTGTGGGGCAATCGTTCGATTTGTTGCATTTGCTAAAGGCTGTTTCACTGATTACTGAAATGGGACTGCCAGAGTCAAGTACTGCCGTAAATTTTACGTCATTTACTGTAATGTGAATCACAGGATATGCAATGTTGTTATGTTTTACGTCATGTTCTTGGAGTAAGATGTCCCTAATGTCTTCCATTTTTACGTAATTACTAGCTACGGCAGATGCGTCGTTAGTTTCATACGTGCGTTTTTTGGCTGCCTGCGGTGTGAGTCATTGCCTATTGTCTCTTTGTTGGCGCGCGTCGTTATTGGGGTTTGGAGACCTAACTTCTACAAATTCACCGTGACGAGAGGGCCCTGCTCTGTTTGAATCCCGCCAGTTCTGATGCAATTCAGGTCTGTCGTTACGATCATATCGTCTGTCGTCATGTCGGTAGATTCCATAGTTTCTTTCTTGTCGGTCACATGGTGGAGAATTTCTCCTTGAATCGTAACTGCGCGCTGATCCGTTGCGTCTAAAGTTATTCTGTCTCCCTTGATAGTATTTATTTTGGTTCCCATATTGTCTGTTTCTCTTATTGTCTCTGTGATAGTCATTACCACGGAGAGGTGATCTTTCCCTGTAGTTATTACTACTCTGCCAACGGTTGTCATACGGGTGGTGTCTGTTTTGGTCACGATTTGTGTTGTGAGAATAGCCTTGTCGTGTCAAGTTATTACTTCTTTCATCGCGGAATTGCGACGGATGTGACCTGTAATTGTTGTGTTCCTGCTTTCGCGTTCCGCGATTGTCAGTGTCAATTTCTAATTCTTGTAAAAGTCCTGAAATGCTTCAATGTCGTCTTTGCAACGTCCTGCCAAAATAATATGTCGTAAATGTTCAGGCAGTTTGATTAAGCAAATGCGGATGAGTTCTGATGGGCTGTATGGGTTTGTCAGGTACTGATTCTTGTGCAACATGTCTTCAAAATATTTCACAAGACTGGAAAATTCAGACTGTTCAAAGTGTTTCATCATCATGATGCTATGTTTTACACGGTCTTGTGTGGCTTGAGACCAATATGCTGAGAGGAAGGCATGGTAAAACTCTCCTTCACTGTGGCAATCGTGAATGACCGACCGCATTCTTACAGCTGGTTCATTCTCCAAGTAGCCACACGTAAATTCTAATCTGTGTTCTAACGACCAGTTGGGAGGAAAACAATGAGAGAATTGATGGAGCCATGCTTGTGGATGAATGTCGTTGCCAGAATTCTTAAATGTTTTGAATTTACGTGTAGTAATGAACAGCTTATAGTCAAAATCATCATGTCGGCGAGTCGCATATCGGTCATTGTTAGGTCGTGTCGGCCGTTCCATATCAAAATTCGGTGCACATTGCCAATTTCTTTCATAACTTCCGAAATGCCCTGTGTCATTATTTTGTGGCTGTTCCGTATTTCTGTGTCCCTCTTCCCGTATTGGGGCGCGAGTATCCTCTGAAATACGTAATTCTTGAATTACCTGTGTCAGCTGATCTTGTACTTCCCGGATTTCTCTTTTGTACTGTGTATTGATTTGATTTTGATTCTGTTTGAATTTTCTAATTTGTTCATACTCTTCTGTGTCAGTGAAGGCTACAGGTGTTGTGTTATTCAGATCATCATCTACCTTTGTAGATAAATTAGTGACCTGATCCGAAAGTTCGGCTACTTTCTCCGATAGTGAACACATTTCCTCAGTGTGTTTTTCTGAACCAAGTTTCAGAGTGTCCATTTGTGTTGAAATCGAATCTACTGTGTCCTTTAAGTTTTCCTGAGTTTTTGCAAGTTGCGTAACCGAATCGGTAGATGCAACTGAGTCAATTTTAGCTTGCAAGGTGTTGTGATTTTCATGAACAATAGTTTGCAGTTCTTTTATGGCTGCTTCATGATTCTGTAATGCATTTTCATGCCGCGAAAAAATAGGTTGGAAATGCTCACAAATTTGTGTTTTTACGTCGTTAAAGACTTTTTGACATTTCGATTCAATGTGATGTAACTCAGTAGTTAAATCCTCACGTGTTTGTTCAAGAGTTTGTTCCAATGAGTCTAACTTTTGAAGATTTTGTTCCATTGCGTCTAACTTTTTAAGATTTTGTTCCATTGAGTCTAACTTTTGAAGCTTTTGCTGTGTTTGTCCCATTTGTTGTATTAATTGTAATAACAATGCATTGGTGTCTGAAACATGTTCCTCAGTGCTTTTCGGCAGTGAATTTGCACCGGAAACATTCACATTTTGACAAGCAGAAAATGTGTCTTGACTTATTTGAGAAAACGGTGAGGATCCAAAACCTGAATCTACAGTATTTGCGAAATCGTGTCGTGTCATTTCGGCTTCCTGAGGCGAGCTATTGCCGACCGATCGATCGATAATGCTTCCCTCTTCACTAATTGTTTCACTGCCCACGCCATTGTTTGCCGCCCGCTCCATTTCCCTATGTACAATTACCAAATTACTACTTTGAACATCAGTTAATTCATTACTCGGTGGCGCTAACACACTGCTTTCATTTTCACTGTCATTTCTCAGTTTACTTTGGAGCCTAGTATTACGTTTTCACACGCCATTATTGTCACAGTATTTCACACGACAACACAGAAAAACACAATTTGAAGATCAAAAATAAGAGAACACATTAAAATAGCACTGAAAATAATATCTAGTTAATTGCAGCTGCGAAATACTTGGTGCAAATCTACATGCATGCCACAACTGTTTTACTGTACAACAATGAAAAACTACAACTACAAAGGAAATTCTCTCTATAAGTACGCGCTAGCAATAAAAAATAGCTACACTAATTACACAAACTACAACAAAAAATCAGAAGATTCCAGTGAGGTATCCTCGGCTAAGGGTCGACATATGAAACGTCCCCTTTGAACAATTTATACAAGACTGTGCTTAAACTGACACACAATATTTTGTTAGCGCAACGCAATCTGATTTTCAAAATTCCCTACAAAAGAATGGCCCTGACTAACATTAAACTATACCTTTCACAAATCACTTACCTCACAAAAATCTTCGCTGCTCAAGCTACTGCAATACAGCGAGCGCCACTACTGCCAGCTAAATAAAAGATTCAAACTACTGAAGGCACTAACTACTGATAGGGATAGTTAGCAAATGAAAGATATTAATAGAGAACAAACAATGTATTTACCTTGATATCATCATATACAAATATAGCAGTTCATGACAAATTTCAAAACTCCGCCATCTCTCTCCCCACATCCACCACTGCTGGCGGCTCACCTCCAACTGCGCAACGCTACGCGCTGTTAACATCCAGCTGCCCCTCTACAATGGCAGACAACAATGCAAACTAGCCACAGACTGCACACAGCACAGCCAGTGATTTTCATACAGAGGTGGCGTTACCAATAAAAAAACCTAAACAGCCTACTTACATAGAGAAAACATAAACAGCCTACTTACACTGTCAGTTAGTGGCTGTCCACAGGCACAGTACATCATCCACACACCTAGCTCAATACTGTTTTTTTAGAACATAGAGGCTCTTTATCTAAAAACGTTTGCTCAAAATTATCCATAAACATTTCAGATTATAAGGGACTCAGTGGGGATCCCATTGGTAACCCATCTGACTGACTGTATACAGACTGTTGGAATTGGAAATAATTCTGCTTTAACCATGTTTCAGTTACCATCCTGATATCTATTGTCTCCACTGGATTTGTTCTAGTTTTATGTAACCTCTTCGTTAAAATATCCAAGTAATTGGGTATTCCACATTTTGGTTGAAATTTAATTTTTGGTTTAATTAGTGAATCTAACTCTTTTGCTACTTTATGACAAGGTGCTGAAACTGAAGACACTACAGGTCTTATTGGAACACCTGCTTTGTGAAGCTTAGGTAACCCATATAACCTGGGTGCTATTGGAATCATGCTTGTGAGGTATTTGACATCACTCTCAGTAAATATGGATTTGCAGGTTTTAAATAGGTTCTTCACTCCCATATCATATTTCACTGTGGGATGGTTAGGTAACTCAGGGAACTCTACAGGGTTGAGGAATGGAAACATTTTTTCAATATATTATGACTTATTAAGTAGCGCTAAACTGTTCCCTTTGTCACCGTTCATAGCAATCACATCTTGAGAAGAAATTTTTTTCTTTAATGTGTGCACAACATTGTTTGCTCCCTGTAATTAGCGTTGAACGTATCTGCACTTGCTGTTTTTAGTTGATGGGCTACCAAATATTTCGTAGGCACATCGTTTGACAAAGATATTCAAGATCCACATTCAGTATATCTAGCTGTTTTACGGAAATATTTGATTTCGGACCATGTTTAATTCCCTTGTCTAAAATTTGGAACATCAGAAGACCGGGCGATGGTGACCGCAAAGCTGAGTGCCCCACATACCATACATCATCATCATCTTCAGAAGATAAATTTAGATTTGATAGGTTCATGACATGTTCTGCGAACTGTGATTATTTGGGCTCGTTTCAGTTGAGATAACTGTTCCATTTTAGCTTTCTTGTCGAGATACATCGGGTTTGTTATGGCAAGCGACTTTTCGGGGACTGGTTTATCAAATACGTCGAATTCACAAGGGTGTGGGAGTGACGTAATAGTCATGTGAACAACTTCCAAATGTAAACACGCATTATCACGCACGACATACCACTTTTTCATCTCTTCATTCGCTCACGTCCTCTCGGAAACACGGGCAGCTTTCTAGGCTACTTGTGTGGTACTTCTTGACTTCAGCATCGCGTATTTCGGAGTTACGTTTAGTTTTAAGCACTCGCCATTGAATGAGATATGTTGTGTGGCTTTGAACTTCGGTTTCACTAACCTGTCGTATAATACGGATTATTGAGCTACGTTAACACAGTCGGCTCTTGGAGGAATGTAGACATATTAATAACTTGAATACAACGTTTTGTCTCTTTAGGTATTACGTCATGCTTATGTTCTGTATTGCTTGTGTAGGCATAAAAAATGGCTCTGAGCGCTATGGGACTCAACAACGTAGGTCATAAGTCCCCTAGAACTTAGAACTACTTAAACCTAACTAACCTAAGGACATCACACACACCCATGCCCGAGGCAGGATTCGAACCTGCGACCGTAGCAGTCCCGCGGTTCCGGACTGCAGCGCCAGAACCGCACGGCCACCGCGGCCGGCAGTCATAAAATGTCACATATCTTTCCACAGCATTCTTTGTACAGCATTATTAGTACATTATTCTTTGTTTAGATTAGATTAGATTAGATTGGTACTTGTTCCATAGATCATGAATACGACACTTCGTAATGATGTGGAACGTGTCAGGTTAATAAAAGGTGTCTATACAAGATATTACATTAGACAAAATTTTACATGACACTCAATAATTTTTAATTTTTTTTGGGAGGGGGGGGGGGGGGGGGAAATTACCCACTTACTATATCCAAAAATTCATCTAATGAGTAGAAGGAGTTGCCATTAAGAAATTCTTTTAATTTCCTTTTAAATGCTACATGGCTATCTGTCAGACTTTTGTGGCAGCATAATTTACCCCCTTCTGAGCCAAAGTTAGATTTAACTTTGAGTAGTGAAGATCATCCCTTCTCCTAGTGTTGTAGCCATGTACACTGCTATTACTTTTGAATTCGTTCGGATTGTTAATAACAAATTTCATAAGTGAACATATATATTGTGAGGCTACGATGAAGATTCCTAGCTCTTTAAATAAGTGTCTGCAGGATGATCTTGGATGAGCTCCTGCAACTATTCTGATTACACGCTTTTGTGCAATGAACACTCTTTTACTCACTGATGAGTTACCCCAGAATATGATGCCATACGAAAGCAGAGAATGAAAATAGGCGTGGTAAGCTAATTTACTCAGATGTATATCGCCAAAATTTGCAATGACCCTAATAGCATAAGTAGCTGAACTCAAACGTTTCAGCAGATCATCAGTGTGTTTTTTCCAGTTCATCCCCTCATCAATGCATACGCCTAGAAATTTTGAATATTCTACCTTAGCTACCAATTTCTGATCGAGGTCTATATTTATTAATGGGTTCATTCCATTTACTGTGAGGAACTGTATATACTGTGTTTTGTCAAAGTTAGAATTCTCGCGGAATTTGTTTGAAATATCTTTCAACCTTAAGTTATCTGACGATGGCCTAAGAAACCGAAAGTATTCAAGTAATTGACATGTCTACGTTCCCCGAGGAGCCTACGGAATATTCCATAGTTAAAGATTCACTTTCAAAACGCTGTAGGAAGAGAAGCGCTGCTCAGAGTGGCGCCGAATTTGAACAGCGTGTTATTGACGCAGGGGAAACGTCATGGAACAAAAAAATTCACGATTGTTTTACCAGTAGTTGGAGCTGTAAGCCTCTTACATGGCTTCAGCTACAAATAGTAAAGGAACAGCAGTACGGCGGCTACGATCCAAGTTGCACATCACACCATCCGAACTGTTCATTATGCATGACTACACGAGTTCGACAGTCAACGATAACGACACTCATAATTAGGTAAAACCATCCAACACGAGTTAGTAAAGCCATCCGACACGCAAGATCGTAAAACATCGTATGGGAAAAATCTATTTTTAATCAACATGATGGCAAAAACCGCAAAAAAGTAAAATCACTTACTTTTTCAATTGTCATGGGGCCACAAACCGCATAAAAGAACAATGACATCGATTGTTGCCGGCCGGTGTGGCCGAGCGGTTCTAGGCACTTCAGTCTGGAACCGCACGACAGCTACAGTCGCAGGTTCGAATCCTGCCTCGGACATGGATGTGTGTGATGTCCTTAATTAGGTTTCAGTAGTTCTAAGTTCTAGGGGACTGATGACCTCAGATGTTAAGTCCTATAGTGCTCAGAGCCATTTGAACATCGATTGTTAATTTCCCTTTGGCTAAAACCTGCTTAAAAACAAGATAACAGTGGTTTCTGATTGTGATTAGACTGGCATAAGACGAGTTCATTATGTTGTCCACCGTTCTCTGCCACAAGCTGAAATCGAGGAACAGCTTGTTCCACAACAGATCGAAGTGCCCCGGGGTCACGTTCAGAATGCGTTGCTCAATGCGTGCCTTCAATTCAACTACTTCGTAATTCGAGCACCGAACACAACATCTTCCAGACTACTGTACAACCAGTGGTCACATGGATTAAGATCAGGTGATCTTTACGGGGAGGTTCTATGGAAATGACTGCTGAAAATTCTTCCACTTCCGAAATTCCTCTTCAACTGCCATTTCACTTGCTGTGCAATGTGCAGAGGAGCCCCATCATGCATAAAAATTATCCTACCCACACATTCACGCTGTTGAAAGGTTGGAATGATTTTGGTCGCAAAAAAGACTCATAGTGTGTACCAGTGTCGGAACAGGTAACAGGACTCGTTGGAGTCATCTTCTCCAAAAAATACGGCCCTGCGGTAAACTATAACGTCAACCCACACCGCACAGTGACTTTTGCAGAATGAAGTGGTACAGGTTGATGTGCATGCTGATTTTCCATTGAGCATACTCAACAAATCTGCGTATGTCCCTGGAGATGAAAATGGACTTGGTCTGACTACAGAATGTTCCAGGACCATCAATTGTCTACTTTCATGCGAGCAAGGAATGCCGAAACGACCGTTTGTCTCTCTGACATGTCATCGGGAAGCAACTAGTGATCATGGGTGATTCCGTGTGGATAGCAGCACTGGATGTTTCGCAAGAAAGTCCCTCGTTCGGATAAATCCCCGTGCACTACACGTTTACTTACTACTTTTTGACCACTGACTGGCCACTTCTTCGACAGACGTCACATCAACTGCTTTCCTTCACCTGCCACATTGCACTTCAAAACAACCTATGTTTTTTTCTTTTTTAATTTTGTAGTCATTTTTCCAGGCCCTTATCAGACATCAGACCGAAGTCTTTTTTCACAGCCTTAAGTGTCAGGAAGTTCTGCAGAGCTATTGGCTCGCGGTCACCGTTCTCGTATAAGAGCTTCACCAGCAGCGCGCTCTCATTCATGGAGACACCGGTGTTAGGCATCTCGGACGCTAACAGAAACAGGCATGTGCCGCGCGTCCATTGGTTTGCACGCTCTGACGCTTACAGCGCCCGCTAATGGCCAAATTTTTCTTGAACTCTTCTTTATTCCGCGACGTCTCCCCATAAGTCAATGATATTCTGTTCAAATTTAAAATCGTTCTGAGCACTGGTTCTCTTTCTACACCCTTTTGAAACTGGAGCATTAGTTGTGAGTCCCTTGTACTTCAACAAAAATTCTAGTCCTTACACATTCTTTTTGTGGTGTCACCGCTACTCACAACACTTGCTAGGTGGTAGCCTTTAAATCGGCCGCGGTCCGTTAGTATACGTCGGACCCGCGTGTCGCCACTATCTGTGATTGCAGACCGAGCGCCGCCACACGGCAGGTCTAGTCTAGAGAGACTCCCTAGCACTCGCCCCAGTTGTACAGCCGACTTTGCTAGCGATGGTTCACTGTCTACATACGCTCTCATTTGCAGAGACGACAGTTTAGCATAGCCTTCAGCTACGTCATTTGCTACGACCTAGCAAGGCACCATAAAACGCGTGCATTTCGGCCTCCACTCGTAACACGGTGTTGGCTCTTCTGCTAACACAAAACTTTTATTTTGTATTAACTGCTCCAGTAGGATTTTCTGTAGAGTTTGACGCCGTGAGGACAATAAATAAAAAGTATAACCTTATTTTTACTAGTATATTGCGTTATGATTATGTTATATTTCGTGCATACCGACCCTAAACCGCAGCCCTCAGAGAGTTGCCTCCCTTTGTCACATTCCTAGTCACTCTTTGTTTGGCAGTGTTTTGCGAGCCATAGCCAGACCACGAGGCTAGGCCAGGCATCACTTACGCACTTCATCTCAACAGGTCTTGGCGCCGCATACTTGTAAAGTTACTCGGAGACGGTCTGGCGTCCGGCCTACGGTGGCTCTGCGAAACTGCTGGAAACCGGGCGTCCGTAAGGAGTTACCGCAGGAATCTCATCGCATGCTCAGGCCTATAGGGCAACTGGTCGATATTACCATCGGGGTGCTGTTGCATTTACTGTCTCAGTTTACATCTACACTCCACACGCCACCTTAAGGTGTGTCGTGGAGGATACAACTGGAAATACTATCATATCATATCTTCTCTTTTCCACTCCAGAAGGATGTGCGAGAAGAATGACTGTCTGTGAACTTCCTTCCGAGCTCTCATTTCTCTCATATTGTGGGTATGGTCAGTAAGCGAGACATGTAAGTGAGGGAGTAATAATAAAATTAAATTAAACTCCACACGAACAGGCCATGATGGTCCAACTGTACCGACCGGCCGCCGTGTCATCCTTATCTCACAGGCGCCAGTGGATGCGGATGTCGAGGGTCATGTGGTCAGCACTCTGCTTTCACGAGCGTATGTCAGTTTACGAGACTGGAGCCGCTACTTCTCAATCAAGTAGCTTTCAGTTTGCCTCACAAGGGCCGAGTGCACTCCGCTTGCCAATAGTGCTCGTCAGACGGGATGGTCATCCGTCCAAGTGCTAGCCCAGCCCGACGGCGCTTAACTTCGTAGATGTAAAGAGCCGGTGTTACCACTGCGGCAAGGCCGCTGGAGGGAGTAATAATGGAAGGTTATAATTTAAGTCCAGGTACTCACAGAGGTCCAGAGTTTGGGCTGTAATTATCGAATAGCAGCGAAACTTTGTGGAAATGTTAATGCGTTAATATGGAACCGATTTATGCTGGAAAACAAATTATTTCCCATTTTGACCACCAGGTACAAATCTTCCGCTGTGAAAGACGCATAGAAATGTTTCGATATGTAATGGATTAGGAACGGGGCGTTGACAGTAAAGGTAAAACAAGTGAGAAAATGATAATGTTGATTTTATTGTTAACCGCCGGCTGGACAATTTGTTCAATGTGAGCTCCGGAGACGTCAACAAGATGCTGCATCAGTAGGAGACTGTATGGTTTGGATTCACTAGTACATTTATTCTCCGTCCGTCCTTTAGTGAAGAGAAATCACCCAGTGTTTTCCAGCAACAAATTGGTAAGAGCTCCTCATGAACTCCTTTCTCAGGAATGGATTTGTTGTAATGAATATCAGCTTTCTTATTCTGAATATAAGTAGTGACAAAACATTTTAAGATTTCATGTGCGTTGCTAATAACCGACTGCTGTTCCAACACTTGGTAATTGCGTTACTGTATCATGTCCCGTTTTCTAAACAGATGTTAATATCAAGTAAACTCACGTGCAGTGATTTACTTTCTTCGCTACGGTCACTGGTTCGAATCCTACCTCGGGCATGGATGTGTGTGACGTTCTTAGGTTAGTTAGGTTTAAGTAGTGCTAAGTTCTATGGGACTGATGACCTCAGATGTTAAGTCCCATAGTGCTGAGAGCGATTTGAACCATTTACTTACTTACTCAACTGTATGTTCACTGGGACTACTTAGCCTAATTAGACTTGCGACTGTTAAGTAATTTACGAAACTTCAGAACCTTATTTTAAATTGTAAAACATTTCCAGGGGTAGATGTTGACTCTGACCACAATTTATTGGTTATGAACTGTAGATTAAAACTGAAGAAATTGCAAAAAGGTAGGAATTTCGATAAACTGAAAGATCCAAAGGTTGTAGAGAGTTTAGGGGGAGCATTTTGGAACGATTGAAAACAAGAGGGGGAAAAGAATATAGTGGAAGAAGAATGGGTAGTTTTGAGAAATGAAATAGTGAAGGCAGGAAGGATTCAAGTGGGTGAAAAGACGAGGGTTAATAGAAATATTAGCATTTAATTGATGAAAGAAGAAAATATAAACATGCAGTAAACCAAGCAGGTGAAATAGAATAGAACGTCTAAATATGGGACTGGAACAAAGTGAAAATATATAAGGAGGAATGTCTAGAGGACAAATGTAAGGACTTGAAAGCATATATCACTAGGGGTAAGACAGATGCCGCCTACAGGAAAATTAAAGAGACCTTTGAAGAAAAGAGAATCACCTCTACGAATATGAAGAGCTGAGACACAAAATCAGTCCTAAGCAAAGAAGGAAAAGCAGAAAGTGGAAGCAGTATATAGAAGGTCTTTGCAAGGGAGATGTACTTGAGGGCAATAGTATGGAAACATAACGCATGAAGAATTTGACAGAGCACTGAAAGACATAAATTGAAACAAAGCTCTGGCGGTAGACGATTTTTCCGTCAGAATTAATGATAGCCTTGGGAGAGTTACCCATCACAAACCTCTTCCATCTTGTGCGCAAGATGAATGAAACAGGCGAAGTACCCTCAGACTTCAAGAATAATATCATAAGATCAATTCCAAAAAGAGCAGGTCCTGAGAGCTGTGAGAATTACCGAATATAAGTCTAGTAAGTCACTGTTGCAAAGCACCATTATAAAATTCTGTACAGAAAAATGGGAAAACTGGTAGAACCCGAACTGTGGGAAGATTAGTTTGGCTTCCGGAAAAATGTCGTAGCACATGAGGCAATACTGACTCTACAATTTCTCATAGACAATAGTTTAAAGAAAGGCAAACCTAAGTTTATACCATCTGTAGACTTAGAGAAAGATTTCGACAGTAATGACTGGAATACTTTCTTTCAGGTTCTAAAGGCGACATGTGTAAAATACAAGAAGCGAAAAGCTACACTGCTGGCCATTAAAATTGCTACACCAAGAAGAAATGCAGATGATATTCGGGTATTCATTGGACAAACATATTATACTAGAACTGGCATGTGATTACATTTTCACGCAATTTGGGTGCATAGATCCTGGGAAATCAGTACCCAGAACAACCACCTCTGGCCGTAATAACGGACTTGATACGCCTGGGCATTGAGTCAAACAGAGCTTGGATGGTGTGTACAGGTACAGCTGCCCATGCAGCTTCAACACGATACCACAGTTCATCAAGAGTAGTGAATGGCGCATTGTGACGAGCCAGTTGCTCAGCCACCATTGACCACTGACGCCGGTCAACTGCTGTTTGTGTAATCGGTTGGAAACTTTCCTCATGTCAAGACGTTGTAGGTGTCGCCACCGGCGCCAACCTTGTGTGAGTGCTCTGAAAAGCATTTGCATATCACTGCATCTTCTTCCTGTCGGTTAAATTTCGCGTCTTCGTGGTGTAGCAATTTTAATGGCCAGTAGTGTATTTACAGTTGATACAAAAATCAGATGACAGTTATAAGAGTCTAGGACCATGAAAGAGAGTAGTGGTTGAAAGCAGAGTGAGACAGGGTTGAAGCCTATCCCCGATGTTATTCAGTCTGTATATTGAGCAAGCCGTAAAGGAAAAATTTGTAGAGGGCGTTAAAGTTCAAGGAAAGGAAATAAAAGCTTTGACGTTCGCTAATGATATTTTAATTCTATGAGAGACAGCTTAGTACTTGGAAGAACAATTGAAGACCATGTGTTGAAAGGAGGATATAAGATGTACACCAACAAAACCAAAACGAGGATAATGGAATGTATTCGAATGAAATCCCGAGTAAATTCGATTAGGAAATGACACACTTAAAGTAGCAGATAAGTTTTGCTATTTTGGCAGCAAAATAACTGATGTAGAGAGGATTTAAAATGTAGACTACAATGACAAGAAAAGCGTTTCTGAAGAAGAGAAATTTGTTAACATCGAGCATAAATTTAACCATCACGAAGTATTTTCTGAAAATATTTCATGGAGTGTAGCGATGTATGGAAAGGAACATGGACGATAAATAGCTTAGACAAGAAGAGAATAGAAGCTTTTGAAACGTGGTGCTACAAAAAATGTTGATGATTAGATGTGCAGATCACGTAACTAACGAGAAGGTAGTGAATGGAATTGGGGAGAAAAAGAAACTTGTGGCCCAACCTGACTAGAAGAAAGGATCGGTTAGTAGGACAAACTGTGAGACATGAAGGGATCGCCCATTAAGTAATGGAGGGAAGAGTGGGGGGATCATAGAAGGAGACCAAGAGATGAATACAGTAATTTAAGAAGGATGTAGGTTGCAGTCGTTACCCGGGGTGAAGAGGCTTGCACGCGACAGAGAGTAGCATGATGAACTGGTCCAAACCACTCTTCGAACTGAAGACCACGGCAACAAAAACTTACCGTTTATCTTGAAACTACCGTAACCTTGTTGTGACTACCGCTAGTACAACTAATACTCCACATCGCAAGTAATCATTCAAAAATGGTTCAAATGGCTGTGCGCACTATGGGACTTAGCGTCTAGGTCATCAGTCCCCTAGAACTTAGAACTACTTAAGCCTAACTAACCTAAGGACATCACACACGTCCATTCCCGAGGCAGGATTCGAACCTGCGACCGTAGCAGTCACGCGGTTCCAAATGTAATCATTCGGTTAACGAATAATAGTGCTTCACCTTTACCGTTGACACAAAATCACAGTCAACTAAATTTCCTCCCCTAGGAGTAACATTATGGGCGAATGCTGTTTGGCAGTCCCCTGTAGTACTACTGTTCGGTTTATTTAGAAAGCTTTAAGAGTTTTCACATAAAATATTCGGAGGCATTACTTTCCAGCACTCACAAGCACATTTCCTGGTGACTCTTCCAATGTATCTCAAACTGGTATCCGCTTTTTCTAGATTTGGTTACTTATGGTGACACAAATTAATTCTCTCAGGACGGTTACTCATAGGTGTTTGAGGATATTATGTCCAATGTTTCTCACCGATAGCGTAATCGAATCTTAATGGATGTAGTCGTATATTTACGCGAAATTTGTTACATATCTTACGTTCTGGCCAAAGTGACAGTACCTGTTCAATCAATTACCATCTGCATGTCGTCCTACATTTGGCAACAGCGTTCTGGAGTTACTATCTTTCTACAGACTACAGCATCGTCTGCGAAGTGCCTCATAGAGTTCCTGATGTTATCAACTTGGTCATGTATACATAGGCTGGTCGGAAACAGTGTGAAGAGCTTGCAAGGGTGTTCCAGGGTACGTTGTGCTGAGAAATAATTTTTCGGAAAAGTAATTCTATACGTTGCGCTATTTCCGAGCTAATTAGCATTGACGTTAGCTAATTATGTTGTTGCGTGCGTAAATTCAAGCGGCCCGTCAGAGATGGTGTCGCCAAACATGCTCTTCGTTTGGTTTCCCAAAACCGAACAAGAGAGCGATATAAAAGTAGGACACGAGACGCTAATAAGAATCGAACCCGAGCCAATGACTGAGCAGTCTCGTGCGCTATCATAACAACTGACACTATTTGTATCTGGCAGGTGGCTTGAATTTAAGCCTGCAAAGGCCTGATTGGCTAACTTCAGTGCAATTAACTTGGAAAGGGCGAACCGTATCGGATTTTTTCTTAACAATTATCTCTTAGCAAAACCTATACTGCAACACCCTTGCAAACATTTCAGACTGTTTTTGACAACCCTGTGTATTGTACACAGTAATGACCTTATAACAATTCCTTAGCATACTGCAGAAATCATCCTTATATTAGTCGATTTAATCACGTTACGAAAAACATATTGAATTATATCTGATAGAAATCTAGAATTCAGTCTGAAATCTAACAGTGAGCTCATATCTGCTTATTAAACGTCAGTGCTGCACTGTAGTGAATGGCTTCCGGAAGGAAAGGAAATAGGATCCACTTTGGTACCGTTATGTGAGGTACTCTGGGTACCACGGACGAAGAGAGAGAACTTTGTTGTCAAAGATAATTGATTACAGAATCTACGTTACGTTTTATATAGGAGATTTCCGTTGTCCACAAATGTCACAAAACATCAGCATAGAATATTCCCATAATTCTACAACACATAATCGTCAGCGATATAGGACACCCACAATTCTTTTTCCAGCTAGATACTTTTCATGATTTATTAGATTGGCTGAGGAACAATATCACCCTCTTCTCAGACATTCCTGTTGTCCATAGAAAAGGTAGAGACGCTTGGGCGTAATTTCCACGTAGTACGATCAATGCCAGCTGTCTTCATATATTGCTACACCCTTGATAATGCCTATAGCGAAGAGAAAATATCTTTTAATATTTGATTTCAAGACTTATGCCGAATATACTGTAATGAGCCAAAATATTATGACCGCGTACTTACCAGTGTGTTGTTTCACCTTTAAGTAACGTAGTAGTAATTCTACATGGCACGTAGCCGCGTAGCCGATAAGTAGTGTGTGGCATCTAACGTCTACGTACATATCACAGTTAGTGGATGTGGAGCTAGTGCCCATAGCGTCTCAGATGTGTTTTAATGGATTCAAATAAGGCAATTTCGTGACCCAGGTATGCTTCTCAGACCACTGCAGCACGATTCTGCCTTGTGACACGGACAGATATGCTATTGGAAGATGCCAACCACATAGCAGAATACATTAAACATGAAGCGTTGATCACTGCTCATGATCCACAATAATGTTCACGCAGCCCGCAACTAACTTGGTGTCTTAGATTACTACGTGCACCGTGTTTTTGCATTGGATACCATCATTTAGACGGCAACCTTATAAGTCACAACGGACACGTACCTGAAGTACAAATACTGATCACGTCCATTATGGAATAATGTTAATTGTGAACAGTGCAGCCCCACCCTACGCAAGTGTTTATCAAAATACAGTGAATTCTACCAGATGAGCGTGGCACTGTTGGTGTGAGTGGCTTCTCTCCCTGCTAGACAATAGTTATTACAGGACACATTACATCAGGTAGTGCAGACAGCAGCAGATCAACCACCGCGGAAGGACAGGTACGTGGGTTTAGGCACACGGTCGTTAAATACCCAACCCCGTTCCTGTGCCCAGGGAGTGTTAAACAGTCTCGACTGGTAACCGCTAGCTTTTATTAGTACCTTTCCTCCCAGGCGTACTATATTTGAATTAATTCAGTCAGAATTTAATCAACCTTAATCATCACTAAATTAAAAAATTGTCCTTGAAATTTATTACACCTGTAGATTGTCGGTGGGACTGTCACCATATGCCGAGAACAAAGAGATCCATTTGGCCAGCAGAAATTTTCAATGATGTTAGCGCAAATTGAATGGCCAAAATCTCTAAGAACCTCGTCTTCTCGAATGTTTACAGGTCTTCCAGCCAGTCCCACGCATTTAAGCCGTTACGTAAGCAAACTACTTCTCTATAACTGAGTCTCACATTTGATCCAAATTCTATCAGAGCCATGAACTGCAAAATCAAACGTACAGCCACTAAATCTCTCACGGTATCGTCGGGTAAAACACATTGCCCTCTTTACATGTCATCCCTCCTTAGTAGAAGAACAGAAAAAAACGACGAAATAAGCGGGGGATGAAGAAAAAGTTATAAGTTGACGATTTCGGGAGAGAAGTCATTTTCAGTGTTTGCTATATAAATACTTTTTCTGCTTCATGAACAATATGTCATCAAATTTTATAAGCCATTTCTGATAATTTGGAGCACAAAAGAAAGATGGGAAGGTAACAGCTTCAGCCCGGCCATGAAATTTGCCGACTTTACTTCCCAGTTCTGCACAAACAAGGTAAGACAGAAAACTTTTACATAAGAAAATATCTTTCACGGATGCATGTAATTTATCATTTATTCCAAGTTTCTGCCAAGAAGTTAATTATTCAATGTTACAAAATACACTAATGGCCATTAAAATTGCTACACCACGACGATTACGTGCTACAGACGCGGAATTTAACCGACAGGAAGAAGATGCTGTAATATGCACATGATTAGCTTTCCAGAGCAGTCACACAAGGTTAGCGACGATGTCCACACCTACAACGTGCTGACATGAGGAAAGTCAAACCGATTTCTCATACACAAACAGCAGTTGACCGGCGTTGCCTGGTGAAACGTTGTTGTGATGCGTCGTCTAAGGAGGAGAAATGCGTACCATCACGTTTCCGACTCTGATAAAGGTCGGATTGCAGCCTATCGCGTCTGCGGTTTATCGTATCGCGACATTGCTGCTCGCGTTGGTCGAGATCCAATGACTGTTAGCAGAATAAGGAATCGATGGGTTTAGGAGGGTAATACGGAACGCCGTCCTGAATCCCAACGGCCTCGTATTACTAGCTGTCGAGATGACAGGCATCTTATCCGCAACGCTGTAACGGATCGTGCAGCCACGTCTCGATCCCTGAGTCAACAGATGGGAACGTTTGCAAGACAACAACCATCTGCACAAACAGTTCGACGACGTTTGCAGCAGCATGGACTATCAGCTCGGAGACCATGGCTGCGGTTACCCTCGACACTACATCACAGACAGGAGCGCCTGCGATGGTGTACTCAAAGACGAACCTGGGTGTACGAATGGCATAACGTCATTTTTTCGGATGAATCCAGTTTCTCTTTAGAGGATCATGATGGTCGCATCCGTGTTTGGCGACATCGCCGTGAGCGCACATTGGAAGCGTGTGTTCATCATCGCCATACTGGCGTATCACCCGGCGTCATGGTATGGGTGGCCATAAGCTAGGGTAACATCTCGAAACTAGCGTTGGTCAGGACCACTGTTTTGAGTGACACTCTTGTCACAAAAGTGACCCAAATAAAATTTGCAACCCACGCGTCCGGTGTGGTTGTGTGTTTTGTGTGAGTGCATGCGTGTCTGAATTTGCAGAAGCCACTCTTGTGGTGGACGGCGGTTGTGAGAGAGAGTTGCGGGCGGTATGTGGGTAGCGCGTGGGCTGGCATGCATTGGCTGGTCGCCGCGCCATTCTGTGGTCAGTGTCACTGACGGCCTACAGAAGTGTTTGGCGTGCGGATGGTCCACTCATGTGTGAGATGGGGGAGGTAGGGGAGGGGGTGTGGGGAAGGGAGAGACGCTCGAAACTGAAGCCCTCCTGCTTGTACTGACACTTCATGGTACAGACAATTGCGAATATTACACCGTAGATGAGGTAGACAGCCCGTGAAGGCACTGTACGACAAACATCATCGGAAGGGCGGACACCGGTTTCATGCGGTTTCTCGAGTATACGTTAATTTTCTTTTATATTACCGGCTTCTGTATACATCAACTGTGGCAATGAAGATGTCTGAGGCAGCGTTTGCTTTCGCTGCAAAATATATGAAACTAAGTGACGTTTGTTCAAGAGTCAACATATTTTTTGCCTCTGTCTCAGAGCTTAAACCACTGAATCATAGGCTGAAGCTAAGAAGTGATATCAATACCGAGGAAATGCGAGTGGGTTACGGTTATGCTCGTAGATAATACGAATTCATTGATAATGTACGTTATATGCTCTAAGACAAAAAACTATTCACCACGAAGGAATTGCCCAAATGGGATGGAAATCGGTAGGTGCGATGTAAACGTACAGACAATCAAATGATTGAAATGTCAGAAACATGGGATGGTATATTCAACAGAAAGAGCCGGACAAATTGAGCAAGTCAACAACTCGTTTCTCCACCCCAGACCATTATGCAGGTAGTTATTCGGCTTGGCGTTGTTTGACCGAGTTGTTAGACGTCCTCCTGAGAGATATCGTGCCAAATTTAGTCCTTAACTGACGCGTTAATTCGTCAAAATCCCGACATGGTTCGAGGGCTCAGCTTGTTACACTCCAAACGGTCTAAATTGGGGAGAGATCCGGTGACCTTCCTGGCCTAAGAACGGTTTGGCAAGCAGAAAGACAAGCAGTCGAAACTCTAGCCGTATGTGGGCAGGCATTTTCATCCTGAAGTGCAAACTCAGGATAACTTGGCATGAAGGGCAACAAAAGGGGACGTAGAACATTGTTGACGTGCTGTTGTGCTGTAAGGGTCCCACATTTGACAATCAAACGGGTCTTGCTGTGAAATGAAATGCTACAACAGTCACTCCTGGTTGTTGGGCCGTACGACGAGCGACGGTCAGGTTTTCTCCCACCGCTCTCTGGGGTTTCTTCAGACACGCCTTCAGCCTGGAATCATATTGACTGGAGACGTTTTCAGGGATGAGCCTCGCTTCGAAATGAACTTCAGTGACAAGCGAAGATGTGTCTATAGACACCCCGGACAGCTTCGGGATTCCAACCAAACTGTCGCCTGCTATAACGCCCGACAACCAAGAGTGGTGGTCTGTAGTGCCATTTCATTTCATAGTAGGACCCCTTTGGATGTCACACTTGGCACCCTTAAAGCACAACAGTACGTCGACGATATTCTACGCCCAGTTTTGTTGCCCTTCATAACAAGCCATCCTGGGCTTACATTTGAGCACGATAATGTCCGCTCGCACACGGCGACAATTTCTACAGCATGTCTTCCTGCCTGCCAAATCCTTCCTTGGTCAGAAAGGTCGCCGTATCAGTTACCAATTGAGAACGTTCTGAGCTCTACGGGCTGGTCCGCGAAAAAACTAGGATTTTGAAGATCTAACGCGACAGTTGGACAGAAGTTGGCACGATGTCCCTGAGGAGGACATCAAGCAACTCTTTCAACCAATGCCCAACCTAATAACTACTCACATAACAGCCATGCGAATACGAGGCCGTTGGGATCCAGCACGGCGTTCCGTATTACCCTCCTGAACCCATCGATTCTATATTCTGCTAACAGTCAATGGATATCGACCAATGCGAGCAGAAATGTCGCGATACGATAAACCGCAATCGCGAGAGGCTACAATCCGACTTTTATCAAAGTCAGAAACGTGATGGTACGCGCGTCTCCTCCTTATACGAGGCATCACAACAACGATTCACCAGGCAACGCCTGTCAGCTGCTGTTTGTGTGTGAGAAATCGGCTTTAAACTTTCCTCGTGTCAGCACGTTGTAGGTGTCGCCACCAGCGCCAACCTTGTGTGAATGCTCAGAAAAGCTAATCATTTGCATAGCTTCTTCTTCCTGTCGATTAAATTTCGCGTCTGTAGCACGTCATCTTCGTGGTGTAGCAATTTTAATGCACAGTAGTGTAGCAATAGGAAGAAGAAAAGAAAAATACCATGTTCTCGATTTTCTTTACTACAGTATTCCTTGTAGTAAATTATGTCATAACTACAAAGTAATGTCTATATTGCTTGATTTTCTTTTTTTTTTAATTTTGTACCACACGCTAAGTAACTATATTTTCAAATACTGAGAAGTACGCAGGAGCTATACGTATTACATCCAAGGAAAATAATATTAACCAAGTTTTTTTTTACGTCTCTTTACCTGATCTACGTTGTGATACTCGTAACTGTCTCTTCCACGAAGTGTCAGTACAAGGAGACGGACCTAAGTTTAGAGCGATGACAGTTTCACAATACGTGCTTCACATGAAATCTCTGATATTTGTACGGAGGTGTTACTGAAATATATGGTAGTGATGCAGCAACGAAGTGGTCGTTGATTCTCTTCTTTTGACACTATTCGTCAGCTCTCTACCATAATGTCCAGACCACTCGCAGTGTTGAGCTGTGCGTGAACCTCCCTGACACGTCAACGGATGTACGTTTCAATGTGACATTCACATGGAATGATCAGAGAAAGCCTCCCGTACTAACCAAGATCTATCTGCAGCTTACGACCACGACGTCAGTTGATGCGGACGCCACCATCATCCTACTTTTCACACCAGGTTCCATCATGGCACTTTTTTTCTGATGAAATATTTATCTCAGTTGATGTTATTCACCTTTAGGCAGAAGTACTTGCGGCATTAGCGCGCAACCAATCTTTTAGATTATGACAGTTTAAGAAACATTAAATTTGCATGGTTCCTATTTCGTCTGGTAGTGACTTCCGTTCATGATACTGAGCGAAAATGACCTCTGTTCATATGTAATCTGGAAAGACATGTTCAGTGAGAGATCCTTGCAAACCTGTGTCACTTAGTTCTCGTTTTAACTATGGAAATCGCGTTCATAAATCCATGCTAAAAGTATCCTCCACATTGTACTACCAGCGTTAGCAGTTTCCTGTTCTAATCGTGTTCAGAGTGAGGACAAAAATTCTGTCTACAAGCCCGTATATGCACCAAAATCTCTCTTATCTTTTTCTCGTGACTGGTATCTCCTGTAGTCGGTATTCAAGCAACTGCGTTCATCTCATAATAACATAACTACTTATAACTTTGTGAAAGACTGTACGTGAAAGTCACTGATCCTGATCGATGGTAAATAATGTTGCGTATCTTAAAGTGATACATCAGTCAAAAATGTGAAATTTTACCCTCAGAACCGATCATAGGAAATGTGTGTTGTACGTACGAATATTATTTGAATAATTCTGTAATTTCTCTTAAATTTTTCGAACATTTCAAATGAGTCCTTGATTAAAGGTCGCACAAAAATAAATTTTCTGTTAATTAACTGTACCCTTTTGACAACACACAGTGAATGCCATTGTAACAACCATAGTAACATCAGATGCGGAATGATTTTCATTACGGCATCTGCACCGTCAATTAATCAAACCTCAGTTATAACTCTAATTGGAATTACGTTTACTGCACACTTAAATATATCTTTCAAACCAACAACAGATTTGTCCACATTATTCCAATTACTTTGTCTGCTCAGAAATTGTGTCTTTCCGTTCGATCTATTAGTATTCTTCTTCGAGGCATAGCCTAAAACAAACGTAGCTTCCAAATAATAAGGCAAATCGTAGCAATTCAAAATGATGAAATTGAAAATTAGAAACTGCGGGAAAAAACACAAATTTAACTCCATTTATTCTCAGACAAAAGTAAGCGAAATAACGACACCAGTAAACAATGTTATCTACATTTTGCGTTGCACCTTAATGCTTTGTTTCTACGATGTTTCGTTTTCTGCTGCCGACAACACAACGACATAGGAGTTGTAGCCTTCTAGCTGCACGGTACCCGTGTGTTACTGCCGATCAACCATTTGCAACATTTAAACATCAGCGTCCCTAGAACGTTATTTCAAGAAAGTTGTTACTTTCGTGCGTCATTTCTACCATAGTACCTGACGGGTACGCATGGCAGCAGTTGGTAGCAGTGTGAGAGACAGAGGAAAACTATTCTCATGTGTGTATGTCTGCTTCTTTTAACCTCTCTTAAAGACTACGAAAACACTCGAATTTTTTGTGCACATCTATGGCAAAGCACCTTTCGAACTATTTAACTTCCGCCGCCTCCCTGTATAGTTAACATTAAAAACTGGTAGCCTACTTCAATTTTCGATGTTCACGTATTAATATTCGTGAGGTATACGACAGTGGATGCAGAACTGATGCACGAACCTCCACGAACACTGGATCCCTAAATTTACGCAACATGCTTTCGCGATAACAATGCCGCCTTTCGACCAAGGATTACCAATTATCTCCCACGATAATTCCCGTTACACTTCGTTATGGCCTGTATCGACCCGTTATATTTCTAGTAACGCATCAGTGAATTCTGACGATTTCCACAGCCATGAATACGTCGCGAGGACTGCATAGGGATAGCCAGAATTAGTCGTATTAGCGTCTTATTCGCGATTTGCTTTACAGATATATACTGACATATTATATTTTCCATTCTACTTCCGGGCACAATCTTCACATGATCATCAAACTCGTTACCGCTTCCTATCATTACGTTTACCAATTTAAACTATGTCACATGCTCAACATATGTACCGCTAATCCTGCAGTCAGAGACTATAGGACTCTCTCTGTTTGTTGCGTTTATTTGTTTTGAAAGAGTGCTGCCATTCGAGGCACCGAGCTGAAATTTTGTGCAAATTTTTTCTGTATTTCCTTGTAACACTCCAACAATTATACTTTCCCATGGACAAAAAAATGCTAGTTATATTGTAACTCATTTATAAATTAGTTTGTATTACACAGGGTGTTTCAAAAAGAATATACGTCTTTCGAACGCATATATTTATTGAACTGTGAGATGTCCAGCTATGGAACTTGCAAAGGCAAGAACATTCGCCGGCCGCGGTGGTCTAGTGGTTTTAGGCGCGCAGTCCGGAACCGCAGGGCTGCTACGGTCGCTGGTTCGAATCCTGCCTCGGGCATGGATGCGTGTGATGTCCTTAGGTTAGTTAGGTTTAATTAGTTCTAAATTCTAGGGGACTTATCACCACAGCAGTTGAGTCCCATAGTGCTCAGAGCCATTTGAACCAAGAACATTCAAAACAATAATGAGGCGAATTATGACGTACACAGTTAAGGCAACACCAGGAAAAAGAGAAACAGATATACTTTTGCAAACAACAGAAATGAAAATCCTGCGAAGGATTACAGGGCAGACAATGCAAGATAGAGACAGAAGTGAAAACATTATAAAAGGATGTCAATTGGACTCCATTAAAGAGCGGGTACATAAGAGAAACCATAAATGGAACGAATACATAGGCAAGATGGATGAATGAAAGACTCCGAAAATCGTAAGAAAGAAATTACCAGGTGGTAAAAGAAATATTGACCGTTGAAGAATAAGCTGGAGTGACAACCCCAGGATAGACTGAAGTGTCGCCAGCCGCCAACTGGGAACCATTAACGTTTCAACACCGTTACTGGTGCAGTTGTACAACCACCTCGCTCGACACTTGTAAGTAGGCTGTTTATGTTTTCTCTATGTAAGTAGGCTGTTTATGTTTTCTTATTGGCAACGTTACGTAGCGCTCAATATGAAAATCACTGGCTGTGCTGTGTGCAGTCTGTGGCTAGTTTGCATTGTTGTCTGCCATTGTAGTGTTGGGCAGCGGCAGCTGGATGTGAACAGCGCGTAGCGTTGCGCAGTTGGAGGTGAGCCGCCAGCAGTGGTGGATGTGGGGAGAGAGATGGCGGAGTTTTGAAATTTGTCATGAACTGCTATATTTATATATGATGATATCAAGGTAAATACATTGTTTGTTCTCTATTAATATCTATCATTTGCTAACTATCCCTAACAGTAGTTAGTGCCTTCAGTAGTTTGAATCTTTTATTTAGCTGGCAGTAGTGGCACTCGCTGTATTGCAGTAGCTTGAGCAGCTAAGATTTTTGTGAGGTAAGTGATTTGTGAAAGGTATAGTTTAATGTTAGTCAGGGCCATTCTTTTGTAGGGAATTTTGAAAGTCAGATTGCGTTGCGCTAAAAAAGATATTGTGTGTCAGGTTAAGCACAGTCATGTAACAATTGTTCAAAGGGGAAGTTTCATATGCCGACCCTGCCAGGATTCGAACCTGGAATCACCATTATTTCTACAAGGACTACAGTGGGTCTACATCTTTGATGATCCATCAATACCATTATTTCTACAAGGACTGCAGTGGGTCTGCACCTCTGGTGGCCCACCAATACCGTAATCTCTACCAGGACTACAGTGGGTCTGCTCTGTGATGACCTACCTACCAATACTCTTCAAAATTTCGACTGACTCTGCTGTGGGTTTGCTCTGTTGTGGCCCATTACTTGTATGCATGTCAAGAGTCAGCACTGTCGTTCCGTTGGAAGGACAACACTACTTCTTCAAGATTGCATGCAAATCCTCTACTTCTGTGTGCGTTTTCCTTTACTGCTCAGACTTTGAGAAAAACACTGCAATCTTACTGTGACGAATGATGAGGACTGTCTTTATGGACTGTGAGAAAATTTTAGCTTTTGACCAACATTGTATCAATAAGTGTGTGCATTTGATTTCTTTGTTATTTTAATTATGAAAAATTTTATCAAATCATTATTGGCCACTGCCCAAAAAAAAATTTGTAAAATTTTTTGTGGGGAGCGTGGGGGCTATGTAAGTAGGCTGTTTATGTTTTCTCTATGTAAGTAGGCTGTTTATGTTTTCTTATTGGCAACGTTACGTAGCGCTCAATATGAAAATCACTGGCTGTGCTGTGTGCAGTCTGTGGCTAGTTTGCATTGTTGTCTGCCATTGTAGTGTTGGGCAGCGGCAGCTGGATGTGAACAGCGCGTAGCGTTGCGCAGTTGGAGGTGAGCCGCCAGCAGTGGTGGATGTGGGGAGAGAGATGGCGGAGTTTTGAAATTTGTCATGAACTGCTATATTTATATATGATGATATCAAGGTAAATACATTGTTTGTTCTCTATTAATATCTTTCATTTGCTAACTATCCCTATCAGTAGTTAGTGCCTTCAGTAGTTTGAATCTTTTATTTAGCTGGCAGTAGTGGCACTCGCTGTATTGCAGTAGCTTGAGCAGCGAAGATTTTTGTGAGGTAAGTGATTTGTGAAAGGTATAGTTTAATGTTAGTCAGGGCCATTCTTTTGTAGGGAATTTTGAAAGTCAGATTGCGTTGCGCTAAAAAAAATATTGTGTGTCAGGTTAAGCACAGTCATGTAACAATTGTTCAAAGGGGAAGTTTCACACTCTTGAGAGACAATGCGAGCAACGCAGCAGGCAATGGTTAGAACGCGAACTGTCGTCGTTATTCCCGTAACATAAAAAAAAAGATTCAAATGGCTCTGAGCACTATGGGACTTAACTTCTGAGGTCATCAGTCCCCTAGAACTTTCAACTACTCAGACATAACTAACCTAAGGACATCACAAAAGTCCATGCCCGAGGCAGGATTCGAACATGCGACCGTAGCGGTTGCGCGGTTCTAGACTGTAGCGCCTAGAACCACTCGGTCACTCAGCCCAGCGTAACATTCCATAAGAGACGCTAGGTTGGAAGAAACAACGTCTACCGGAGGTTTCACAAAGTAATAAAGAGCTTTTAATATGTGCGTTAAGCAAATGTAGCAAAACAGAAGACTGCTGATGACTCAGGAAGAGAAGAATCAGTTCGGTCATTATGAATGACGTCGCAGAGCAGTCCCTCTTCGGCAACAAAAACACTCTGCCTCCACTAGCTTTTGGCTCTCGATCAGTAGCATCGATGCCAATCACGCCGTTTGCACTGATTCTCTGGGAATGCTACGCTGACATCTTGTGTGTGACGTTGTCCTAGTGCAGATCCTACGAGACGATGAGCGATCCGCAGCCATGGCTAATGTAGTCCAACATCCAGTACTGACGTCAGCTCATCAGCCAGCCTGATGGATTGTCCGAGGATCTACCAACACGACTCTGGTCCAGGACAGAGCAGCCCAGTGTCGCACGTGCCTGAAGGCCTATCGTACAGGTGGGCCAGGTTCAGCTTTTAGTACGACTGCACAGCATCCGACATGGTGATCCTTCTGAGCGGACAACGCGAGCAGTGATCTGGAAGGGATTGAACACTCCACGAAACAGCGCGTGAATGGAAACACACACGTGGTAGTCCCTGCCTCTCTAAGCTGTGCTACCGACAGAGGGTGCCACCTTGCCAGCGGGCTGCAAAACCCTCTGATCAGGGTGTCATCGACTTCCACTCCTAGCGGATGCAGCGCCGTAGACAGCCTTGAGTCCGCTATTCGATCCAGTGGTTTCTTCTCCGGCTAACCTAGACGCTAGTCGACGCAGAAGAGGCAGTAACGGCCTGTACTTTCAGTAATATATGGAGTAATTTAGAATATTATTTTATTGCGTTTAACGATGACGAACAGATCCTGTCTTTATCTTGGCAATTTAGTAGGGGTTTCCAGCCCGGCAGAGGGTGGCCCCTACGAAGTATACTTTTTGAAGCTGGTGCCGTACAGCTTACAAGTGTTAAGTAAACTTCCTCTTTAAATACAGAAGAACTGCTGATAAATCATTCTTTAATTTCAAACGGATTTCTTCTTGAGATAATCTACAACTCACTTAAAGTGCTTCCAGGAGACTAAATAGCAGCAATAGTACAGACGCGTCAAATAAATCAAAAGCGACACTGCCGTCAATAGTAAACAACTTTACATAGACTTCAGTGAAATGTACTGCGCTACTCGTCTGGAACAACTCTACGTAATCACTACAAAGAGACTTAACGCCACTTATTGAATACTACCGACCAAACTCACGTTTTTATCCATGTAATTCCTCTCTCGTAACTACTACATTTAAAGAATAGTGCACCAGTTGCTAACATCTCTTAATACACTTGCGTTACTTTAATGTACCGATGGTACCTTTTAGAAACACACTTCGTAGTTTATCTTACATAAGGGCTTGCTGGTTGTAGACTGTATGACTCTATGAGTACGTAGCATGGCTCCACGCGAACAGTATACAAGGAGTTTGTAATATAGTTTAATATTGAGGGCGGTGACGCAGGAAGGTCTGAATACTATTTGAGACTACAGTGTTAATATTTCTTATGCAAATAACTTTACAATAACACAAAAATTCTAAAGGCCCAAATCAGTTGCAAATAATGAATTACTGGCGACCTGATCAGTATTCGCACCTGTATCACTGTGTACAGCCAGACGACTTGATTAGCATAGTAGTAATGAATTATATACCCAAAACTCCCTTCCAAATCAGTCTAATAGTGAAACCCTTATCATATCCTGAGGTTCCTCAGCATAACTTTCACATACATACAGAAAAGCGTAGTGGAGTACTTTAGTTTCTTACATGGATAACTTCAGCAGCTGCTCTTCATGGTTGAAATATGACCTTTTTCGTGTAAAGGATAGTATTTTTCATGGACTGGAGATGAGTGTATGATACTAAGACTCATAATATATAATACTGAAAAATAAGGATTTCTTGTCAAAACTTTGGGTTATGATGAGTATGGAGGTCATGAGAGAAGTATTGCAGAGACAAAAAAGTTATTTTCTTTCGATTTTGCCATTATGGAAAAGCAAATAACCGGAAAACGAAAAGTTTTTGCTGCTAATTTTAACACCTTCTATCAACTATCAGTTCCACTGCCACCAGCTCTGGGTGATTCTTGGCATCTGCAGTAACAGCACAGAGCCACTGCAGCGGAACACCCCACCCTGGCTCTCCGTGGTACAGGATGGGCGTGTTGGCAGCCCTGCGCCATCTGTCTCCATTACGCGGCGGCCGGGACTTCCCCGCTCCCTGGGCTGCGCTGTTCGCTGTTCAGGGCGCCGCACAGCCTACAGGGCCGCCGCGTCAGCTGCTCTGCCCAGGCGTACCACAACACCACATTAGACCGGCCCTGCTCCCCGTCTGACAACTTCTGTTGCGGTCACCTGCTGACCCCGTGTACTCCCTCGTATCATGTGTCTACATTACACGAAACTGCTTCAAGCCTTACAGGAGGCGTGTTATTCTCATTAATCCTCAGCTTTATCTGCTGCTTATGCACACACACAGTAATGGAAGCGATCGTCGATATTTACTTATGTTTAAGCTAGTTAAAAAGTATCATTTAACTTTAGCGTCGAGGTGTCTTTCTTTTAATCTTCCTAGCAGACATTTACGCCATTTTGAAACTAACATTACTTAAAGAAAACGTAACTTCTGGGCTAAAACAACGAGAAAAATAACGAAGAGCAATAAGTATGGTCCTACTTTAGAGTAAATTTTTTATACTAAAATGTTGAAGCCAATGAAAATAAGAGAAAAGATTTCTGAGTGTGATAGATGCATATTCAGAGGTTTTCTGTGCGCGAAGGTCGTGGAAGCAATTCATCTGCATACTACTGAAGTTCATGTAGGAAACACTATGTGTAATAGAACGATAAGCAAATGTGGTAGAACTTTGGAGGGTAGCCAAACTAACGTTGCTGATGAATTGCGAAGTTGTCGATCATCTGACATGACTTTCAGTAAGACTTTCTATGAAATTCTTACAGTTACCAGAAGTTTTGTTCACTGTGTGTTTCGATAATATTAAGTGAAGCATATAAAAGTAATCAAGTAGTTTTTGTACAGTCTTTCGGAATTTCCTGAGAGATGAACATCGTGTGCCATGTCAGGAGGCGAATCCAGAATCATGCATTTCGCGGACGATGTCTTACCTACTGCGCTATCCAAGCGCGACCCAAGAACAGCCCCCACACATTTACTCCCACCCGGACCCCGTCTCCTACCTTCCAAACATCAAGTTAGTTCTCCTGCTAACCTTGCGGTACTAGTACTTTCTGTTCCATGTAACTGAAAAGTAAAAGAAGTGGCCGTGCGGTTAAGGGCGCTGCAGTCTGGAACCGCAAGACCGCTACGGTCGCAGGTTCGAATCCTGCCTCGGGCATGGATGTTTGTGATGTCCTTAGGTTAGTTAGGTTTAACTAGTTCTTAGTTCTAGGGGACTAATGACCTCAGCAGTTGAGTCCCATAGTGCTCAGAGCCATTTGAACCATTTTTTGAAAAGTAAATATTCTGTGCGAAATATACCACTGGTGGTGAGACCCTTTAGTAGCTCAAGCGACACTTATTTTTCTGATGACCGTACTGTAATCGTGAGGAATAAAGGGCGCTGGTACCTGTATCATTACAGATGACAAAGTACATATATTTCAAAATACATCTCTAACCTGTGGCGTTTCGTATGAGTTCGTGTTCCTCCTAGTTTTTCTTACATCATAATTTAATTTGCTTTATATAAACTAGCTCATTTGTACATTTCAGAGACGTCTGCAGATAATATCCACACAATTCTCAGACAATGGTAATCAACATATAAATTTGGATACCGTGTAACTGCCATTGACTAAGTAAGACCTTCACAGTCGAAGCTTATGATTGAGTTGTTTGCATCACATGTTAAGAATTAAACTTATAATTTACGTTAACTGAGTGAACTGAATATTCAAGCAGAGGAATTCGTTTCAATGCTAGACGTTTACAATAATGTTGATCAAAGTTTCGATGACTCTTTCGATCTTTATGTTGGCCTGTTCGTTCGAAATTATATCAGGATGTGGCTCAAATGGTTCAAATGTCTCTAAGCACTATGGGACTTAACATCTGTGGTCATCAGTCCCCTAGAACTTAGAACTACTTAAACCTAATTAACCTAAGGACATCACACACATCCATGCCCGAGGCAGGATTCGAACCTGCGACTGTAGCAGTCGGGCGGTTCCGGACTGAGCGCCTAGAACCGCTAGACCACCACGGCCGGCTATCAGGATGTGTCTTCATATAAGTGAAAACTTATATTTCTTCTAAAATACCTACCAAGCTGCCTTTTTTCAGCAGCGTGTGTGGTGTACGAACATCGTGTTATGTCATTGCCTGTGTGTTTTTTTTTTTTTTTTTTGTTTTTGTTTTTTTGGGGTGTGTGCTAATGACGATAGCTTCATACTATTGAGTTTTAGATATTTTCTGAATATTGCTTCTAAATATCTTCATGCCTGCTTCACATCTCTCACAGTTCACTAACAAGTACACGGACCGGTAAATTTACAAGATTGTTGTAGGGAATGACGAATATTTAAAAGTACTGTGTTGTGTGTTCTGAAGTTTATTGTGGCATTGGTGTTAGGCAGTGTTAATTTGGTTTTATCTGAAGTTTTTCTTCAATATGATATGACAGTGATCTGGGCTGTATTGTTGTCGTGTGCTCTTGATATGGTAAAACTGTCTCTTATTTTCATTAGCTTCTACCTTTATAGTATAAACAATGTCGACTAAGGTAGGACCATACTCATTGCTCTTCGTTACTTTTATCGTTGTTTTAGCCCAGAATTTACGTTTTCTTTAAGTAATATTAGTTTCAAAATGGTGTAACTCTCTGGTAGGGACGTTAAAAAAGGACTCCTTGATGCTTGAGTCCCACGTTGATCTTCGTTCCCTAGCATTGTTATATTTGATTAACTTTGTTTGGAACTAAACTAAATTTCAACAAAAAAATAGTCTTTTTTGAAATCAGGTCTGAAGTCAGGCAAGGATATGAACTGTCGTCTCTGCATTTCAATAATACGCAACAGAAAGTGATACGCAAGTTACGAAAAGATGGAGGCTTGGCCATAGGAAAATGAATTTGTTGAATGACCAGCCTTTCAGACGATATTGTAGCTTTTTCCAATCCAATGGACACAGCTCCAGCACAAATGAATGAATTAATGAGACCAACATTGAAGGCAGGACTCCGTATCTCCTTCCAGAAAACAAAATTTATTTCAAATATCAACCCATTACCCACACCACTAGACGTAGAAGAAAGGAAAATCAAACGAAAGAGAATTTTAAGTATATAAGGGACTAAGTAGAATTAGATGCCTCTGAGGAAACCTTTGCACCATGGTTCGGAAAAATGGAAAGAGCATATCAACCAGCCAAACGTGTGTACAAGAAGAAATCAACATGAGTTATTGCCAGGCTACGGCATTACTGCACGGCAAAACTACCAGTGGTCCTGTGTGTAAGCTTACCATGTTTGTTTGGGTCCAGCCTAAGATATATAAACATATTTCTCTGGTCCAACACAGGTCACATGTTTGAAATTAGTTAAAACTGTTTACTGTACAATTAACTTTATTTATTCAGTTGTATTTTTCGCTAGAGGTGAGAGTGGTGCTTGTGTCTAGTAGTGTAGTGCCAAAACGTGGCCTCTTAAGCAGCACACTGCCGATCACTGTTACTCTCATCCTTGGCTTCAAAAAATGATTTTTACTCCTATGATTAGCTGATTTCACGTGGTCTTTAATATCACTTGTACCTTTACGTGTAACAGAAAAATTCGTCTCTAAACACGTTCATTATTACTGTCGCTACACAGTTTAAAAATTTTGTATTGCTACTGCAGGTTAACGTTAAACACAACATTTCGCCCATTGCTAAGCGATGAGACAAGAAACGAAGAGCTATAAACTGATCACAAAACGTGACGAGTTACTTCACACCCGAAAACAACATACACACACGCTCAAATCGTAGGAGGAGACCTACTTTCTTTGACGATATCCACCGTATCAGTCCTACAGGCAAGCGTAATTGGTTCATCCACTGCTTTCTCAATCATGTCAAAAGAGGCAAGCCGGCCGGAGTGGCCGTGCGGTTCTAGGCGCTACAGTCTGGAACCGCTTGACCGCTACGGCCGCAGGTTCGAATCCTGCCTCGGGCGTGGATGTGTGTGATGTCCTTAGGTTAGTTAGGTTTAAGTAGTTCTAAGTTCTAGGGGACTGATGACCACAGACAGTTAAGTCCCATAGTGCTCAGAGCCATTTGAACCATTTTGAACCAAAGAGGCAAGTTTCACCGTAGTTGACCTGTAATCAGAGAGCATTACCCTGGAGGATGTTCATAAACGCATTCCTATCACTAAGAAACTCCAACCTAGGTTTGCATGGAAAGTCAAAACAAAAAGCTAACAAAACGTAGACCGAATTGAGAAAGAACAGCATATGAAGCGAATGCGGGTGCATAGAAAAGAAAAAAATAGAGTTGATACAGCGTGCACTAAAATTACCGACACGAAAAGGAGAATTATTGAATTACAGACTCATGAGTTATGTTGATCTGACAAGCATTCTGTTTCGCTACGATAGAATTCTGCAGTGTCTTTCTATTTTGGACTCGTATTCCTCTCGGCAACTGTACTCATTCCAGTCCAAAGTTTCTCCACCTCGGCTGATCTTGAAGGTCTTTTTTTTACAGGTAAGGCGTTATCGGAAGAGCCCGATGTTCTCTGGTTTCCGAAAGTTAGCGGCACCACGTCCCAGCGTAATGGCCGCACGTGGTCCTAAGTCAGCGTTACGGTGGTCACTCGGCGGAAATTATTCCGAAGACCGAGTATTAAGTCGGAGAGTCAGCAGTTAAGTGGGAGGACCTCTCTTATTATAAAATGTTCTGGAATGGTTTGGTGCAATGAATGTAAGTGGCCGCGGTATCGGAAAACTCTGATAGAGAAAATGAGTAACGTGTTCTGGAGTGCTGCTCCTTCTCAGCAGCAAACAGAACTCTGTCGGGAGTAACACTCATACTCGTTTCACAACAGGACTATTTCTGAAGTTCAGTCACCACAGGAGGCCCGTATGTAACTTGCTTCGTTTTAATCCTGATGACAAATGAATGAAAGACATATTCGATATAGTGATTCAGCAAATGATGTGGAAATCTACTTTACACGTTTTATATGTGCTATAGTTCGCAGAATGTGTCTTTAATATACAAATACGACAGTTTCCTGCGTGGCTCCTTTGTTTATCCTAACACTGCTTGCCTCAAAGCTCCGTGCCATTATCTTCAGATGCAGATTATGTGGGAACATTGTTGGTTTTATTGCAGAGCACAGACGCGTTTTCGCTGCAGCAGACCAAGTGCATAACGTATTATATTTTTCTAGCAGTGGAAAAGATAGTTTAAGGAACACCACTGCTAATTTCACAACCTCAAATTTTCCAGAATTTTTCTGTATTGTATGCAAAGAAGAATCGAAAAGCTGCTGCTTATAGCTGTTTGTTGTATCTCCTCTTCACTGGTCACTCTTATTTTACGCAGAGATGTTATACAAATAAGGCATTGAGCTATATTTTCATTGAATACAAAGATAACTGACAGGTGCAACTGATGGAACACAATTCAGTCGATACGTGTATATATGATATAGTAGGCGCACGAGCGATGGGACACAGCATCTCCCAGGTAGCGATGAAGTGGGTATTTTACCGTACGACAATTTCGCGAGTGTATCGTAAACATCGTCGCAGCGGCCGGAAAAATATCCTGCAAGAACGGGACAAACGACGACTGAAGAGAATCGTTCAACGTGACAGAAGTGCAACCCTTCCGGAAACTGCTGCAGTTTTCAATACTGGGCAATAAACAAGTGTCAGTACGCGAACCATTCAACGAAACACCATCGATATGGGCTTTCGGATCCGAAGGCCCATTCGTGTACTCTTGGTGACTGGACGACACAAAGCTATAAGCCTCGTCTTGGCCCGTCAACACCGACAATGGACTATTGATGACTGGAAACATGTTGCCTGGTCGGACGAGACTTGTTTCAAATGGTACGGGTATGAAGAGGACATCTTGAATCCACGGACCCTGCAGGGGACTGTTCAAGGTGGCGAAGGCTCTGTAATCGTGTGAGAGTATGCAGTTGCGCTAATATAGGGCCCTGATACGTCTAGATGCGACTCTGACAGGTGACACGTACGTAAGCGTCCTGTCTGATTACCTGCATCCCTTCATGCCCACTGTGCATTAAGACGGACTTGGGCAATTCCAGCAAAATAATGGGACACCTCACACGTCCAGAAATGCTACAGAGTGGCTCCAAGAACACTCTTCTGAGATTAAACACTTCCGCTGGCATATCTGGGATGCCTTGCAACGTGCTGTTCAGAAGAGATCTCCACCCCTTCGTACTCTTACAGAATTATGAACAACTCTCCAGTATTCATTGGTGTCAATTACCTCCAGCACTACTTCAGACGTTAATCGAGTCCATGCTACGTCGTGATGCGGCAGTTGTCCGTGCTCGCGGAGGAACTACACGATATTACTCAGGCGTACCAGTCCCTTAGGCTCGACAGTGTATGTGTTTAAGCTAGGTGCATAATATGAAATCACAAAACGAAAATTATTTCTTTTAATTTGTTTGTGCTTGCTCGATTATCTTGGGACTGGCAATGAAAATTGCATGTATGTTCACAACTTCTCATCATTCTAATTATTTCTCTGCAATGTAAGATTATCAACGTCTACATGGAAATATCATTCCTCACCCGGCCTTAACACGTCAATGTGTGCATAGGTAAATCAAATATTATGATGATCAGAAGTTCTGCATATACGGCCACCTTCCAGCAAGTCCGTGATAGGCCACAACATGCGAATGCAGCCAGTTTGGACGCGGGGAGCAATTGCTATCGATTTAGCTCCTTCTCGAAAGGCCCAACCGTCTAATCACAGCTCAGTCTCCCGCTTCAGGATACTGGTACGTGATGGCGATTCAAAAGAAACTGCGAAAGATTTTGTCGTCCTTCCCCATTGCACGTAGTTTTAAAATTGTGACGGGTTTTGTTTGCTCACGAATCAACTTCAGGTCAAAATTTGTCGTGAAGAAGAGTAATCCATGCAATCCACTAGCAACTTTATGTGTTAAGTACAGGGTAGATTTGTTGAAGTATTGCACAGGTTACTCTTGTGGATGTCATACTGAAAACTGATCCTTGGGCAACCGAACTGGTCAAAATTTATAAAATATGTGCCATGTAGACAAACAGTAAAATCTGTTGTACAGCCATTGACTGACAAACCGCCGGTTTTAAAAAAAAGAAAAGGTAAGTGTCAAAGAAAATGTCTTTAGTATGAAAGATGGTTCTCGTAGCTGTGTTTGGGAAAGATTTTCGTCACTTATTAAATAGCAGAAACCAAAGTAAACTGTAGCTAAGAAGTGCATATAAATGTGTATCAGAGATATATATCCATTTACATATCCGATTGAAGCTTTCGCATTCGATTTAAGGAGCTTGCAGAGATTTGTTAGCATTTTAGACGGGTAAATGTTTGCAACATTCCGTCTGACCTTAAAACAGTGTCACGCAACACTGAAACACCGGATGATGAAATATGGGCAAATGTGATGCTCGGCAGCGCTGCGGCCTTGGGCTAAGGGCATACCGGAGATTTTTAACGCAACAATTTTGCAGAAATTACTGCAAAGTTTCCTTACCGCATACATCTGACTATACCATACGTTACACAATGCAATTTCTTTTGCGGTAAATGACACATGTTTGGGAGTACGCCGGATCCACACGATGTGCTGTTAATGTAGTTCACTTTGTAGCACGATCCATTGTGGACCGACTAGACTGCAGTACACGTATTGAGAATTGAAAAGATTAGCCAATATGTGGCGCGTTTTTCACAGTGGTCTTTACGTTCACCCTGAATTTGCGAAAGCCGTAATCAAAAGATGTGTTTCGCTACACAACTTCGTCAGGAAACGGGATGAGCCCGAGTTTAGGGAAACACAATTGTGCTCTTAAGGAAGAGTACCACTTCGTGAAATTAGGGGAAGTCGAAAGGGAACCGATTCACGAGACAATTTAGCGGCATATTTCACTTCAGCTCATGGCTATCTTCCGTTGCAGATGAACTGCATATAGATACTGAAAACTGAATTACCTTCTATACAAAATAGGATGTTTACTAACAGTCTTAAAATTATTTATGTTGTTGTCATTATGTACTTAAATTACTTGCCAAATGTACTTCATAAGAGCCATTTAGTGAACCTGTCTGCAGGACTAATGTAGTTGTTATTGCTTTACAATTTGAACAACCATGGCTATATAATAGTGCAAAGGCTTACCTATTTCATTTCTTCTTTCTCCTTCTCTATTTTCTCATCGATATGCGACAGCTGTGTCACATACACTTGTACGTGCATCTTGTTTTCTTGAATGTAGAACAACCTTCAACAATCGTGACCACCGGTAATCGCTAGCCAAAACACTGCGTTGAGCCGCCACCATTTCCATCTTTTGACGCAGGAAAATGGGTAAAGGCCCATCATTAACTCCCGTACTGTGTAGTCATGTCATATACCGCACACTGGGTCAATTTTTCTTCCTGTATTCATCGCACAAAAAGTGCGTTAGAAAACGACCGTGTAGCTTAGCAAATGTTATCTGTCTACAGCTGCATAATTCACCGTGATTGCACAATTCGGAATACTCTTTTGAAAACAACTCACTTCTACGAGAAGAAAAAATTTGGGTAACTTATAAACAATTACGTTACTGAAACCTTCTTTTAATTTAGAAGTTTCTGAAAAAATTTTATTGGACTCAGATCCTTACTTTCTTAGGTGGTAATATTCACGTCAGTGCTGACAAATTTTCACATGTAAATATGAATTAATAAAGAAAAGTACGGAAATAAAGCAGCAATGTGATGATTCACTCCCAGATCGGCCGCCAGGGCAAATGCTCGTAGTTACTTCATTATTGTCTGAACGTTTCAAGTGGTTCCAAATCATCGTTGTTGTTTACAAAAAGATTTTTTTTCTTATGGATCACAACACTGCTACAGTCGGACTCTTGAAGGGTTGTAAACCCAGTAACGGCAAATCTACATTTAGAACTGATGCAAGACAGTTACGTGATTCAAAGTTCTACTGTCCTTCAAAATAGTCAGCAGATTTGTGGATAACCCGTCGCCAACTACGTCTAGCTCGTAGGATGTATTTAACAGCGACTGTTGATAGTACGAATGGAGTGGTCCTTTGCCCAACGCATCTCTGTAATAGTTCTGAAGCAAGTAACGATTAGTGGTTCTTCCCCCTAAGTCAGAGTCGCGAAAGTCTGTGTCAGGGAATGTGGTCCATGGTACAGCATTTCTCATTCCCATCGATCGAAAAAGTCAGTCAAAGACTCAGACTGCCCTATATGTGCTCAAGCATTGGCCATCAGAATGATGGGATGGGGGGACGGGGCGGGGGAGTTTAGCTAAACGTGGCTTAATTCCCAAACACAGTGTCAGGTTACGAATTTTCTTTTTAGTTTCTCACAAGCAAAACAACATAATCAGATTCATATTTCTCTATGAAGGTTGGATTCAGCACACTTCAACCAGAAACTATATTTTCATACTGATAATATGTAAGTACAGGGAAGTCTCGACTAACTGCAGTAATTGTGGATTTGAAAACTGCGGATGATCCGCAATTAAAATTCACAGTAGTGCATTAGGGTTGGTCAAAAATAAAAGTTAATTGCAATGTCATAATTAAAATCACTCAACTAATATTGATGATAAATTCTACTACAATCGTCATACTATGAGTGAAAATACAGTGCAATAAAAATTCTGATTACATAACACTACTTTCAAACAAAATTATTTTGAATTGATTTCTGTCTCAGTGTGGTAATATGTTTTTTTACGTATCACACTACGAATTTTTCGCATAGCGAACTTGTCAGGAACGGGAGTTTCTTCTTGTTGTTACAGCTTGTCCAGTAACCCTTCGACCCATAGGAGTGATAATGGATGAAATATTACTGTTTCTGGAATTAGAGGAATGTCATCTTTGTACCCGTCATTCATCTCCTAGGATTTTCCTCGTACTCGCTGAACACTAGCACTGTCACTCAGCATCTCATGACCTGTGTGTGGTGGACATCAAACTATTCAGAAATACTTTTTTGTCAACAGTTACACACTCAGGATCAGTTTTCAAAACAGCAGTTAACGTTGCTAATGAGCAGTCGTTTTCGTAATCGGAATTATTGATTTCATCAACTTTAGGGTTAATGTTTTTGGCTATGATTATTATTCAAACCTCAGCCTGACTGTCGACACTTTACAAATTGCGTCCAGCACAGTTAATTGTTTCCATAATATTTGAAGATTGATGCTGTCATCAATGAGTTTTTGTAGCAGACAAAATCGCAGGAATGATACACTGATGCATTAGCTAGATTAAGGCTGTCACATAACGGGGTAAATGCTTTACAAATATCATTCTGTCATCTGATTTCATAAAAGTTTCGTTCGGAGGCGATTATGCATGTCCAGTAACAATGCAGACCTTGCAGGTAAACCCTTCAATTGTTGAACCTTGTTTGTAATATTTTGTGGTCAATCTAGGCCTCTTTCCGGTGATAATAACCGGCAGGTGAATTGTGCATTTCTTTTTAGTTTACCTGTTACATCTAGCTTACCTTTATGTGATCTCACACAATTTGCACAACACAATTATACCTTCCTTGTTTAGTTTGTAACCAAGAGCACTACGCTCTATCTCGAAAACTAAAGATTTTGTTCGCAATTACTTCCAAAAGGAACCGGCTTCGTCCGCATTGTATATATGTATCAGTTCTACATTTTCTCGTACAATAAACTCTTGGAAACCATTACAAAATTCAGAGGCAATCTTATTATCTCTACTTAACTTCGTTTCTTCGAGTGCAGTCTCTGGTATACTATGGTACTGTTTAAATCTTGTTCACCAGTCGGAAAATGGATTAAAATGTCCTTCAAACCCACATTGTAAATCAATGGAAGCTTTCTCGTGCCAGTATTGCATACTTCCAATTCGTATATTGTTTCCAGTTTCTGCTGTATCGTTGACACAAGACGTTTTCGGTTAACAAACATTGTTTGGCACTGATAGAAACCAAACGACAATCTTGCACAACAGTTGCAGTCCGTCTCTTGCAGTGCTGAAGCAGCACATTGTTTACCACACTCATGTTGTAACGTGGGATTATCGCCCACCCGTGGAGACTTCCGTTTTAAAGTAAGGATTTCAACAGCAAGAAAAAGTGAGAGAAAAACAGATTATACATTCGCGGATAATTGAGAGTTTGCTGTATTGTAATCACGCGCATGCAATAGGGCAAAGAGGATTGTAAAGATAAAAAGTGGGACACCTCCGTAACAATAACTGTGAAAACTGATGTGCTCGGGTGAATGCTCTTCCCACAGATGTGTTATTCAGCAACTCTACTCATCTTTGTCAGGATGTTTGGACCGAGAGATGGGCCCGTAAATGGCGGGTTGCGCACGTGTCCGTTTGCCAGATGTGGTTTAACACCATCCTAATTTAATTGCAAGCGTGACACTCGTGGGTTGCTGTGGGCAGAGAGGAAAATTATGACAACATTTTAATACCACTGCATGATATTAATGGGTAGTCGTTAACTTCGATTATGGATCAGTTCTGGACCGTCGTCACTACTTTCCATCCTCTCCACATACTTGCGACTTTCGATGACGTCATTATAAGAGACTGTAAGGTTAACACTTAGAGCGATCAGTAATTTAAATTGTGAGTACCATGGCCTTTTCTTCTTTTTCTTGAGTCCTTGCCCCGCATCGCCCTAGGGTCGGCATGATTTTGAAAGGAAGTGGCGTGATTAATTTATGGAGTGGTCGTATGCCCTTCCTGTCAGCAGCCTGTTAGCTGTGGGACACAATACGTGCATCCCAACTGTCTACTTCTAGTATGATAGCTACGAGAAAGTGGGCGATAGTCTTCTCAATGTTTGCGAATCGTGTAACATAGGCGGGACTTAGGTACCAGCCCAATATTCACCTAATGGAGTGTGGGAAACCGCCTAAAAACCACATCCAACCTGGCCAGCATACCGACTCTCGTAGTTAATTCTCCACCAGCGCAATTCCCCTCTCAGAAGTCGTGGTCTGACACGTTCTGCTATCCGGACGGGCTAAATCACAGTGACTCTCTTGAGAAACAATAATTTTCCTATAATACGAGGGCTATTCGGAAAGTAAGGTCCGATCGGTCGCGAAATGGAAACGACTATGACAATCCGATAAAGCTTTGCACAGATGTGTTGGGTAGTGTCTCTAGTATAACCCCAGTGACCATCACGTCGCTCTTCCCATTTCTGAGCTCGCAGTGAGTGCGTAAAGATGTCTAGAAAATAGTGTCTGCCGCCAAGTACGAGGGCCTGGTGAGAAATTTCGCCTGAAGCTATGCAGCTAACATTACATAACTGTCGTGCTGTTTCTTCTTCAAGACCATTCTCCGCCGCATTCTGCAGGGGCAATGGAGATGCTCCTGCATCGTTGTCAATTGGAAATGTTTGACTACCCACAATACAGCCCGTAATTGTCTTCCTCTGAGTTTCATCTCTGCTCACATGAACCGCTGGCTACGAAGACAACATTTTGGCACAAGACAACGAGCCGTAGGCCAGCGTAGAGAAGTGGCGGAAAGCACTGGCGGCTGCCTTCTATAGCGAGGGTATTGGAAAGTTGGTACAACGTTACGATACACGTCTAAGTCGGATCGGCGACTATGGAGATAAGTAGCTGCAAGGTGTATCTAACTGTTGCAAATAAAACATTTTAGATTTTTACCGTGGTTTCCATTTCCCGACCTATCGGACCTTACTTTCCGAATAGCCCTCGTATTTAGATCAGGTTTGGTAGGCTACATTATTAACCTATAACATTATTAAATAGGACATTAAATCTAAAGCAATTAACAATCACTTTACGCAGTATTATGCCTTCAGCATAGTATTCTTTCATTTGGGAGTAGGCTAATTATTCAGTTTAACTTGAACCTGATGCTCAGCAAATATTGAAAGAAATTGTTGCTGCATTATGGTAGGCAGATTACGTTGTGTGAAATATTTCAGCATTGTTTCAAAGTTAGTTTCAGTTGTTTGAAAGTTTTTTTTTTCTGGTACTGTTAATTTACCTAAAAATAAAATTTCTCAAGGTGTTAGTGTGCTCCAACATCTACGTGTTGTAGTGTTCAAGGACATTTCTTTCTTATAGTGACTACAGTGCGTTTTATCGTACTAAGAATATTCTTTCAAACTTATTAAACAGCGTGATTCAAGCATTCTTGAATTCAGTAAATGCAGAGAATATTTACGTCAGCAGGTATAATAGAAAATTATGTAACTGAATTGTAAACATTACGTTCACCACTGCTGTAACACTTTCGTTTTGCAATAAAGTCTGTTCACTTGGACTGGCTATCATATTAATACAGTGTCATCCAAGTTCATTTCAAGCAACTATTCAGTCAGTCTAAATGTTTATTTCTGTCAAGGATCAGTACCATCCATAATCTTGTGATTCACCAATGATTACGTATAATACATTCTCTTAATTGAGTTCTCACTGGGAAACTCGGTAGTGATACATATGTGTTTCCTCATTTCGATTTAGAATACTGAAGAAATACTTCTAACAAATGGAAACGAAACATGGCTGATGGTAAGGTAAGACTCAGCAGACACTCACGAAGATG